>NC_091132.1:171780154-172430154 GCF_040183065.1 Periplaneta americana | reverse complement strand
CCGTACAATATTCTGGTCACGAGACATAATCGTATACTTAGTCTTTTCGGGGATTTACTTCCAAACCTATCCTGTACTTGCTTCAAGTAGAATTTCTGTGTTTTCCCTAATCGTTTGTGGATATTCTCCTAACATATTCACGTCATCCGCATTTACAAGAAGCTGAAAATAAAATAAAACAAATTAAATAAATTATGTAAAATAAATAAAATAGAAAAATAATTTAAATAAATCAAATTAATCCATCCTTATAGACAGCTGTGATTTCAAGCCGTATATGTGAAAGAGTATGTAGAGCTCATAATGAAGAGAATAGTGAAAAGGGAATGGATCCAGTTGAAATAGCATAAAACATGCAGTGACGAAGTGGGGCAGGACAAATGATGTTAGGAAAGAAGAAGCATTGTGGGACTATCAGTTCACGGCTTTCTCTCTAATTTAGTGACAAAAACGAATAAACTTTCACTAGCAGTTTGCCTGCGCGTCAGTTCGATACCCGCTTGGGCTGATTTCGTTTTCTACCGATGTTTTCCCCAATAATGAGGCGAATGTGACGTAATCTATGGCGAATCCTGGACCTCATCTCGCCAAATACCGTCTCTGTCACCAATTTAATCAACGCCAGATAATAGTAGTTGAAACAGCGTCGTTAAATAACGAAGTAAAAAAAAAATAAAGATTACCTATCTTTCATCTTCTATCTCTGTAGCCTATTCCTAGTCTTTTTGAAAATATAGGGTGATAATTGATTACGGTAAGGTACCTAACAAGCATAGTTTTTCTTTATTACTTTAACTCCCTCCAATCAAATGAATCTGTGTGATTTATCAGCCTGGGCAACGACTCTATCGGTAAATAAGTTGTACACAATATCGGCTACCCGTGATTAATAAAACAAACATATGTTCATCTTTTTTGGATGATAAGGAATAAACTAGTCACGGCTTCCTTGATTTCCATTTTACATTTTTTTTTCTTAATATGTTATGTTGGTGTTGAACTAAACTTCGTGGGTGGTAGCTGTCATTTTGATATCAATATTTTGTTATCATTGCCTTATATTTACCGTTATCGCCAAGGTACGCTGTAAATATATATATTGCACTACTCCAGATAATAAAGTGACATCGACATGTGTCGTCCTTTCACAGATATTTCACTTTGCATTGATTTTCTGTGTTACTTATTCCATTCCCACGGTCATTAGTCGCTTCGCTTAATGTACAGTATGTAAAATGTTGCACAGCAGTGGGTTTGGTATGACTTCTTTGTCTCTATAGGTAGATAAAACTTCGATGAAATACGGGAAGCAAATCGTACGCATAGGAATAAAAAGAGAGATTACTTGAAGGAAAAACTGAATGAGGTGGAAACAAATATTAGTAAGAATAAAAAACGTTAGAGATTTATATAAGGACATAAAGGAATTTAAGAATGGATATCAGGCAAGGTTAAAAGTGATCAAGGATGAGAATGGTGACTTGCTTGCAGACCCTCATTCAGTCTTGAACACATGGAGGAACTATTTTGGGCAACTAGGTACTAAATGTACATAGGCCAAGTAGAAATGATCGGTACGAAATTCAAATACAATCTGCTGGCCATATAGGCCTACACCTGAACTCACACTTTCTGAAGTCGAAATTGCGATAGAAAATCAGAAAAAGTACAAGTCTCCAGGTATCGATCAAATTATAGCAGAATTAATACAAGAGGGCGGAAGCGCATTATCTAGCGAAATTTATAAGCTTATAGATTAGATTAGATTAGATTAGATTAGATCTTTATTAGCCGATAGAATTACAAGCATTCATGGCGTCGTCAGTACACAAGAAAAATGACATAACATACAATATAATACAAAAATAGACTTAATTCTAAATAAATTTAACAGTTTAATATTATGTGACATGCAAAAAAAAAAGAAAAAAAGAAAAAAAAATATATATGACAAGCTTGATCTTCAGTCTCCACTGTTTTATCTAGTATCTTCTCTTTTTGCTTTCCCTGTCTTTTCTTCAGTTCTGAGTTACCTGAAACATAAATGGTCAAGGGCAGTATCAAGAAACGTTAAATACTAAAATTTTAAATTTAGATATTCATTTGTGCAAAATGGCATATGTGTTAATAAAATGTTCTTTAACCCTTTTTTTAATTTTCTTATGTTAAGCTCTTTGATTTTCTGTGGAAGTTTATTATATAAATTGCTGCCTCTATGTGATATGCTGTTAAGACTTCTGGTAAGCCTGTGGTAATTCAGATGTATGTTTTAGGATGTTCTGGTGTTATACTCATGATATGTTGAATTTGTTTTAAAGGAATCTATGTTTTGATGAATAAAGCACACTGTTTCTAAAATATATATGCAGGGTACAGGTAAGATTTTTAGTTCTCTGAAAATTTTTATACTTTCAGTTCGAATAGGAACTTTTTTTATGATTTTGAGTATTCTTTTCTGCAATTTGAGGACTTGTGTCACTTTTGGAGAAGATCCCCAAGTAATAATGCCATATGATAGTATTGAATGACCATATCCAAAATAGACTGATACTAAAAGTTCCATGGATGATATCTTCGCAAGGACTCGAAAAGCATTACATAAGCGACTCAGCTTCTCAGATGTTGTATATGCTTTTCCCATGTTTGCCATTTGGGAAAAAGAAATGATACCAGAACAATGGAAGGAGTCCATAATTGTACCTATCATTAAGAAGGGAGAAAAAATTAACTGTAGTAACTTTCGAGGAATATCACTTCTGTTGACGTCGTACAAAATGTTGTTCAATATTCTTTTGACAAGTTTAACTCCATATGTAGATGAAATTATTGGGGATCATCAGTGCGGTTTTAAGCGTAATAGATCGACTATTGGTCAGATTTTTTGTATTCGACAGATAATGGAGAAAAATGGGAATATAAGGGTACAGTACATCAGTTATTCATAGATTTCAAAAAGGCATATGACTCGGTTAAGAGGGAAGTACTATATGAATTCTTATTGAATTTGGTATTCCCAAGAAACTAGTTCGATTAATTAAAATGTCTCTAAGTGAGAAAATTCACGAACTATTAAGGAAAACAGGGGAATTTTACTTGAAGACAGTAAAAAGATAAGTTAGGAAGTAAATCCCATATAGACAAAGTATATGATCATGTCTCGTGATGAGAATATTGTACGAAATGTAAATATAAAAATTGAAAATTCATCCTTTGAATAGGTGAAAACATTCAAGTACTGATATCTCGGAGCAACAGTAACAAATATAAATGACACTCGGGAGGAAATTAAACGCAGAATAAATGTGGGAAAATCCTGTTATTTTTCGGTTGAGTAACTTTTGTCATCCTGTCTGCTCTCAAAAAACCTGAAAGTTAGAATTCATAAAACAGTTATTGTTATTACCTATTGTTCTGTATGGTTGTAAAGTTTGGACTCTCAGAGGCTAAGGGTTGAATAATTTCAAGGGAAAAATTGTTCCGGGGCCGGGCATCGATCCCGGGACCTCTGGCTGTACAGACTAGCGCTCTAGCGACTGAGCTACCCAGGAACTCCACCCGACACCGTCTCAATTTTCCTCCTTTATATCCACACACCTTGAGTGGGCTGCCGAGACGCCAGAAGCCCATATAGAGTGCACAAAAACTGTGTGTGACTTGAAATTGTGGTTTTCTGTTAACGTAGCTACAAAATGTATAGGCCCTACTATATAATGCAAATTTAGCTTTCAGGTAAAGCTAAAGAAATAAAAAAATAAGCGAGTAAATGAATAAATAAACAAAAAATGAAGTAGCTAAGTGAGGAAGCAAGTATAGGAAAAAAATAATAAAACAAAGTACTAATAATAATAATAATAATAACAATAATTTTTATTATTATAATTATTATTCAATATAAGATTTTACGTCGGATTAGTGTAATATGATACTAGTCAGCGATGTATGCAATGGAGGGGAGGGGGAAAGGAACTAGTCGCGACGCTGTTATTCCCGGCGTGACTCCTCCTCTTTGCTTACGTCTTAGGAAGTGAAGGCTCTATAAAATCTACGTAGATAGTACCGTTCGCCATTTTTGTTCTTTCGTTGCCGAGCTACCATACGAGGAATCTATTTGCCACACCGTTAGACATTATCATGTCGTAGCTCCTATGATAATAAATCAATCGCACTGTAATTCAGCAAATAATTGAGCGGCAAATAACGTCTTCGTGTGCTTTCTGCGAACGCCAACGAAAGAGCCAAAATGGCGGGTGATTATATTAAGTATTTATCGAGCCTTAAAAAATAAATAACTTCTTCAACAGCGAATCACAAGACGCACACTTTTAAATGTAGCCGACCTGCAACGCGATTGGCTGCCGGAAATTAGAGCGACGGGACTATAGTAACCTTACTCCATTTTTCTCCTGGCTTAGTTGTCTCATAAGAGATGCCCTATTGGTGTCACTTCTGAGATTCAGGCCTGTCTTCATACAGTTGACTAAACAAGAACAATGTGATTTTACGTTAACTTTATTATAATTCGGGGCTAGTTTGAACGTTTCAGAATTGTGTGTTGTAACCACGTCTGACTAGCATTTCTATTATTATTATTAATTTCTGTATTATCTCTCCAAGTGATGATGGATGTCATCAAGACTGAACTTGAGGTCGACCCGTTGGCTGTACAAACAAGTGATTATGCAGAAACAGAAGAAAAGAAGCCGTCATCAGAGGTAAATTGGATGATGTGAGATCATAGACACTGCGTTTTTCAAAAGCATAATTTAAAATAGATTATATTTGATTTTTTTTAATTGTGTTAGTATACAGTATTTTCCATATTCAAGGGAATACGATATGCAAAATACAGAGTAAAAGTTTTCCACACTAGAATGATAATGGCGAAAACAACGCCGAAACTACTCGCAAAGTTGAAATATCTTATTAAGTATCAATAATTAACACATTGCTGTATCAGAAGCTGTTGATTGAACGAGTTTAACATTACTATTAGTGATTTACAATGCTTGAATTGTGAGAATTTAATATGAAGATTATCGGTCTTATCAAAATTATTTTCACAAAAGTAGCTAGTAATGAGTAACTCGTCTGAATTACGTGACTATTTCGTTTATATGACGTCATTTCTTTTTCGACCAATGAAATGTAATTACATTTTGAATTCCAAGCAATCGTAAATTTTGCAACTCGATTTATCACTATCAATTTATCGCATGGTCGTTCTTTTGTTTAGTCAGTGTCGCCAACTATTTCCCTGTGAATCAATGAGCATTAATCCATTGTACTAAATAAAGCACGAATTCCTACTTCCACATCTACATTTTCATATTCTAATTCCATGTCCATTGTATCTAAAGAAAATGACATTCCTTTAATCTTTAGTTCTGTCAAGAAATTTTACAGTGTTACATTTGTTCCGTTCAAATTTCTGCACATTTAAAGGTCAAAACTAAAATTCTTTCAATCATTCATTATCATGTCCACACCTGTGGAGTAACGGTCAGCACGTCTGGCCGCGAAGACAGGTGGCCCGGGTTCGAATCCCGGTCGGGGCAAGTTACCTGGTTGAGGTTTTTTTCCGGGGTTTTCCCTCAACCCAATACGAGCAAATGCTGGGTAACTTTCGGTGCCGGACCCCGGACTCATTTCACCGGCATTATCACCTTCATATCATTCAGACGCTAAATAACCTAGATGTTGATACAGCGTCGTAAAATAACCCAATTAAAAAATTCCTTATCATAATAGGCTATACTGCTTCCGCTTAAATTAACTGAGCATGTCTGTAATTAGAACAATGTCTTTTCCAAAACACAGTATGCAGTGTTTCATATAAAACAATTTTTATCTCGAAAAGATAGATAGATAGATAGATAGATAGATAGATAGATAGATAGATAGATAGATAGGTAGGTAGGTAGGTAGATTTATTTGTTCCATAATATTCTTACATTTGCTTTACAGCATAGAATAAAGAACATGTCCAATTCTTACGTTTAACAATAAAATGCAATGCATATAAAATGCAAATATGAAATATGTACAGAATTAATACCTTAATAACAATAATATTTTATACAATGTAATATGTTTACCATTTAATAGTATTATAATATTTACACAGTACTGTGAAATGTCAAGAATTCATCTACAGAATAGAAAGTGTGAGATATTAAGTAATTTTTTAGTTTTACCTTAAATAATGCAGGGTTTTGGCTATGATTCTTAATGTCTTCAGGAAGACTATTGAACAATTTTATCGCCATGTAACGTACTCCCCTTTGAAAGCATGATACATTTGATGATGGCGTATGAAAATCATTCTTTCTGCGGGTATTTATACTATGTATGGCTGAATTAGTTGGAAAATTTTCTTTATTACATAAGAGGAAATTTATTGTACAGTATATGTATTGATTTGTTAAGGTTAGAATCTCTAATTTTTTTTAAAATAATCTACACGATTCTCTAGCCTTTGCTCCAACTATTATTCTAATGGCTCTTTTTTGTAATAAGAATATACTTTTACTATCTACAGAATTTCCCCAAAATATTATTCCGTAGGACATAATGGAATGAAAATAGGCAAAATATATTGTCTTTAAGATACTGCTGTTTAGAAATTGTTGTAACGACCTAATTGCGAAGCATGCTGAGCTAAGTTTGGGGGTTATTTCTTTGATATGATTTTTCCAATTTATTGTATTATTAATATGCAAACCAAGAAATTTGGTTGTTGATGTTTCTAGTAGAGGTATATTGTTGATAGTTGTGTCCAATGTTTCAGAGATTAAATTTGAAGTGGCTTTAAATTGAATTATGTTAGTTTTATTAATGTTTAATGCTAGTTTATTGGTTGTAAACCAGTCATAAATTTTAAGGAGAATTGTTTCTGTTTTATATTTGAATGTGGCAAAGTTATTGTCTGTAATTATGATAGTTGTGTCATCTGCAAAGGAAGCAAAAACGAGAAAAGTGTATTAAACATTTTTATTTGAAATATCTCAAAGAGTAACTCCCTGAAATTACGTATTTTTCAGGAGGGAAATATGTTAAATCAACACCAGAGTGTCGTAAGTGCAGAAATCTTGGACCACAGCTATGATCTCATATCAGGAATAAAAGTTGAGAATTCTGCAGTACCAGTAAATTCTCCTGTTGTAAAGGATGAAGATGAGGTCAGTGAAGTTTACAGTGTGCTATTTCTCTTGTAATACACTCTTCTTAGACATTATCTCTATAGAATTATGTCCAGTTGTCTTTTCATACGTAATAGCATGTTTGTTTCATTAGTACTTGTATTATTAGCTTATAGATTTTATATCAAATGTGATTCTAATTCAGGTAGTTCTCTATAGAATTTCTAAGGCTTGTATGTTCATTTGTCCACCGTTGTGGGCAATGGTTAGCATGAAACCAGCGGACCCGGGTTCAAATCTTGGTTGGTACAAGTTACAAGTTACTTGGTTGAGATTTTTCCGCGGTTTTTCCCTCCACATATTAAGAGCAAATGCTGGGTAACTAAATTCATATGTAGTAGGTTTGGGTGAGTCATCGAGAAGTAAATATTTTCTAAATGTTGGGTACTCGATTTTCAAGAATGTTGATGTCACCTTTTCTCTTTTTAGTGATATTTTCGATACGGTTAGTCCAAGCTAAGTCCTATATACTGTATGTAAATCTCTCTCTATTGTTTTTCGTTAATATACTTTTATTATTATTATTATTATTATTATTATTATTATTATTATTATTATTATTATTATTATTATTTTACAGTCATGCAACTTGGATGCACTTAAGGAAGAGCTGAAGCAAGAAATAATATCATCGGAAGACGAAGTACTTACTGAGAGGTGAGTGTGGTGTGCAGTGGCGTGTGGTGATAAATAATCCTGGTGGTGGACAAATATTTATTATGATTATCATATTATTATTATTACACCCTATTATTATTATCTTTATCATTATTGTTATTATTATTATTATTATCATCATTATCATTATTTGCACTAACTACTCCATAACTATTAACATATGTTATATAGGTATAGATTTACATAATTTTGTTAGTCAAGAAATTGCAGTTAATTAGTTTCCTATGTAGGTCCATTAATAGCAAAGTAAAATGTTGAATTTCTATTGCAACACACCGTAAATAATATTGTTTTCGCTATATTGCGTTTTATAACAAAGTTCACACGTTCACAAGCATTCGATACGTGTGTCGTCTCATCAGCCTTAACTGCTAAAAAGTCAACAGCATTCTTGATTTCTTTGAAATCTCATCATGGCATACATGCAAAATGGCTTGAAGGACTTCGTTCTGTATAGTGTTTGATGTGCTCTTAAACACTGTTCCTCTTTCCAAATGTTCCTTAAGAGTGCATCTAATTCAGAACTTTTAAATTGATGAGGCCAAGAAAAATACTAGCGTTTAAAGAAGCTCCACAAAATCGCGCGCACATATCTGTTCTTGGTAACTTTATCATTGTGAAGTTCAACAATCCAATATTAAATCCAATTGTGTCTGTATGTTTGTTTGACCCAATACTGCTACTTTAACATTATTGTTGATGTGTGCAGCTGAAGAATCGTGTTTTTTAATTATTTCATTCATGTGATTCAAATCAATCATACCTGCAGAACGATAATCAAAATTATTTAGTTACTACGCACAGTCCTAAATTCAAACAGAAAAATAAATAAAATTCATAAAACGTACTTGTTTCTGTCAATAAATTATCGCCGTCGAACAATTGGCAAGCAAAACAAAATACAGCGTCTTTTATATTGTAGCCGCATATTGCTTTTTCGTAAGTCCGAATGTTCAATTTTCTTTTCTCTTCTCTATTACTATGCTTCGCCACTTGTAATTTTAATTCATGTGTAGGTGTACCCATCTTCTTTATTTTGATCTTTTCGTTTAAAGGTCTTACAGAAAATTACATATTTAAAAGATTTTGCACACTATTCATTGTAACATTTGTGATGTAACGATCTAACTACTACTGCAGACAGCTTGAGAACAGATCTGAAAGTGCTCCTAACCCCTCTTACGCACATTGTATTGCCTCTCTACCATGCTCCAAAGCCTGCCAGTGAAACAGCACTACTGCGCATGCTCCAATGGAACAGTGTGCCGCAAGTGTCGAGCGGTAAACATAATTCCCAGGCGTCAACAAGACCAGTACACGTGCAGTGTTATTTTTACATATTATTATAATAAAGAATTATGTCGCTCACATAGTCTATTGCAGCTCATTAATATAAATTTAAAAACATGTGTTATTTGAAGAGGTGGTGCACTGCTCCTGTGCTCCTTAAGAGAAATCGCCACTGGTGGTGTGTTTCTTTGAATTAATCCTGCTAGAGACGCCAGTTAGGATGTTTTCTTTGATATCATATGACGTTATGTACTCCTGTGGCTTCTGCAGAACTGAGATCTTGAATAATTTCAAAGGTAAAATTTTTCCGGGTCCGAGTATCGAACCCGGGACCTTTGGCTCAGCGCGCCAACGCTCTACCGACTGAGCTACCCAGGAACTGCAACAGATACCAGCTCAATTTTTCCCTTTATACCCTCATACCTCAAGTGGACTGATAAGACGTCAAGGACCCAATATTGAGTGCACACAAACTGTGTGACTTGAACCACAAATGTGCTGGGTTCGATACCCGGCCACGGAATAATTTTTCCCTTGAAATCATTCTTCAGCTTCACAAAGAGCTATATCTGAAAGCCAGATTTGCAACTGAGATCTTCATAGCAGTATTTCAATTGTAATGGGCAACATTCTAGAAGAGAATTGTTTCCGAATTACAGTACATTCTTTTAAATGTAAAGCTTCAAGAAAATTGCGTTGTCTGCAAGAGTAGGCTATGTACTGTATTAAACATAAGCTCGTAATTAGAAAGGCCATACAAATTTATACAGAGTCAACCGTAAGTAATGTGATTAATTCTGATGGATGTTTCCTTTAGCAAAAAGCAACAAATAAGTAAAATACCATTTTCCTATATTTGATAGTTTTCCAGAAAAATGTGTATTTTAAAATCCGTAACGTATGAGATCATGCAATGCTGTAATGAGTAGCGAGTGCACATTACTTTGTGTTGCTGTGAACTACTTTTTCACCTAGCGTGTTCTGAGTAGGGAAGTGGAAGGTCAGTGCCATGTACAGTGGGGGACATAATTGTTGAGCGAGCCGAAATGTTTGAATATCTGTAGGGCGGCTCATAATAGGCTATAGTTTTAACTCCTTCTCAGCATAGATATGTAATGTTTAAACAGAAAAGCGAAGTGAATACCTTGGCAACATAGGACTGAAGACTTTTGTCTAGGAGTATGTGCAGTGTGGTATTCTTTGACTTACAAAAAACTCCAGTCGTTCAACTATTATATCTCTCATTATACATTGTTTTTAAATGCATAAGAAAAAACACAGATGATAAAGCGTTTAATTTTTGTGTTTAAACTGTGTTAGGGAACGGTTACTGAACACTGCTCATTTTACGTTAAACATAATCTTTGAAAATTTAAAAATAAACTCTAGAATCTAATTTTAATGGAATCTTCCACAATAAAATACCCTTACTTCAAAATGAATGTAAAATGTTGAGAAATATTTATACACTTCCATTGCAATTGAATGTTCTAGAGAACGAAAATAATAATGTTGCTTATTTTACTTTATAGAAACAAAATTTTAACGCATTTTAAACTCTACAAGAAAAGATAAAAGTTTGAGATGCTATTTTGCGTTAAACAAACAAAATTAAAAGTAATAGGCTATTTTAAAACTCTTTAGATTTATTAATGAAAGTCAAGGTTTTAACATGTACCATCTATGCTTATCCTTTTAACAAGTTTATTGGTTTTCTTTAATACCTTGTTACATTTATTTGATTTTTGAACGTTTTCTCCTACTCTCAGCGACCACAAGGACAGCACTCATTTTGTTGCATCAAGCTACTATCAATTGTAATTAAATAGGTAGATGCCTGTGGATTGTTTTATAATTTTAAAGCCTATCATGTAATAATTTTAATAATTGCAATTTTAACACCTGATTATGGCCTACATAGCTAGTTTTGTAATGTAATATGGTTAATGTTGTATATGGAATCATATGTTAATTGATGTCATTTGGGTTACATATTTGTATTGCTTTTATGTGTACCTTTGTCAAGCATATGGGCATAAATGGTTCTGATGATGGCTCAATAGAGCCGAAAACGTTCAAAAATCAAATAAATGTAACAAGGTATTAAAGAAAACCAATAAACTTGTTAAAACGATAAGCATAGACGGTACATGTTAAAACCTTGACTTTTATTAATGAATTAGCTTATCGGCCAGATCATGCCTTTTAAATTTCTTTAGATTTAATTTTAATTAAATATTCAGTGAACACACGCAGTAAATTTACGTTATACAAATCAACTGAATGATTAAAAAAATTCCGGTTGTCGTACTGCAAGCATTTTCTTCCGGCAATTAGAAACAGTTCCCTCCCACTTTCATTTTTAAAGTGGTAACCGTAAAGTTACACACAAGAAATCAAATTCCCCAAAACATCTTTAAAAGCAGTCGTGTGTGTTGCATTTACATTTCTCGTGTTCTCACCTGCGATTGTAAAACAGGAGTTTGCAATTTACAAAGATTATAAACATTGTGAAACTGGACGCTGGTCTTAACTGTCTGCCATGACGATAGAACCCATTTGCAGTTTCTAGACTTCGGAAATGTCACGTTTGAGGAATACCGAAGAATCTCATTGTAATCTGATAGTTGAAACAGCGTACTTAAATGAGAGATTAAGAAAATTTATGCTCTAATCTATGCTTTGTGTTTCACGAGAGTTTTTCATTTTTTCAGTATGTGCAACTAGCTATATGATATATAATTCTATTTGTGATTGACAGCTGTTAACTGCATGGAATCTAGTAACCACAATGTTTTTCTTTCAATTGTCTTCTTTGCTCTCAGTTTTGCTAGTTTTATTTTCCATTCTCATATCCATGAGATATTCGTGTTACATAAAGTCTTATAATTTATCTATCTTAATTTAGTGGGTCTATGTGGTTTTGTTTTTATTTTCTTACGTATTTTAACTTCTTTCCTTAACATTTTCTTCTTATTTTACGTTTATATTTATGAATATATATTGAATATCTTAAAATATTTGCAGCTGTAGAGAAGGAAGATACTCTGGTGCAAATGTACTGGAGTGCAAGAAGAGTGCCTTCGTTGGCCTACGATACAGAAGCATGTATTGTAGGCCTCTTCTTATTGCATGTAGATGGCTTGTCACTGATCTATACAAAGCAACAGCATAGCTTTTTTATGTTTGCGCAATTTTTTCAGGCTTTCTTATCGCCCATGATTTGCCTTTAATTTTATCATCTATTTCTTTTCTCTGGATTAAATTAAATTTGTTGTGGATGATTTGTTTTGTGGAATGGAAAGAAAATGTCCGGCTCTGTTAACTGCGATATTGTTGTACCTCTTTTTTTTTTTCCAGGCATCTGCTGCTTCATTTGCATATATAGTGGTTTTATTAAATTGATAATATGATTTCAAATTTTTCTCGTTTCCTAGAGTTTGACACTTTCTGAAGTTAACGATCTATTTGCTTTTATTGTATATTGTATGCTCGAGAATCTGGTGGAATTACAACTTTCTGAAATTTATTTATTCCAGGATTTAAGCTATAAAATAAATAATTTTCGCAAAAATGCACAAATGAAAAATTAATGTTATACAGTATCATTTTCCTTTATGTGATTATTGTTAAACAAAATTCCCCATTGAACATTTTCCATTGTATCGAAATACCAAATTAAAGTCGCAGACCATCATAATTGGGGGAGTTACGTAATAAGAGACCAATCAACAAAAACCTGTACCCGAGATATTGACCATTGAAGTAAATCTGGTTATGTATTAAACACTTTGCACAAGAAATGTTGTAACATTCTATTAAAAAAAGAATACCACAAATAATAATATAAAAAAAGGCTAACCGATTTTTAATAATAGACCAACAATTGATTTAATATTGGAAAGCAAAATCAGTTAATGAATTTTATGCAATAAAATAATTTTGCTTACAAATATCAGAAGAATGCAGATATATTCTTGGGTTTTTTTGTGAGTTAAATAATAAAGTCAACAACAGATTTCTGCAAATAACTCAATTTTTTCACATTATCGATTTTATCTATTATTACATATCTCCGTCCAATTTAGCTTATATAGTACGCACTCCGTTTACTTTGCTAATGATGATCCTATACTGAGTGTCTGATACTTCTTGACTCTAAAGTATGCAGATGAGGAGTCTAGATTCATTGTTATCTCAAGTAATCAGTTTAGACTTCTCTGTGATCTGTATTATGACCCTCAGGGTTTCAGTCTTCCCATATGATTTTAAATATTAAATATACAGGGTGATCCGTTTGGGTATGAATAAAATAAAAAATATTATTAAACATTTATTACAGAACTTTATTTGTTGAAACTTTATGCATATAACACTGAAAGATGGGAGATTCCTCAGAGCTCAACATGACCCCCATTGCGCACCCTGCACAACTCATAATGGTGATACAATTCACCCCATGCCCGTTGTAACCTCAAAGGGGTGATTTGTTGCAAAACTTGAGTAATTTTCATCCTTAGGTCATCAATGTTCTTGGGTTTCTGTGAATAGACAGTGTCTTTAATAAAATCCCACATGAATTCGGGAGGGGTTAGATCTGGGGAGTTTGGGGGCCAAGCAATCACGACCAGAACACATACGATTGTAAACGACGAACCTCCCATTCCTAGTGAGAGGATGCACCATCTTGCTGGAATACAATGTTCATATCGTTGTCCTCCTCGAGTTGTGGCAACAGAAACAACTGCAATATATTCGAGCAAGAGCCTTAGATTTTGTCTTTTCTGGAAATAATGGTCCATAGACTTTATTGCGGCTCACTTTACACCGTACGTTAACTTTTGGACTTGATCTTTCAAGCTCATAGCAGACATGTGGATTTTTCCTTGCCCAAATAATGCAATTGTGTCTTTATTCTCTCGCCGTTTAAAGCATCTACGATTTTCATTTCATATTATGCATTGTTGATTTTCATTTTTGCCATGTATGGGAACTCCTGTTTTTTAAGCATAATATTGCCAGCAAGAAATTTCTCATACTATTATAATGACTTTATAATAATGAATTAGTATTATTCATATCCAAATGGATCAACCTGTATTATACCACGGGATGAGAATGCTTCGTCATAATGTGCGTGACGGCCACCCAACCATCGTATTCTAGTACTGTGTAAGTACGTTGGCTCTAGGTTTTCATGTCGCAGGGAATGATTCTTTGTTGCACTTGATGTGTACACTGAAACAAATTTTCATTCCAGTATTGCAGTTACCCAGCACAATATAATGTCATCAGAATCAGACAGTATGGTACATAAAGAACACGTGACGATAATTCCAAGTGCCAAAAATTCCCCTTTCTTCAAGAAGAAAACGAAAAAATTCAAATGCGAAACTTGCGGGAAATGTTTCTTTCAGTCTGGAGACTTAAATAGACATGCACTGCTGCATACAGGACACAATCCATTCAAATGCGACGTATGTGGAAAGCGTTTCTCCTATTTTGCAAGGCTAAAAACTCATATAAGCCTACATATGGATGAGAAGCAATTCAAGTGCAGTGATTGTGGAAAATGTTTTTCATTCTTGGCACAACTGAACATTCATATACGCAAGCATACTGGCGAAAAACCATTCAAATGTGATTTCTGTGAGAAGTGTTTCACGCAATCAGGTTCTCTTAAAATCCATGAACGCCTGCATACTGGGGAAAAGCCATTCAAATGTGATGTTTGCGGAGAGAGTTTCTCTGTTGCTTCTAAACTTCGAGTACATGCACGGAAACATACTGGTGAAAAACCATTCTTGTGCGATTACTGTGGAAAACTTTTTTCCATGTCGACATCGCTGAATAATCATAAACTGCAGCATGCTGGGAAGACGGCATTCAAGTGTGAATTGTGTGGAAAACATTTCTCTTATTTATATTTATTGAAGACACATTCACAGATACATACGGGCGACAAACCATTTAAATGCGAAGTATGTGGCAAGGGCTTTTCAGTTTTGAGAGACCTTAAAGTTCATTCACGGCAAAACACTGGCGAGAAACCATACAAATGCGATATATGCGGGAAATGTTTTGCTTATCACGCATCTCTCAAAGTTCACACAATCAATCATACCGGTGAAAAACCATTCAAATGTGAAGTTTGTGGAAAGTGTTTCGCAATATCGAGTTATCTAAAACGCCACAACTGCCTGCACAGAAAGAAGAAGGAATTGGAAAAAAGTAGTTGAGTTTTGTAATTCTAAAAGTTCCCAAAGTTGTCTACTAACCGGCATATATAATTAATCCCTTTCCCCATCCCGATATAATCGTGAACAGCATAGAGAACTATTCTCATAGCATTTCGAACTCGCAGATCAAGGTCAAGTAATGGACTGTGTTTGCTACCTGTTCTTACCCCCATTCCTGGATCATTCTTAACTACTCAGTTGGGACACACGGGATTACCAGAGCTTCAGTTCAGTTCGTGGTTTGTACGTGACCAGTTCGAAATGCTCTGGGTTTATCATGTGGAAGTAGACTGAAACAATGCAGTTATTTATATTTTGTACTCTTAATTAGTAAACGTAATATAAAATGTAAAGATGACAATGAAATTTATTATCCATCTCAATGTGCATCTTCAGATATTCATTACCTGATTTAAAGATATTACTTACAGTACGATTAGCATATGGTGTTAGCCAATGCAGATTTCTTCATAATAAATTATTTTGCTTCCCAATATTGCACACAGTGCATATGGACATCGCTGAAGATGATTCTGGTCCACTTATTCCTGGAAACTGGACAATGGACATAGTGGTTAAGAAAAAATTAAAATTTTGTTGAATTTTCTTGACAAACTGTCATATTCTAGGAGTAATCGGAAGAATGCAACTCCACGTTTCTGAGGAATTATATTATTTTACTTTGAAACATTCTAATCTTTATTTGAAATTTCGTGGAGATGTATGACATATCTTGATATTTTAATATGATTAATCTTTTAACTGTTGGAAATGATGAAGTTGACATGGGATTTTGTAAGATACTACTACTACTCTTATTAAAAATTATAAATTTTTCAACATTGTTACTTTTCTACTTTTAGCTGCCATATTGTTATAGCAATAATAGCTGTTTAGAATCACCAAATGTATCAGCTTGTGGAAAATAAGAGCTCCCATACAAGAACTGTAGAACTGTCAAAAAACGGCTTCAACTTCTCAATAAAAATAACTTCATTATCTAAGGTATTATAAAATGAAAAAATGGACTTGTAGCATCGGACCTGCTTCATTTTGATTATACAATAGCAATTTTGGGAAATGTAAACAACTCAGAAAAAAGTCTTACACGAATTTGAAATAATGTGACAGTGAAAATGATGATTTAATGTAACAATTTTTATCTGTCATTTCTAACATGGTTCTCTGTTGTAATTTGATGAGCACTGATTGTCACCCAGTCGGTGTTACCTTGTGAAGCCCCTTTTCATATGTGTATGTATGTTTATTATCATCAAAACTATGTACAATTTGCATATCATTTGTTAATGGTGCTCCTGATATATTTCTGTTTTCCAGGAACCCACTCTTAACTACATTTTACTATTAATAACTATTACTATATATAGCATATTACATACAATCATTTCAGTTATTTCTTAACAAAAAGCTCTTTTCTTTAATTACTATTTCTATAGATATTCACATATGTTTATATCTTTGTTTTCCTTTCCATTTTTCTTTCACTGTATACAAAAAAATTTTCCGACGTCCCTCAGTTTTCTTCTCGTTTCTGTTCTATACAATTCCCTATATGCTATTTCTACATTTAGTTTTACCAATGCCTTTTGAATAAAAATACTTCTTGTTATTTTATTTTCTGGGCAAGATAGTAGAATGCATAACGCGTCTTTTTTTTTTTTTTTTTGGAACTACATAAAGGACATATCTTTCCCCACGTCTCCTCTTCTATTTTTTTAACCTCCAAATTCCCAGTCTCCACTACACTAGTTCCATCCTTTCTTCCCTGTTGTTAACTTTTGTGTATTTTTCCTGTCCCCACGTGATTTTCATTGCTTTGTAATTTATTAATGATTGTAAATCATTTAAATTGCTAAACATTTCGTGTCTCATTATCTCGTTATTCCTCTCCATTATAATTTTACCTATCAAATTTATATTATTTCACCAATTTCTTCCCATAAGCAATTTAGTCTTAAACTGCTTACATTATTTTCTAATTATTTTATCTAATTACAATTAGTTTTCATCATTGGTAGGAATCTTAAACATCTCTTCAAGATATCGTTGCCTTCTCTCTCTACAATATAACCGAAAAATTCTAATTATTTTATCCAATTGCAGTTAGTTTTCATCATTGGTATGAATCTTAAACATCTCTTCAAGATATCATTGCCTTCTTTCTCTACAGTATAACCAAAAAATTCAATTTTCCTAACTAATATTGTTCCCCTACTACTCTCCATCCCCATTTCCACTCTGGCTGCTATATTTGAAGCATTTCATGGGATCCCCAAATATTTCTTACAAAATTTAGATCTTCCATCTACATTTACTTCCGATAAATAATTTCCCCGTATCTGAACATTATATATCATCTTTGCTTCAATTATGGTTCTGTAAATATCATTTAAGGGAACCAGGTAGTGATTAGGGTTCAAAAATCCGTTTTTTATTTTGTGCTTAAAAAAAGTACAAAACTTGCTCTTTAAAAAGTATAAAAATTGTAAGGGGTAGTTCTGAATACAAGCCCTTTAAATAGCGTCTTTAAATTTGGCTGTGCATGTAATTCATGCATCCTTTTTTTAAATGTAGTTTTCCAGAAGTTAACATTTTTCAAACTTAAGTGCACTTTTCTCTCAAACTACCGAATACATTTACATGAAATTTTTACAGTGTTTTCTGCCGCCTGTGTTCTACATAGCAGACCTACGGGTTTAAGAATATCGCACACATAACACGAAAAAAAAAATATATATATATATATGCATTGAAAAAATTGCAAAAAATGTTCAACAAAGTTCAATATTTTTTCTCTTTCACTAAGGATGAAATATTCAACCAAATTTTGCTTTAGAATTTACAATATATATTACTAGATAACTTAACAAAATACATGGTAGATGAGTGAAGATTGTAGCAAATAATGTGCACCTGAAGATTGAGGTACACTTTAGCAAAGTGAGAAAACAGGTTACCAGTTAAGGCCTTTCTTTCGCACTTGGATAAGAAACTAATTAGTTGACTTTTATACCACTGAATTCAGAATGGTTGATTGTATAAACCTGGAAATTTTTATTCCATCCTGAACACTAAAAGCTTAGAAATGTTGAACTAAACTTTAGTACTGAAATTTTTTAATAACACAGGCATCACTACCCTATCCCCTTAAAGACTTGCTGTCTATGTCGGGCCATTTATTTAAACATTTGTTCTATTGCTGTTAGTGCTACGTTTCATTTATTTGCTGTATAATGTCCTTTTCATTTGTATTCATTTCCTTGTACTGTGGTGTTATGTTACTTTAGTTTCGTGCATTGATATTCATTGCAGTCTCAGCATATAGAAGTAATTTTTCGATGATGTGAATGACTTTCCATTTGCTTACGCACTTCAATATTTTGTATATCATCTATGTTGCAATTACGATCCTGTGTAGCACTTTTGTCGTGTATAGTATTGAAATACCATAGCACACGGAGTGCAGTGAGAGTTCAGCATGGCTTCAGACAGGAGTTTCAACATGCAGACTGACGAGGCAATTGACTTGGTGCAATATACACGAACTACGCTCTTGTGGGTTCGCTATAACTGTCTAAATGCTGCAGAATTCACACTTACAAGGAGAGGACACGATCTGTATATCACTGAATTAAATCAGATTGCTTGAGATGAAAGTACGAGACGTACTGTTTAAAGTCATACCTGGTATGGGTGGCCAATGACCCCTCGTTTTGGAAATATTGGCTGTTGTTTGTGACATACTTCCGTTAGGTGCCTAATAGGGTAGCATTAGACTGTGTAATGGCGTAGCCCATGTGGTTGGGTGCTGAGTTGTCATCCAGGCAACCCGAGTTCCAATCCTAATGCCTTCTCATTTTTTAAAGCTTGATATTATTATTATTATTATTATTATTATTATTATTATTATTATTATTATTATTATTATTATTATTTCTTTTTTTCTTTCTTTTTTTATTCACTTTCAGTTGTCAGCTCCTATATTCAAAGCCATGTTGAAATATGCGTGGTATGCATCAAAATTAATAAACGAATGAGAAGTGTTTGTGGATGTGAAGGATATCTGTTTCGCAGCAGAAGTGCGGGAAAATGTGTGTGACTGTGGACAACCTTCTTTCATTGCTGTGCATGGTGCAGGAAATATGTGTGTTTTGTGTGTTTTTATAACATTTATCATAATGAATCGGGTACAAAATGAAGTGGAATAGCTGCTACAGAAACAGAACAGACACCAGTGACCTGCCTACGTGAGCAATATTTCCTTGTTTATCCTTTACAGTACAGTGTTAGTTAATTAGTAATTTGTTTAAAACATGATGAAGCGTTGAATACATTGAGAAATATTATATATGTAAATAGATAACTGTGATACAATATTAATCATTATTAAAAGAAAAAAAAAATATAGGACCAGTTAAGATTCGAACTCAGGTTGCCTGGATAACAACTCAGCATCCGACCAAATGGGTTACGCTGTTACACAGTCTAATGCTTCCCTATTAGGCACCTAACGGAAGTATGTCACAAACAATAGCCAATATTTCCAAAACGAGGGGTCATTGGCCACCCATACCAGGTATGACTTTAAACAGTACGTCTTGTACTTTCATCTCACACAATCTTATTCCATTCGGTGATATACAGAGCGTGTCCTATCCTAGTTAGTTACCAGTCCATCGTGCTGTCATTGTGAACAAGGCTCTGAAATCAGCTACAAGGGTCGGTCCGGTTTTTCTTGCCACTGCTGTACAATACTGCAGTCAACATTTGTAATCGTTTCCCAACATTACAAGCTTACTGATAACAGAACATAGCATTCCGTCCTTATATGAGTTGAGTGCAGATCCCACCCTGGAGAACACGAGGTGAAATTTGAGGAAACTCCAGTGCCAATTATTTACTCCAATGCCGAAATAGCTGGCACTGGAGTTTCTTCACATTCCACCTCTGATGAGAGTTGGCAGCATTGTGTCCTTATCCGAGTCACGTGCAGATCCAAAAATTTCATTCCTGGAGAACAAACATACATCACAAATGTGTAACTTATATATATGCTCTTTGAACCTGATTTTATTCTAAGTGTCACCAGCTGCACTGTGGTTGGCCATTTCTTAGAGAACAGACAAATTGTTAAAAGTGAAATTGAAACTTCACTTCAGCACCTGAACAAAGATGCTGTAAAATTATAATGGAATTATATTACCCGATACAATACTCTCGTCAATAATATTCCACAGAGAACTATATATGTCTGTTTCAATGAAATATTCTTAATTGATTAAATGTCGATCTTACTCGTGTTAATTATGTAAGCATGTGCGGCTTACAGCTGTTTCGGTGTTACTTGACACCATCCTCAGAGCCTACTAGATCTCGGCGCTATCTCAACTTCGCTGCCTGTTGTGTGGGTGCGTTCGTGTGATGAAGAGTTGTGTCAAATAGTGTGTGTGTTCTGAAATTGATCTGTGTGTTGAGAATTTGATTGAGGTGTGTTTTAGTGTGTCTGTATATTTCATATTATTCTAGTGTGTTGAGTTTTTGGTTCTTGGGTGGTATGTGTAGGATTTCCATGTCTGTATTTATGTTACTGTATGTGTGGTTAGCATTAGTTATGTGATCGGCGTATGTAGATGTATTGTGTCCTCTGGTTATTGCTTTAATGTGTTCTTTGTTTCGAGTTTGGAATGATCTGCCTGTCTGTCCAATGTAGAAACTGTCGCAACTATTGCATGTGAGTTTGTATACGCCTGTGTGGTTGTATTTATTTGTTTGTGTGTTGAGATGTCTTTGTAGTGTGTTTTCTGTTCTGTATGCTATGTTGTATTTCTGTTTTCTCAATGAGGATGCGATCTTGTGTGTGTTTTTGTTTTCGTATGTTAGTGTGATATATTTCTTGTGTTTGTGTTGTGTTTGTTGAGTTTTTCTTTTGTCTTCCTTATGATGTTGTCTATTATGCTTGGGTTGTAACCATTTTCTTGTGCTATGTATTTCTTCTTTTAGAAACTGTAATCAAATCATATTTCAAATTTAAAATATTTTGGAGTAAGAAATTAAATAAGTAACTTAATAGCATTATACTGACACTGTGGGTAGAAATTTATAAAGATGACATCTTCGATGAACAGAACACTGGTTATATTCGTAGAACAAGAAGTCAGAGCACTGGATAAGTTTCTGTGATCTCATCTTCATTTTTCACCATGAGTAAAGTAACTGACACTACACCGTCTTCAGGATTCCATCTTCATGTGAGTTGAGGCAGATCCCACGAATTCCAAGCCTGCAGATAACGAGATGAGAGTTGAGGAAACTCCAGTGCCAATTATTTACTCCAATGCCGAAATAGCTGGCACTGGAGTTTCTTCATATTTCACCTCTGATAAAAGTTGGCAGCTCTGGTTCATGCATTGCCTCCTTATCAGAGTTGCGTGCACATCCAATAAATTCCCTTTGTGGAGAACAAATAAACATCATACATGTTGTTGTTGTTTTCTAATGCCAGGCGTTTGACAATAAAGTCATTTGACCTCTTGCATTCCAATATTTTTCAAAGATATTATCATGGTCAGCCATTGAAGCACAGATTTTGAGGTGTTCCGAATCCATTTCTTGGAATATGTATGATAAGACTCTCCTGTGTTAAATTTCAACGTACCTCGTTTACATGTTTCGACCTATTTATGGGTCATCTTCAGAACTGGTCGTTGTTGGTCTTGGCCCCACTTGTTCTGTTTCCTGTTTCCAACCACCCCACACAACACAAACAAGCTGCATTCCGAACAATGGTACATAGACTACTCAACATACCAATGAACCAACAGGATTACAACGAAGAGCTAAACACAATCAAATACATAACACAAGAAAACGGATACAACCCCAACATAATAGACAACATAGTACGTAAGACAAAACATAATCACAAAAAAACATAAGAATACAACACAAACACAAGAACACAAAAAATACATCACACTAATATACGAAAACAAAAACACACACAAAATTGCAACCTCATTCAAGAAATTAAATTACAACATCGTATACAGAACAAATAACACTCTACAAAAATATCTCAACACACAAACAACACAAAGAAACAAATACAACCACACAGGCGTATACAAACTCAAATGTAACACTTGCAACAACTTCTACATAGGACAGACAGGCAGATCATTTCAAACACGTTACAAAGAACACATCACAGCCATAACAAAATTACAAAACACTTCCACATATGCAGAACACATCACAAATGCTAACCACACCCACAGAGACATCAACACAGACATGGAAATACTACACATCCAACCAAAAAGCCAGAAAATAAACACACTAGAAAAATATGAAATATACAGACACACAAAAACACACCCCAACAAAATTAATTCTCAACATACAACTCAACTTCAAAACACACACACTCTTTGACTCTACACTATACCACAGGAACACACCCTCACAGGAAACAGAACAAGTGGCGCCAAGACCAACAACGACCAGTTCTGAAGATGACCCATAAATAGGTCAAAACATGTAAACGAGGTACGTTGAAATTTAACACAGGAGAGTCTTACCATACATATTCCGAAGTGATACAGTGTTAAAAGTTGTGTAATCAAGATGTATATATCCATTTCTTAGTTTGAGTTGCACAATAGGCAGTTAGGGGACTGATATATTCCAAATCTATGCAGGTGCTTGGCCAAACAATCATGGCATGTTGCCAATCTAAATGCAGCTACAGACGATTTTCGTGGTAAATCGGGAATTAACTGTGGATTAACCAAATGTTCCACAGTAACATTCAGCAAAATCATACATAATTTACCGTACATGCGCAGTTTCGAAACAGATTTCAACTGTCACAAGCTGCGATCTGAATCCACATGCCTGTACAGTCGAAATGTATATTTTGAAAGGATTTATAGGACGCTGCTTTTTTGTTGATGAGGTGTCTGTGTGCATTCGGAATGCAGTCACAGCTTGGTTATGCTAGACCTCAATCAAGTCCACTCTTCTTAGGATAGGTACTGAAAGAAGTGTCTACAGCACGTGTCACAGAGAATATCAATGCATTCTTTGAAGCTCTAAAAATTGAAAGATGGATTACAGAATGAACATTTTCTTTTCACATTAATCTCCACCAATCATCTGCATTTGCCAATTTATTCAATTTGCTTCTTACAAGGGAAGGGTTTCGGCTCGAACAGGAATTTCGTAACCAAAATTTGTATAGAGGCCCATCTTTACATCTCTGTAAAGCTCCCAAAAGCATTCGTTTGTGTAATGTGTGGTTTGTCTGTTAGAGCACTGTACAAGTTGAGGGGTGGGGAGAGCACTGCACAAGTTAAGGGGATGGGACACCTTACCCGTAAGCCTAGCCTAGCCTAGAAGCTAGTGCGAGTGGTAAAATGTCTAAAGCCCTTTTAAGAACATTTTTCTCCAATGTTCTGTCTGAAAATATTGCAGCTAATCAAAAGTATATACTGTTGTGTGAGTCATTGAATGTGCACAAGGACACAACCTTAATAAATGAATCATTCCAAGGCTAGGACATGGAATGTATGATCATACCACCTAAAAAAAACTATTTTCAGGCTCTGGATATCTGTTTCCTTAGACAATACAAAATATATGCTCGCAGGATAACAGATTGCATAAGGACTCTTGCTGAGAATCCAGAACTTAACGTGGGAAATCGAGTGTTTATAATGAAAATGCACTCTGTTATTCATAACCAGTTGTCTGCTCCAGTGTACCTCCCTATGCTTCAATATTCCTGACAGTCAGCTGGTTACGTGAATCCTGAACAAGTCTCGGACTTCAAAAATGTAATTCAGGCAGCATTTGATTTTTCAGCACTGGAGTGTGGTTCAGAAGATTGTTCAGGTGTTGCTTCTGCGTGTTGTGCTTATTGCTCTGCTCCATGCTGTTTCATGCATTTTATAGAGAATCCTCATGTACATTTTTAAAGAAGTGTATTGACCAATACCAACCAAACGGGGAGTACACAAATGAATGCTTTTACGGTCTGTACAACTTTTTAACCAAAAATTCCTGTTTGAGCCGAAACCCTTCCCTTGTTAGCGTTGTATCAAATTGGGAAGAATTTATTATTTGAATATTTTTTTCTATAACTTCGAACCGCTTCAAGAAAGTAAGTTTCCCTCGGGCCGTTTACAGAAAGAAAATATAATTTTATGGAAAGATTTATTGGAACAGGTACCACAGCAATTGTTGAGCTATTTTTCAACATATTCCTCACCGGAACTGAGACATTTGTCATATCATGGGATCGACAAAGAGGTGCAGATGGCTGTCACACATTAGTTCCGATCCCAGGAGTTCTACGACACGGGGATACCAAAGTTGATCCCATAATTGACAAATGTCTTTGTTCTGTTGGGGAATATGTTGAAAAATAACTAAATTGCTGTATCTTTCCGTGAATTTGTGTTCCCAATCTGTAAAAGGCCCCAGGGAAACTTACTTTCTGGACGGCTGTCGTAATTCAGCTAAACAGGTGACAGAGAATCTCCCTGTCTAATTCCAATAGTAACAATGAATTTGTTGGATATATAATGATATGATTTTTAATTATGTAACACTAATTAATAATAACATGCATGTAATTATATTTTTATTTCATAATGAGTTGTCCCAAGTGATGTCAGTCTGCATTTACACATTTCTCAATCTTTTGTTGGAACTGTTATTCACACCCTACACTATAATAATAATAATAATAATAATAATAATAATAATAATAATCCATGGCGCTATAGCCCATGAAGGGGGGCCAGACCGACCAGCCGGCTGCTGGTCTCACCTCCACATGCCGAAGCAGAGGTGGACGATCATCCAACCAGAATGGAGGCATCGTGCGGTTAGCACGATGATCTCCCCAGCCGTTATAGCTGGCTTTCGCAACCGAATTTGGCTATCGTAGCTCCCCAACTGCATCACGATGCTGGGCGGGCACCGGTCCCATACACTAGCCAAAATTTCATGAGTAAATTTCTTTCCCCTTGAGGACTCGAACGAGCGCGCATTCCGTAACGCGAGTCCTAGGCACAACGCCTTAAACCACGACGCCACGGCGCGGGATCACCCTATACTATGCACTATACCAGTGATGTCAAAGCAAGCGCATTTTTCTGACCTTGACGTCGTGCGCGGGCAGCAAGCGCTAAGTATGGAAAGAGGAAGGGTTGTGTATATGAATAAGCAACCTGTTGGATTAAGAAAACAGTGGTGCACAAACTTCAAACGGAACGTGAAATTTTATGTCGCTATTTCTATATGGCCCATGTATGGTGGGTCCCTATCACCACGGCATGGCGCGTCCTCAGGTTGCGGATAGAGGAGACGGCCTCCAGATATGGAGGATAGCTGCGAATATATTGAATAAGCAGTCGTGGACAGCCGATAAGGGGTGGTCCTCCAGCTTGGGGGTTGGGCGAAGGGCTAACAACCCATCACCGTAAAAAACAGCTTGTTACGAATTCCTACAGTAAGCCTCGGAATAGGACTGATTCTCTGGCACGACCACAGCAAAGGAATAAGGTTTTGAGATTTGGCACTTGGAACGTAACTAGTCTTTATAGAACAGGAGGGGTAACATTAGTAGCAAAAGAACTAGCTAGATATAGAATAGACTTCGTAGGAGTACAAGAGGTTAGGTTAGATGGGAATGGCATATCACAAATAGGAGATTACTTGTTGTATTATGGGGAAGGAAACAATAATCACCAATTAGGAACAGGATTCTTTGTACATAAAAGAATAAAATCAGCAGTAAAAAAGGTCGAATTTATCAGTGACAGGTTATCATATTTAGTACTTAAGGGTAGATGGTGCGACATCATAGTTATAAATGCTCACGCCCCTACAGAAGAGAAAGACGACTATATAAAGGATAGCTTCTATGAGGAATTGGAACATACTTTTGATCAGTTCCCTAGATATCATATGAAAATTTTATTGGGGGATTTCAACGCTAAAGTAGGACGGGAGGATATTTTTAGACCAACTATTGGAAAAGAGAGCCTACACGCAATTAGTAGTGACAATGGAGTTAGATTAGTCAACTTTGCCACATCGAAAAATTTAATTGTCAAAAGTACAACATTCCCCCATAAGGATATACATAAATATACTTGGACTTCTCCAGATGGATTGGCACACAACCAAATAGATCACATCTTGATAGATAAACGGAGACATACTAGTATAGTAGATATTCGAACTTTCAGGGGTGCAGACTGTAATTCTGACCATTATTTGGTGATTGGAGAATTAAGAGAAAGATTATCAGTAGCCAAGCGAGTAGAGCAACAAGTTAATATTAGTAAATTCAATATTTTGAAATTACAGGAAGAGGAAGCTAAGCAAAATTATCAGGTCGAAATTTCGAATAGGTTTGCCACTTTAGAAAGTTCCGACGAAGTTGAGAAGGAATTAGATGTTAATAGCGTGTGGAAAAATATCAGAGATAGTATCAAAATTGCAGCTGAGCAGAGCATAGGTTATTATGAAACTAAGAAAAAGAAACCGTGGTTTGATGAAGATTGTTGCATGGTAGTAGAAAGAAGGAAACAGGCAAAATTGAAATTCTTACAGGATCCAGTTGAGGAGAAGAGAGATAATTATTTCAATGAAAGACGGGAAGCAAGTCGTACACTTAGGAATAAAAAGAGAGGTACTTGAAGGAAAAACTGAATGAGGTAGAAACAAATAGTAAGGATAAAAACATTCGAGATTTATATAAGGGTATAAAGGAATTTAAGAACGGATATCAGCCAAGGGTAAACGTGATCAAGGATGAGAATGGTGACTTGCTTGCAGACTCTCCATCAATCCTAAACAGATGGAAAAACTATTTTGCGCAACTACTAAATGTACATAGGCCAAATAGAAATGATCGGGACGAAATTGAAATACAAACTGCTGAGCCATTTATACCCGAACCCACGCTTTCAGAAGTCGAAATTGCGATAGAAAATCTGAAAAAGTACAAGTCTCCAGGTATCGATCAAATTCCAGCAGAATTAATACAAGAGGGTGGAAGTGCATTATATAGCGAAATTTATAAACTTGTACTTGCTATTTGGGAAAAGGAAATTGTACCAGAACAATGGAAGGAGTCCATAATTGTACCTATTTTTAAAAAGGGGGACAAAACCAACTGTGGTAACTTTCGAGGAATATCACTTTTGTTGACGTCGTACAAAATTTTGTCCAATATTCTTTTGAGGAGATTAACTCCGTACGTAGATGAAATTATTGGGGATCATCAGTGCGGTTTTCGGCGTAATAGATCGACTATTGATCAGATTTTTTGTATTCGGCAGATAATGGAGAAAAAGTGGGAGTATAAGGGTACAGTACATCAGTTATTCATAGATTTCAAAAAGGCTTATGACTCGGTTAAGAGGGAAGTATTATATGATATTCTTATTGAATTTGGTATTCCCAAGAAACTAGTTCGATTAATTAAAATGTGTCTCAGTGAAACATACAGCAGAGTCCGTATAGGTCAGTTTCTATCTGATGCTTTTCCAATTCACTGCGGGCTAAAGCAGGGAGATGCACTATCACCTTTACTTTTTAACTTCGCTTTAGAATATGCCATTAGGAAAGTTCAGGATAACAGGCAGGGTTTGGAATTGAACGGGCTACATCAGCTTCTTGTCTATGCAGATGACGTGAATATGTTAGGAGAAAATACACAAACGGTTAGGGAAAACACGGAAATTTTACTTGAAGCAAGTAAAGCGATCGGTTTGGAAGTAAATCCCGAAAAGACAAAGTATATGATTATGTCTCGTGACGGGAGTATTGTACGAAATGGAAATATAAATATTGGAGATTTATCCTTCGAAGAGGTGGAAAAATTAAAATATCTTGGAGCAACAGTAACAAATATAAATGACACTCGGGAGGAAATTAAACGCACAATAAATATGGGAAATGCGTGTTATTATTCGGTTGAGAAGCTCTTATCATCCAGTCTGCTGTCCAAAAATCTGAAAGTTAGAATTTATAAAACAGTTATATTACCGGTTCTTCTATATGGCTGTGAAACTTGGACTCTCACTCTGAGAGAGGAACATAGGTTAAGGGTGTTTGAGAATAAGGTGCTTAGGAAAATATTTGGGGCTAAGCGGGATGAAGTTACAGGAGAATGGAGAAAGTTACACAACACAGAACTGCACGCATTGTATTCTTCACCTGACATAATTAGGAACTTGAAATCCAGACGTTTGAGATGGGCAGGGCATGTAGCACGTATGAGCGAATCCAGAAATGCATATAGAGTGTTAGTTGGGAGACCGGAGGGAAAAAGACCTTTAGGGAGGCCGAGACGTAGATGGGAGGATAATATTAAAATGGATTTGAGGGAGGTGGGGTATGATGATAGAGACTGGCTTAATCTTGCACAGGATAGGGACCGATGGCGGGCTTATGTGAGGGCGGCAATGAACCTTCGGGTTCCTTAAAAGCCATTTGTAAGTAAGTAAGTATGTAAGTTTCTATATGGCTTCTTTCTGTTTGATATTATCTATATTGTCTGTAAAACAAAAGTACTAACACTGATTTCTTAATATTGTACTTGTGTTTTAAATCTTAATAACATAATAGAGAGTTAAGAAGGAATATTCACTTAAATTCCACAGTAGTATAATATTATACTGTATTAAGTGGATGAAACACATCATTCATAAAGAAAGTGATATTCCAAAGAAAGAGATTGAATATGACATGATAAGTTGGAATCGATATTGATGGTGTCTTTAGCCTTACAAAAGTAATCAATAAACTAATCAAAACAATATTACAGTACAAAGCAAAGTTACCTAGGTACTGTATCTGTTTTAAGTGTAACTGATATTACATAACAAAACTCTTATCGCATTATGTTTTTAAGGTGATATTTGTGAGCAACTTCCTATCATCAGAATATTAAATTATTTTCTCGAAATCTGCTGAAGCTATAGAGCTGACATTTTTACAACACATGGGCACGTATCTTTTGCTTATGATGTAACAATGGTTGCTTTGTTAATTCATTTCCTTACAAACAATTTCCATGCGAATATTTTCAAAATTGTCAATACACTATCTTCAGTAATACGTATATACGGTATATTAGATTTACGAAAACATTCTGTAAGGCTACTAAATAAATAGGCCTATACCTGAAAATTTCACTTTTCTATACGAAAAGTTGAGAAAATATTTCTTATGAATAAAAAAAAATCAAAGTTGTGAAAAATGAGCATTAAAATTAAAACTTATATTCTTATAATGCACTTATACTTCTCAGGCAAATCTAGAAATTACCATGGATACAGTTTTAATAAGTTCTCTTCCCTTTATCTATTGAATCAGTGCTGGCCATCCCTGAATATAGCTCGACCAAGCGGCATATACCACCTCTTTCTGTCTCTTTCCTTTCCGCTGTAAAGCGCTCAGGCTCTCCTGGGCTCTAAAGCGCGCGCTTGCTCCTGTGGGCCTGCACTATACGAACAGCTTTGGCATTGTCTTATTAGTCCAGGGGAAATACGCCGAAGCAAATCGCCGGCGGTCATGATTATATAGCGTAAATTCGAAGTTTGAGAATTAAGATTAAAAATTGGACATAGTAAACTACTATAATCATTGTTATAAATGGTTCGGTGCTGATAAATTATTTCACAATATCAGCCTATTATCGTACAATTGTAAACTGCAACAGATCAACTGTCATGGTAAATGGTATACAATACAGTCGTAACAAATGTATTTAAAATGGGACTGTAATATCCAAAATTGTAACTCGTATTCACTGGTGTATACGCAATAAATGTAAATGCACAATTGTCACGCGTGTTCCGTGTGTATATGTGATAATGAATTGTAAAACATATTAAACTAAGATTATGTTCCCTTCTATGACGAAAACCGCAACACGTAATCTCTTCTCCATATTGATTGGAATTTTCGGCATAGACTCACATCAAGTCTGCCGTGGTTTGTGTGTTACATATATGATCTAGGGTGTTAGGAAGAAAAATTGTAACTTCCAACTAGCATAATGGTATCATGAATGACTTTCATTTTGACTCATTTGTCGCCCATATCCAAGAATAGGCCTAAGCGTCGTAATTCTAATCACACGTGGAAATGATGTCCTCCATCAGAATACCTAACAGACAAAGTCTATCATAATATGCTTCCACGAGGTCTCAGCTATTTGAGACGAATAAGTGTGCATTGATGATATTTCAGTTTTCAGCACTGTGTTGCGTCACTTTAGTGCATCTGCTACAGTTCAGAACGTGGTATTCAGGGTTGCCAGAAAAAGGAATCGAAACCGTCGTATTAACTTATGAAAATTGACGTACTTCAGCATAAAATTGTCGTACATTCCGCAACTTCTTAATATATTTCTAGTCTACCGCTGTGTAGTAAAATCAAATCTCAACCCATTACGGAGTTGATAAAGAATCGCAAAATATGTAGAAAATATATATATATACTTACAAATGGCTTTTAAGGAACCCGAAGGTTCATTGCCGCCCTCACATAAGCCCGCCATCGGTCCCTATCCTGTGCAAGATTAATCCAGTCTCTATCATCATACCCCACCTCCCTCAAATCCATTTTAATATTATCCTCCCATCTACGTCTCGGCCTCCCTAAAGGTCTTTTTCCCTCCGGTCTCCCAACTAACACTCTATATGCATTTCTGGATTCGCCCATACGTGCTACATGCCCTGCCCATCTCAAACGTCTGGATTTTAAGTTCCTAATTATGTCAGGTGAAGAATACAATGCGTGCAGCTCTGTGTTGTGTAACTTTCTTCATTCTCCTGTAACTTCATCCCGCTTAGCCCCAAATATTTTCCTAAGCACCCTATTCTCAAACACCCTTAACCTATGTTCCTCTCTCTGAGTGAGAGTCCAAGTTTCACAACCATACAGAAGAACCGGTAATATAACTGTTTTATAAATTCTAACTTTCAGATTTATGGACAGCAGACTGGATGATAAGAGCTTCTCAACCGAATAATAACACGCATTTCCCATATTTATTGTGCGTTTAATTTCCTCCTGAGTGTCATTTATATTTGTTACTGTTGCTCCAAGATATTTGAATTTTTCCACCTCTTCGAAGGATAAATCTCCAATTTTTATATTTCCATTTCGTACAATATTCTGGTCACGAGACATAATCATATACTTTGTCTTTTCGGGATTTACTTCCAAACCGATCGCTTTACTTGCTTCAAGTAAAATTTCCGTGTTTTCCCTAACCGTTTGTGTATTTTCTCCTAACATATTCACGTCATCCGCATAGACAAGAAGCTGATGTAACCTTTACGTTCAATTCCAAACACTGCCTGTTATCCTGAACTTTCCTAATGGCATATTCTAGAACGAAGTTAAAAAGTAAAGGTGATAGTGCATCTCCCTGCTTTAGCCCGCAGTGAATTGGAAAAGCATCAGATAGAAACTGGCCTATACGGACTATGCTGTATGTTTCACTGAGACACATTTTAATTAATCCAACTAGTTTCTTGGGAACACCAAATTCAATAAGAATATCATATAATACTTCCCTCTTAACCGAGTCATATGCCTTTTTGAAATCTATGAATAACTGATGTACTGTACCCTTATACTCCCATTTTTTCTCCATTATCTGTCGAATACAAAAAATCTGATCAATAGTCGATCTATTACGCCTAAAACCGCACTGATGATCCCCAATAATTTCATCTACGTATGGAGTTAATCTTCTCCAAAGAATATTGGACAAAATTTTGTACGACGTCAACAAAAGTGATATTCCTCGAAAGTTACCACAGTTGGTTTTGTCCCCCTTTTTAAAAATAGGTACAATTTTGGACTCCTTCCATTGTTCTGGTACAATTTCCTTTTCCCAAATAGCAAGTACAAGTTTATAAATTTCGCTATATAATGCACTTCCACCCTCTTGTATTAATTCTGCTGGAATTTGATCGATACCTGGAGACTTGTACTTTTTCAGATTTTCTATCGCAATTTCGACTTCTGAATGCGTGGGTTCGGGTATAAATGGTTCAGCAGTTTGTATTTCAATTTCGTCCCGATCATTTCTATTTGGCCTATATATATAACTACCAATAAATTGTAGTTCCAATTAAAAATACTAATTATAGTTCACATCCACAATGACATTCAGCATTGAAACAAATCACCACCCATTTCTTCATCATCAACACTGTCATCGCAGTAAGGCGTGCACGATGACGCTTGGTTAGAAACAACTTTCTTATATTTAAAGTCAGCAGAATTCGATCTTTGGCCGGCGCGGCGGCAGATAGGCCAATAAATGCTGCGGCTGAAAATTATATCAAATTAATTCATCTACACTCGACCCAAACCCGACACCTCTATAATGTCGACGCGTTAGGACTTCTTAATGGTACTGCGGTACTATTTAATTGATAAAAGATTTCCTTTATCGAACAAACAAGGAAGTTAATAAAAATTAAACTCGTATTACTTTGATATAACTGCGCCGTTTACGTGAAACCTAGAGCTCGAGATGACAAATTATGACTTGCATGGCAAGCATAGTTACAGATCGATTTTCAAAGAACCGCCCCCCCCTTAAAAGCGTGGTTTTTTTCACATTAATCCAAGACACACTAAATGAAGAAAACTTGTCTAAAAGGGACGAATTAACCATAAATTTTATGTTCATTATAAACCGACACTATAAATTCCCAATTATTTTTCCCTTCAGTGAAATAGTCGTACAAAATTGCGTACGACATAGAGTGCGGTCGTACGTCGTACAATTAGTAAAAATAGTCGTATGCGTACGACTATAGTCGTACGTAGAGATGGCCGATATTTCACAAACCGATATTTTGTCACAGGTATTTTTTTGTCACAGATAAACCTGTGACTGATGACGCGAAATATCTGTGACAAAATATCGCTATCGAAATCTGCTCCGTATTCAGTACTCTGTGACTGATCTTTTCTCCTCTACGTCGTAGGTTTGCGCGTGCGCATGATACAATAACAGCAATCTGGCGGTAGTTTCTCCATCTTATTATAAATGATGTAGTTATTACCCGATTTAAATAATAACACCATTGGTTACCAGTACTTAATCTTGTGTAAAATCCTGTCTGAACAACTGTTTTGTTTTGTAATTATTTTCCTATGTTTTTCCGAATACTTATGCTTCATTAATTTTTATTCTATGACTCAATATTATAATGTTAATGCACGACTTAAAATAATTTATCCATTATATTATGTACAATAAAAAGGATCAATTTTTAAAACGATTAGGATAATCACATAACCTCAATTTCTACATACCCAACTACATTTAAAAATGATCAACTGGTTCAATATCTACAATATAACCTCTTGGTATATTAGGTTAACTTTTGACATGTTACTGTTCAGTTAGGTAAGTATTTATTTGTTAATGGTACATGTACATAATTTCTTTGTTGGATCTTCCTATATAAATCACTGATGAGTGGTGTGTATAGAGAAATCGTATTCATATTTCACTGCTCTTCAATATTTCCTGCTAATTTCTATCGGTGTGACAAAATATCGGTGTAATTCATGCTACGTATCGATATAAAATATCGGTATGACAAAATCACCGATAAAAGTCACAGATATTTAATTGTCACAGTCACAGTTGTCACAGATACTTCAAAATATCGTTTAAGCTCATCTCTAGTCGTACGTATGGCAACCCTGGCTGGTATTTGAGACGAAATATGAATAGGATATTTGATGTGAGTGTGCCCAACTGCAGAAACACGAAATCCGCTAAGGAGCTGCCAAAATTCCGCTACGCTTGATCACTATTACAATTTACATTGTATCAGGGTGAATACGGTGGGTACTGAATATGTATGAAGAAATTCGAAGTATAGAGAAATATTAAGGAGACGACGGAAATAGGTTGTATTGTATTTCCTGAGAACTTTTTTTTTTATTGTGAGCTTATTGTTTTATTGGCAAAGGCTGGTGCATTTTCATTGAAAATAGTTGAGACAAGTGATGTTAAGGATTTTAGAAACTGGTGGCCTCAATAAATTCATTATATTGTTTTAAAATCAAAGTCGTGAATTGAATTAGTTTTATTTCGTATTTATTCAGAAATGCTTAAACTTTACGTATTTTGTAAACAGAAATTTAAGTAGAGCCTACAATTTTATTCAAACATTAATTTCATAAAGACAATTCTTAAAGCAAGTTGCTTTACCTATTTTTCTTTTTGTATTTAATTTACTTAAGTTATTATGTAATGTTACTTAAAGTTAAAGTGCGTGTAACCCTAAAACTCTAGAATACACAATGTATATTAAATTTTATTTTTTTATATTAGTACGTGACCACTACTGAAAAATCGTTAGTGGTTCTGTAATTTCTACGCGTGATTACAAGCAATAGTGCCACCTGTTAGGAAATTTAGAATCACCCAAAATCTCAAAATAAATAAATTTGGCAAGTTTCTGAGAAAATATTCAAATTTAAGGCTCCAACATGAATTTTTTAAAATTCTGCTACATTTCGGGAGGATTTTGATTATCGCCGCTATGTCTCCCGAAGCCTCAAATTCCGCTACAGTTGGGCACACTGCTTGACAATGACGACGAGTCAAATTTTGTAAAATACATCAATCTCCTTAAGTGAGTCATCGGCACGATTTTCTTGGGGTGGGGGAGTGGGCAAAATCAATAATTTAAAACTTCACGTTTAGGTAGTTTTTAAAACCTAGTTACCGATATATCATTAATTGAAAGATTGAGAACTAATCGACATACTATCGTGACTTTGCTGTTACAGTGTATGTAACTCTTTAATTTGTATGATCCGTGCCTTCGATTCCTATTTAAGGCATCATGCTTGGACTCCTGTTAAGTATGCAATGAGCGCTACACTACGCTTTCTGCTTATTTAGCTTTGCCATAAGAGTTTCTTACTAATATTCAGTAATAGAACTCATCTTTGTCAGCCTGACAATATTGATGACACGATAGAAATTACTTCAATTTTTCCCATCATATCATGACAAGTACCAGTATTTGGCTGCCTCATTTAGCTGGCGTAGATTATTTTATAGATGTATATTTATGGGAAGGGGTACACTGAGAAGAAAAATAACTTTAGACTGTATAAAGTTTAAAGGCATCATTTATTTATATATCTACACTCTACACTGATTAATTATTGAATAATACTAAGATGCAAGGTTGGGAAGTGCTTTTTACAAAATCTAGAGAAGTTTAAAACGAGCTGAACGAGTTTCTCAATTTCCGAGATTTTGTAATGCACGTGTATTGTACTGTACAATACTTTTTGCACATCATATTTTAAAACTGCAAAATGTAATATATTCTGCATTGGACATTTAGAGCAATATTATTCTAAAACCTTCGAAAAATACACTGTAATGTAAGTAACATTAAGTGTTATGAAGAATGGTTTCCATAGCAACAAGTTTCTGTGTGGAAATTCCAAATTTCAAGGCCTAACAACAATAGTTGTAAATAGTCGCTTAAGAAACAATACCGCGTAACTGACATTTTTGGTCAAAACTGTTTTTTTGCACAGATGGTACCTCCACTGTCATCTGCATGCATTGACAAGCGCGGGAATTTGATTGCATGAATGACCTGCGTGCGAAGGAGGGGGGGTACAATACCGCGTATCTGAAGTCGCGAGAAGTCTGTAGGAAATACCGCGTATCTGACAACAGATATTATGTCTACTCCCTCGCGCCCTCAGTACGGAAGCTGGTTCTCGTTATTGCCTTGTGAAATTGTGTCAACAGTGTGTAATATTCTGAGAAGATTAAAGAAGTGTTCAGTTTCAAATATTTAAAAGGTAGATATAATATAATTATTTCACTAATGTCAATTGAATGTTAGTTGAGCTGAATTCCCGCAGAATCTTACTGCCACTGAAATATAGTACATTTAATATTTTATTATTATATAGGCCTACAGATTCAAGAAAAGAAATGGACAATGAATCAGATGACAGTCAGTTTAGCGAGAACGAAATCCTATCTGTGCTATGTTCTGCATTCAAGACGGGAGAAACTTCTGTGAACATTAACGAAGGTATGGCATAAGACGTATCACAGTTATTAAACGTTTATTTTTCTTCAGTTACGGAATCATAACAGCAAACTTAATTTAAGTACTTAATATAAATAATCTTGAATGGGCCGCTAAAATAATTTGCGCTACATTCAGTGGTCCTGAGCTTGGTTCCTTCCATTTCCTCCGGTAGGAGGAAGATCTAAATTGATGATAATATTTACTACACATGTTTTTTAATCCATTTATATCACATTTATAAACACCAGTAATCTCATCTTATTCGTAGGTGTACTGCCTGATAATTCAAATGCAAAAGAAAACCGTCCTTCTGAAAATGGGCTGCTGCAGATCACGGGTTATCCGTCCAGTGTTACCGGTAAGGTTATGATCGTATTATGCAGTCTGGCATGATTTAAAGCAACACTATTAAAATAATACAGTTAGAAATAGGATAGGACAGAAACTGAAGACGATACTCTGTCAACGAAGGATCTACGCCAAATTTCGGACGCGTCTTCAGATGTAGACGACCCCGAAGAATTCGTGAGTGCTACTTATTCTACATCTTTACATTCGCCAGAGAAAGGTAAAGAGAAGAATCTACAAGCGTTTCATGGAAATTTGACAGAAGAGAGAAAAAGAAGTTCAAAGCCACAAAAGGGTAAGTGGAAGAAAATGAAAAATAGAAAACTTAGAATGGAAGAGGAAGCTTATCTTAGCTATAAGAGATCGAAAGATGGTAAAGTGACACATGATACGGAAAGAGATGCAAGGAATTTGGGGCCAGAGTGTAGTTATAAAATGTGCCAAATTTCGAAAGTAAGGGCTGTAATTTAATTTCTAATGAGAGAAGACACATCTTTCAGGCATTCTGGAAAACTATGACTTGGGAACAGGGGACCGTTTACGTATCAAATCTTGTGGATTTCACTCCTACGAAAAGACCTGGCAGTACAAATTCTGAATCGAGAAGGAAGAGAACATTGGTCTACAACCTAAAAGTTGATGAGAAAAAATTCAGGTTTGCAAAGAGATGTTTCTGTGTACATTAGGAATTCAAGAATGAACTGTGCGATATTGGTTAGCTAATAGTATTGATGGCGTCCCTTCAGTAAAAAAAAAAGTCATGTTCTCGTGCAAAAGCACAGAAAAAAAAAAAAGAGAATTAGTAGCCTGCCTAAATTACCGTCACATTATTGTACATAGAACAGATTGTGCCATAGTTTTTATGATAGTATTACACACTAGGGTTACTCAAGGATTACTTTTTGTGATTTCAGCATAGGCCTATAATTATTTCTTTATTGTGTTTAACGAATATTGTGCCTGAAAAATTATCATCATTATATTTTTATATGATTTTCTTTTCATTATTCGCAAGTCAGTCAAGTCCATTGTCAATAATAATAATAATAATAATAATAATAATAATAATAATAATAATAATAATAATAATAATATAATAGTAATAATAATAATAATATTATTATTATTATTATTATTTTATTATAAAATTATATTTGTCAGCAACGTTTTAGTAACAATTCTACTTATCTATTCAAATACGTAGTGTGAAAATAAAGTACCTGGTATCAGATTGTCATTATTATTATTATTATTATTATTATTATTATTATTATTATTATTATTATTATTATTACAATAAACATTGAATTCTGTCTTCTTTTTCCTTTCCCATAGTTTCAGCATTTGACTGACTAAGAATGCAGCAATCATTGTCTGGAACGTAATCTAGTGCTGATTCAAGCTACAGCCGACCGACCTTGACCTCAAGTCAGATGATAGGACAACAATTCAGATAACACATTGACATATACAAGAGCACGAATAATAAATATTTCCAGAAGGCAGTTTTCACGCAAAGAAAACGCTTGTCAGCATGTGTCCTAAAGCTGCTAAAGTTGCCTCACAATACCGCGTAACTAACAAAATGTAGTCAACGGCAGAGTTCCAATACCGCGTAAGTGACATGGCCAAATGTCTACGGCCATGATCATCCATTTTCACTTAGTTACAAATTAGTTATGCTATTTCATAGCCATACACCACTTTTCAAGACTGTTGCGTTATTTTCATGGTTTTTATTCGGTTTTTTCCTTCTCCTGTAAAATTTACATTTTGTCAGTTACATTGGTTCTTAAGCGACGAAATACAACAAATACTTCGGAGGTCAGTCATACCAACATAACTTCCAATATTACGTACTGTACGTATGTCACGCTATTGGGTTTTCGTAAGGCGTAATATTCTACAAGTGTGTTAAATGCCGATACATTTTGAAATAAAATAATACAGGTAATGTATTTTAATTTAATAATAAAATTCCAAACAAGTAATCTGATACTTTACGGACACTTATTATAGTTGACTTATAAATTATATCCTATGTATTATTAACTTGTAGGTTAAAAGCAATTCAAGTTCAGGATGTTAATTCTTTATACGAACCTCTATTAAGAGGCTATGATTCTTATCACGGTATTCTTGATGACTTTATAGTATAAAAGTATAACGTGCAGTTATTGGGATCGTTTGTGCGTGAAACTCTTGATACAATGCAATAGCTGACAATCTATTGCAGAAGAACAATGAGAAAAATTAAACGAGCATAAACTTAGTTACATGGAAATTTTGTGTACTATTTGGTTTGTTGTCTTCATCGTGTTAAGATTTAGGAACGTAAGGTATTTCGCTTATTTTACACTTTTGAACACTGGTAACTCATTTTATTCTATATTAAGCTTATTCGTACATTTTATCCTCTTACAGAGTAATTCACTTTGATACTTTATCGTAGTGTTTAGTTAACAACGATCAAGGAACTGAGAAATATACAAGTGTCTAAATTTAAATAATTTGCCAGGCTTCCGTCTTCCACGATTAGACGTTCAGGTTACATACGTTTCCAAGGCGGTGACAGTAATCCTGTCATAAGAAAGAAAATGTTGAAGATTTAATTAAACATACCGACTTCTAAAAATGCAACAAGCAGGGGCGGCTCGTCCATAAGAGCTGCGGAGCTGCAGCACTCCCTGCTTTGACTGGAAAATAAAAATAATATTTATTTTAATTTGTAGAAGAATTGTTACAGCTTTTATTGGTAAATTCCTTTATATTTCATCTGGCCGGGAATATGTACTATTATCTTATGCATAATCTTTTTGCGCGTCGATTGTATTGGAATTGACACTTCATTCAAAGTCGTCCTGGGATCTGCAGGGTGGGACAGCTCAAAGAGAGTGTGTCTTGCATGGTCAGGGGGTAGAGAGGTGAAGGGAAGCAGAGGGAAACAAACGTTCAATGTAAATGTGCATAAATGCGACAACCACATTGGACTTCAGAAACGAAGAAGGTAATGGAGAAAATGAAATCACAGATGTGTTTGAACTGATCTGAAATTAAATGAAATGCTAATGGCATGGGCAATGTTCAAAATGATATTTAGCAATAGATGTTCAGGAATGGATTTCTAAGGGATGGTACAGTTCATGTAAGTTAACACGTTAAGTGAAGAATTTCTTCTAAGTAATTGAATTGTATTCCATCGCATACTGTGAATTGTGAGCGAGGATTTAGTTGCGTGAATCTTTTAAAAACTGGAATTAGAAACTGCCTTTCAGTAAAAAGAGTTAGCGCTCTGCTAACAATACATCTTGAAGGGCCTACTAGTAAAGAATTTAAATGTTCAGAATGCCCATTGAATAACGTATTTTAGTGTGATGTAAATTCAGCAGTAATTGATTCTAAACATATCTGATCTACGTCTAACGATTTACTTACATAAGTATATCTAGATTGTGGTAAGATGGATTGAAAGTAATAAAACTCCAAGAAACAAATTACGTAACTTTTTGTTTCTGTATACCGGTACTTTATTAATTTTATCTTTTATTTCTAATATTGCACAAGCTTTTCGCAATTTGCACAAATATAATTTTTCATTTGTAGATTTCTGCGACAATTATTTATTTTTGGTCAATTTTTATTACTGTACTGCCACTTCCAACGGACTCCAAACGAATATTCACACGTTTATCACTGGGATTGTGGCGCTGGAAATCAATTTAGAACACTTTTATCTCAGCCACGACACATTTCAATTTTTATTGTACAATATAAATGCAGTTATCACTACAATGACACAATAATTCTTGCAGATAACACAGAAACAACTTCGGAAACGTAATTAACAGAATAGCAGTTTCACTTCACTTCCACTAGATGACTCTTGAGTTCCAGGCTATAGGCGTAGCAGGGATGCCAATATCGGCAAACGAAATGAAACTATGAGAAATGTTACAACAGGTGTGCTAAACGTTAGGAATGTTACAATAGGTGTGTAGCACGTTAGGTTAGGTTAGGTTAGGTTTTGTTAGGTGTGTAAGATAATATGAATGGTTACCACAGTTTGCGACACTGCAATCATTCTCCCACTCCACCTCAAATAACATCACAACGACAGAATATGGCCGCCTTCTTCCTTCAAGTACGACGATTTTCCTATATAAGTAAGGAACCTATTTAGGGCGGGTTGGGTGGCACCACAGCTCTCCCAGTGATCACATCGAGTTTCTACTACTCCACACTACAAAACTAAGGTATTTTCAGTGTTTGTTTTTAATTTACTGTGCTGGCAGTACATTAATAAAAATTCACCTTATTTTTTTCTAGCTTAAACCTTGCTGGTATGTAGCCTATATATTTGGTAATGTATGTACCCTGGACCTCTATTGAGGGAAGACAGCCTGGCCCATGCTTACTACATAATTACCGTATATTGATTTTGTGAACAATTACCTGAACTATTAATAGTGAGAGTGGAATTTGAATATATTTATAAGATAAATATGAGAAAGTTTCAATAGTATTGATAACGTATGCAATGGTTTTTTTTTTCCATATAAAATAAACCCTTCATATGACATGTTTTCCCACACCTGTGGAGTAACGGTCAGCGCGTCTGGCTGCGAAACCAGGTGGCCCGGGTTCGATTCCCGGTCGGGGCAAGTTATCTGGTTGAGGTTTTTTCCGGGGTTTTCCCTCAACCCAATGTGAGCAAATGCTGGGTAACTTTCGGTGTTGGACCCCGGACTCATTTCACCGGCATTATCACCTTCATCTCATTCAGACGCTAAATAACCTTAGATGTTGATAAAGCGTCGTAAAATAACCTACTAAAATAAATAAAAATAAAATAAATGACATGTTTCCGTTTGAATAAGCATGTCGTAAGTTGCAGTTTCATTAAAGGCATTTCGAAAAGCTCAGATATAGCAAACAGCTGATTGTCTGACTTTCTTTCAGTTGTAATGGACGTGATCAAAATGGAACCTGACGTTGACCCATTGGCTGTAGAAGAGGCAAATACGTCACTAGGTGTAAGTGTGAATAGACCTTTCATTCGAATCCAACAACTTCAACCTTTATTTCTGTTTTATACTTATTTTCATTTACTAATTGTTTCACAGCCACTGTAGTAATATACTTTATGCTCGACCATACCGATATGTAGTAATTATACACCTGGTAGCAGTCCTTTAATGCATGTCATTAAAGTACACCTACTCATTAAAGTACAGGTCTTCAGCCAATGATAACTCAGCTTACATGTCTTCAGCCAATGACAAGTCAGCTTTGTACCGTTATAAAACCGCAAGTATCGATTATTCTCGGATATGCAATCGAAAGAGAATTAGCGAAAAGTCACGAAGGCTGGAAATCCAATACTGTCGTAGAAGGTTATGTTCTGTTACTATAATAATTAGCGTTAATTGTAAATAATATTCAAATAAATTCAATTTGTCATCTCGTTTTTCAATGTCGAATTCAATAATCAAGGTTATAATATTATAATATTATCAAGATTAACGGGACTACGTCATGGTCAATGACATTATTGTTCCTCGGAAAAAATCAATACTTTCGCGTCTGCGCACATCTCACAATTCACGACCTAGAACAAGGTCACTTCCGATCTTGTCAGATACAAATAAAATGTATACATCTGAATACCGGTAATTTCAAGTTAGAAATATGGTCGAGCATAAAAAGTCGTATGAAACTCGCCTATAATGGTAATTAAGAAGCTCGTATGAATATTACGAAACTCACTTGCGCTCGTTTCATAAATATCCATACTCGATTCTTAATTACTATCATTATAGGCTCGTTGCATAATGTACTATTAATTTATCATATTTTATGTTATTGAAACTCACGCCTCACTTTGTTACTGAGATTTCATTTCCCATGAAAACTTTGCTGTTAAAAATGAAATAATTTCTTCTTTATGCAGCATTTACTCTGCGATTTGAGTCCATAAATTTCAATGATGAGTAGTTAAATTCTCCCGTCTTTTGTTTAGAATTTATAAACTGCATGAATTTGAATCTAGCTTGTGAAGGTAATACCGGTATTGTCAGTTGCATTTCTTTTTATAAACTTTGTTAAGCACGCATAAAGATGTCTGTGAGAGGTGATTGATTTATTTACGCCCGTGCGTGTAAACATACATACATACATACATACATACATACATACATACATACATACATACTCACACAACACAGACACATATACACACACCGAAAATAAAGAAATTTATTAATAGAAGATTATGCAATGTGTGCAGGCAAAGTAAATGTCTATAATAAGCTTTCATAAGTCAGTTGACAAATTATATTATTAATATTCTACAAAACTTTCATTCCCTCACTATAGTGTGTTTTTCGTCGTTGATTTTACTGAATTCAGAGTTGCCAACCTAGATAAGTAAATTGAAATATTACAAATAACTGCTCTAGGGTTGCAATTAAAACTACTCTTGACATCTACCGACACCTGTGACAAACTTCTTGTCCACACCTGTGGAGTAACGGTCAGCGCGTCTGGCCGCGAAACCAGGTGGCCCGGGTTCGAATCCCAGTCGGAGCAAGTTACCTGGTTGAGGTTTTTTCCGGGGTTTTCCCTCAACCCAATATGAGCAACTACTGGGTAACTTTCGGTGCTGGACCCCGGACTCATTTCACCGGCATTATCACCTTCATATCATTCAGACGCTGAATAACCTAGATGTTGATACAGCGTCGTAAAATAACCCAGTAATATATATATATATATATATATATATATATATATATATATATATATATACAAACTTCTTGCTGAGAATCAGTCAGCTGTTCATAGTCTAATGTACGTATGTACTGAATATCAATATTTTAAAAATATACTGTCGTGCAAAAAGTACAATACAATACACGTTTTTGAAGTGCATTACAAAATCTCAGAAAATGAAAAACTCGCTCAGTTCGTTTTTCAAACTTTTCCTCGATTTTGTAAAAAGCACTTCTCAACCCCGTATCGTAATATATTATTACAAACGTAATGCCATACAGATAAGGCTTTCTAACCTATGTTAGATAATTAGATACTGTAGTTGCGCTTGGGCATGGGTTCGATTCCCGCTTGGGCTGATTACCTGGTTGAGTTTTTTCCGAGGTTTCCCCAATCGTAAGGGGAATGTCAGGTAATCTATGGCGAACCTTCGGCCTGATCTCGTCAAATACCATCACGCTATCACTAATCCCATTGATGCTAAACAACCTCGTAGTTGATACAGCGTCGTTAAATAATCAAGTAAAAACATATATACTGTACAGAGTGCTGCATTGGATTTAAATCGCTCGCTTGAACTCGGTCGAGTGTCGCACCCTCGAGTGAAATACGATCGGTCGTGATACGCTCGTAATAAATAGAAGCACAGTACAAGGTCATCTCACCGACATGTCTTATCGTATATGGAAGGCGACAGATAAGATACACATATGTTTTGCTCACACGGTAAAAATAAGGCTTTATTTTCTGCGTTTATGACAAACGTTTAGTGGAACATACCAAAACAGGAACATGAAGTTAAAAATAAAATAGTATGAAAAACTTCGATATACAGTTATTATTGCTAATTAATAATTATTCAATATTTGATTTACCACATATATAATATGATAGGTCCATACATAGTGTTCCGCCTATATACTGCGACAATGTAGAAACGTTTTACAAAATATTATTGATATAGCAGTAGATTAATAACAATATTAGTACAGAGATAACGGCACAGAAAATATAATAAAACGAATAATCATGCTGCACAACTGTTACAGACGCAAAGATTAATACACTAATTATATTAGAGATTATTATTATTACTAGAAAACTTGATACATTTCTCGCATTATCGTGATTGTGTTCTCCGTTTGAAATAATTACATTTACATCCAATAACATCTATTAGATGTGGCAAAAACAAAATCACTCCTGTATTGGGGGGGGGGGGGAACCTACAACATTTATATTACATTTTAAAGCAAGTTTTGTAGTTGTACTATGGAGAGGTTAGTTAAACACTGCAAAGTTTTGAAATGATAAACATCTATGATGTTACTACACAATTCATCACTATAACAAGAACGAATGTCTAACGCTCGGCTTATACCGTTCGAAGATTTATCGCTCGTGACAATTTTACGTATCATCCATGTGCGCTACCTATCGGATTATCCTATGAACTACTTGGCGCTCGAGCGAAAATGTTCGATGCAGACCTCTGTACTGTACATATCTCTTTATTGCAAAAAGACAAATCCTGCCACAAATATTCTACGAGGGTAAGTTTCCTAATTCAAACTGAATATGTTTCTTTAAATGTTGCCCATCACGAATTTTCAGTGCATAAACTCTGTCTTGTAGTACTATAGTGAGATATCGTGAACAAGGAGGATATTCTATGGCAAGAGATCTGCCGATCAGTTTTTTTCAATTAAAAAAGTTGTTCACAATCAGTCTACAGTGAGGGCTTCATCATTTTGTTGCCATATTATTTTCTCCTGAACAAGTCCTCGGTGTTCAAACAGTAATAATAATAATAATAATAATAATAATAATAATAATAATAATAATAGTAATAATGATAATTTATTTTATTTATTTAGAATATTAACGTGCAAAACAACAGCACAAGGCCAATTACAGTTTAGCACGATACAAAACAGAACAAAACAACAAATGATGATGAGAATGAATGATAGAAAATGGCAATGAGATGAAATACAATCAATATAACAGTCTATAAGTAATATTGTAAAGATATCCAATTGACAAGAATAGTATAATACATATCTTAACAAATGGCATAAATTAATAAAACTGACATGAAACTCGAAAAGCATACACTACACATTAAATGGATCCAAGTTCAATCCATGCAAATTAGCATATTTAATACATCTGCAGACCGGAGACAGAGATTTAGAATTCCTATTATTAAACATTTTATGAAATCTTAAACCCTTAGCAGGAATACGAAGACTGATATTGCTTATGAATGATTCACAATCAATATCACCCTTAATGACTTTACAAAAAAATAAATAATCAAGATCCTGACGTCTGGTGAACAAACTACCGCAATTGAAATATTTGCAATTAATCTCATATTTATAATCGGAATTTGGTAAAAATCTATAAGAACACAAGGAAATAAATTTTCTTTGAATATTCTCCAATTTAGCCGAGTCAGTGGAAGTAATGGAGTTCCATACAACAGATGCATATTCAAGCTTGGATCTAACCAATGTATAGTATAAAATTAATAAACACATAGGAGTAGAAAAAGAATAAGTTATAGATCTAATTAGACCAAGCATTCTTAATGAATGGGCATAAATATATTGCACATGATCATGGAAATATAATTTTGATTCAAGTAAGACACCAAGATCTCTAATACAATCTTTCTTAGTAATTACGACATTACTGAGAGAATAATTAAATTTTTGGGAAGTAGTTTTCCATGAGAAGGAAATAACAAAAGTTTTGGATTGATTAATTTTCATTCCATTTTCAACAGACCATCGTAAAATTGAATTAATGTCATTTTGAAGAATTTGACAATCAGCCGAACTATTAATTTTACGAAAGATTTTGAGATCATCCGCAAATAAAAGGCAGCTAGAACTTATTCTGTTACTTATATCATTTATAAATAATAAAATAATAATAATAAATAATAATAATAATAATAATAATAATAATAATAATAATAATAATAATTTATTTAATCTGGCAGAGCTAAGGCCAGTAGGCCTTTTTTTCCGCCCAGCCAGACTCTAATTCTGATGGACTCTTTTGAGAGTTTCGATACTATTTCATGAAGCATTTCGAGGTAATTTTCAGTGTGGTCAAAGAAATAGGGTCGTTGAGCTCATCAGAAAGAATTGCCGCCCAAACAGTCATTAATATTGCACCCTATAATTTTATAACTTCTCAGGTGTAAAGAGTTGTTGTTTGTTGTTTAGTCAACTGTCTGAAGGCAGGTTGGAACCTCATAAGCAACACCAATGAGATATCACTCAGGAGGCAACTAACCCAGGAGATAACGGGTTAAGGTGGCCAGTTGCTTTCCACCTCCATTGCATACATGGTCTATTAGCTATTTGTATTTATTAACATTCCATGGTATTCATACATTGCTTCACAGCTAGAATATGGAACAAGTCAAAAAACTTAATACTATTATAAAGTCTTAATTTATAGTCACAGTCTAGATGAAATATATACAGAAGAGATTTACAATATAGTCTACTAGTACAACACAAAGCTTTAGTATCAATCATGAAGCGTTATTGAATGTCATGAATTCACCTACAGAATAGAAGGCGTGAGAAATTAGGTACTTCTTTAATTTGGCTCTAAATAATTTTATGTTTTGAGTTTCATTTTTTATATCGATAGGGAGGCTATTCAAAATTTTTACTGCCATATAACGCACTCCTTTTTGATAGCACGATAGACTTGCCGATGGAGTATGAAAGTCATTTTTTTTGACGTGTATTTATGCTATGAACTGTTGAATTAGTTACAAAGTTTTCACGATTACGTAAGAGGAAGATTATTAATGAAAAGATATACTGACAAGCCATGGGCATTATTTGTAGTTTTTTGAAAATAGTCCTACACGATTCCCTAGATTTCGCACCTACTATTATTCTAATTACTCTTTTTTGTAATAGGAATACACTGTTACTATCTGTGGAATTTCACCAGAATATTATTCCAAAATTCATTACCGAGTGAAAGTATGCAAAGTATATTGTTTTTAAGGTATTGATATTTACTATCTTTTGCATAGATCTAATAGCAAAACGTGCTGAATTTAGTTTGGGGGAATTTCTTTAATATGATTTTTCCAATTTAACACATTATCGATTTTTAAGCCAAGAAATTTGGTTGTTGTTGTTTCTAATAGGGATCTATTGTTAATTATTGCGCTAGAAATTTGTGAGGTTGAATTTGGACAGGATTTAAATTGAATTATGTTAGTTTATATGTGAGATATATTGCCTGATAATACAGGGACGTCATTTTATTTTTACTTAAATTTTTATTGTGCCTGAGTTTTTTAATGTACTTCACTCCCACCCCTTCTACTAATGAAGTTCAACCGTCCTCTACACAGATCCAAGACCGCATATACAGTCATAGTAGCCTTACGGTCATAGTGAACAGTAAGTTCCAAAAATATGTTTGCATTTTCCTGTGACGAAAGAGCTTTCAATATTGAATCATTTTCGCACAGGTACTGTCGTCCATTTGCCTACGTGGCATCCCAGTTTCCCCCACCAGCTTCTGTTCGCCTCTATGTAAAGGCTAGTGGCTGGGCTGTGTTATCTCTTTTCTGAGAACTTTAATTTCTGTTAGGAATTTGACGTCTACGTAATATTATAGCCATACAATTGTTTAAAATAGCTTAAATGGGCCTCGTTAAGTAATTAACTGTCACGTGATTACCTCCTTTTCTACGACCCTGCGACGTAACCACTTGGACGGACAGTGGATAGCGTATCTGAGTACTTTTATCTTTTCGGATCGGACAGAAGTGAAGATTGAATTTACAGTACGTAAGGTACTCTTTTATAGAGTAGGTATAGAATTATTTGAGCATGAGTTACTGATACGAAGTACGAATCTGGTAATTGGAATTACGTACAGTAGTCTATAGTGCGATAATATGCACATTAGAACTGAAGCCTGTATCGAAATGAACGGCCACTATTTTCGAAAATGTGTTTAAATATCCATATTATGATTATTTTTCAATTTAACTTCACTCTCTATATTGTACGCTAATGTGCTCTAGACAGTATAATATACACTGCATAATGAATACGTCCACATGGACAGCTCAGTTCGTGAGTATTGTTAATACTGTACTATATTTTGATTAAACAAAAACCTAATGAAAATTATCAAACTCAAAAGCGTGATATTTCCTAGTTTACGTAAAAGGATGAACTACTTTTCTCTCCTCATATACCCAGTAAAGTGATTTGTTTGTATACTAAGCTAGTATCATCGAACTCCAGTCGTGGAAGGGAGTAGCAAACTGCGTTTCCGATTCGTTAATGCAAAGGTATAGCCAGGTTAATATTAGAAATGTTAGTAAAAATAAATTGATGTCCCCGTAGATGTACATATCAAGCAGAACCTCAGTCAGAGGTAGTGTAAAGAGGATATTCCTAATTGTGCGCGGAAAAAAAATATATATAATTGTAACATGCAGACTTGGAGTAATGTGTTTCAAGATATCTGTTACCTTCCAAAGAACACTAAAGAATATTGCTCTGTACTCCGCAGGAAGGAAATTTGACTCCGCGTCATTCTCAGATTACTGTGGACAACATGGACCCCAGCTACATTCTCAAACGGGAAGTTAAAATAGAGGAGACTTCGGTGGGAGTTACACTTCCTGCAATGAAACGTGAATCTGAGGTGAGTCAAATTTGTTAGTAATTGATTAAATGGCGATCTTACTCGTGTTAATTATGTACGCATGTGCGGCTTACAGCTGTTTCGGTGTTACTTGACACCATCCTCAGAGCCTACTAGATCTCGGCGCTATCTCAGCTTCGCTGCCTGTTGTGTGGGTGCGTTCGTGTGATGAAGAGTTGTGTCAAATAGTGTGTGTGTTCTGAACTTGATCTGTGAGCGTGAGGATGATTATCCAACGCCTCAAATCTCGACCCCTCAAGGTAAAGGAGCGCACCCTACTGCATTTGATTGTGGTTTGACTACGACGTTCTTTTCTTAATAGTCCTTAGCTCTTCACTCTGCCTTTGTCATTCTCGTCTGTTAGCGGTATATTTATTGTTTTCAGGATGAGACATTTGGCATTGTTGAAGTGAAAGACGAGATTAAGCTGGAAGAGATCACAGAGGACTGCGAAGTTCTATCAGAAAGGTGAGTAATGTAATGTCTTTAACCTGTGATTGGCTCCATTAGTTCATATAAATTGTGTTACGGAACTTACAGGAACACAAGCATGATATCACATCGAATTTTAGACTACCGCCTTTGTAAGATAGTTATGGAACAGAATAGTTATTTATGTTACAAAGATTGAAAGTGAGGTTTTAGTGAGAAGTTGAGGTGTTTACACAATTATTATTATTATTATTATTATTATTATTATTATTATTATTATTATTATTATTATTATTTTCCTGGCAGAGTTAAGGCCATCAGGCCTTCTCTTCCACTCAACCACGATCAAATCACATGCAGAAAAATACATACCGGTATACGAATATTAACTTAAAAGTAATAATAAACATAATTAATTAAAAAAGAGAGACTGAATACATATGCACAATCAGTATTAACTTTAAAATAACAATAATAAAAAATATATAATAAAAAAGAGACTGAATACATAATCACAAACAGGAAAATACATTCTAGTATACAAGTATTAACTTAAAAAAAAAAGAATACATATGAATATAATCTCACAACTAAAGGAATAGTACAATTAGTATGATCAGCACAGCACGGGTTACATTGAGACAATGACAATTACCCAGATATTAGTGTTAATGGAAAAATAAAGTAATGACTGTGTAAAATAATAATAATAATAAATAAAAATTATACCTAAAAAACTAATTCTTTGCATTTAAAATATATCTAAACAACCTAATTTTAAACAACTGAGGGCTAAGACTACCCCTAATTTCCAGCGGCAGTGAATTCCATGAGCGGGCCATGTCTATTGAGAAAGAACTTGAGTACAGAGATGTCTGATGACGTGGTATTGATAGCAACAGATTGTGCTGTGAACGTGTATTACGATTGTGATGTGAAGCTAGGAGAGTAAACCGAGAGGCAAGGTAGTTGGGTGTGGAATCATGTATAATTCGATATAGCAGGCAAAGAGAATGTGCTAATCGTCTATCTTGCAAGCGGAGCCAGGAGAGTCGTAGAAAATATTCCGATGTATGATCATGTCGGCGAATATTGAAAATAAATCGGACGCAGACATTATGTACACGTTGAAGTTTTTGAGAAAGTTCAGTACTTAGGTCGCTATATAAAACATCACAATAGTCAAAGTGAGGCATTACAAGGGTCTGTACTAGAATTTGTTTGAGTTTAGTAGGAAGGAAATTTTTCAGGCGTTTCAAAGAATGCATGATAGAGAAAACGTTTCTACAGATATATCTGATTTGCGTATTCCAGTTCATATTAGAGTCGAAATAGATGCCGAGGTTTTTTCACAGTAGCACTGAAAGGAATTATTTTGTTAGGTCGGATTCCATTACTTCTAATAAATGAATATTAACATGTACTTTTCGAACAACTGGTAGAAAAGGACACCTCTAAAATATGCTCAGAATGAATTGGCCCGTATGCATTGTTGAAGTCGGTAAACGAACTACGCTCATTACGGGGCTATCCATGATGCAGGAACAGTTGATAGACGGAAAATCATAGAGGGATATACGGATGATATTTTGAAGTTTGAAAAGAGGTCTCTGATAAATGTAACGAAGCGCAGAGAGAATGATTGAAGAGAGTAGAAATAGTGTACCGGTAGAATTTTTACAAGGAGAACAGGCGCAGGTATGTATGACTTCCACACTCGATAGAACAATATTCCAGTGATTTGTATAATGGGTAAAGTGAACTTGCGGAATAAATATAAACATGGTGTAATATGTAGGTTTAAATATTAAATATTGATCTCTGTAGGATTATAGGGCAGTCCAAGTTTAAAATATTGTAGTATGAAAAGTTAACAGTTCAATATTAACCTTGTTTTTGTTTTAATTCATTATGTCGCATTTGTTTGTTAATAATAATGTTGAAGTTATTTCCATGATGCTTATTGCAGGCCCAATTGTTAGAAAAGGATACACCTAAAATCTGCTGAGAATGGTTTCCCGAATTGTACTTACTTTTGAAATGTGATAAAATAATTTCGAAGTAAATAGTAATGTCACAATATGTCTAAGACTTGCCGATAAATCCACGCTTGAAGCGAGTGCATTTATTTGGGTTATCTCAGACCTCGAGTGACATTTATTAGGACTATTTCGTGAATAAAATAAAAATGTAAATAATATATCCCTAAAATTCTCTCAGAAAATGTTAATAATTGTATATTCATGAATACTTAACCTATTCAGACATTGTGAAGTCGAAATAGATGAATAACGATTACTAACTTTCGACAACCTGCGCATTCTGGTGGTTACCTACAGCAATAACGTAATATTTTCTATACATGCTCTTTCCTAGAACATACAAATTCACGTCTACATCGGTGGAGTAAAGGTTAGCGCGTCTGCTCGCGAAATCAGGTGGCCCGGGTTCGATTCCCGGTTGGGGCAAGTCACCTCGTTGAGGTTTTTTCAGTGGTTTTCCCTCAACCTAATATGAACAAATGCTGGGTAACTTTCGGTGCTGAACCCCGGACTCATTTGACTGGCATTATCACCTTCACCTCATTCAGACGCTAAATAACCTAAGATGTTGATACTAAAATAAAAATAAAAATACAAATACACAAGCTTAATTAATATTAGTTTTTAGTTTCAATTCTGGCATTACAGAAGTAAGAACTGTGTTGTACTGCCATTCCCTAAACTGAAGACAAAAGTTTTTAAGTAATTTTTTAGATCATTTTATTGATTTTTTAGGTCATTTTATAGATATATATTTTTTTTTAGATATATCTTTGTCATCAAAACCCCGGGGCCTGGTCATAACACTTCAATTCATTCAGAATTATTTCTTCATTACTTTTATTTCTATGCAGTCTTTAAGAAAAAATCCATCAGAACCATTTCAGTGATGTTCAGCTCTTTCTGGGAGAAATATTGGAGATCAAATGAGTTAAGAGGTTCATTGCCAGAAACATTGCATTAGTTAGGCCCGTAACACACTTGCAGAGTTTTCGCCAGCGAGAAATGTGTTGCGAAAAAAAATAAAAAAAATTGATAACATGTATTCAAATGGACGTCCACACACTGGAAGAGATTCTCGCTCGAGGCAAAAACCTCGCGCGAGTTTCTCGCTGGAATCGGTAGCTCAGCGAATTTTCTTGACACATTTATCAAAGATGTTTCACATTTATACTCTTTATGACGATTGAATGCAGAAAAAGATATCACAGGTGGCGATGAATTGTATTGTTTCTATTTGAAAATGAGGAAAGATGGCTGATAATTGCAGTTAGAAACTTATCGAACTTGTACGATGTCACCTGTAGGCCTATTTATATGATACATGGGATGAAAACTATAAAAACACGAAATTTAAAGAAGAAATCTGGAGATAAATACCAGGTTATCAGATAATAAATAAGGCTATATTTTATTTTGATGAGATTTAATAGTATTAATTAAACATTTGAAATAATGTATCTATATATCTTAACAGTTTACATAACTTTAATCAGAACATAGCAAAGAATCCTCTATCATATCATGAATGGAAAAAACTGTGGTCCATTCAACCTGAAATAACGCCTAAACGTATCATCATTCAAATCGAAACCAGTATCCAAAACTCACCCTTATTTGACACATTTATCAAAGATGTTTGACATTTATACTCTTATTACGATTGAATGTAGAAAAAGATATCACAGGCAGGGGCGTATACTGGTTAAAGGGTTTGGGCTACCGCTGACCCTATTATTACACAAAATATATCTAACAATTACTTTAATTTTAATTACTATGGTAAAACTAATAATACAAAATTATTACATTATGTTATATTATAAACTTTTTCTTTTGTAATTTCCTTGGGCTACCGCTGGTAGCCCGCAAAATACGCCCCTGATCACAGGTGGCGACGAATTGTATTGTTTTTATTTGAAAATGAGGAAAATGGCTTATTATTGCAGTCAGAAACTTATCGAACTTGTACGATGTCACCCGCAGGCCTATTTATATGATACACGGGATGAAAACTATAAAAACACGAAACTTACAAAAGAAATCTGGAGACAAATATCAGATTATCTGAAAATAAATAGGGTTATGTTTTATTTTGATGAGATTTAATAGTATTGATTAAATATTTGAAATAATGTATCTGTATGTCTTAACAGTTTACGTAATTTTAATCAAAATATAGCAAATAATCCTCTATCATATCATGAATGGAAAAAACTGTGGTCCATTCAACCTGAAATAACGCCTAAACGTATCATCATTCAAATCGAAAACAGTGTCCAAAACTCGCCCTTATTTTCGTAAGATACAATGTGATTTTCAGATATTTCTGGCTTTAATTTTAGGCTTACTTCTTCTTGTCATGAACAAAATATGTTCATGTAACTCCATTTCCTCATCATCTGAATTCTCAGATTCAACATAGCGTTCGTACGTAATTTGTAGAGTACGACAATATACTTACAGGTTATATATTTAAGTACGACAATATACTTACAGGTTATATATTTAAGTACGGCAATATACGTAAATACATAACCTATAATATTTCCCCCAACGAGTGATTACTATAATCAGAAAAATGCTTTCTGCATGAAGGCAGTGCATAGATGATCATAGCGAGGTGTGATCTGTGATAGCGAGAACTCGCCAAGTGTGTGGAGGAAGGCTCTTCGCCTCTTTCTCGCAACACATTTCTCGCTAGCGAAAACTCTTCAAATGTGTTACGGGCCTTAAAAAGAACATTCCTTTTCTCCGTTCATTCTCAGTTATCTTGAGACACGTGTTGGTATTTCCTGTTCATCTTTCAGTCTTAAATCAAATGTGATGTAAACTGGACTTTCTAATTATATCCAAATATATACGATGTTTATTTATTTTACTGCTTTGACTTTTGTGTGAACTCAGATCAGCGTAATGCCTGCCCATGCAAAAGCATTCAAATTCGGAAACTTACTCTGCGAGAAATTATTACGTAGTTCTGGAATTTAATGTTTAGCTTTTAGCTGTTATGAGGGTCACAATTTTCGTTAATGTAGAATTCTGATTACAGCATTTTCACTAGTGATGGGACTGAATCGTCGCAGGTGCAGTCAGATATTTGTATTTCAACAGAAAACGCAGCCTCTGAAAATTCAACAGATCACCAGATTTACGTCGAGTTGCCAAGAGAAAAGGAGTCCCCGAGTGACAAACACCATGATTCATTTATATGTAATATTTGTGGGCAGGTCTTTCGGGATGGCCAGAGTTCGAGCATGCATTCTCGAGTGCACAGAAATAACAGGACTTTCGAATGTGACGTCTGTGGGAAATTCTTCTCATGTTCATTCAATCTAAAAATACATTCACGTAGTCACACGGGCGAAAAGCCGTTCAAATGCAACATTTGTGGGAAATGCTTCGCGGTCTCTGGAATCCTAAAAAGTCATATTCGAACTCACACCGGTGAAAAACCATTCAAGTGCAACGTCTGTGGAAAGAGTTATTCTGAGAGGGGAAGTGTGAAATCTCATGAACGGACGCATACAGGAAATAAACCATTCAAATGCGACTTCTGTGGGAAATGTTTCTTACAATCCAGCCATTTGAAAGATCATGAACGCATGCACAAAGGCGTAAAACCATATAAGTGCGATATCTGTCTGAAATCTTTCTCGCAGTCTGGAAGTCTAAGGTCTCACGTTCGTGTTCACACTGGTGAAAGGCCATTCAAATGCGAATATTGCGGGAAATCCTTTTCGTGTTCGGGAAATCTAAAAACGCATATACGTAAGCACACGGGTCATAAGCCATTCAAATGCGATGTCTGTGGAAAATGTTTTTCGGAATCAGGAACTTTGAAAGTGCATATGCGCCGACACACGGGAGAAAACTTATTCAAATGCAATGTTTGTGAGAAAAGTTACACACAATCGAAAGGTTTAAAATATCACGCACGTAAGCACACGGCTGAAAGCCGCTTGAATTCACCGTCAAGGGAAAATTCTTTTCAGACATAGTACTCCTCAGTACTTGACTAATTACGGCGTCAAAACCGGGGGAGAAACAATCTGCGCGGTAGAATAATTTTTTATTAAATTTACGGTGACTTGATTCTTAAATTTTACTCCTTCTGGGACACAATAGCCCTGCCAAGACTCTGGAATTCGCTACCTGCTAGCATCAGGGACTGTCGAAATAAAATGGAATTCAAACGCAAACTTACTAGGCACTTGGTCAGTAATTGATTTCTTGTAAATAGTTTCCTTAATCTATCACAAAATATTTCAATATCCAGTCATTTCACCACTATACAATTTTATTATTCTAGGTTTAATTTGTAATTCAATAAATATAAAATATTGTTTGTTTTTCTATGATAAATTATCTAGCTTTAATTAGTCAGGTAATCTTTTCGTACTTTGATTTATATTGTAATTGTAAATTTAATACTAATTCTAATTTTATTCTTCATATTGTAGTTGGAATCTCTTGGTATAGGGGCAGAGAGGGCCTGACGGCCTTATCTCTACCAGGTTAAATAAATTAATTAATTACTAAATAAATACTCAAAAATAAATATTAAATACATTTTTAACACATATTCCGGTTTAGTGTTTTTCTTTTCTGTCACTTGGGGTTATGTAAAATATTTTTTTTTATACATCTCATTTCAATAGTTCGTGTGATGGCGTGCATTGTTCTTGATATTTCGCTCTCTTGAGAAACACTTATTACCCATATATTTTCAATATGTATTCAACCTGTCCTACCTTAATACTGAGTTTGAAAACTAAAATTATTAATTATTCGACATTGAAAAACGAGATGACAAATTGAATTTATTTGAATATTATTTATAATTGACGCTAATTATTATAGTAGCAGAACATAACCTTCTGCGACAGTATTGAATTTCCAGCCTCCGTGACTTTTCGCTAATTGTCTTTCGATTGCGTCTCCGAGAATAATCGATACTTGCGGTTTTATAATGGTACAATGGTGATTTCTCATTGGCTGAACAACTGAATTATAATGAATAGGTGTACTTTAATGAGGTGCATTAAAGGGTTACTACCAGGTGTATAATTACTACATTTCGATGGTCGAGCATAAAATATAATACCGTGCATACTGATCCCATTTAGCCAGCTCAGTTCTGTAATATAAAACTATATTCTGTAGAACTTTGGTTTTCAATCTGTGGTGCACGTACATCTAGGGATACACAGGGTTATCTCAAGGGGTACACATCCCAATGATTACGTATGTAAAAATTCTGACATAGGCTATTAATTTTATTATTGCTACTCGTTTATAATTATTGCATTTTATTGTAGTTTCTATTGCAATATCAACTCCTGTTTTTCCTTCCTTGAATATAATTTTACCTCAGTCATTACTATTATTATTGCATCAATAACTACAGAATAATGATAATAATAATAATAATAATAATAATAATAATAATAATAATAATAATCATCATCATCATCATCATCATCATCCTTGCATGTCTTGGGCCTAGTGGCCCGTTACGGTCTCTTGCCAACGCTTGAACGGTCTGCCCAAGGATCTCTTGCTCACAGGATGGTAATTTAAAATTTGGCGTGGAATCCTAGAACGAAGCATTCTGATGACATGTGATCTCCAGTTTTGTCTGTATTTCTGTAGGTATTGCGTAATCGGTTCAATCTGCAGTTCTTTCATAATGTCAAAATTTCTAATATGATCCATTCTCGTGTATCCCGCTATACGACGCATAAATCTCATTTCTGCCGCCGTTAATCTTTGTGAATCAATATTACGAATCGTCCAAGCTTCACTACCAAAACAGAGTATAGGTCTGGCCGATGTTTTATAAATTCTGGTGCGCGTGTGTTTTTGTACTGAGGTTGGTTTGAATATCTGATTAATTATCCCCATTGCTCTGTTGAATTTAATAATTTTCTCATTCAAATCCTTTTCTTGTTCATATGAAATTTGGTAATCGAGATAACTATAAAATTTTTGACTTGTTCGATGATCTTATTATTGATGCATATTTTGCTACGGACTGGTTCCTTTCCTAAAAAAGCCATCACTTTAGATTTGTCAGTTGAAATTTCCATATTGAAACTTTCTGCCATTTGATTAAAGTTGTAAACCAAACGTTGTAAATTATCTTCTGAAGTTGCCATAAACAATATCATCAGCAAATAATAAGGTATGTATTTAGGACAAACGACTTATCGTTACACTTCCATGTAATAATAATAATAATAATAATAATAATAATAATAATAATTTATTTTTTGTACATCAATAATCATAATCTTTTGTCGATTCTTATATAATTATAATACAGTTTGTGAGTAGCAATATATTTTGGGATATGCTATCAGAAAAGGTTGAATACCACTGCTGTAAAATACCGTAACTGAATAAGTAGTGCTGAAGTACGGCACCCACAGATGACTGACTATTTTAAAAAACGTTAATCAATTATTAATGATTAGAATTTGAACTTATTGTAGTCATGATAATTGTTGATAATGTGTTCTGCATAATTTGATGTGATGTAGGGTTTGGTTATAGCTTTAATATGTTCATTATATCTTGTGTGAAAGGATCTTCCTGTCTATCCAATGTAAAAATGTGGGCAACTATTGCATTTTAGTTTGTAAACTCCAGTTGAATTATATTTACTTGAATGTTTGATGTGATTATTTAGATATTTCTGTGTTGTGTTATTTGTTTTGTATGCTGGCTTGTATTTTAGTTTTCTGAATGAAGTTGCAATTTTGTCGGTATTGGTATTGTGATATGTTAATGTTATGTATGGTATTTATTCTCGCGTGCTGTTTGTGTTGGTTTGGTCTGTTTTTGTTTTGCCTTTTTTATTAGTGTGTCTATTATGTTAGGGTTGTATCCATTGTCTTGTGCTATATATTTTATTGTGTTTAATTCTTCAGCGTAGTTGTCATTGTTCATTGGTATATTAATTAATCTGTGTGTCATTGTATGGAAAGCTGCATGTTTATGTTGTATGGGATGGTTTGATGAATTGTGTATGTGTGTTGTAGTTGTGGTTTCCTGTATATTTTGAATTCGTGTCTGTTATTTGTTTTGGTTATGGCGATGTCTAAGAAGTTTATAGCTTGGTTATGTTCTGTTTCTATTGTATACTTTAATTTGGGATGTATTTTGTTCAGTTGTTGATGTAGGTTTTCTATTTTTGCCCTTTGTTTCCATTATATAGGACTATTACATATGTCATCTACATATCGATGCCAGTACATTATTTTCTCTGCGTGTTTGTTGTTGTCGGTGTTTAGTATGTGTGTTTGTTCTATGTTGTGAATAAAGATTTCACCTAATATACTTGATATAGGTGAACCCATTGGTAATCCTTCAGTTTGTGTATAATATTTATTGTTATGTGTGAAATAATTTTGTTTTGTAATAATCTCTGTAATGTGTATAATTTCGTCAATGTGAGTCTGAGGTGTGATATTTTTGATAAGCATTTTTCGAAGTATTTTAAGTGTTTCCGTTACTGTTATGTTTGTACTGCTAAGGTACGGCATCCACGGGTGACTAACTATTTTAACCCTCGGTCTATACCTGGGGTCTTTTGTGACCCCACTCCTTTATTTTTTACAAATGCATATGTAAAATGTTGACATAACTCTTTCATGTTCCAGATATGCTATTTGTGAGCATTTGGCTACAATTATGTTACATTGTCATGATCCTAGTATAAGCGGTATAATATTATTTTTCATTTTTATCACATGGGGTCAGCAAAGACCCCAGGTATAGAGTATGCTATACTAATTTTTATAATGAATTTGTTACTTGGTCTCGCTCTTGGTGTATTTTATGACAACACTGGGACAAATACAGATCAAATATTGATATTTCTTGAACTGGGATGCACTGTTGTGAGATATTTGCACATTTTTAATTAACTGTTTTCAGTGTGCAGTAGATTTCTGATGAAGTAAGTCGGTTTCTCTCTCTCTTTATTATAAATACTGATTTATAATATTGATTTTCAGAAAGGTTACAGCCTTAATCATGCTCTAAAAGACGCAGACCACAGTGATAGTGAATGTAACAATGATTTCATATTCGAAAGCGACGGCGGTGTTGCGGAAGTAGATGTGACAGGAGGATATTCAAGTTGAAGACGAAATAGATATTGATTCTATTGATGCAGATGATAACGTCAATGTATTAGTGACACATTTACTTACATCAAGAAATGGACAACTGAACTATGCTACTCAGCCATCACCACAGCGTAAGCAACCTCCTAGAAATATTGGCTATACACAAAATACTCTTGTGGCCGCTTACGTGCTGAAAAGATTCAAAGCCGTTTTGTTGTTGTCAACACTGCATAATTCTTTTGACATAAGTGAATGTGAACACAGAAAATGAGAAGTAATACTCCTCTATAATGCCATAGTCTGATGTGGAAACAGTTGAATAAATACCAAAATACATAAATTATCCAATAATTATTCTTACAACTTCCTATTTTCAAGTTAGTTGAAAGAAATCTATCCGGGGTCAAAAAAGACCCCAGGTATAGAGCACGTTTTTCCATAGTAGATATAGACCGAGGGTTAAAAAACGTTAATCAATAATAGATGATTAGAATGTGAACTTCACGGAGACAGACTTATGAATGTATACGGGATTGAAACTAATCTTGTAATTGCATCCAAGTGCATTATTACTCTGCTCTGGTTTCTGTGTAGTCAGATCGACAATATAGTTGCATGCAGAAGTACATTTGACATTTTGAAGCTCATATTCTGTGAAATATTCCCAAGTATTTTTCCCCAGTTCTGGAATTTACTGCATTCCACAATCAGGGTAATGTTTAGCATGTTCCTGTTAGAAGCGTCATAATTTTCGTTAATGTAGATTTTTTATTACAGCATTTTCACTAGTAATGGGATTGACTCGCCACAGATAGAGGAGAAAATTCCTGATAATAGTACTTCTTCAGAGAATCCAGCCTCTGAAAATTCAGATCACCAGGTGCCGAGAAGAAATAGCAACTTCCAGGTAGAGGCCAATGACAAAGCCCATGGCCCATTTATATGCGATATCTGTGGCCAAGTCTTCTGGGATCTCCAGAGGTTCAGCATACACTCCCGAGCACACACAAGCAGCAGGACGTTCAAGTGCGACATCTGTAGGAAGTGTTTTTCATATTCAGCAAATCTAAAAACTCATTTACGTACTCACACTGGTGAAAAGCCGTTCAAATGTCACATTTGTGGGAAATGCTTCTCAGAAACTGGAGCTCGTAAAAGTCACATCCGCACGCACACTGGTGAAAAGCCGTTCAAATGCAGTATCTGCGGGAAGAGTTACTCAGAAGCTGGAACTCTCAAAACTCACGAACGCACCCATACGGGAAATAAGCCGTTTAAATGCGGGATGTGTCAGAAATGTTTCTCGCAATCTAATCACTTGAAAGCTCACGTGCGCATGCACAAAGGTGTAAAGCCATTCAAATGCAACATCTGTCTGAACTCTTTTTCGCAGTCTGGGACTTTGAAATCTCATATTCGTATTCACACTGGTGAGAGACCATTCAAATGCGAATATTGTGGGAAATGTTTTTCAAGTTCCGGGAATTTAAGAACGCATGTACGCAAACACACAGGCCAGAAGCCATTCAGATGCGATATCTGTGGGAAATGTTTTTCTGAATCGGGAACTTTGAAAGTGCATATGCGAAGTCACACAGGCGAGAAGTCATTCAAGTGCGATATCTGTAAGAAATGCTTCTCACAGTCGGGAACTCTAAGAAATCATGTTCGTACCCACTCTGTCGAAAAGCCATACAAGTGCGACTTCTGCGAGAAATGTTATTCACATTCGAAAAGTTTGAAATATCATTCACGTAAGCACACGGATGGAAGCCATCCGAATCCACATCCTTCCCCGTCGTAGTACTTGCTTAATTCCGAGGGATACACAAATTGTCCAGGCCTGTCGTAGGTGATAACTAACTTCTGTTGTAAATCCCTACATAGTTCAACCTTCTTTTGTTTGCTATATCTACATTTTGCTGAGTGTGAAGATCAAATGACAGTCATATCAAAATGGAAATTTATTTATTTTATTTATTTAAATTTAAATATACAGAATACAGAATATAATTGCAAACAAACAAGAGAAATAGAAATAAAATAAAATAATACAAACAATATAAAGCAGGAGATACAGTAGTATTAACAAAATTTGAGACCGAATGAGCAGCGCTCGTGTTCGGTCGCAGTTCAGATATAATATTAATAGGCCTATAAGAGAATATAAAATAAAATAGGAAATAGAATTAAAATTACAGTTACAGAAATTATATAATACAATATTAATATAAGAGAAATAAAAAAATAAAATAATAATAATAATAAGAATAAATAAATAAAATAAAATAGGAACTAAAATTTAAATTACAGCGGCAATGGAATTATATAATATAATATTAACACTAGAGAAGAATAATTTCGCACGTTGATTAATTCATACACATAGGCTATACATTTATTTAATCAAATTGAAGATATTAACACGTTTCTAATTTTCTTCTTATATGTTAGTGGGTTACATGTTAGAAGTTCTGGGTGTAATTTAGTTAAAGCATTGTACAGCCGAGGGCCAAAATTAATGCTATGCTTTAGACCAGCAGAAATGGTTGCAAGTTTGTCCATTTGTCTAGCTGACTAGTATTAATGTTGGCTATTACCTGGTTGAAGAATTTCCTTGGAACATTACACGGTACCCAGTAGGAAAATATTTGACAGACCATTAACTCATGGTGATTATTACACTTTTACTACGTCACACTACTTTTGACCAATAAAACGGTACGAAAGGACGTCTTTCAACCAATCATAGCTGCTTATCCCACAATTTTATCGCTTCCCTAGCATTTGTTTTTTTTTATCACTACTCTAGCATTTGTTTCCTTGTTTGCCAACATTTCAAACTGTAAATTCTTTACTGTACTATAAAACATGCTTTGCGATCGTAATGTGTTTCCCGCATAGATAGTCGACTGAAAATGGCGGCTCCGTTCAATCATTTTGGTGAAGGTAACATTAGTGAAATAGAATTTTAGTAAGTCAATTAATATCTATTATATTATATTAGAGTACTTTATTTCTTGTAATCTCTGTATATTTTCTCTTGTTTTTATCACCTTCGTACCATTTGTTTGTTTGCCAACATTTCAAACTGGAAATTCTTTACTGTAATATAAAGTATGCTTTGCGGTCGTCATTTGTTTACAACATAGACAGTCAACTGAAAATGGCGGCTCCATTCAAACGTTTTCGTTAAGTTAACATTAGTGAAATAGAGTTTCAGTATGTCAATTAATAATGTATAACGTACTTTCAAATCAGAAATAAATATAAGCCGTGTGTAGTCTTCGTAAATATTTGTTATTTTTATTTATATTTTATATAAGATACAGAACATTTAGAACTTGAGATATTTTACATATAACATAGCAAATAACGAATCATAAATGTCTAGAACTTGTTACAATTATTCCACATAAAATAATAAACCACGAACTTTTTAAAAGTTGAATATGTTTTCAAAACAAAATAAGGAATAGAAGTTTATCGAGCAAGGTAACACATCATGAACATGTTGAGTAGTAACAACTTTTTTTCAAACGATTTAGGACATTATTTTCGTTCATTCCACATCCACATTTTCCAGACGATTTCCCTCCTCATCTCTGTCATCAATTTCACTCTACTCTTCATCTTCCATAGTCTCAGAAGCTTGGAAAAGACTCATAAAATGAGCGGCTTTCTTTTGCATATGGAAATAAATCTCTGACATCCTTAACTTTATTATTTTTCAGTGGAACTCGAGACGCTGATGGATAATCCAGTCTTGGAGGGAAGTTATTCGTGTATGAACGTGTTTTATAAATAATGGAGGTTTTCCAGCATTACTGTTCAAAATTTCACAACGAAAATTTCTGCGTATAACAAAGAAATCATGGACAGTCGATTTATGCATTCTCCGGAAAAAGGGCCCATGAAACCTTATTGACACTATGTCCTTAACTGGTCTTTATGAATTGCAGATTGTCATACCAAGTTTCTGAAGTCAGGGATTTTTCCGTTGGTAAATGCAGCTCAATCTTCATTATTTAATGCATGAACAACTTGTGTGACTTCATTGTAATGTTCTGCGTAATATAATCCAGCTTACTCTGAATGTCTTGAGTTGGATGCTCAGTACTCTAATAGAGCGAGAGATGAGGGTTTACGTCATACTGACCTCCAGAGAACTGGTTGCTTACATCGTCTCAGTAGGGTCCTGAGTCGCATGCTGTACTTATCACACATTGAATTGCATTATTTGCAGTCAATGTAAAATAGTTTGCTAGAACGTTGGTATTTCATTAGTTTCAAAATGATTTCCCATATACATCGGGACTGAATGGCTTAACGGAATTCTGGCGTGCGTAGCCTTTAAGAATTCGATTAATATTATGTAAATATGCAGTATTTTGTAACTCACTTTTTTTGTCGCTTAAGGGGAAGGACCTACAGGAAAGAAAAATCTTTTCTCATTATTTTCAGTAGAGCATCTATTTACCTAAAATAGTTTGATATAAATGTATGAAGCCTTTTAAATACAACAATCTTACTTTTCCTCTTTATTGTACAGTCACAAACATAAAAGATGCGATAATATAAAGATAATTATGTCGGTTCTCAAGAGTATCACAGGATCACAAATTTTGTCTTAAATGAAAGCTAAAACACTGCTAGTCTATTTTGTTTGATGATGTTTAGAAATTTTATACATCATGATTACACAACTTTTAACACTGTATCACTTCGGAATATGTATGATAGGACTTTCTTGTGTTAAACTTTAACGTACAGTACCTTGTTTACATGTTTCGACTTATTTATGGGTCACCTTCAGAACTAGTCGTTGTTGGTCTTGGCGCCACTTGTTCTGTTTCCTGTGAGGGTGTGTTCCTGTGGTATAGTGTAGAGTCAAAGAGTGTTTGTGTTTTGAAATTGAGTTGTGTGTTGAGAATTTCGTTGGGGTGTGTTTCCATTTGTCTGTATATTTCGTATTGTTCTAGTGCAGAGTTTCTCAAACTTTTCTATCCACGGCACCCTTTTAAACCCAAAATAAAACTCTGGAATCCAATGAACCCAGTGAATATTCGTGGAGAGGGGTTGTTTTCTTCATTTCGCCTTCATCAGACTCACATTTAGGGATAGTTGAAGTTGTAGTGGCACACTTGGATGTCGATTGTTTTAATGATCCTGTTTTAAGCCACTGATCCATGATTCAGTGTCACCCTGTATTTAAAAAAACAGACTGAGGATCGGTATCACTCTGTATTAAAAATAGGATGACGTACTGTAGCTCGCAATGATTGGTCTCGCCTCTATTTACACAATTTTGAAGAAGGGATGATAAAAATCGCACAATTTTCCTTTAATATATATATATTTTTTAAATAAACTTTGAGACACAAAATTAACACACAATTCACCTTGAACTTCCAAACAATGGTCTTTCCTCTCCAGAAGAAGTTTCCTGTGCTTTCTTGAAGGAACGACAAAACAACTCTGCAAAATATCCTTGTCCACACCTGTAGAGTAACGGTAAGCGCGTCTGGCCGCGAAACCAGGTGGCCCGGGTTCGATTCCCGGTTGGGGCAAGTTACCTGGTTGAGGTTTTTTCCGGGGTTTTCCCTCAACCCAATATGAGCTGGGTAACTTTCGGTGCTGGACCCCGGGCTCATTTCACCGGCATTATCACCATCTCATTCAGACGCTAAATAACCAAAGATGTTGATAAAGCGTCGTAAAATAACCTACTAAAAAATATCCTTCACAGAATTTTCAATTAATTCCATATACAATTTAGATCTGTGTATTATTGTTGGAAAATGTGTTAGCTGCAGAGGCTTAAGTTACTTCAAGCGCACCTATTATTATTTCAACAATGTGCATTAGTGTTCGGATTGCCGAAAACGGTATCCATTGTTGTTCTGAAAATTGCCAACAGAATAGACGATTATACTTCTGTTCTTATTATTTTTTTATGTTTTTATAACATTATATTTTAAAGATTAAAAAGTAAATAATTTCACATCAGGAATTGGCGGAACCCCTAAGAGTTGCTTATGGAACCTCGGGGTTCCGCGGAACACACTTTGAGAAACGCTGTTCTAGTGTGTTGAGTTTCTGGCTTTTTGGTTGGATGTGCAGTATTTCCGTATCTGTGTTTATTTTGCATTTTTAAGAAGAGAAAGAAAAATTACACGTCTAATTTCAACTTATTCTTTAATTTGCAATTTGACAATTTCCTCTTATAGAATTATTCATGTATAGCGCGAGAATATGCCCTGAAAATTTTATTCAATTTTCTCAATTATTGTCTGAGATATTACATATTGAATGTTAGAAAATGTAAAATGAACAAACTGCGGATATTTAACGGAGAAGTTAAAGCAGAGTAAAAGGTTGGCATGTAGCGGCTATTGAAAAATGGAGTATAAGAAATGATTTCCTTCTTAACAATCTTGAAATTTCGCTCAAATTATGTCAATACTATGAAGTATTTTTAGGCAAAAAATAAAAACTTAATTTTGACACATATTTGGCTATTCGTGTAGGTCCTTCCACTTAAGTGTAGCAGTGCTAAAAATTGGGGGTGACTTTGTTGTGTGAGACAAGCCCCACAGACATCAAACTGCAGTGACTGCTCAGGGGCGGCCCGTCCTTATGTGCTACAATGCTACAGCACAATGATAATTTTTGCTCAAATAATGTATTTGCAATACCATAGTATCTGACCTGTCATTTGACAATTTCCCGTGGTTATGTTCATGACGCATTATAGAGTGTTTAGTCTTCGCTCTTAGCTCTTTGGTGCCTCAGGGGGTTCGTTGTGCTACTCTGAACTCCACATGAGAATGTAGACAGTTATGCGCATGTGCGAAGCTGAAATCACTGCTCTGATTGGCTATTTTTACGCGGGGAAGTGCTGTAGTCAGCTTCAGCACAACACAGCTTGGAGACTGCAAAAGTAAAGCGTAACGAAAGAATGCTTGTTTGTGGAAGAACTCGGAACTATTTACAATGTATTTGGTAATTCAAGTGTCCGACTGCTGCTGCCGTCTACCTGCTTTTTGAGGTTCCTCCTGAATCAGTCAGCAGGGACGGAAAATGGAATCCCAGGAAATTGATGCCAAGGAGGTATGTAACCGTATAATTCAGGAAACTACTCATCGTTTCCAGTCTTTAAGCTAACTAGACGCAACAGAATTATTAAACAGCAAATTTTCTGGCAATTTTTCGCATAGCCTAATTTTCCTGAACGCGAAGTTCCTGTCAACAGCTATACTGTACTGAACAAAAGGTTGTTAAAGACACAACTTGGAGTTCTATACGGAAGACCCGACTTCCGAAATATAGATGGAGCTGTTCAATTGTTACGATACATAGCCTCCAACAACTCACAGGGTCTATTCTGTGAAATAACGAAGTTGTTAAATATTTTGGTTACAACAGCAATCACCACTGCTGAGCCAGAAAGATGTTTTTCTTGTTTGAAACGCATAAAAACGTTTTTAAGGAACACTATATCCCAGGATCGCCTCACTGCTCTTGCAACACTGTCAATAGAAAAGAGTGTGATGTCCAAGATGGAGGGGTTTAACTCCAGGGTAATCGACAGGTTCTGCAGTAGGAAGGAACTCCATATTTCGTCACTGGGCGAGTCTCAAATTAAGATAAATACATATAAGTGTACCTATACAGTAGGCCAATATAGAAATTGTAGCACACTCATTATTTTGACCACCAGCCGCTACTGTGACTGCTTACGAGTATGTTTATGTGTAAAAGAATGTATATATCCTAAATGACAGACATATCTTCAAATTTATAATATTTATTCTTGAGTCATACAATTAAGGATAGTGAGTAGTGATGCCTATGCGAATAAAGAATTTCAGTATAGAAGTTTAGTTTATTTCTAGGATTTTAGTGTTCAGATTAGAATAAAAACTTCCATGATTAAACAATAAATCATTCTGAATTCAGTGGTACGAAAGACAACTAATTAGTTTCGGATATAAGTGCGAAAAAAAGGCCGTAACTGATAACCTGTTTTCCCGTTTTGCTAAATGTACTTCTATCTTCAGGTGCACATTACTTGCTACAATCTTCACTTATATACCTTGTATTTTTTTAAAGTTATCAAGTGATGTATATAGTAAATTATAAAGCAAAATTTAGTGAAATATTTTACCCTCAGTGAAACAGAAAAAAAAAATATTGAACTTTGATTAACAATTTTTGTCATTTATTTCAAAGCATATAATTTTTTTCTCATGTTCTGTGTATGATATTCATAAACCAGTAGGTCTACTTTGTAGAACAAAGACTGCAGAAAATATTGTAAAAATTTCATATAAATAGATTTAGTAGTTTCAGAGAAAAATGCACTGAAGTTTGAAATATATCAACTTACTGAAAACTGCATTAAAAAAAAAAGGAATGTGAATTACATGAGCCGCCAAATTTAAAGAGGACATTCAATGAGCTTACCTGCAGAGATATCTCCACAATATATACTATACAGTATTGTTTAAATGAGCATGTTTTGAACTTTTTTAAACACAAAATAAAAGATCGGATTTTTTACTCCTAATCACTACCTAGTTCCCTTAAAAACAAAGAAGAACATTAATTTATTCATAGTTTTCTGCCTTAACTTTGATCCAAACATTGTCCAATTTTCCTCCTTTTCGTCCTATCTTGTTGGTAACTTTCGACTCATTTCACCATCATCTATATACATGTCATTGTCATCACTACCATTGCCTGGTTAAGTTCACAGTGCAGCGTGCTGTATTCGTACAAGAGTGCAGCCATTGGACAACAAATATAATTCACAGAAGTAAGCACAATAAGCCTCTGGCTGTAGTGTAAGCCTTTGGGTCCTTCCTCTTTGTAAAATTTGAGTGGGAAAGAATAATGTGACGGCCACGTGAGGTTCGATCTCACGACCGACAGAGGAAGGGCTCCTCGTCTTCGTCGCTCGGCTGATTTCGGTTGATGCTCCTAATCCGGTGCGACGTCGAGACGTTCGCCGTCAACTTTGCTGCCTCCATCCTGAGGGCCGCCGTCAGAGCTGCGTTGATGGTGCGATGCTCTGCCAAGAGTAGCTGTTGTCTGATTTCGGGGTCTCGAACTCCGCTGCCGAAGGTGTAGGCCGCCTCTCCAGCGATGAAGTGAGTAGGTAGGCCCCTGAGGGCCTTATGGGCCAGTTGTTCCACCGCCATTGCAAATTCTTGCAGGGACTCGCCTGACTGTTGGATCCTCGTTTTTAGTTGGGTCCTAAATGCTGCCGCAAGTTGATAACGTCCCTCCAAGGCCGCCATTATCTCAGCGGCTGTCCCATCTTCTGGAACGCTGTGAAGAATCTCCGACGCCTGTCCCTGAAGCGCGGCCAGCAGCTGAGTGGTTTTCTCTGCTGGACTCCACTCATTGTGCTCTGCGATGGCCTCGAACTGGCGACGGAATATCGCCCAAGACGTCGTTCCATCGAACTTCGGCGTCTTGACGTTCGAATGCCTGGCTTCAGGCTCCACAGTCGCGCTCTGGTCTCGAAGCTGGCTTCACTGCTACACAAGACTGGCTTGCTGTCCACTGACTTACTCTCTGACTGACTGACTGACTGAATGACTAGCCAAGACAAACGAGCTGTGAACTGAAAACTGCTTAGTGCTTTGTGAATATTAATCCCCATTTCAGTTTAGTTGAGAGGCTGTCCCCTCTACTCACACTCTCTACCGTCAGTGAAGGGGAAGGTGCTACTGTCCGTCTTAAAAACGTTCGACTAATTGACTTACAACACAAAGTGTCAAAATCTATATTTCGAAAGTCTACACCAAGAAGGCAATTCTATTTTTATTACAAAGCCTGTATTATGACATGCATTATAATAAAATTAGAACTAGAAATATTTTTATAGACTTTCATAATCTGTTTTGTGCGGAAATTAAGAATTAATTTAAATTAACCTCTTTACGTCTTATCTTATCACTATTATCACTATTATCTTCATCACCGTTCACCGCAGGTAATATTTTGTATAAAGTTGGCAGTTCTTGACGAAAAAAGAATTGGTGAACTTTAGATCTTATTGCTGATTTTGTGAATTCGTCGTATTTTTCTAATAGTGGAACAGTTTTGCGAAATTTCACCGGACTCTTTAATTTATTGTCATTCATCTTCGCCTCTCTTCTGATGCGATAAACACTTGCTTTTCCCACTCCCGTCAGTTTCCCCGTCATCTCAGCCACCTTTTCTAAACTGTAAGTTGGATTTTCAGCACATAACGTTTGAAATAAATTCAACACACATCTGTTCTGACCACTTCGCATTGGTTTACCTTTTTTATGTTTTATAACACTGCTGGAAGCCATAATGTTCGTTAAATAATTTATAAACTACGATAAAATACGGTCCTAAGCTTAAATAAAAAAACTATGTACTTATATAAGAGATTAACACTACGCTATGTACACTATTTCCTATACCGATATTCACAAAACACTACGAAGTAAACTGTAAGGAAGAAAACAAATCTCAAACCACTCAGGGCAAAAAGATAAATGTTTTCTCCACCGCTAGTGTCGCTCCCCAACATTCAAACCAACATTCGTTAATTTTATTATTAGCCAGTTGAAAATATTATAACAATGACACTAAAATATACTGAAACAAGTCATTGTCAAACATCTGTATGGCTGCAACAGTTCATTGTTGTTCGTAATAGTTCAAGTAAATTGTCATTGTTGACGGGAGTGAAATTGTAGGGAGTGATAATTATTGTTGAGATAATAAAATTTACATTGTTGAGTTGAAATAAACTTACACTGGTGTCGTCGTGAGATCGAACCTCACGTAGCCGTCACAATATATTAAGAAGTCCCTATTTACCCCAGACAAGGCCATTGAGTTTCCGTCTGGGATCTTTACCTCCCAGATGGAAGCACGCCCAAAGCCGGGCAAAGACCACACAGACAAGAAAAACTACCGACCGATTAGCCTGACAGCTACAATCTGTAAGGTACTCGAAAGAGTGCTTAACAGACGCCTACAAAGCTACATCGATGACAATAACTTACTACCAGACGCTCAGGCCGGATTCCGTCAAGGCACAGACATTGTAGACCAGCTGCTAAAAACCATAACACCAGTCGAACACGGCCTGGAGACTCTCAAAGCTACTATAATGGTAGCACTAGACACTCAACGAGCATTCGACTCTGTTTGGCTTGACGGCCTCAGATATAAACTAACGCAACTTGGACTACCGACACAATTCACACGATGGATATCCGACTTCATACGAGACAGAACAGCCCAAGTTAAAATCGGTGGGCACATATCAACTCCAATAGTTTTAAATAGCGGTGTTCCACAGGGCACGGTTCTCTCTCCGACGCTCTTTAATCCCTACGTAGCGGATATCCCGATACCACAAAACGACTGCGTACGACTCGGACAATTCGCTGATGATATCATCACTTCCTACCGAATCCATACGGCGAGGCGGCACATCAAACTCGCATTGGAAATATTAGCAACATGGCTGGGCAGGTGGAGACTGATAGTCAACACTGATAAATCCCAAGCCATGTTGATAAAGAAACACAGATGCCCCTTGGGAGCGAGAGGAAGATATCCTATCCGTATTAACAACTCCATAATCCCCTACACAAGAAAAATTAAATATCTAGGCGTTATCTTTAACGATAAACTCAGTTTAACACAACATATCAACCAAACTCGCAATAAAATCAAGTCCTCCATTGCACTACTCTATACATGCGCTGGCAGAGACCCAAACAACCCAGGTTGCCGACCCAACAACACTATTATAATATATAAATCTATAATCAGACCAACAATTCTCTACGCCTCCCAACTTTACACAAAAATTCCCCCTTCCCTCATGTCAGCCCGAAAGAAGATTACTCCGCAAAGCATTTAACGTTCCCCTCAATACCTCAAACCATACTGTCTACAATGTCACCAAAATCGAACCAATCACCGATTATATTAGAAGAAAAAATTGCAACTATGTTCACAAAGCACTACAGAAACCATTTATCCAACAAACATTCCTCAACCCTCCTAATACTAATCCTCCCACAACTGTTGATTCATTACTCATTCAATACGCAAATCGCCCGCCGTAGGAGGGAAATCCCTCCGTTGTGTCTCACTGCTGTTAAACTATAAAAAAAAAACAAACAAAAACCATTCACCTTCACACCTACAATCACATTCCTATAAAAATTAAACCTAATACCGCAAAACGCAAAGAGCTAACTTCAAACACCTACAAAAAAAAGACACCCCAATCTGAAGAGGGCATTAAGTCCCTAAAGCAAGTGGTACCCCTGAATAGAGATACCGACACACACACACACTTGCTATTTGTTGTTCGACTTACAGCGCAGGCGCATGCGCAGTACGTATTTCGTTCCTTCCCTTTCGACATCTGCTGAGTAGAAGCTGTTTCTATTTCTGTGCCACATTTCCTAGGTGGGCCAGCCGAATCGACGCGACAGGACCCGAACATGGTTCGGAAAAGCAGTAGCAGACAACTTTTAATCAGCTGTTTCTCTGTTTCCGCGCCCTTTGTAGCATCATGTCAGAGTGGAACAAAAACCAAGTAATGAAATTAATCAAGCTTTACGAGGAATTTCCATACTTTTATGACATCTATACTAATTATAAATCTGTAGCCGAAATTTTTCTGGTAATTTTCGATTTTCCAAAAATAATTGGTCCTAACATATATAATTAACCACCCTGAAACCGAAAATCGCTTTTTTGAAATTTTTGTTTGTATGTCTGTTTGTCTGTCTATCTGTCTGTATGTTTGTTACCTTTTCACGCGATAATGGCTGAACCGATTTCGATGAAAACTGGATGCACTTATGCAATATGGAACCAACCACCATTTTATGAATATCTGGATTTCTATTGCAAAATGTGTCTTAATGTCTATAGTTTCTTATACAAAATAGAACCAACTCCTATCTGTAACGTGCTTCCCTATAGAGAAATCTGAACCAACCACCAAAAACAGAATCCATAGTGCAGTATTTTGCAATTTAGAACCAACTCCATGCTGTCAGTTACCATGTTTGTTTTGTGTAAATATGGGAGTTTGAATAAAATGTTTGCTAATAGGAGTGATATATTATATAATATAATATAATATTATATTATATTATATTATATTATATTATATTATATTATATTGTATTATATTATATTGTATTATATTATATTATATTATATTATATTATATTGTATTATATTGTATTATATTATATTATATTATATTATATTATATTATATTATATTATATTATATTATATTATATTGTATTATATTATATTGTATTATATTATATTATATTATATTGTATTATATTATATTGTATTATATTATATTATATTATATTATATTATATTATATTATATTATATTATATTATATTATATTATATTATATTATATTATATTGTATTATATTATATTGTATTATATTATATTATATTATATTATATTATATTATATTATATTATATTCTATTATATTATATTATATTATATTGTATTATATTATATTATATTTTATTATATTATATTATATTATATTATATTATATTATATTATATTGTATTATATTATATTGTATTCTATTATATTATATTATATTATATTATATTATATTATATTATATTATATTGTATTATATTATATTGTATTATATTATATTATATTATATTATATTATATTATATTATATTATATTATATTATATTATATTATATTGTATTATATTGTATTGTATTATATTGTATTGTATTATATTATATTATATTATATTATATTATATTATATTATATTATATTGTATTATATTATATTGTATTATATTATATTATATTATATTATATTGTATTATATTATATTGTATTATATTGTATTATATTATATTATATTATATTATATTATATTATATTGTATTATATTATATTATATTGTATTATATTATATTATATTATATTATATTATATTATATTATATTATATTATATTATATTATATTATATTATATTATATTATATTGTATTATATTATTTTATATTATATTATATTATATTATATTGTATTATATATATATTTTTTTCTTTATTGTGCTAAAACAGCATGTTCCATTGCATACAATATTTGCAATACTACATGCTACGTTTATGTTACATATCCAAATTTAAAATAAATAAAAATTATCTACTCTACACAATATCATCAACTGATCATCAACTAGTAATTATAAATCTTATGCTTAAGTACATTACAAATCCACAATTAATTAATACATCACAAATACACATTACACATCCACAATTAAATTATCTATGTACTATACAGAATCAATCCGCTCGCCAGTTACAAAGCTTATGCCTAAATGCATTATCAGAAATTTTTTACAAGTGTTGCAATATTACATACTATGTTTAATATATTTATATATTATTTTTATGTTACATACATGTTCACAGTCATTTAACAATACACTATTGCAATAGACGGAGTCATATTTGAATTGTACATCACAGATCAACAATTTCAAATCATTGTATTATATTATATTATATTGTATTATATTATATTATATTATATTGTATTATATTATATTGTATTATATTATATTATATTATATTATATTGTATTATATTATATTATATTATATTATATTATATTATATTATATTATATTATATTATATTATATTGTATTATATTATATTGTATTATATTATATTATATTATATTATATTATATTATATTATATTATATTATATTATATTATATTATATTATATTATATTATATTATATTATATTGTATTATATTATATTGTATTATATTATATTATATTATATTATATTATATTATATTATATTATATTATATTATATTATATTATATTATATTATATTGTATTATATTATATTGTATTATATTGTATTATATTATATTATATTATATTATATTATATTATATTATATTATATTATATTATATTATATTATATTATATTATATTGTATTATATTATATTATATTGTATTATATTATATTATATTATATTATATTATATTATATTATATTATATTATATTATATTATATTATATTATATTGTATTATATTATATTGTATTATATTATATTATATTGTATTATATTATATTATATTATATTGTATTATATTATATTATATTATATTGTATTATATTATATTGTATTATATTATATTATATTATATTATATTGTATTATATTGTATTATATTATATTATATTATATTATATTATATTATATTATATTGTATTATATTATATTATATTATATTATATTGTATTATATTATATTGTATTATATTATATTATATTATATTATATTATATTATATTATATTGTATTATATTATATTATATTATATTGTATTATATTATATTGTATTATATTATATTATATTATATTATATTGTATTGTATTATATTGTATTATATTATATTATATTATATTATATTATATTATATTGTATTATATTATATTATATTATATTGTATTATATTATATTGTATTATATTATATTGTATTGTATTATATTATATTGTATTGTATTATATTATATTATATTATATTGTATTATGTTATATTATATTATATTGTATTATATTATATTATATTATATTGTATTATATTATATTGTATTATATTATATTATATTATATTATATTATATTATATTATATTATATTGTATTATATTATATTATATTATATTATATTATATTATATTATATTATATTATATTATATTATATTATATTATATTATATTATATTATATTATATTATATTACATTATAGCAACAAGAGTAATGTTAATGTATCAAAGAAAGTTGTAGAACCGAAGATGTTTAGGTATCAAATATGTAACAGCAGAAGAAACTCCAATGAATTTTTATTTTAGTAGGTTATTTTACGACGCTTTATCAACAGCTGAGGTTATTTAGCGTCTGAATGAGATGAAGGTCATTATGCCGGTGAAATGTGCCCAGGATGCAACACCGAAAGTTATCCAGCATTTGCTCATATTGGGTTGAGGGAAAACCCCGGAAAACCTCAACCAGGTAACTTACACCGAACGGGAATCGAACCTGGGTCACCTGGTTTCGCGGCCAGACGCGCTAGCCGTTACTCCACAGGTGTTGACAGGATGATGTTGATGAATCGATGGTCCCCTTGACTTCACCTTGGAATGATAAGTCAATGTATGAACAAATGCTAATGAACTAGAATGTCGCCTCATCTCTCTCTCATTTGAATCACACAAGTAGGAACCAAGTGCCAATATCCATTTTTGCAATAAGCAATATGGAACAAACTCCAATGTTGGCCTTCTACTCTGTGTGAGTCAAATACTGATGCGAGCTGCACCATTGATCTGAAAGAGCATTTCAGAATGTTGATAATGCAATCATTACTTTCGTAATAGTATTGATGTAGAATTTTATTTGTAACGATTTGCTAAAACAGCTGTTCCATATTGCATAAGTGCATCCAATTGGAATATAAATTAAGTTCGTTGTAACTTAGATTATAGGCTATATGGCATTCAAAATGCGTTATTTAAAATGGGGGTTATAAGGAGGCCTGAATTAAATAAATCGAAATATCTCGCTTATTATTGATTTTTGTGAAATATGTTACATAACAAAAGTTTCTTTAAAAATTATTTCTGATAAGTTTTATTCTTTGAAAAATTTTGATAGGACTGATATTTAATGAGATAAATGAGTTTTAAAATTAAAATAACTGCCATCTAAGGCGGTGTATTGAAATAAAAAACAAATGACTTCGTCTATAAGGGGCCTTGGACACAACAATCGAAAGCTATGAAACATAGCCTACAGACAATGTTTCTGTGTTTGTATGAAGTAATATCAGAAGCTAAATTAACCGATTTGTGTAATTAATTATTATTTCATCATTGGAGAGTGTAGTTTCTCTGGATGGACATAATGCTATAATGTTATTACAGTAACTTGTGAGTGAATCGAGGACAGGTAAGATTAAAATAGCTTCTTATGCACAGAAAACTTGATAGGTTATTCTGTATATTCATTTCTTGTATTTCTTATAATAATGTTTATGAACATATTCATTTTTATCTCAAAGAATTAACGAACAACGAGAGTGTATTGATTTAGTATGCAGTAATAGTACATTAGCTTAGCAATCCATTATTTTATAATTCAAATTTTAACTATGCTCAATTGAATCGTGTTAAAATACATATGCAATAAATGCAATGTAAAAAATTTGGGTAATGAGCCAAGCAGATTATGTTGCGCTGTTGTAAAAGTTGTTCCTCCTGAGATTCAAGAGCTCCCACAACAAATTCAAAACTTTCTAATTCGAGTACATCCGTTATCAACACACTTTTTCATAACATAATATAATATAAACATAATAATAAATCTGTAGCCAAAATTTTTCTGTTAATTTTCGCTTTTCCAAAAATAATTGGTAATAACAATTAAGAAACATGTTAAAGGAATTGTCATTGCGCCAAATGAGTGGTCTCTGGATCAAAATGATCGCATTTTAATATTTTAAATACAATTTAAATTAAGTAACATATTAAACGGTTTATTCTTCTATCAAACACGAATGTTCCCTGGATCAAATGTCCTATTTTTATTATGTAATTACTTTATATTTATTTCTAACGGGTGCAGCGGAGCGCACGGGTACGGCTAGTCAGAAATAAGGACTATCACAATAGGATTCGGAGGGAAAATGCACTGGAGTTTATTTGTAAAAATTTGGAGTCTGTTCCTCCCACTACTATTCCCTCCGACATCGAAACAAAAATAAAGAACATCAGAAGTCAATATGCAAGAAAAAAAAATTAAACTTTCAATTCATTTTAATATAATAAATATCTATTGGACAATTTTGTTCCAGTTTGAAATCTTTACTGAGAACATGGGATAACCCTTTCTTCTGCCTTCTGGACCTCCATCTCCTTTCCCAGTCTCTCTCTCTCTCCTTTTTTTTTTTTTTTTTTTTTGCTTCTCATTAGTGCAAGCTAACAAAACACTTGAAGCTGCAGAAGCTAAAACAGCTGCTTTTTATTGTTAAAATCCATTCTGTTCATTTAAAAGGCTCACCACATCACTCACACGTTGCTTGGCGAGAAATCTGCCAAGAGTGAACTGTGATGCTACATTTAGCCGACAGAAAGCGCTTGATGTTGCGCGACAAATAGCAAGTGTAAATAGGGACTAATGTAGCCTAGACTAGACTTTATGACCAGAATGGTCACTAATAATATGTGTCGAAATTGAACGGTTGTTTTGCTGGATTAATATGCGTATAATATATTAATCATTTTTTTAGTAATTATATATTTTATATCTCATTAATTTAAATTCTCTCTGAGAAAATCATAAATATTAATTTAATTAGTGACCTGCACTGTAATAGTACATTATGGCACGAGCTTATAATGATAGTAATTAAGAATCGAGTATGGATATTTATGAAACGAGCGCAAGCGAGTTTCATAATTTTCATACGAGCTTCTTAATTACCATTATAGGCGAGTTTCATACGACTTTTTATGCTCGACCATATTTCTAACTTGAAATTACCGGTATTCAGATGTATACATTTTATTTGTATCTGGCAAGATCGGAAGTGACCTTGTTCTAGGTCGTGAATTGTGAGATGTGCGCAGATGCGAAAGTATTGATTTTTTCCGAGGGACAATAATGTCATTGACCTTCATGTAGTCCCGTTAAACTTGATAATATTATAATATTATAACCTTGATTATTGAATTCGACATTGAAAAACGAGATGACAAATTGAATTTATTTGAATATTATTTACAATTAACGCTAATTATTATAGTAACAGAACATAACCTTCTGCGACAGTATTGGATTTCCAGCCTCCGTGACTTTTCGCTAATTCTCTTTCGATTGCATATCCGAGAATAATCGATACTTGCGGTTTTATAACGGTAGAAAGCTGACCTGTCATTGGCTGAACAGTTGTAACCTGAGTCGTCATTGGCTGAAAGACCTGACCTTTAATGAGTAGGTGTACTTTAATGGAATGCATTAAAGGTCTGCTACCAGGTGTATAATTACTACATTTCGGCATGGTCGAGCATAAAGAAATTTAAATCAGTTGTCAGTCCCGTGTGTGGTGTGCGACGATGTCGAAGATGTTTTTTTTTTTATTTTAGAGGGTTATTTTATGACGCTTTATCGACATTTTAGGTTATTTAGCGTCTGAATGAGATGAAGGTGATAATGCCGGTGAAATGAGTCCGGGGTCCAGCACCGAAAGTTACCCAGCATTTGCTCATATTGGGTTGAGGAAAAACCCCGGAAAAAACCTCAACCAGGTAACTTTCCCCGACCGGGAATCGAACCCGGGCCACCTGGTTTCATGGCCAGACGTCAGGCTGTGCAGTGGCTGTGCAGTGTCGTGCCTCAACAAGGTCAAAGTTATTGATTAGTCAATGATCACTATACTCATACTTTACAGTCTACGTACCACGTTCATCATTTAATTTTACACGAACTCATACTTTACAGTCTACGTACCACGTTCATCATTTAATTTTACACGAACTCATACTTTACAGTCTACGTACCACGTTCATCATTTAATTTTACACGAACTCATACTTTACAGTCTACGTACCACGTTCATCATTTAATTTTACACGAACTCATACTTTACAGTCTACGTACCACGTTCATCATTTAATTTTACACGAACTTATAGTTTACAGTCTACGTACCACGTTCATCATTTAATTTTACACGAACTTATACTTTACAGTCTACGTACCACGTTCATCATTTAATTTTACACGAACTTATACTTTACAGTCTACGTACCACGTTCATCATTTAATTTTACACGAACTTATACTTTACAGTCTACGTACCACGTTCATCATTTAATTTTACACGAACTTATACTTTACAGTCTACGTACCACGTTCATCATTTAATTTTACACGAACTTATACTTTACAGTCTACGTACCACGTTCATCATTTAATTTTACACGAACTTATACTTTACAGTCTACGTACCACGTTCATCATTTAATTTTACACGAACTTATACTTTACAGTCTACGTACCACGTTCATCATTTAATTTTACACGAACTCAATATGCCGCATTATATTTATTGGACATTATAATGATTTTTTAAAATATTGAGTTTCAAATATGAGCAGTCCCTACTTTTTACGGCACACTGCTTTCAAAATATATCACTTATGAATATAATATTTCTGTATGTAGCTCAGTTGGTAGAGCAGCTGACTACGGACTGGAAAGTCCGGGATTCGATCCCAGCTGGTGACAGAATTATTTCTCGTTGCCAAACTTTCAGAACGGCCCCGAGGTTCACTCAGCCTCCTATAAAATTGAGTACCGGGTCTTTCCCCAGGGTAAAAGATGGTCAGAGCGTGGTGCCGACCACACCACCTCATTCTAGTGCCGAGGTCATGGAAAGCATGGGGCTCTACCTCCATGCCCCCCAAGTGCCTTCATGGCATGTTACGGGGATACCTTTACCTTTTTACTGTCCATAACTCTCCCCTCGCTTAGAAAGGAATGGTTTTGTATTGTGGCCTGCGGTACTGATACTGCAACATATTTGTGTGCACTTGTAAAGTATCTCGTGTAGGGCCACGTTTAGTAGCGAGCTGGACTCCGTAGTCCTGATTATGACGTAATCGCGATAAGCGAGCTATATTAACAACATCTACAAAAGCTGGTACTAGCGTACGAAAAACATTTGCTCTATATACATAAGCAGCACAAGTTATATTATAATTCCGATAAGGAGACCAAGATTTCACTGTATGGATGTAGTAGCAAGTCTTTATTTATGATAATAAGCTCATTCCCAAGTGTTGTGTACTGCACTCATTCCTTACGACGTTCTTGAACGTTGAGGATATGTAAATTACGAATATAGACACAGACTATCCAAGTTGAGTATTGTGTGAATTAGCAGTTAAATGTCATTTATTACATTCTTAAAAATTATATATTATATGGATCATAAGAGGAGACAAAGAGGAAAGCAGAAAATAGGAAAGACTGTAGAATGATGGGTGTGCATTGAAAGACCTACCCTTGAACAGAACGCTATGAATATATATATATATATATATATATATATATATATATATATATATATATATATATATATACAGGGTGTTTCAAAAACACGGGGTATAATTTCAGGTATGTATTTCCCACATATAATAAATAATAATCCGTGGCGCTACAGTCCGTGAAGGGCCTAGACCGACCAGCCGGCTGCTGGTCTCACGCCCACATGTCGAAGCAGAGGTGGACAATCATCCAACCAGAATGGAGGTATCGTGTGGTTAGCACGATGATCCCCCCAGCCGTTATAGCTGGCATTCGCAACCGGATTTCGCTACCTATCGTAGCTCCCCAAGTGCATCACGATGCTGGGTGAGCACCGGTCCCATACACTGGCCGAAATTTCATGAGAAAATTTCTTCCCCCATGAGGACTCGAACCAGCGCGCATTCCGTAACGCGAGTCCTGGGCAGGATGCCTTAGACCGCGACGCCACGGCGCGGGACATTTCCCACATATAGACAATCAAAATAGTTTATTACAACATGTGTCCGGAAATGCTTTATTTCCGAGTTATGGCCTTCACAACATTGAAATTCACCGCAACGTTTTTCTTTCCGCGGGTCGCTGCCGTCAAAGGAGACATTAAGAGGACACTCTGACAGTTCATTCCGAGGCGAAGGTTACATTCAGTGTTGAGTAGGCGTTAGACTGTGCGACATGTATTCAAATCAAGAGCTGGCAGAGATACACTTCATGTACGGTAAAGCGGACGGCAATGCTGCGCTGGCTCGTTGTTTGTACCAGGACAATGTCCAGATCGGAAGATATTTGTACGTCTCCATTACCGTCTGTGCAAGTATGGAAAATTTAACTCTCCTGGTTTGGGAAGGGGACGCCCAAGATCTACAACTCCAGAAGTACAGGAGGAGATTCTGGAGGCTGTGAACATGACTCGTTATATCAGCACACGAAGGGTAGCGTTGCAAGTCAATGTTCCTCGTACGACTGTCTGGAGACTGTTGAAAGAGTATCAATTGTATCCTTATCATTTGCAACGTGTACAGGCCCTGTCACCGGCAGATTACCCTGCACGAGTTAGGTTCTGTCAGTGGTTCTTGCAGCAGTGTGGTATAAATCCGAACTTTCGTGCCTTAGTATTATTTACAGATGAAGCACAGTTCACACGAGATGGCATAACAAATTTCCACAATCAGCATGTATGGGCGTATGAAAACCCACGTGTAACTGTTCCATCTCATCACCAGGTGCGGTTCTCCCTCAACATGTGGGCCGGTATCATTGGTGATCGATTAGTTGGACCCCATGTACTTGTAAACAGACTTACGGGGCAGGCGTACACAAACTTCCTGGAAAACACCATACCTCATGTTTTAGAAGACACTCCACTGATCAATCGTCAACACATTCACTTCTTGCAAGATGGCGCTCCTGCACACTTCAGTCGTACGGCTCGCCGGTACTTGGATCGAAGGTTTCCTGATCGATGGATAGGTAGAGGTGGCCAATTGTTTGGCCTCCACGCTCACCTGATCTGAACCCTCTCGATTTCTACTTGTGGAGCCATTTAAAATCATTGGTTTATTCGTCTCCGGTGCCTGATTTGGAATCCCTTCGGAATCGAATTGTGGCATGTTCTGAGGACATACGCAATACTCCTGGAGTTTGGGATCGTGTTCGCAGGTCAATGAGACATCGATGTGAGGTCTGTATTCAAGCAGGAGGTGGACATTTTGAACATCTTCTGTAATGACAACGACCTGCGGAAAGAAAAACGTTCCGGTGAATTTCAAAGTTGTGAAGGCCATAACTCGGAAATGAAGCATTTCCGGACACATGTTGTAATGAACTATTTTGATTGTCTACATGTGGGAAATACATACCTGAAATTATGCCCCGTATTTTTAAACACTCTGTATTACGTTATAATATAATTATATTCGGCTTGCTCATAGGTGCTCGAGGGAATATACCAGATTATTTCGAAGAATTTCGACGGCTATTTGCTCTGCCAACATATCTGAGAGAAGACATGATAACAGTGTTTAAAAAATCCCGTCAAAACCTGATTAATCACATGGTGCCGCATTAATAGCAATCGTAATTTTCCATGCCCTTATCTTTGTTCATTGTTAAATTTAATTATTTATGTTTACATAATATAATAATAATCCGTGAAAGCTCAGACCGACTAGCCTGCTGCTGGCCTCGTGCTCACATGCCGAAACAGAGATGGACGATCATCCAACCAGAATGGAGGTGTCGTGTGGTTAGCACGGTGATTCCCCCAGCTGTTATACCGGGCTTTCGCAACCGGATTTCGTTAGCTATCGTAGCTCCCCAAGTGCATCACGATGCTGGGTGAGCACCGGTCCCATACACTGGCCGAAATTTCTTGAGAAAATTTATTCCCGCATGAGGACTCGAATCAGAGCACATTCTGTAACTCGAGTCCTAGGCAGGATGCCTTAGTGTAAAAAGATGTTGGAGTTGTTCATCTCGCCTCTCTGAGTAGGGCATCTCGCCGTTCACCTCGCCGTGCATCTCGCATCTCGCCTCAGCAGAACATAGGCCTAGTGAAGCAATTCACCTCGCCATGATTCTCGCCGTTACGCGGACAATGAGTACAGATGTGAGATTCTCCATGAACACAACGTAGTAAATACTAATAAATTTATTGGTCGTACCTATTAGTACTTAAAAATGTTTACAAATTCTGACAGTGATAGCGATTTATCTACGAGTACTGCAATGAAGTGGTGGTTACTTTCCAACAGAAGAAGAAAATACAGCGTGCATCCAGTCAATAAGGAACGCACTAAACTTGGTGAATTCTGTAAATTATATCAGCAGCTTAAGGCATTTCCAGATAGATTTTACGAATATTTAAGAATGTCTCAGTCAACGTTCAATTACATCTTGATGCTAATAGAACCTAAAATCCAAAAAGTGTGCACTAACATACATAAACAACCAATCAGTGCTGACGAGAGGTTGGTAGTGACTCTCAGGTAATTAATAATTATACAGTATATAACAATGTACTATTATCAAAATTTATTACTTATTATTAGCAAAAATCTTCCACTGTCAATCACAATAAGAAACACATATTCTTTCAAAATATTGTACAAAAGTTTGACGTCGGTATAAACACTTTTTGTTCTGAAAACGAAATGAGTAATAATAATAATAATAATAATAATAATAATAATAATAATAATAATAATAATAATAATAATAATAATAATTGCTTTAAAAATGAACATACTGTAATATAATAAGCAATTAAGAACTGCAAGATAAAAAAAAAGAAAAGAAACTGCCCAACAAATTAACAGAAAGTGAACTAATTACTGCCACTGAAAGTCTTTATTTATCTCATTTACATTAACACTTGTCAAGTTTTGGTACGACTTATTTCCTTATTAATTTCTCCTTATCCATGCCTGTAAATCTACACGGCAATATTTGTTATTAATAAATAACAATGTACACGGCCAGCAGTATCACAACTGTGCATTTACATTGAGAGGACGGATGGAGAGAAACATGACGTTCTGTTGCGACAACCGACCAATCAGAACGCTAGTTTCAAGCAGCTGCATCTTGAAAATCAAACCAGTTTGATTCCCGCTGAACGGCGAGATGCGCGGCGATATGCGTGGCGAGATGAACAACTCCAGGATGTTTTTACCCTTAGACCACGGCGCAGGGCTTCACAGTCTGATAGTGTGACGATTAACATCGGTGACTGACGGCTGCTTTTTCTCCGTGAAAACAAAACTGCACGCATTGTATTCTTCACCTGACATAATTAGGAACATTAAATTCAGACGTTTGAGATGGGCAGGGCATGTAGCACGTATGGGCGAATCCAGAAATGCATATAGAGTGTTAGTTGGGAGGCCGGAGGGAAAAAGACCTTTAGGGAAGCCGAGACGTAGATGGGAAGATAATATTAAAATGGATTTGAGGGAGGTGGGATATGATGATAGAGAATGGATTAATCTTGCTCAGGATAGGGATCAATGGCGGGCTTATGTGAGGGCGGCAATGAACCTCCGGGTTCCTTAAAAGCCAGTAAGTAAGTAAGTAAGTTTACTTAGCTTGGAATTTTTCTCATGCTACGTTCTTTATTTCCACAGCGATGTCCCCATCTGTTCATCTTCTTGGAAGAGACAGTACTTCCATCGGCTCGCACCTCTCGCCCCCTAGCCGTGCCTACATGCTCATGTCAAAACAGACAGCAACGCCACCATTGCTTTTCGCTAATCGTTTCTTGCGCGAGCTATATCAAATCATAGGCCTAAGTGTTCTCTACTGATGTACGCGGTAGAAATTAGTTCGCATTTCCACATCGAGATGTTGATCGTACTGTATATGATAATTTAGACAAAAGTGAAATATGATAAAATTATGAACCGGGATTCGTGATAGTTCAGAATGCTCAAAATTAATATTAACTGTCTAAAGTACAGATCGGCTCCCTTTAGTCTGTATTCTTGCATTTCATTGAAAAAGAACCTGCGTTACAACCTAACATAACATATAGGCCTACCATTTGTTACGTGTAACACTTCAAATATATCTGCACATGGTACATCCAGTTAAAATAAAAATGTCAATATTTTAACAATGAAATAGATGTAAAAACGATTAGGGAAAATACGGGAATTTTACTTGAAGCAAGTAAAGAGATAGATTTGGAAGTAAATCCCGAAAAGACAAAGTATATGATTATGTTTCGTGACGACAATATTGTACGAAATGGAAATTTATCTTTTGAAGAGGTGGAAAAATACAAATATCTGGGAGCAACAGTAACAAATATAAATGACACTCGGGAGGAAATTAAACACAGAATAAATGTGGGAAATGCGTGTTATTATTCGGTTGAGAAGCTTTTATCATTCAGTCTGCTGACAAAAAGTCTGAAAGTTAGAATTTATAAAACAGTTATATTACCGGTTGTTCTTTATGGCTGTGAAACTTGGACTCTGACTTTGAGAGAGGAACATAGGTTAAGGGTGTTTGAGAATAACGTTCTTAGGAAAATATTTGGGGCTAAGAGGGATGAAGTTACAGGAGAATGGAGAAAGTTACACAACACAGAACTGCACTAATTGTACTATTCACCTGACATAATTAGAAACATTAAATCTAGATGTTTGAGTTGGGCAGGACATGCAGCACGTATGGGCGAATCCAGAAATGCATATAGAGTGTTAGTTGGGAGGCAGAAGGGAAGAAGATCTTTGGGGAGGCCGAGACGTAGATGGGAAGATAATATTAAAATGGATTTGAGGGAGGTGGGATATGATGATAGAGACTGGATTAATCTTGCTCAGGATAGGGACCAATGGCGGGCTTATGTGAGGGCGGCATTGAACCTCCGGGTTCCTTAAAAGCCAGTAAGTAAGTAAGTAAGTAAGTAAGTAAGTAAGTAAGTAAGTAAGTAAGTAAGGCACGTCTCTGTTGACACAGTTCCTAAGTATTGTTGCAAAAATTGACCAGATCCACCTCTTGTCTGTAATGAATGATTCGGTGACAGCATTGAAATAAAACATGAACATTCCTACTGTAGTTTGTATTACCGCTGCCTTAAACCAAAGAATCTAGTTTTAGGGCCGATTGTATAAACCATTTAATCTTAGATCAGAGGTTAAATTGATCCTCGTTCTAGCTGTTCTTGGAATTTTGTGTTGTATAAAGTCTAATCTCAGATTAATTTGTCTCAAACTAAAGTCAACTTTGACTGAAGAAATTTCTCCGATTAAGTTATCCATTATTATTAATATTATTAGATATGGTAGTTACATTTATATATATATATATATATATATATATATATATATATTTCTAAATTTCTTGCCTTAATACACAAACAGTTTTATGATTTATAAGGCTCTATCGTGTTCAGCAGAATCAAATAACATAACCTATAATTATATTATGTTTCTAACAACCATTAACTAGTAATGGATATGATAGGTACATTAATAAATTTTCAATTTGTCGTTTTATAAAGCTTTATTATGTTTAGCAGTATCAAACACCATAATATGATAAGAATTTGGAGAACAATCAACCTTCTTCTTATTGTCCGCCATTATTTACATTGCACAAAACAAACCAGTGTCTCCAACAGAGTGTACGGAAAGTCGCCAAAAAGTAGTTGAAAGTCGCTAGATTTCTCATTATCAACAAAGAAAGATTAAATTTTGTCACTGTGGCAGTGGCGGCTCCTGCGTATTTCTTAAGAGGAGGAAAAAAGATAACAGGACGAAATGACACCTTCTTGAATGAAACAAGCTACAAATTAGCCAACATGCATACATGTAAGACCAGGTAGTGTTAGGGTCGGCCTTTCCTTGTGTATAGCAGTAATCTCTTCTTAGTTGCCGGTGGCCAATTTTTTATGTTAAAAATAATGTAGTTTGGAGTACCTACTTTCAATTTCAAATATATTTGTACAAAACTGACAACTTGGCTGTTGTTCTGTCTAGTACACAATGAATGGAAGTGAATTTCAGGAGCCAAAAAGATCTGCGATACTAACGTAGAACTACCTCTTTGTTTTATATAAACCAGACTTTAACTTTCAAATATCCTTGAAAGTTTCAAACCATGAATAGTAGCCTACATAAAGTGCAATGAATAATATTTTTGATTTATAATTTTTAAAAAGTTTATATTATGGTGTCTTTTTTTTTTTTGCGTTGCATTAAAACTGTTTTTATTGTGCTTCCTCCTAGATGTGTTGTAGTCTCGTTCAATGCAACATCGTTAGATGGCAGCGATAGCGAGCTAGCTGCACGACCAGTCGGTTTCTATTTCCCGCCCATGACTGATTCAGAGGAGGATCTCTTCCCTTTCCGTTCATTTACTCGCTTTAAAACTCTGCTTCTTTCTCTGGCCGCTAGTGCGCTGTTGTCTATGTGTGTTAACTGCAGTAAAGGAGGAATGGAGTGGCTTTCCTCCACACAGACAATCTCGCATCTTTCTCACAGTTTTCTACAGCACATGAGCGCGCGTCGTTTAAAACTCGATCAACCGAGGTTTTCTTATAGCTGAGAACTTAAAAATTACCGAATCTTCCTTGAATTTCAAGGCACATATTTTATTTGGTATTTACTTTCAAAAGAAGAAAATGTGAGGAGGACGTTCCTCCCTTCTCTCCCCCGAGGAACCGCCACTGCACTGTGGGGTGCTAAAAAGTTCGTTAAATCCCCATTTAAGCAATATAAAAGTTAAAATAAATAATTGTTATTGAAAAAGAGTTAAAGTCACTAGATTGGCAACACTGAACAAACTTGTACAACATGATCCGCGCATCACATATTTCACCTGTTTATGCGATGTTGCCAAATCCTTTTCACGTCAACTTAGATTGCATTTGAACCAAGGTAATTTGATCGCAGAAAAGTTTTATACATTAGAAGAAGTGTCTGAACTCGGTTTACTTTTCGATCTTCGATCAAAGTTGATCTTTAGTCAGGGAGTTTTATACAATTGGGCCTTAGAAAAATATACAGTGCACGCCTGCTTTTCAACATAATAGAGTGATGTTAGTGAATAATTTTGGGCACACAACTCCGGACAAAATACGTATTGTCACTAGCGTCGCTCAGACGACAGGTGCGTTTACCTGCTGTTCCGGACCTGCGATCGCACCTGGGTTCGATTTCCGCTTGGGCTCATCACTACTTGGAAATTTTCCGAAGTTTTCCCCAACTGTAAATGAATATTAGGTAATCTATGGTGAATCCTCGGCCTAATCTCACTACGTACTGTCATTGCAAGTTATCTTGAATCTTACATCCCCTAAGTCTGTCTTTCGTACTGCTCGGTACGGCATGTACTCTTCAACATAACGGCACGGCAAGGATGCCCCTCCCTCGGGTAACGTGACTCTTTTCAGAAAACGTTGGTTCTTACACTTTACGCCTCTCTATCGTAATAGAACTTGGTTCAATACAGACATCATCTTCTCTCAATACTCCGGTTTTGAGAGGAGAACATAGTTTCGTAGCAAGCTTTAATTAACCTGTAATGAGTAAGTATTTAAATATAATCGTGTGTACACTCCTCTCTCATCCGGGCTGGGGACCGGCAATGGAGGAGTTACTACAGCTACTGCTATACATTATATAGGCCTGCATGACTTACACCTTCAGCTAATATGTACATATTCTTATAACAATATTTTACAGGCCTATTATTTGAATTTACATTAATTTACAATTATACACAATCCATATCCCTATCATTGTTGCCATCATCGCTTGTTACAAAATTAATTATTTCGCCAATGGCATCATCCATTCGGAATTATCTTCTTAATCGCAGGTACTACTTTCTGAACACGATAGAATTCTTCGATTGTATCCCGAATAACATATTGATCGAAGTCGTCCATTTCAACTTTACACAAGTCTAATTCTGGAATGAAATAATATGTTTAGTAGAACTATAAGAAAATAATAACTTGCAACAATAATTCATTATGTCGGTCTCAATACACACACTATTGTACATAACTATTACAGCAATAATTTCTAAACATTACATACCTATTCTTTCCCGGAGTAGTGTGAGGTTCATTCGGTTGTAATTCAATATTATTTTTAATTCTCTTCACGGAACTAATACTTTTGCCAGAGTATTTAGCCGCTCTCTCATATTCCTTAGCAAGAGGTTCCAGCAAATATTTGTTTAATTTTTCCTCCTCGCAACGCTTAATGTTATTATATTTGCGATAATTTCTCTTTCTCCGCTGTGGATAACAGCGTTACTTTTTCTCCGCGGTGGTGTGATTTCACCATAATTACTACCCTGTGGTTGCTGGTCCATGTTAACACTACTGGTACGCAGTGAAGGAAATAGTACAATGTTTTTTGACAAGAGATTATGTTGCGGGGCATGCGCAAACAACTCAGTTGGCTCCACCCACGTTACGCGCTTCCTTCCCTCTGCCCCTCTGTCCCTGCTCAGAAGGTTCAAGATAACTTGCAATAACAATACCATCTAGCTACCACCAATTTCATCGACGCTAAATAACCCGGTAGCTGATACAGCGTTGTTAAATAACATAGAGCTACAGAGCATTCGAAGTTTAGGAAATACTATTGGGTATATAGGCGCCTCCTTAGCGGACACCCTCTTCTTTGTAATATAACTAAAATAAGTTATTTGCGTATTTTATAACGTATATAATGTTATCACTGTCCACTGTAGTATATACAGTCACGAAGCTCAATATGTAGGAAATATGCATCCATAGATAGTTACTAACCACTAGGATCGCTACTGTCGCCTCATCACATAGGCCTACAATGTGAAACAGTACCAAGGCTTCTATACTTTCAATAGGTTATCTCGTTTTTCAATAGCCAATCAAATAGCTAGTTGGCTGATGACGGGTGAAGAGTCCATGCTGATTGGTCCGTTATTTTCAATGATAAGTGTGCATTATAAAAATAATCGCCTCAAAAAAAAAAAAACATCACAAGGAATATAAACCAAGTGTGTACGTATCTTGGAATAAAATAAATACGTTGAAAATGTTTATTACCTTGTATATAAAAGCTGTACTTGTCACTGCATTATTTTTCTGTATTTATTAACAATTCGTCTGCTCTCAGTGTCTGCCGTCCGTTTTCGTCTGCTAGTTTCCAGTCTTGTGTTCACATACTAGAGTCGTATAAAGAACCTAGTTTTGACCGTACAATCAACAATAAAATTTCACGTGGAACGTTATGTACGAACATTGCCACATATTCTTTGGTTCTTTTTATAATATTCCGCCCCTTTTTAGTCGTGTTCTTGCCATGAAACTCATTGTAGAATTTTTCAGTATTGTTGAAACTACTTAGCCATGCTGGTGATGGCATGGTTAAACCTTCAAAAGATAGAATAATGTACTAAAATTTAAAGAGGGCCAAGATGGTGGTGTTTTTGTTTTAAATGGATGTTTATAAAAAAATCTGACATTGATTGATTTTAATATCTCATTCTAAAGTTTGGAAAAAGGGCCGGTAATGAAATATCAACAACACGTTCATTTACAATAATCATTATAACTCAACAATGAATTGTCACTGGAGGCTATTATGATTAACCCACTGATTATGCCATAATGACAAAATGTCATAAATCGTTAATATAAAATCAATATAATGAGAATTATAGTGAAAAAACATCACTGGTATCAGTCGTTAACCCTCCACCCCTTTGGTATGCAACTGTTAGTATTAGTAGTTAGTATTTTTTATATAAGTAGCATGATTACAAAAGAAAGAAAATAATTTGTAGGTTAACATAGTAGATGAACCTCATCTAATTACAAGCTGGTATTAACATAGGCTACTTATATAGACCTACGTGATTTATTTAAACTTACCTGTAGGCTTTAACATTGTCGGTCGTTTCGGCTTTATTTTCATTAAAGCTGCTCGAAAATCTGGAACAAAATCGTCATCTTTCAAATGATCAGAGCATAATCTGCTTGCATCAGGATTAAATTTATCCTGTCTTTTGCACGCAATTACCCACTTTTTTTCTAATTTCTAAATCTTTAGGAATGGTAAAGAGACACAATTCTTTATTTCTATCGTTAGAATTGTTGCATGCCGCAACAGCACACCTTTGACCTGGCATAATGCATTCAAAACAACATAAACAAGAAAAAACACGAGATACTGCTTTGAAGCATTGGAGCTTTGGCGCGCTCAGCTATCTTGTGACGTCAGAATCGCTCTCCTTTCCCCGTCGATCCCTCGCCTACAAGCTCGATAATAATGCAACCTGTGAGGAGTTTAGAAGCCTTGAAACAGTACCTGCACATTCTATTGTTCATAGTACCCTCATCAACTCAAGCTTTTGACTGTATATACTAGACCGTGGTATTGCCACAGTCTACTACAGGGACATCATTTTATTTTTACTTCAATTTTTTTTGTACCTGCGTTTCTAAATGTACTTTCCCACCCCTTTCACTAATGTCCTTGCTAACGTCAGCCACACAAACTTACGGCCGCTCTTGCTAGCAGTGAAATAAACAGTACAGAGTACAGTGTGTTTCAGAAATATGTTGCGTTTTCTATAGAAGAAAGAGCTTATATTATTTAAATTTATTTTCACACAGGTATGGTGTGTAGCATAACTGAATTTATCTGTGTGGACTGAGCACAAGTGAAGATTAGAGTTACCGAAAGTACGGTACCCTATAATATGGAGCGGTTTTGTTTTACTGTTTGTAAGTATGAAGGACGATGATGAAAACTGGAATATTACAATAGGCTATAACCGAATGTGAACAACATTTTTTTAAAACAATTTCCTGATTATACCATTACGGAATATTTTCGTAGAAATGCAATTAATCTGGTAGATAAATTTAGAGCAATAGAGTGCACAGAAAGGAAGAAAAGTGTAAGATGGCCAACAAAGGTGACAGAAGATGCTGTAGAAGATGCTAGAGAAAGGATGCAGTGAGGTCGTAATAAGTCGGTCAAGAAGTTAGCTGTAGAAATTTGGGTTTCTTACGTAAGTGCTCACAAAATTCTCAGGAATAAATTAGGTTAGTAATATGCTGAATAAAGTAGACATTACATAATGAATATAACCACCTGAAGAGTTGAGTTTATGAAAAAAAAATTGTTGCTATTCTACTGTTTTTTTATAAAATACCGTAAAAGTAATGATCAAACTGAAAATCATAATACTATATTTCCCTGTAACATAAATGGATACACTATTTTTCTCTCCTCCTGTAGCTAGTAAAATGATTTGTTTACATATTGCACTGGCAACTCCAAACTCCTGTAATGGAAGGGGGTAACAGTGTTTCCGAGTATAGCCAGGCTAATGTTAAAAATGTTGGTAAAAATAAAGTGATGTCCCTGTATATACAGTCGCGAAGGTCAATATGTAGTAAAAATGCAAACATGGATAGTTGCCCACCACTAGGATCGCTACTATCGCCTCATCATCGCAGATCTCTCTCCTAGCAGCCGACAAAATATGTTACACTTTCGTTGTGTTCTTTTGGAAAAATTAACATCTTCCTTCCATTATTGAAATATTAAATGCATAAAGTTGATTTATTATTTTAATGAAGTATATTAAATTCCACCTTAAACTCGAAGATACCTGCAAGAAATAGGTTAATATTATTTTTGTTTGTGCAAAACGAACTGAAATTTACTATAATCGCTTCACTCATTCAAGATTATAGCGATAATTAACTATGAAACCAATAAATATTAATTTGCATTTCCCTTTACAACAATAATAATGGAAATATGAATTAATGGAGTAACTTACGTGTACCGGTACTTGTAGTGTAGGCTTACGTAGTTAAAGTGGGATGAGATTAAGCAATAATAATTGGAAATAAAACGTGATTAATAAATTTTATTGTAACAGACTTTTTCTACGTCTCTAGTAAAGTAACAAATAAAAATAACAACAAATTTAATAACTATAATTAAAAACATATCCTTTGAAAAAAAAAGTAGGCCTAAGTAATAATAATCCCACCAGAATTGAAAATAAAACGTGATCAATAAATTTCATTAAAACAAACTTAATTTTTCTACGTCTCTAGTAAAATATTATTATTCCAATTATTGTATTTTAGCCATTAACATTTTCATTACAACCAATAACGAACATTTCACAAGCATCAATGTGAAATACGCAACGAGCTAGCACTCGATGGAAATACGATTCAGTCCAAAGTCGACCGTGGACAGTCTATTGTTTCTAGTTGCTAACCGCTTGGAGCACTTTATCACGAGATTTGCAAAAAATCACCTCAAGCTTCGCGACTGTATATAGTAGACTGTGATATTACGTCGGTGCATAAAATCGTTGCTTTTTTGTTAGTCACCACAACACTGCGTTGCTATGAGATTGTTTATCGTTTGTCATTTGTCATTTGAAGCGTTGTGCTTTTAAATACGTCTTGAATAAATTTTTGCGGACTTGAAGGAAGTCTGTGCTAAAGAAGATGGAGTGTCAAATGGAAAAAACAAACACATCCGACATAATGATATTCTTCTGTTTGAGTTTAATACAGGAGCAAAGGCGGCTCGAAATATTTCTCTCGCGTACGGGGAGAATTACATCGCAGATAGCACTGTCACAAAATGGTTCTGTCGTTTCAAAACACAACACTCCGTACAAAAGTTAGTGCCCATCCACAGAAGATAATGTTGTGCGTTTGGTAGGATAAAAAAAAAGGGCCCTGTGCTAGGAATTGCTTCCGAAGAATGTAACTATAACTGCTCACATTAAATTTTCCAACAAATCAGATGCCTTGCGGCCGCAATTTAAGAAAAACGACAAATTTATAAACAAACATTGCTGATTTACTTCCATAAAAACCACAATAAATTTAAATTTGATCCTCACGAATACCATAACAGACAAAATTACAGTTTCTTTCTAAATATTCCGAAATGCCACACAACTGCCGGTTTAAAACACAGCAGAAGTTTTGGACCCAAAATATATAATGAATTAATTAGAGCTTACCCTGAGCTAAGTACACTTAACTCACATAGATTTAAGAAACAAATCAGATTAATTATTTAATTGTTTAAGCTAATTTATGTACTTTCGTATTTTCTATTTGTATATAGACCCTATTATTACATGCTGTATTATTTTACCATTTATTAATGTTATTGTGCTCAATGAACTCTCTTAATTTTGTGATATATTTTGTATAACTGATCTGAACTGCGCCCGAGCACGAGCTTCTGCTCTTTCGGGCTGCAATGCCTAATGTAGCTCAAGTGTAAAGTATTAAATAAATAAATTATTATTATTATTATTATTATTATTATTATTATTATTATTATTATTATTATTATTATTATTATTATTATTATTATTATTAGGTAAGACTGCATCAAGTGCTACGATAATGCACTTTCACACTCCGCAAATGTGACGAAAGCAGATATCTAGGAGATTGGTTGGGAGGTGATTTCACATCCCCTAATTTCTCCTGATCTTGCGCTCTGAGATTTACAACTTTTCTGTTCTATATCCATCAATATTCAAGGCAATTCCTTTGATAACGAAGATGCTTTAGAAACTTTGTTTTCTGATTTGTTTAATGCCAACCGGTAGATTTTTTCCGATGCGGAATCTAAATACTACCCCAGCGTTAGCACGGAGTCGTAGATAATGCATGAGATTTTATTACTGACTAATTTGTCATTTGTTTATCTGCGATAACTTTTGTCACAGCGAAGAAATGCTACGAACATTTGCATCAACCCAATATAACAGAATAAATGTATTCCATTCATTCCGTTGCTGGGAATACAAATAAACTGACATACAGTATGTTTGTATGTATTATAAGTCTATTTATAAGTAATATAAAGCATTTATATTTGAAACAATGCTTAGTTACAGAATTTAGATGTACTTCTGTTGTTTTATATACGTCAGAAAATACGTAAATAATTTATTTTAGTTACATTACAAAGAAGGGAATATCTGCTAAGAAGACTTTTGCAATTCATTTTGTATTCAGATAAATCTAATATAGTATAGTGAAAATATTTTGAGTTCAATCATAAGATTTATCTATTTGCAAATGTTTATTTGCTACAATATGTATAAATATTAACGTTTTCGCCTTTTCGGCATAATCAGATATGTTAAAACACGTAATCTAGAACTTGAACAAATTGACGTGACATGACAGATAAATTTCATGAATTTTATGTATTATGTAGTTACGTAAAATTTTGTAAAAATGAATTCAAACATGTAAATTAGGAAGGAAAATTGTGATTATATATACATATAACTTATGTTACAAACATATGTGAATGGTAGGCTGAGGGGTATACACACCAAATCACCCATGCGTAGTTCTTCTGAAACCACTACGCTAGTACACAGCAAACCACCTACGATCACTCTATTTTCAGAATACATTAAACCAAGTAGAACACCCACACGTAAGCTGAGACGCACATATACTACATCACCTATTTTAAATCTACAAGCATATACAGGGACATCATTTTATTTTTACTAACATTTTTAATATTAACTTGGCTATACCTCTGGATCAACGCCGTTTGCTACCCCTTCCACGACTGAAGTTCGATGATACTGGCGTAATATACAAACAAATCACTTTACTAGGTATAGGAGGGAAGAAAAGTAGTTAATCCATTTACGTTAACTAGGAAATATCGCGCTTTTGACTTTGATAATTTTCATTAAGTTTTTGTTTAATCAAAATACAGTACTGTATTAACAATGAATGTTTTTACTCACGAACTGAGCTGTCCATGTGGACGTATTCATTATGCAGTGTATATTATACTGTCTACAGCACATTAGCGTACAATATAGAGAATGAAGTTAAATTTAAAAATAACCATAATTATGTATATTTAAACACATTTTTTTAAAATGGTGGCCGTTCATTTCGACACAGGCTTCAGTTCTAATGTGCATATTATCGCACTATAAATTATTGTACCTAATCCCAATTACCAGTTTCGTCTTTCGTACTAGTAACTCATGTTGAAATAAATCTGTACCTACTCTATAAAAGAGTACCTTACATACTGTAAATTCAATCTTCACTTCTGCCCGATCCGAAAAGATAAAATTATTCAGACATACTATCTATTGTCCGTCCGAGTGGTTATGTCGCAGGATCGTAGAAAGGAGGGAAATCACGTGACAGTTAATTACTTAACGAGGCCCTTTTATTTAAGTTATTTCAAACAGTTGTATAATATTACGTAGACGTCTAATTACTAACAGAAATTAATGTTCTCAGAAAAGATCTAAGACAGCCTAACCATTAGCTGGCGAATAAAAGCTGGTGGGGGGGAAACCGGGATACGACGTAGGCAAATGGACGACAGTACCTGTGCGAAAATGATTCAATATTTAAAGCTCTTTCGTCACTGGAAAACGCGAACGTATTTTTGGAACGTACTGTTTACTATAACTGTAAGCTTATATGCGGTCTTGGATCTGTGTGGAGGACGGTTGAACTTCATTAGTAGAAGGGTGGGAGTGAAGTACATTCAAAAACTCAGATACAATAAAAATTGAAGTAAAAATAAAATGACGTCCCTGTATTTCTGCGGTCCACACCTGTGGAGTAACGGTTAGCATGCCTAGTCGCGAAACCAGGTGGCCCGGGTTCGATTCCCGGTCGGGGCAAGTTACCTGGTTGAGGTTTTTTCCGGGGTTTTCCCTCAACCCAATACGAGCAAATGCTGGGTAACTTTCGGTGCTGGACCCCGGATTCATTTCACCGGCATTATCATCTTCATCTCATTCAGACGCTAAATAACCTGAGCTGTTGATAAAGCGTCGTAAAATAACCTACTAAAATAAAAAAAAATATATTTCTGCTAACACAACGATGTTCTTGCTACTGTTTGGATGCAATCACCTATATACGTAATCAATAAATCCAAGATTGAAGAACAGCCAAATGTATTGCATAACAACCACCTATGATCAATTGTAACAGCGTGACAATACGAGACACAAGATTTTATTATTTTATCATTACTATTAATCATTAATAATTTCTTATTGTTTTATAATACTTTGACTTTTTAACAATTTATTGCTATTATATTACCATTTCACTTATAATTAACAAATTCAAATTAAACCTTTCATATTCCTGATATTCGTACTTGGCAATAATTTAATGTGTGTCATTTAACCATTCACATATGTTTATAACATGAGTTATATGTATATACAATCACAATTGTCCTTCCTAATTTACATGTTTGAATTCATTTTTACAAAATTTTACGTAACTACATAATACATAAAACTCATGAAATTTATCTGTCATGTATATTACAATGTATATTCGTCAATTTGTTCAAGTTCTAGATTACGTGTTTTAACATATCTGATGATGCCGAAAAGGCGAAAACGTTAATATTTTATACATATTGTAGCAAATAAACATTTGCAAATAGATAAATCTTATGATTGAACTCAAAATATTTTCACTACGCTAAGAAGACGCATTTTATAAACTCCGAACGCCGTGTAGTTGATACAGCATGCTTAAATAACCAACTAAAATAATGATACCATATTTTAGAACTTGCGCATTTTATTCCCTGTTCATGATACCGGTATCAGTATCAGACATGAGTTGCCATGTGGATTCTTTCCGGGTAGTTAATGGGGCTGGAACATTTCTACGCAGGATAAACGGGACTTGAATGAGTACATTTTAATTGTAGTAGATATTGTATTACAACTGCTTCGTTATGTGAAGGATGTGAAAGACAGACCTTTAGACAATAGAATACATGATCACAACTCAACACTACGCAATTAAAATGCATTTCACATGCTGTAATATGACAAAAGTATGCTTATTTTTGTGTAATACTGTACTTCGTACAACTTATAAACAAATTCTGACAAAAAATGTACAGACGCTGTAGCTGCCTGCATTCTGATTGGCTGAATTACGCCCAAGACGCCACTGCCCTCTGGCTGGGCCCGGTTGGAAACGAACTCGGCTTACTTCAGCGGCAGAGCGAGAGGAGAGCGGTCGTGTTCTGTGTTTGAAGCGGTGAGTGATTACTCAGGATGTCTTTTGTGTAAATCCCGTATTTTAAAATTGTTTGCAGACTCATCGGGGATAATATATTGCACTGAATTAAGAAATTGATTAATAAATTATGTTACAGTTATAATCTATAACTTCACAGACTTAATAAACCCAAGGGTGTAGTTTGTATTTAAGATTTGGAATTAAATTGCGATACGAATTACAGTTCAACTTTCCATGCGCTGTACATTAAATGATCTAATAGACGGAATTTTATGTTCATAGGTTTTTAAGAATATTCGAAAATTAAAAATTTAATAGGCCTACGAGTTTTAGACGAAATTTGATACATGTAGATACATTACTGGAATACGTCTATATAATGTAATGTTAATTTCTCCCATGTTCGATTTTATCTTCGAACGCTGAATATAATATTAATTTTCATAAAGCGCTGTTGAAAAAGTGCGACATTTGCGAATACATTATTTTAAAGTAAGTTTCCAGATTAAAATGACTATCTTCTGTGCATATTTTAACAGTGTGGTTCCATATACATACTGTTATGCTTTATAGAGAGTTTTTTTTTTTTCGATATGCATTTCGTTGCTATGGTAACTGTGATTCTTGTATAAATAATTGTGGTTCAGAATACAGACGGCAGTAATTTTTACAATAGTTTTGCCTTTACAAGTTCGTATTGGCCTCGTTCAGTGCTATTACGAATGCATTGAGAATATTTCGAACGTTACATGGATTGACAAATGGACTCTGTTCTGTAAAATCGTTTCGTAAACTGGTGAACAAATTTGAGGTAACTGTATAGTTCCTGATAAAAAGCGATCGGTGATAATACTTGATTTTTTTTTTGTTTCTAGTTTCTTCTTCTTAGAATAAAACTCCCATTTCTTTAGAAGCAAATTGGTGTTTTATATTTTCAGAATCTAAAATTTGGTAGTCATGACCATTTGAAACTAGGAACTTTATAATATTAAACTCGTAATAGAAATTACGGGAAAACGGCTGAACGGATTTTAATAAATGACCCCCTCATTTTGAAGCTTGGAATCCAAAGTTTTTCGGCAAAATAATAGTTTTCAGTGAAATATCAATTTTCCTACATCATTTTCCTTTTTTCCAAAATCCATCTTTCGTCAGTTTTGAGAACTAATTTATTGCATTCACGGCCAACTTTGATGTTCGCTTCCTTAAGCCATGACCTACAGGATTGCTGACATAGAGTTCAGACGGCTCAGATTCTTTTCCATCATAATGCCAATATGTCGATCTTCAATTGTGCAATTTTTTGATAACGTATAAAAATAATGGTAATTTGATAGAAGACGGGCACTTGGTTGAATATAGTATTACCAACCTTTTTATTTCAGAGTTAAATGTTAGTGATCTTTTAGTGACTTTTACATGTTAGTTCTAGGTTTTTTATACTAGGTGTCGCCGTGATTTTCTTTTAATTTGATTGGTTATAGTTGTCATTTGTTCTAGAATTTTCATTTATTTTGAATGGATAATGACGTTATCAGTTCTTGGTTGTTTGAAGTGAGTGGTATGTTGTGTCTGATGGTTAAAGCTATCGAAAGTTTGTCATTTTTTTATTTTTGTGATTTTCTTTCGATTTGATTGGTTATAGTTGTAATTTATTCTAGAATTTTCATTAATTTTTATTGTTACGACCAACGCAATTGAGCAATCTGAAATAACTATGATAGGTTAGGTACGATACATTAAAAGAATAATTCTAAACAGGATTTTTGTTGGAATGCGAGGGAGGTTTCTTAGTCTTAATGTTATTGTCTTCTGCTGTCTAGGAATATCTGCGAAAGAGGAGTTCGACAGGGGACACAAGAATATCGCCATCTTTTCAAGACGAATTCGAGATTGTTTCTTCACTGATACCAGGTGAGCATATTTTTTGATAGTTAGTATTTGCTATTTGGTTGTAAAGTTTTCAGAACTAAAAGCTAAGTTGGGTACCCATGTTACATTTACGTTTGGATATACTTGCCAAAAATGTTAATAGAAGTCCTTCAGTTTCGAATGTTGAATTAATCTCGATAAATTTGAATGTTAAAATTTAAGTATAAAACCCACGCGCATCTGGGGTAACGTACGACTTAAAACAGCTGATTCTTTACATAGTTACGTTTTATTTGTAATTTCGTTGTAAGAAGAAATCCCTTCCTCACATTTCAGTACGTTTATTTCTTTCTGTGGGGTTAACGTTGAAATCCAGACGATATTTACAAGAGCATTCAAAAGCAAATTCTCTTTAGAGAAGATTCCGTAACGCGAGTTCAGGCAGGACGCCTTAGATCACGACGCCACGGCGCGGGACAATCTATGTTTACATATGTATATTCATTTTTTCACGACATACTGAGTCCGTAGAGGCTACCCTCAATTGGGGGCAGTTTGTAATTATTATTTTTGTTGTTTAGTCAACTGTCCGAAGACATGTTTGAACTTCGTAAGTAACACGAATAAGCATCACTCATGAGGCAACTAGGCCAGGAGATAATGGTCCTTTCCCCCCTCCAATGCATACTTCGTCGATCAGCTGCATATTCCACTAATCAGACTTCAGATGCATACAAACAATTGTTCTTTAAATGAGATACACTGCCCAGTGCTGTCATGGAGGCCATACGGGGCCATACATCGTGTGGCAACCTACAATTTTTTAATTAATCCTATGGGGAAAAGAAAATTTTGTCTACGGAGCTATACGGCATATGGGTGCCCAAGTTTTGTATGCGAGCTCTGTAGGTACAGACCTTAGATCATCTCTTGCTGTTCCTAATGTATTTTGTTTGATATTCATAAACAAAATTGTCCACCTCTGCAGCACTGGAATCGAGAATGATATAAAATAATGGTTGAAAAACAAGAAGTGCTGCAAATACATACTCCAAGATTCATCGAGACAAGTGTGCATCTACGGTGGTGCTACATGGTGTATTCTTTAAATCAAACTTGTTGTACAATTAAAATATAGAGCAAAACAATTTCTTTACTTCTTCAATATTAAAAAAAATCATTAAATGACAGTCGGAGACATAGAGGAGAGTAATTTTATATGAAAGGCCTATTTAACCTTCAGTGTTATCTATGACAGACAAAATAAAATTGATAAAATAATTATAATATTAACAGCTAAGATCTATCGCTCTCCTAAAAAAATCACCTCAGTTGATAGCTTTGTTGCGGGCTAAAGCAGGGAGATGCACTATCACCTTTACTTTTTAACTTCGCTTTAGAATATGCCATTAGGTAAGTTCAGGATAACAGAGAGGGTTTGGAATTCAACGGGTTACATCAGCTTCTTGTCTATGCGGATGACGTGAATATGTTAGGAGAAAATACACAAACGATTAGGGAAAACACGGGAATTTTACTTGAAGCAAGTAAAGAGATAGGTTTGGTAGTAAATCCCGAAAAGACAAAGTGTATGATCATGTCTCGTGACCAGAATATTGTACGAAATGGAAATATATATATATATATATATATATATATATATATATATATATATATATATATATGTGTGTGTGTGTGTGTATATGGAAATACGTTAATCCTTAGTCAATAGATAAGACTGAGTTTTACTAAATACGAACATTAAGGGATGGAAAATGGGAGGCAGTAATGATCAAAATAATTATACCGATTTATTTTTTTTAACCAGCAGACGTGCAGCCTTTAAATTTAAAACAAAAATTCACTCATAAAATTGGGTTAGACTATTCATCTCATCTCTCAGAATTGTTTCTAAAATGTACAAGGAAAGTAAATAAATTCAATTTCATGTAGGCTACTCCCTAGAAATAACTTCAGTTTTTTTTTTTTCCCCCCGAGTATAGAGGAGAGAAAAGGAAGTCGACGATTTTAAAAATTCACTAAACTATATTTAACTAGAGACGTAACATTTAAAATGAAGGTAACTCTCTACAATATTGGTTAAACATTCTTAGATTTTTTAAATACCATATCCTAAGGTACTGATGAAAAGGCAGAAGCGAGTGAGAAATCTCATGTCATCCGATCTCGATGAAAGTCGATATCTGGGGATCTTTGCGATCACAGAATACGAATAAGATTAATAAACAACTTTTTAGAATCCATAAAATACAGTATTTATTGTGAATGGTAATTATATTTTTCAATTGCTGCAATTTGTGCAGGGCAAAATTGGTTTCTCCGATATTTTGTACGATTTCGAATATTTTAAAATGCTTTCTTCTCTGTTCTATTCACAATGTGCGTGTGAAGAAATTATTGCCCTTGTAATATCCATTACAATCCTATTTATCATACTCTTATATAAATCTAACTTCCGCAGCATGCAATTTTACCCAATTAACCAAATTATATTTTGATTATTAAGAAGAATCGTAATTTTATTAACTTGGATTGTCGCACCACCAGTAGACGATCCCTAGATTGTTACTGGACAAATCTGTATATTGATCTGGTAAGGGTAGAATTTTCCTTTTAATTAAGAATTAATTTAATTTAGAAAATGTAGGAGACGTATTGTAAAATCATTGCGAACGGAAGTCATTTACATTTATTAAAGGCATTCTTTGAGTAGGACTGTACCGTGGTGTGTTTCATAATAAGGATAATTGATATGAGCTGCTGTTATGAAAATATGAACGACTCAGAATGTTATCGCATCTCGTTCTCGCAGCTTACACAAACAATATTGGCTCGCCTACTGGAAATGTCATCGAGGTCATCTGCCAAAATCGGTGCCTCCGACTATACGTTCAACCGGAGGTCCCGGAATCGAAACCCGACCCCGGAACAATTTTTCCATTGAAATTATTCAAATCTGCTTTACAGGAAGCTTTACCTGAGAGACTAGATTTGCATAATACTACTTTCATTACATTATACATACAGAATATGTAAATGTTGAAATGTTTTTACGTGTAGTAAGGATCCCATACACTATCAGTTGCAATTGAGGGGTTTGCCGGAAGAAAGGCGGATAGAACTCTACGTCCTTCTTCGGGAAAACGGTTTAAAGTGTAGTGAATAATTGTAGTAGCGAAATTTTGTTTTGATTGTACTGTACATACCTGCAGGACAGGGCTGCGTGCGTGCCCGATTCAGTCAGTCAGTCTACAAGTAGAGCTAGTGCTGCGTGTTACGCATTCTGTACTGTGTGTGTTTTCTCTTGGTAGAGACCAAGCAAATATATATAGTTCAATTTAGTCAGTCCAGTTGTTTCCTTTGACTGCTTTTTATGTTCATTGTTGTCCTTGCTTTAAGAGTAAACAAACTTATGAAACTCGTAGATTCAGACGGAAATATTTTATGTTCTATAAAGAGATTTGTTACAATATTCATATTTTTGGGCTTATTGTTATCAGGATTATACAAAGTATAAATTTTATTTATTTATGTTCACACAAAATGGAGATCTTCTTTTTCTGTTATATTCAGAGATTTTGCTTTGCGTACTTAATGTCTACTCAGTACATCTGAAATAATGTAAATTACTTTAGAAGTAGATAATAAATGTCATAAACTGTATCTTTGTTTCAATTCCGTGTGAAATTTAAATCTGAAATCTACATTAAATCCCCTAAGAAAATAATCATATGGATAATGGGCGTATAGACCGAAGTTTTATATGGTACAAATATAAGGAAATTTAATAATAAAAATTGCCTAAATGCTACAAAACATTAATTTATACTCGCCAAGATTTTTAATTTAATGTATAATTTTGTTCACTATCTGTATAACATTTTATTCAGGTGCGTTTTAAAATCTTAGATTGCCTGTATCTCAATTCACCATATTGACGTATACGCCCTTTTTCCGGCAAACCCCTCAATTGATTAGTCGTGACTGTTACGATGAACTGATGGTGTGGCATCTTATCGTTAAAATAGGCAGGCATATAACCACTAAAATTAGTAAAATAGGCATTGAAATAGGCATTTATTATTCATGGAAACAGACAAAAAATAGGCAAATAATAAACTATCCCATACGGTACTCACTTTCCTTGGTTACATCACAGTCTACTATATACAGTCGCGAAGCTCAATATGTAGTAAAAATGCAAACATGGGTAGTTGCCCACCACTAGGATCGCTACCATCGCCTCATCATCGCAGATCTCTCTCCTAGCAGCTGACAAAATATGTTACACTTTCGTTGTCGTGTTCTTTTGGAAAAATTAACACCTTCCTTCCATTATTAAAATATTAAATGCATAAAGTTAATTTATTATTTTAATGAAGTATATTAAATTCCACCATAAACTCTAAGATACTTGCAAGAAATAAGTTAATATAATTTTTGTTTGTGCAAAACGAACTGAAATTTACTATAATAGCTTCACTCATTCAAGATTATAGCGATAATTAACTATGAAACCAATAAATAATAATTTGCATTTCTCTTTACAACAATAATAATGGAAATATGAATTAATGGAGTAACTTACGTGTACCGGTACTTGTAGTGTAGGCTTACGTAGTTAACAAAGTGGGATGAGGTTAAGCAATATTAATTACACCAGAATTGGAAATAAAACGTGATCAATAAATTTTATTGTAACAGACTTTTTCTACGTCTCTAGTAAAGCGAGAAATAAAAATAACAACAAAATTAACAGCTATAATTAAAAACATATCCTTTGAAAAAAAAAGTAGGCCTAAGCAATAATAATCCGACCAGAATTGAAAATAAAACGTGATCAATAAATTTCATTAAAACAAACTTAATTTTTCTACGTGTTTAGTAAAATAACACATAAAAATAATAACAAAATTAATAGCTACAATTAAAAATATATCCTCTGATAAAAAAGTAGACCTAACCTTTATTTCTCTGGAAATTTAGCAGCCTAAGTGACAGAACTTTAACCGGTATCTAATGTCCTTTCGGTTAGACTGAAACATTTCATTGTGAAATTTAAGGATATAATGTATTCTAACAGTCACAAAGAACTTCAAATTAACAGTTTTGTTTCTGCACAGCATTCTTGTGGAAACCCAGGAACCTTTCTGGATCTTTCGGAAATCTGAAAAAGGATAACTCTGGCCTCTTTCTCTTACTGTTGCTACAATTTATAGCACTACAAACGTCTCCTCCTTGTCCCAGATTATTATTCCAATTACTATATTTTAGCGATTAACATTTTCATTACAACCAATAACGAACATTTCACAAGCATCAATGTGAAATACGCAACGAGCTAGCACTCGATAGAAATACGGCACAGTCCAAAGTCGAACATGGACAGTCTATTGTTTCTAGTTGCTAACCGCTTGGAGCGCTTTATCACGAGATTTGCAAAAAAACACCTCAAGCTTCGCGACTGTATATAGTAGACTGTGATTACATGTCACAACAAGATGCTTTTTTAAGTTGTCAACTGTCATAGTGAGCCGCCTGTCAGACAACGTTTTTCACGGTAGAAAAAGATCTTTCTACTTCTACTGAAGTGATTGGAGCAAACTTAAATCAAGTTATTTCAGAAGGACTGTCTCTATTTTCTTTCAGAGATCGGGAAAAACTGACTGTGTATTATTTCAAAAAGAGGGGTGTGAGAAGGGATTAAAGTCTCAAAGTACGCGTGACTTGTGCGTGCAAGCGACAATAGTAGCGGGACCTGGAGACTTGCTTTTAATACAGTACTTCCCTCATCTCTTTTCTTTCGCTGGTAAACTCCGAAGTGACCTGAGCACTGAGGGTTATACTGTTCAAACATCTTTGTTAAGTGATATAAAAGATGGAATCGGTAGGGGAGGAAGGTTTACGACTTCTTGGAAACATAAGTAATGCTGAAGAATATGAGGTGAATATATATTTTTAATTTGTACAACCGTTCTTTTTTGTTTTTTTGATATAATTTATATTCGGTTTATTTTAAACGCATTAAAAATATAGAAAATGTACACTCTTAGACAAAAAAATGACCGGGCTCCAGATTCTATGTCCGATTCGGAAGACTTCGGGTGCATTTGTCAGAGCATGATACACACGCAGACGAGTTTTTTCTGTCGTAAATGTTTCCAACGCTCCACTGCCACCACTATAAGATGATAATATAACATGCTTCTTAAAGAGTCTCTCTCTCGCATAGCGTAGTCGGTAGCATTGTGGTCTTGTATCCAAAAGGTTTCCAGTTCGAATCTCAGTCTATACTTTGTTTTTTCATTCTCATTTTTTACTTCTTGTATACTGATAATAACCAGTATTGTGAAATATTTAACAGAAAGTTAATATTTACAAAGGGCAAGTTAGATACATAATAGCAATCTTTTCCCTTATATCTTGTATTTGAAGAGACTAAACGAAATCTTCTCGGATAGAAATAAACAAAAATAAATCTTAAGTAAAAGAAATCCTTCTCGGATAGGAATAAACAAACATAATTCTTTTCTTTGTATTAAACAAAATAAAGAAATACATCTCGGAGACCAATAAACAAAAATCAAAATAGACAACAAAAATTCAATACCGGGTATGTAATCCCTTCGCATCTATAACCGCCTGCTTCCTACGGGGTACACGACCTTGAATCGCCTACACAAGAAGCTATTACAAAGCAGATATGTAACGACACTATTTAGGAGTGTAGCGAATATCTGGAACACATTGGATTTGTCTTTAACATTATTTATCTCGTTTTTGCAATACTCTTCATATTATGATGATTATTATTATTAATATTATTATTGTTATTATTCTGGTTGTTGCATTATTATTATTATTACTACTACTACTACTACTACTACTACTACTACCACCACCACTACTACCACCACCACTACTACCACCACCACTACTACCACCACCACTACTACCACCACCACTACTACCACCACATCTACTACTACCACTACTACCACCACTACTACCACTACTACCACCACTACTACCACTACTACCACCACTACTACCACTACTACCACTACTACTACCACTACCACCACTACTACTACCACTACTACTACTACCACCACGACTACTACCACTACTACTACTACCACTACTACCACTGCCACTACTACTACTACCACCACCACCACTACTACCACTACTACTACTACTACTACTACTACTACTACTACCACTACTACTGCTACCACCACCACTACTACTACTGCTACCACCACCACTACTACTACTACCACCACTACTGCTACTACCACTACTACTACCACTACCACTACTACTACTACCACTACTACCACTACCACTACTGCTACTACCACTACTACTACTACTACTACTACTACTACTACCACCACCACCACTACTACTACTACCACCACTACTACTACTACCACCACTACTACTACTACCACTACTACTACCACCACCACCACCACTACTACTACTACTACTACTACTACTACTACTACTACTACTACTACTACCACCACTACTACTATCACCACTACTACCACTACTACTACTACCACCACTACCACTACTACCACCACTACTACTACTACCACTACTACTACTACTATCCTACCACTAATACTACCACTACTACTACTGGAGAAGGGAGAAGATCCAAGAACTGATCATCTTTTTTAATTCAAGCGTAATTAGGGAGAAGTCTCCGATATTATTGAATGTTTTTGTTTAATTTTTCAATTAATCCAAACTCCTGTGTATGTTAAAAAATGTATTATTTGTTTCTAGCTAGACAGAAAATAAAACGAAACAAATATATATACTTATACGAAGGCGGATACTAACCCGGGTTTTCTGCGTGTGGAGTCAGAGTTTTACCATGGAGCTATGACACATACACAGTTCAAACCGTTGTTTGCCGATATAAAAGTATGTTCTTGGATCTCGCTGGTTTCGTTCTTACTACTCTGATTTTAGTCTAGTGTATCAGGCGCTTGTGGAAGAGTGCCGTATGATGTTGGTGTGTAAAGGACATCAGACACCGCTTTGTATTTATGGACTTGTAAGACGTTGAGGCGCAATTAGTGTCCCTTACACAAATGAAATGTATTTTACACACGTGTTACAATTGAACTGCGTAATAAAATATCTTTCAAATGATTTCAGGTCGCAATGCCTGGCGGGGGGCGTAGCGGGGCTGTGGTGAGTACTTGTTGGAATTCTACTGATTCACGAGTCTCTGCAGATATTAATGACGTCCCACAATCCCCACAATACACCTCGCTGCGCATTCCAATAGGGATATCCTGAACTAGCACCAACAGATAGCGCACGTGTACTATGAGGGATGCGCTTTGCGTGTGCATTTGTTTTTCGGTATATAAACATTGAGGCTATACGTAGTGTATTAGTATATTAAATACTCTTAAAAACAACTAAAAGTAGCAAATTTTTGTTATGTTCCTATATGTAAAAGCCAGGGAAAGCTTTTTGTCTTCAATCAGGTCCCGAAATATTCTGAATATATGCTTTGAACCTTAAAAAATATAAGTAATAAAATTGGGCCTCGAAAGTGATAGCTATTAAATAAAAGTAACTACTTCAAGTAAGGAATTGTTGACTACAGTTTCATTTTGGAAGAGGAAAAAGAAAAATTAATAAAAACATATGCAACCTCGGCAGCGAGCTATGTTAGCCTAGATTATATGCAGTAGTTGTAGGAGTCTCCGAAGTTTACGCCTGCAGTAAACTCTCGATAAACTGGAATGCTTATTATCCAGGACGATCCCTAGCGAAATCCATTTCGTGAATAATGTTTTTAATATACTGTGCTCTAATTATTAAAGCCAGGTTTTAAGTTCAAATTTTCAAAATCATCCCACACAGTATTCAAAACTGCATGTCCTTAACCTATAAAACACACTACTAATCGTGATACTATTGCGATCATATTATATCATCCTATTAAAAATTGCATTTGATCTTTCTGCAACTACAGAAAAAAATACAAGGAATTCAATCTCGATAGTCCCTTACCTATTAAAAAAACACATTGGTGGCTGCATATCCTGTTTTTAGCATACGGTTCTTAAATACTAATTATTAAAGAGGGCAATATTCACTTTCGACATATTTCCTATTTTTTTATTCGTGCATATTGTTCTCAAAGTTCTCGTTTAGGTTCATGAACATTCAATTTACTCGTATCTATATTCTGCATACTGCAGATTTCCCCACCCATCTCGGGGAATCGCTCAATATTATACAGGTTTACGTTATTATTTATTGTAAATTAAATTAAATTATGACGTAAGAAAATATTGAATTATATTAAATTATACTAGGTTATACAAAATAACTGTAAATATCATTTTGGCACGCACAGAAAACCAACCAGCGGGAAAACGTAATCAACTGTAGCATATGACAAAACATAGCCCTTCAACATGTTGCGCCGCATGGAACGCTCCTGTCATCTGACGGTAAAACTTCGGATAAGATATCCCTATAGCTGACACTATCGGTCTTACTAATAAAAACTCTATATACAGACGTTTAACTGTCTTATACTTATACAATGAGTAGCTCGTTTATAAGTCGTGTGTATGCAGATAGATTTGTATGTCGACAGCATAAATATGGTGTCGGCAGGATGTTAGAGCTAATAAATTGTGTTTTCTTGTCTTCTTTGACACGGAATTTGTAAGTTCAAGTATGTGCTTCAATATAATGTGTAATGTATGTAAATTACAACATCCAATACGGCCTTTAATTCATATGAACAATATTTATATAATTTTTTCCATAAACTCTGGTTTTAACATGAGTTACAAAATACTATCCGGTAGTTGCTGCCCAAAAAATTGCACATTTACATTCTGACATCATTTCACGTGTGAAATATTGTTTGGTATTAATTATTTTCAGTGGCGTGGCAGGTTATACGCCGCCGGCAGCTTTTTGAAGTTTGGTATTGGAGTAGTGCTGAATCAAGGAATAACGAGGTTTTAACTAATATTATAGCTCCATTAGGACTGAAAGACATTTCCAGTGATATTGAAAATAAAATTAAGAACGCCGTCAGCCATTTTCATCGAAAATTATGTCCCGCTGGTTAAAGTAGCATAGAAGTAAGAAAAGATTTTTAAAATATAATGCTGACTGGCTAAATAATGACTTCAATTTCCCTGAACAAATTTGCAATTTTTTTTCTTTATGCCTGTGGATGCGAGATCTGAGCCGAGTGGGGGTCGTCCAAGAAAACTATTCAGCAAAAAAAAAAAAAAAAAAAAAAAAAAAAAAAAAAAAAAAAAACTAAAGTTCAAAATTTAATAGGGGACCTTAGTCCGGAGGAAATTTCTTTTATTGCAGAATCAACTTTAATAGCAGGTGGAAAGCGACCAGTATCAGCAGTATCTTACCTTTAGACTGTAAAAAGCTGCTATAAATTTTGCAATATTGTAGTTGTAAAAAAAAAAAAAAAAAAGTGGCCGCACTCGTGAACAACGAATATTTTCTAAATCCACTTTGGGTCACGGCGATGTTACAAGAAGCATGTGCTTGTAGAAGTAGTTCCGGATTCCATATCTCCATCTCGTAGACCAGCTGTAGAGTACTTGCTTAATGATTCGGAGGTTGTGGGTTCGGGCCTTCTTCAAATTTTCATTTTATTTTTAGTCGATCTATAGCGATATAACTAATATTCAAATTATCATTTATATTCTGTTACCGTTCTTGATCGATATCAAGTTATATACATTTTGTTATCGTTCTTTTAGCACTATAAATAATATTAAAGTTCTATTTCTTTGTATTCTGTTATGTATAAATACAACAAGGCCGATGAGTGCGTTGAATACAGCTCGCCGTACTCTTCTGTATCAAGGAAAAAAATCTATCCCCGCGCGTTTGAACGGGAGAGGCCGGAAAATTAAAAAAAAAAAAATTGTCATTTTACCTTCCAAAACTGATTTTTTTCTACACAAGTAGAACGGAGCGTCTCAGACGCAAGACATTTAACTGTAGCATCAACGAATCTTCCCTAGTAATTACCGCAAAAATCCAGCAAATCCGTCCCACTTTTTCTAGCCCCAATCTTTGGGTACCTATAATATTTGAGTCTCTAATTCCAGAAATAATGGCCATAACGAGGAACGGGATGCGGTTCTGCATTACCCCTTGATTTACTTCTTACACGATATCACCAAAATGGCATTCTGGAAAACTTCCTGATTTTCGACAAAAAAAGGGGAACGCCTTCAACCACTATTCCGCCGACATACTATTCGCCATAACTCCGCAGTACGCATAGTTGGAAAAATGCCGATGAGTGCGTTGAATCCTACATCATATATGTAGCAGATGACTCCAGCTTCAAGAGAATCGCCAAAATAACTCGGACTTATCTCTTACATATATGATCTAGGTTTTAACAGAGCTCGTCGAACCCTATTTTCAGTATAAAAAATAACTCTATATCCCTGCGCGTTTGGACGGGAGATGCCAGCAAATTAAAAAAAAAAAATGGTCATTTTGACCTTCAAAATTGACATTTTTCTACACAAGATAAACGAAGTGGCTCAGAGGCCCCCCTCTTAACTGTAGCATTCCCGCATTTTCCCCAGTAATAACCGCAAAATTCCAGCAAATTTGTCGCAATGTCTTTCTAGCCCCAATTTTTGGGTACCGGTAACTCAAATATTTGAATCTCTAATTCCGGAAATAATGGCCATACTGATTAACAGGATGCGGCCCTGTATTCGCTCTTGGATAATGGCAATCGCGAACACTTTGATTTTCACTAAAAAAATTCGAGGGTAAATAACCATTCCGCCGACATTATCACCGAAATAACTCCGCGGTACGTATAGCTAGAACAAGGCCGATGAGTGAGTTGAATACAGCTCGCCGAACTCTGTCTTCAGTATAAAAGAAAACTCTCTGTCGCCACGCATTTGGACGGGAGATTCGGGCAAATTTAAAAATAATGGTAATTTTCATATTCCAAATATTATTCTTTGTACACAAGGAGAACAACGCGGCAGATGCACCCGTCCTTTTATCTGTTGCAATCCCCTCATCTTTGCTAGTAACCACTTAAAAAATCGAGGAAATCCTTCTCAATTTTCTCTACCCCATTTTCTTCGTTCCCTGAAATATTTGAGTTTCTAATTCCGGATATAATGGCCTCACCGATGAACGGGATGCGGTTCTGCATTACCCCTTGATTTACTTCTTACACGATATCATCAAAATGGCATTATGGAACACTTTCTGATTTTCGACAAAAATGAAAAAGGGGAACGGCTTCAACCACTATTCCGCCGACATACTATTCGCCATAACTCCGCAGTACGCATAGTTGCAAAAATGCCGATGAGTGCGTTGAATCCTACATCATATATGTAGCAGATGACTCCAGCTTCAAGAGAACCGCCAAAATCACTCGGACTTATCTCTTACATATATGATCTAGGTTTTAACAGAGCTCGTCGAACCCTATTTTCAGTATAAAAATAACTGTCTATCCCTGCGCGTTTGGACGGGAGATGCCGGCAAATTTGAAAAAAAAAATATGGTCACTTTGACCTTCAAAATTGATATTTTTCTACACAAAATGAACGAAGTGGCTGAGAGTCCCCCCCTTTTAACTGTAGAATTAACGCATTTTCCCCAGTAATAACCGCAAAATTCCAGCATATTTGTTGCAATGTCTTTCTGGACCCAATTTATGGGTACCGGTAACTAAAATATTTGAATCTCTAATTCCGGAAATAATGGCCATACTGATTAACGGGATGCGGCCCTGTATTCCCTCTTGGATAATGGCAATCGCGAACACTTTATGATTTTCGAGAAAAAAATTGGAGGGTAAATCACCATTCCGCCGACATTATAGCCGCCATAACTCCGCGGTACGTATAGCTAGAACAAGGCCGATGAGCGAGTTGAATACAGCTCGCCGAACTCTGTCTTCAGTATAAAAGAAAACTCTCTGCCGCCACGCATTTGGACGGGAGATTCCGGCAAATTTAAAAGTAATGGTCATTTTCATATTCCAAATATTATTCTTTGTACACAAGGAGAATAATGCGGCAGAGAGACCCGTCCTTTTATCTGTTGCAATCCCCTCATCTTCGCTAGTAATCACTTCAAAAATCGAGGAAATCCGTCTCAATTTTCTCTAGCCCATTTTCTTCTGTCCCTGAAATATTTGAGTTTCTAATTCCGGAAATACTGGCCTCACCGAGGAACGGGATGCGGTTCTGCATTACCCCATGATTTACTTCTTACACGATATCATCAAAATGGCATTCTGGAACACTTTCTGATTTTCGACAAAAAAAAATCAGGGGAACAGCTTCAACCACTATTCCGCCGACATACTATTCGCCATAACTCCGCAGTACGCATAGTTGGAAAAATGCCGATGAGTGCGCTGAATCCTACATCATATATGTAGCAGATGGCTCCAACTTCAAGAGAACCGCCAAAATCACTCGGACTTATCTCTTACATATATGATCTAGGTTTTAACAGAGCTCGTCGAACCCTATTTTCAGTATAAAAATAACTCTCTATCCCTGCGCGTTTGGACGGGAGAAGCCGGCAAATTTGAAAAAAAAAAATGGTCATTTTGACCTTCAAAATTGACATTTTTCTACACAAGATAAACGAAGTGGCTCAGAGGCCCCCTTTTGACTGTAGCATTCCCGCATTTTCCCCAGTAATAACCGCAAAATTCCAGCAAATTTCTCTTAACGTCTTTCTAGCCCCAATTTTTGGGTAGCGGTAACTAAAATATTTGAATCTCTAATTCCGGAAATAATGGCCATACTAATTAACGGGAAGCGGCCCTGTATTCCCTCTTGGATAATGGCAATCGCGAACACTTTTTGATTTTCGAGAAAAAAATTGGAGGGTAAATCACCATTCCGCCGAAATTATAGCCGCCATAACTCCGCGGTACGTATAGCTAGAACAAGGCCGATGAGTGAGTTGAATACAGCTCGCCGAACTCTGTCTTCAGTATAAAAGAAAACTCTCTGTCGCCACGCATTTGGACGGGAGATTCCGGCAAATTTAAAAATAATGGTAATTTTCATATTCCAAAATTTATTCTTTGTACACAAGGAGAACAATGCGGCAGATGGACCCGTCCTTTTATCTGTTGCAATCCCCTCATCTTCGCTAGTAATCACTTAAAAAATCGAGGAAATCCTTCGCAATTTTCTCTACCCCATTTTCTTCGTTCCCTGAAATATTTGAGTTTCTAATTCCGGATATAATGGCCTCACCGAGGAACGGGATGCGGTTCTGCATTACCCCTTGATTTACTTCTTACACGATATCATCAAAATGGCATTATGGAACACTTTCTGATTTTCGACAAAAATAAAAAAGGGGAACGGCTTCAACCACTATTCCGCCGACATACTATTCGCCATAACTCCGCAGTACGCATAGTTGCAAAAATGCCGATGAGTGCGTTGAATCCTACATCATATATGTAGCAGATGACTCCAGCTTCAAGAGAACCGCCAAAATCACTCGGACTTATCTCTTACATATATGATCTAGGTTTTAACAGAGCTCGTCGAACCCTATTTTCAGTATAAAAATAACTGTCTATCCCTGCGCGTTTGGACGGGAGATGCCGGCAAATTTGAAAAAAAAAATATGGTCACTTTGACCTTCAAAATTGATATTTTTCTACACAAAATGAACGAAGTGGCTGAGAGTCCCCCCTTTTAACTGTAGAATTAACGCATTTTCCCCAGTAATAACCGCAAAATTCCAGCAAATTTGTTGCAATGTATTTCTGGACCCAATTTATCGGTACCGGTAACTAAAATATTTGAATCTCTAATTCCGGAAATAATGGCCATACTGATTAACGGGATGCGGCCCTGTATTCCCTCTTGGATAATGGCAATCGCGAACACTTTATGATTTTCGAGAAAAAAATTGGAGGGTAAATCACCATTCCGCCGACATTATAGCCGCCATAACTCCGCGGTACGTATAGCTAGAACAAGCCGATGAGCGAGTTGAATACAGCTCGCCGAACTCTGTCTTCAGTATAAAAGAAAACTCTCTGCCGCCACGCATTTGGACGGGAGATTCCGGCAAATTTAAAAGTAATGGTCATTTTCATATTCCAAATATTATTCTTTGTACACAAGGAGAATAATGCGGCAGAGAGACCCGTCCTTTTATCTGTTGCAATCCCCTCATCTTCGCTAGTAATCACTTCAAAAATCGAGGAAATCCGTCGCAATTTTCTCTAGCCCATTTTCTTCTGTCCCTGAAATATTTGAGTTTCCAATTCCGGAAATAATGGCCTCACCGAGGAACGGGATGCGGTTCTGCATTACCCCATGATTTACTTCTTACACGATATCATCAAAATGGCATTCTGGAACACTTTCTGATTTTCGACAAAAAAAAATCAGGGGAACAGCTTCAACCACTATTCCGCCGACATACTATTCGCCATAACTCCGCAGTACGCATAGTTGGAAAAATGCCGATGAGTGCGCTGAATCCTACATAATATATGTAGCAGATGGCTCCAACTTCAAGAGAACCGCCAAAATCACTCGGACTTCTCTTACATATATGATCTAGGTTTTAACAGAGCTCGTCGAACCCTATTTTCAGTATAAAAATAACTCTCTATCCCTGCGCGTTTGGACGGGAGAAGCCGGCAAATTTGAAAAAAAAAATGGTCATTTTGACATTCAAAATTGACATTTTTCTACACAAGATAAACGAAGTGGCTCAGAGGCCCCCTTTTGACTGTAGCATTCCCGCATTTTCCCCAGTAATAACCGCAAAATTCCAGCAAATTTCTCTTAACGTCTTTCTAGCCCCAATTTTTGGGTAGCGGTAACTAAAATATTTGAATCTCTAATTCCGGAAATAATGGCCATTCTAATTAACGGGAAGCGGCCCTGTATTCCCTCTTGGATAATGGCAATCGCGAACACTTTTTGATTTTCGAGAAAAAAATTGGAGGGTAAATCACCATTCCGCCGACATTATAGCCGCCATAACTCCGCGGTACGTATAGCTAGAACAAGGTCGATGAGTGTGTTGAATACAGCTCGCCGAACTCTGTCTTCATTATAAAAGAAAACTCTCTGTCGCCTGGCATTTGGACGGGGGATTCCGGCAAATATAAAAATAATAATCATTCTGATATTCCAAATATTATTCTTTGTACACAAGAAGAACAATGCGGCAGAGAGACCCGTCCTTTTATCTGTTGCAATCCCCTCATCTTCGCTAGTAATCACTTCAAAAATCGAGGAAATACGTCGCAATTTTCTCTATCCCATTTTCTTCGTTCCCTGAAATATTTGAGTTTCTAATTCCGGAAATAATGGCCTCACCGAGGAACGGGATGCGGTTCTGCATTACCCCTTGATTTACTTCTTACACGATATCATCAAAATGGCATTATGGAACACTTTCTGATTTTCGACAAAAAAAAATCAGGGGAACAGCTTCAACCACTATTCCGCCGACATACTATTCGCCATAACTCCGCAGTACGCATAGTTGCAAAAATGCCGATGAGTGCGTTGAATCCTACATCATATATGTAGCAGATGACTCCAGCTTCAAGAGAACCGCCAAAATCACTCGGACTTATCTCTTACATATATGATCTAGGTTTTAACAGAGCTCGTCGAACCCTATTTTCAGTATAAAAGATAACTCTCTATCCCTGCGCGTTTGGACGGGAGATGCCGGCAAATTAAAAAAAAAAAAAAACGGTCATTTTGACCTTCAAAATTTACATTTTTCTACACAAGGTAAACGAAGTGGCTCAGAGGCCCCCCTTGTAACTGTAGCATTCCCGCATTTTCCCCAGTAATATCCGCAAAATTCCAGTAATTTTCTCTTAACGTCTTTCTAGCCCCAATTTTTGGGTAGCGGTAACTAAAATATTTGAATCTCTAATTCCGGAAATAATGGCCATACTAATTAACGGGATGCGGCTCTGTATTCCCTCTTGGATAATGGCAATCGCGAACACTTTATGATTTTCGAGAAAAAAATTGGAGGGTAAATCACCATTCCGCCGACATTACAGCCGCCATAACTCCGCGGTACCCATAGCTAGAACAAGGCCGATGAGTGAGTTGAATACAGCTCGCCAAATTTCGTCTTCGGTATAAAAGAAAACTGTCTCCACGCATTTGGACGGGAGATTCCGACAAATTTAAAAGTAATGGTCATTTTGATATTCCAAAAATTATTCTTTGTACACAAGGAGAACAATGCGGCAGAGAGACCCGTCCTTTTATCTGTTGCAATCCCCTCATCTTCGCAAGTAATCACTTCAAAAATCGAGGAAATCAGTCGCAATTTTCTCTAGCCCATTTTCGTCTGTCCCTGAAATATTTGTTTCTAATTCCGGAAATAATGGCCTCACCGAGGAACGGGATGCGGTTCTGCATTACCCCTTGTTTTACTTCTTACACGATATCACCAAAATGGCATTATGGAACACTTCCTGATTTTCGACAAAATAAGGGCAACGGCTTCAACCACTATTCCGCCGACATGCTATTCGCCATAACTCCGCAGTACGCATAGTTGGAAAAATGCCGATGAGTGCGTTGAATCCTACATCATATATGTAGCAGATGACTCCAGCTTCAAGAGAACCGCCAAAATCACTCGGACTTATCTCTTACATATATGATCTAGGTTTTAACAGAGCTCGTCGAACCCTATTTTCAGTATAAAAATAACTCTCTATCCCTGCGCGTTTGGACGGGAGATGCCGGCAAATTAAAAAAAAAAGGTCATTTTGACCTTCAAAATTGACATTTTTCTACACAAGGTAAACGAAGTGGTTCAGAGGCCCCCCTTTTAACTGTAGCATTCCCGCATTTTCCCCTGTAATATCCGCAAAATTCCAGTAAATTTCTCGCAACGTCTTTCTAGCCACAATTTTTGGGTAGCGGTAACTAAAATATTTGAATCTCTAATTACGGGAATAATGGCCATACTAATTAACGGGATGCGGCCCTGTATTCCCTCTTGGAAAATGGCGATCGCGAACACTTTATGATTTTCGAGAAAAAAATTGGAGGGTAAAGCACCATTCCGCCGACGTTATAGCCGCCATAACTCCGCGGTACGTATAGCTAGAACAAGGCCGATGAGTGAGTTGAATACAGCTCGCCGAACTCTGTTTTCAGTATAAAAGAAAACTCTCTGTCGCCACGCTTTTGGACGGGAGATTCCGGCAAATTTAAAAATAATGGTCATTTACATATTCCAAATATTATTCTTTGTACACAAGGAGAACAATGCTTCTGATAGACCCGTCCTTTTATCTGTTGCAATCCCCTCATGTTCGCTAGTAATCACTTCAAAAATCGATGAAATCCTTCGCAATTTTCTCTATCCAATTTTCTTCGTTCCCTGAAATATTTGAGTTTCTAATTCCGGAAATAATGGCCTCACCAAGGAACGGGATGCGGTTCTGCATTACCCCTTGATTTACTTCTTACACGATATCATCAAAATGGCATTCTGGAACACTTTCTGATTTTCGACAAAAAAAAACAGGGGAACAGCTTCAACCACTATTCCGCCGACATACTATTCGCCATAACTCCGCAGTACGCATAGTTGCAAAAATGCCGATGAGTGCGTTGAATCCTACATCATATATGTAGCAGATGACTCCAGCTTCAAGAGAACCGCCAAAATCACTCGGACTTATCTCTTACATATATGATCTAGGTTTTAACAGAGCTCGTCGAACCCTATTTTCAGTATAAAAATAACACTCTATTCCTGCGCGTTTGGACGGGAGATGCCGGCAAATTTGAAAAAAAAAAAAAAAAAAGTGGTCATTTTGACCTTCAAAATCAACAATTTTCTACACAAGATTAACGAAGTGGCTCAGAGGCCCCATTTTTAACTGTAGCATTCCCGCATTTTCCCCTGTAATAACCGCAAAATTCCAGCAAATTTGACGCAAAGCCTTTCTAGCCCCAAAATTTGGGTACCGGTAACTAAAATATTTGAATCTCTAATTCCGGAAATAATGGCCATACTAATTAACGGGAAGCGGCCCTGTATTCCCTCTTGGATAATGGCAATCGCGAACACTTTTTGATTTTCGAGAAAAAAATTGGAGGGTAAATCACCATTTCGCCGAAATTATAGCCGCCTTAACTCCGCGATACGTATAGCTAGAACAAGGCCGATGAGTGAGTTGAATACAGCTCGCCGAACTCTGTCTTCAGTATAAAAGAAAACTCTCTGTCGCCACGCATTTGGACGGGAGATTCCGGCAAATTTAAAAATAATGGTAATTTTCATATTCCAAAATTTATTCTTTGTACACAAGGAGAACAATGCGGCAGATGGACCCGTCCTTTTATCTGTTGCAATCCCCTCGTCTTCGCTAGTAATCACTTAAAAAATCGAGGAAATCCGTCGCAATTTTCTCTAGCCCATTTTCTTCGTTCCCTGAAATATTTGAGTTTCTAATTCCGGATATAATGGCCTCACCGAGGAACGGGATGCGGTTCTGCATTACCCCTTGATTTACTTCTTACACGATATCATCAAAATGGCATTATGGAACACTTTCTGATTTTCGACAAAAATAAAAAAGGGGAACGGCTTCAACCACTATTGCGCCGACATACTATTCGCCATAACTCCGCAGTACGCATAGTTGCAAAAATGCCGATGAGTGCGTTGAATCCTACATCATATATGTAGCAGATGACTCCAGCTTCAAGAGAACCGCCAAAATCACTCGGACTTATCTCTTACATATATGATCTAGGTTTTAACAGAGCTCGTCGAACCCTATTTTCAGTATAAAAATAACTGTCTATCCCTGCGCGTTTGGACGGGAGATGCCGGCAAATTTGAAAAAAAAAATATGGTCACTTTGACCTTCAAAATTGATATTTTTCTACACAAAATGAACGAAGTGGTTGAGAGTCCCCCCTTTTAACTGTAGAATTAACGCATTTTCCCCAGTAATAACCGCAAAATTCCCGCAAATTTGTTGCAATGTCTTTCTGGACCCAATTTATGGGTACCGGTAACTAAAATATTTGAATCTCTAATTCCGGAAATAATGGCCATACTGATTAACGGGATGCGGCCCTGTATTCCCTCTTGGATAATGGCAATCGCGAACACTTTATGATTTTCGAGAAAAAAATTGGAGGGTAAATCACCATTCCGCCGAAATTATAGCCGCCATAACTCCGCGGTACGTAGCTAGAACAAGGCCGATGAGCGAGTTGAATACAGCTCGCCGAACTCTGTCTTCAGTATAAAAGAAAACTCTCTGCCGCCACGCATTTGGACGGGAGATTCCGGCAAATTTAAAGGTAATGTTCATTTTCATATTCCAAATATTATTCTTTGTACACAAGGAGAATAATGCGGCAGAGAGACCCGTCCTTTTATCTGTTGCAATCCCCTCATCTTCGCTAGTAATCACTTCAAAAATCGAGGAAATCCGTCGCAATTTTCTCTAGCCCATTTTCTTCTGTCCCTGAAATATTTCAGTTTCTAATTCCGGAAATAATGGCCTCACCGAGGAACGGGATGCGGTTCTGCATTACCCCTTGATTTACTTCTTACACGATACCACCAAAATGCAATTATGGAACACTTCCTGATTTTCGAAAAAAGAAGGGCGACGGCTTCAACCACTATTCCGCCGACATGCTATTCGCCATAACTCCGCAGTACGCATAGTTGGAAAAATGCCGATGAGTGCGTTGAATCCTACATCATATACGTAGCAGATGACTCCAGCTTCAAGAGAACCGCCAAAATCACTCGGACTTATCTCTTACATATATGATCTAGGTTTTAACAGAGCTCGTCGAACCCTATTTTCAGTATAAAAATAACTCTCTATCCCTGAGCGTTTGGACGGGAGATACCGACAAATTTGAAAAAAAAAATGGTCATTTGGACCTTCATAATTGACATTTTTCTACACAAGATAAACGAAGTGACTCAGAGGCCCCTCTTTTAACTGTAGCATTCCCACATTTTCCACAGTATTAACCGCAAAATTCCAGCAAATTTGTCGCAATGTCTTTCTAGTCCCAACTTTTGGGTACCGGTAACTAAAATATTTGAATCTCTAATTCCGGAAATAATGGCCATACTGATTAACGGGACGCGGCCCTGTATTCCCTCTTTGATAATGGCAATCGCGAACACTTTATGATTTCCGAGAAAAAAACTGGAGGGTAAATCACCATTCCGCCGAAATTATAGCCGCCATAACTCCGCGGTACGTATAGCTAGAACAAGGCCGATGAGTGAGTTGAATACAGGTCGACGAACTTTGTCTTCAGTATAAAAGAAAACTCTGTCGCCACGCATTTGGACGGGAGATTCCGGCAAATTTAAAAATAATGGTCATTATGATATTCCAAATATTATTCTTTGTACACAAGGAGAATAATGCGGCAGAGAGACCCGTCCTTTTATCTGTTGCAATCCCCTCAACTTCGCTAGTAATCACTTCAAAAATCGAGGAAATCCGTCGCAATTTTCTCTAGCCCATTTTCTTCTGTCCCTGAAATATTTGAGTTTCTAATTCCGGAAATAATGGCCTCACCGAGGAACGGGATGCGGTTCTGCATTACCTCTTGATTCACTTCTTACACGATATTAAGAAAATGGCATTCTGGAACACTTTCTGATTTTCGACAAAAAAAAGGGGAACGGCTTGAACCACTATTCCGCCAACATGCTATTCGCCATAACTCCGCAGTACGCATAATTGGAAAAATGCCGATGAGTGCGTTGAATCCTACATCATATATGTAGCAGATGACTCCAGCTTCAAGAGAACCGCCAAAATCACTCGGAATTATCTCTTACATATATGATCTAGGTTTTAACAGAGCTCGTCGAACCCTATTTTCAGTATAAAAGATAACTCTCTATCCCTGCGCGTTTGGACGGGAGATGCCGGCAAATTAAAAAAAAAAGGTCATTTTGACCTTCAAAATTGACATTTTTCTACACAAGGTAAACGAAGTGGTTCAGAGGCCCCCCTTTTAACTGTGGCATTCCCGCATTTTCCCCAGTAATATCCGCAAAATTCCAGTAAATTTCTCGCAACGTCTTTCTAGCCCCAATTTTTCGGTAGCGGTAACTAAAATATTTGAATCTCTAATTACGGGAATAATGGCCATACTAATTAACGGGATGCGGCCCTGTATTCCCTCTTCGAAAATGGCAATCGCGAACACTTTATGATTTTCGAGAAAAAAAATTGGAGGGTAAAGCACCATTCCGCCGACGTTATAGCCGCCATAACTCCGCGGTACGTATAGCTAGAACAAGGCCGATGAGTGAGTTGAATACAGCTCGCCGAACTCTGTCTTCAGTATAAAAGAAAACTCTCTGTCGCCACGCATTTGGACGGGAGATTCCGGCAAATTTAAAAATAATGGTTATTTTCATATTCCAAATATTATTCAGTGTACACAAGGAGAACAATGCGGCTGATAGACCCGTCCTTTTATCTGTTGCAATCCCCTCATCTTCGCTAGTAATCACTTCAAAAATCGAGGAAATCCTTCGCAATTTTCTCTATCCCATTTTCTTCGTTCCCTGAAATATTTAAGTTTCTAATTCCGGAAATAATGGCCTCACCGAGGAACGGGATGCGGTTCTGCATTACCCCTTGATTTACTTCTTACACGATATCATCAAAATGGCATTCTGGAACACTTTCTGATTTTCGACAAAAAAAAAATCAGGGGAACAGCTTCAACCACTATTCCGCCGACATACTATTCGCCATAACTCCGCAGTACGCATAGTTGCAAAAATGCCGATGAGTGCGTTGAATCCTACATCATATATGTAGCAGATGACTCCAGCTTCAAGAGAACCGCCAAAATCACTCGGACTTATCTCTTACATATATGATCTAGGTTTTAACAGAGCTCGTCGAACCCTATTTTCAGTATAAAAATAACACTCTACTCCTGCGCGTTTGGACGGGAGATGCCGGCAAATTTGAAAAAAAAAAAAAAAAAAAAAAAGTGGTCATTTTGACCTTGTAAATCAACATTTTTCTACACAAGATAAACGAAGTGGCTCAGAGGCCCCCTTTTTAACTGTAGCATTCCCGCATTTTCCCAAGTAATATCCGCAAAATTCCAGCAAATTTGTCGCAAAGCCTTTCTAGCCCCAAAATTTGGGTACCGGTAACTAAAATATTTGAATCTCTAATTCCGGAAATAATGGCCATACTAATTAACGGGATGCGGCCCTGTATTCCCTCTTGTATAATGGCAATCGCGAACACTTTATGATTTTCGAGAAAAAAATTGGAGTCTAAATCACCATTCCGCCGACATTATAGCCGCCATGACTCCGCGGTACATATAGTTAGAACAAGGCCGATGAGAGAGTTGAATACAGCTTGCCGAACTCTGTCTTCAGTATAAAATAAAACTCTGTCGCCACGCATTTGAACGGGAGATTCCGGCAAATTTAAAAATAATGCTCATTTTGATATTCCAAATATTATTCTTTGTACACAAGGAGAACAATGCGGCAGAGAAACCCGTCCTTTTATCTGTTGCAATCCCCTCATCTTTGCTAGTAATCACTTCAAAAATCGAGGAAATCTGTCGCAATTTTCTCTAGCCAATTTTCTTCGGTCCCTTAAATATTTGAGTTTCTAATTCCGGAAATAATGGCCTCACCGATGAACGGGATGCGGCTCTGCATTACCCCTTGATTCACTTCTTACACGATATCAAGAAAATGGCATTCTGGAACACTTTCTGATTTTCGACAAAAAAAAAGGGGAACGGCTTGAACCACTATTCCGCCAACATGCTATTCGCCATAACTCCGCAGTACGCATAATTGGAAAAATGCCGATGAGTGCGTTGAATCCTACATCATATATGTAGCAGATGACTCCAGCTTCAAGAGAACCGCCAAAATCACTCGGACTTATCTCTTACATATATGATCTAAGTTTTAACAGAACTCGTCGAACCCTATTTTCAGTATAAAAGATAACTCTCTATCCCTGCGCGTTTGGACGGGAGAAGCCGGCAAATTTGAAAAAAAAAATGGTCATTTTGACCTTCAAAATTGACATTTTTCTACACAAGATAAACGAAGTGGCTCAGAGGCCCCCTTTTGACTGTAGCATTCCCGCATTTTCCCCAGTAATAACCGCAAAATTCCAGCAAATTTCTCTTAACGTCTTTCTAGCCCCAATTTTTGGGTAGCGGTAACTAAAATATTTGAATCTCTAATTCCGGAAATAATGGCCATACTAATTAACGGGAATCGGCCCTGTATTCCCTCTTGGATAATGGCAATCGCGAACACTTTTTGATTTTCGAGAAAAAAATTGGAGGGTAAATCACCATTCCGCCGAAATTATAGCCGCCATAACTCCGCGGTACGTATAGCTAGAACAAGGCCGATGAGTGAGTTGAATACAGCTCGCCGAACTCTGTCTTCAGTATAAAAGAAAACTCTGTCGCCACGCATTTGGACGGGAGATTCCGGCAAATTTAAAAATAATGGTAATTTTCATATTCCAAATATTATTCTTTGTACACAAGGTGAACAATGCGGCAGATGGACCCGTCCTTTTATCTGTTGCAATCCCCTCATCTTCGCTAGTAATCACTTCAGAAATCGAGGAAATCCTTCGCAATTTTCTCTACCCCATTTTCTTCGTTCCCTGAAATATTTGAGTTTCTAATTCCGGACATAATGGCCTCACCGAGGAACGGGATGCGGTTCTGCATTACCCCTTGATTTACTTCTTACACGATATCATCAAAATGGCATTATGGAACACTTTCTTATTTTCGACAAAAATAAAAAAGGGGAACGGCTTCAACCACTATTCCGCCGACATACTATTCGCCATAACTCCGCAGTACGCATAGTTGCAAAAATGCTGATGAGAGCGTTGAATCCTACATCATATATGTAGCAGATGACTCCAGCTTCAAGAGAACCGCCAAAATCACTCGGACTTATCTCTTACATATATGATCTAGGTTTTAACAGAGCTCGTCGAACCCTATTTTCAGTATAAAAATAACTGTCTATCCCTGCGCGTTTGGACGGGAGATGCCGGCAAATTTGAAAAAAAAATATGGTCACTTTGACCTTCAAAATTGATATTTTTCTACACAAAATGAACGAAGTGGCTGAGAGTCCCCCCTTTTAACTGTAGAATTAACGCATTTTCCCCAGTAATAACCGCAAAATTCCAGCAAATTTGTTGCAATGTCTTTCTGGACCCAATTTATGGGTACCGGTAACTAAAATATTTGAATCTCTAATTCCGGAAATAATGGCCATACTGATTAACGGGATGCGGCCCTGTATTCCCTCTTGGATAATGGCAATCGCGAACACTATGATTTTCGAGAAAAAAATTGGAGGGTAAATCACCATTCCGCCGACATTATAGCCGCCATAACTCCGCGGTACGTATAGCTAGAACTAGGCCGATGAGCGAGTTGAATACATCTCGCCGAACTCTGTCTTCAGTATAAAAGAAAACTCTCTGCCGCCACGCATTTGGACGGGAGATTCCGGCAAATTTAAAAGTAATGGTCATTTTCATATTCCAAATATTATTCTTTGTACACAAGGAGAATAATGCGGCACAGAGACCCGTTCTTTTATCTGTTGCAATCCCCTCATCTTCGCTAGTAATCACTTCAAAAATCGAGGAAATCCGTCGCAATTTTCTCTAGCCCATTTTCTTCTGTCCCTGAAATATTTGAGTTTCTAATTCCGGAAATAATGGCCTCACCGAGGAACGGGATGCGGTTCTGCATTACCCCTTGATTTACTTCTTACACGATATCATCACAATGGCATTCTGGAACACTTTCTGATTTTCGACAAAAAAAAATCAGGGGAACAGCTTCAACCACTATTCCGCCGACATACTATTCGCCATAACTCCGCAGTACGCATAGTTGGAAAAATGCCGATGAGTGCGCTGAATCCTACATCATATATGTAGCAGATGGCTCCAACTTCAAGAGAACCGCCAAAATCACTCGGACTTATCTCTTACATATATGATCTAGGTTTTAACAGAGCTCGTCGAACCCTATTTTCAGTATAAAAATAACTCTCTATCCCTGCGCGTTTGGACGGGAGAAGCCGGCAAATTTGAAAAAAAAAAAGGTCATTTTGACCTTCAAAATTGACATTTTTCTACACAAGATAAACGAAGTGGCTCAGAGGCCCCCTTTTGACTGTAGCATTCCCGCATTTTCCCCAGTAATAACCGCAAAATTCCAGCTAATTTCTCTTAACGTCTTTCTAGCCCCAATTTTTGGGTAGCGGTAACTAAAATATTTGAATCTCTAATTCCGGAAATAATGGCCATACTACTTAACGGGAAGCGGCCCTGTATTCCCTCTTGGATAATGGCAATCGCGAACACTTTTTGATTTTCGAGAAAAAATTGGAGGGTAAATCACCATTCCGCCGAAATTATAGCCGCCATAACTCAGCGGTACGTATAGCTAGAACAAGGCCGATGAGTGAGTTGAATACAGCTCGCCGAACTCTGTCTTCAGTATAAAAGAAAACTCTCTGTCGCCACGCATTTGGACGGGAGATTCCGGCAAATTTAAAAATAATGGTAATTTTCATATTCCAAATTTTATTCTTTGTACACAAGGAGAACAATGCGGCAGATGGACCCGTCCTTTTATCTGTTGCAATCCCCTCATCTTCGCTAGTAATCACTTCAAAAATCGAGGAAATCCTTCGCAATTTTCTCTACCCCATTTTCTTCGTTCCCTGAAATATTTGAGTTTCTAATTCCGGATATAATGGCCTCACCGAGGAACGGGATGCGGTTCTGCATTACCCCTTGATTTACTTCTTACAAGATATCATCAAAATGGCATTATGGAACACTTTCTGATTTTCGACAAAAATAAAAAAGGGGAACGGCTTGAACCACTATTCCGCCAACATGCTATTCGCCATAACTCCGCAGTACGCATAATTGGAAAAATGCCGATGAGTGCGTTGAATCCTACATCATATATGTAGCAGATGACTCCAGCTTCAAGAGAACCGCCAAAATCACTCGGACTTATCTCTTACATATATGATCTAGGTTTTAACAGAGCTCGTCGAACCCTATTTTCAGTATAAAAATAACTGTCTATCCCTGCGCGTTTGGACGGGAGATGCCGGCAAATTTGAAAAAAAAAATATGGTCACTTTGACCTTCAAAATTGATATTTTTCTACACAAAATGAACGAAGTGGCTGAGAGTCCCCCCTTTTAACTGTAGAATTAACGCATTTTCCCCAGTAGTAACCGCAAAATGCCAGCAAATTTGTTGCAATGTCTTTTTGGACCCAATTTATGGGTACCGGTAACTAAAATATTTGAATCTCTAATTCCGGAAATAATGGCCATACTGATTAACGGGATGCGGCCCTGTATTCCTTCTTAAATAATGGCAATCGCGAACACTTTATGATTTTCGAGAAAAAAATTGGAGGGTAAATCACCATTCCGCCGACATTATAGCCGCCATAACTCCACGGTACGTATAGCTAGAACAAGGCCGATGAGCGAGTTGAATACAGCTCGCCGAACTCTGTCTTCAGTATAAAAGAAAACTCTCTGTCGCCACGCATTTGGACGGGAGATTCCGGCAAATTTAAAAATAATGCTCATTTTGATATTCCAAATATTATTCTTTGTACACAAGGAGAACAATGCGGCAGAGACCCGACCTTTTATCTGTTGCAATCCCCTCATCTTCGCTAGTAATCACTTCAAAAATCGAGGATATCCGTCGCAATTTTCTCTAGCCCATTTTCTTCGGTCCCTGAAATATTTGAGTTTCTAATTCCGGAAATAATGGCCTCACCGAGGAACGGGTTGCGGCTCTGCATTACCCCTTGATTCACTTCTTACACGATATTAAGAAAATGGCATTCTGGAACACTTTCTGATTTTCGACAAAAAAAAAGTGGAACGGCTTGAACCACTATTCCGCCAACATGCTATTCGCCATAACTCCGCAGTACGCATAATTGGAAAAATGCCGATGAGTGCGTTGAATCCTACATCATATATGTAGCAGATGACTCCAGCTTCAAGAGAACCGCCAAAATCACTCGGAATTATCTCTTACATATATGATCTAGGTTTTAACAGAGCTCGTCGAACCCTATTTTCAGTATAAAAGATAACTCTCTATCCCTGCGCGTTTGGACGGGAGATGCCGGCAAATTAAAAAAAAAAAGGTCATTTTGACCTTCAAAATTGACATTTTTCTACACAAGGTAAACGAAGTGGTTCAGAGGCCCCCCTTTTAACTGTAGTATTCCCGCATTTTCCCCAGTAATATCCGCAAAATTCCAGTAAATTTCTCGCAACGTCTTTCTAGCCCCAATTTTTGGGTAGCGGTAACTAAAATATTTGAATCTCTAATTACGGGAATAATGGCCATACTAATTAACGGGATGCGGCCCTGTATTCCCTCTTGGAAAATGGCAATCGCGAACACTTTATGATTTTCGAGAAAAAAAATTGGAGGGTAAAGCACCATTCCGCCGACATTATAGCCGCCATAACTCCGCGGTACGTATAGCTAGAACAAGGTCGATGAGTGTGTTGAATACAGCTCGCCGAACTCTGTCTTCAGTATAAAAGAAAACTCTCTGTCGCCTGGCATTTGGACGGGGGATTCCGGCAAATATAAAAATAATAGTCATTCTGATATTCCAAATATTATTCTTTGTACACAAGGAGAACAATGCGGCAGAGAGACCCGTCCTTTTATCTGTTGCAATCCCCTCATCTTCGCTAGTAATCACTTCAAAAATCGAGGAAATACGTCGCAATTTTCTCTAGCCCATTTTCTTCGGTCCCTGAAATATTTGAGTTTCTAATTCCGGAAATAATGGCCTCACCGAGGAACGGAATGCGGTTCTGCATTACCCCTTGATTTACTTCTTACACGATACGACCAAAATGCAATTATGGAACACTTCCTGATTTTCGACAAAAAAAGGGCGACGACTTCAACCACTATTCCGCCGACATGCTATTCGCCATAACTCCGCAGTACGCATAGTTGGAGAAATGCCGATGAGTGCGTTGAATCCTACATCATATACGTAGCAGATGACTCCAGCTTCAAGAGAACCGCCAAAATCACTCGGACTTATCTCTTACATATATGATCTAGGTTTTAACAGAGCTCGTCGAACCCTATTTTCAGTATAAAAATAACTCTCTATCCCTGAGCGTTTGGACGGGAGATACCGGCAAATTTGAAAAAAAAAAATGGTCATTTTGACCTTCAAAACTGACATTTTTCTACACAAGATAAACGAAGTGGCTCAGAGGCCCCCCTTTTAACTGTAGCATTCCCACATTTTCCACAGTATTAACCGCAAAATTCCAGCAAATTTGTCGCAATGTCTTTCTAGTCCCAATTTTTGGGTACCGGTAACTAAAATATTTGAATCTCTAATTCCGGAAATAATGGTCATACTGATTAACGGGACGCGGCCCTGTATTCCCTCTTGGATAATGGCAATCGCGAACAGTTTATGATTTCCGAGAAAAAAACTGGAGGGTAAATCACCATTCCGCCGAAATTATAGCCGCCATAACTCCGCGGTACGTATAGCTAGAACAAGGCCGATGAGTGAGTTGAATACAGGTCGACGAACTTTGTCTTCAGTATAAAAGAAAACTCTGTCGCCACGCATTTGGACGGGAGATTCCGGCAAATTTAAAAATAATGGTCATTTTGATATTCCAAATATTATTCTTTGTACACAAGGAGAACAATGCGGCAGAGACCCGAACTTTTGTCTGTTGCAATCCCCTCATCTTCGCTAGTAATCTCTTCAAAAATCGAGGATATCCGTCGCAATTTTCTCTAGCCCATTTTCTTCGGTCCCTGAAATATTTGAGTTTCTAATTCCGGAAATAATGGCCTCACCGAGGAACGGGTTGCGGCTCTGCATTACCCCTTGATTCACTTCTTACACGATATTAAGAAAATGGCATTCTGGAACACTTTCTGATTTTCGACAAAAAAAAAGTGGAACGGCTTGAACCACTATTCCGCCAACATGCTATTCGCCATAACTCCGCAGTACGCATAATTGGAAAAATGCCGATGAGTGCGTTGAATCCTACATCATATATGTAGCAGATGACTCCAGCTTCAAGAGAACCGCCAAAATCACTCGGAATTATCTCTTACATATATGATCTAGGTTTTAACAGAGCTCGTCGAACCCTATTTTCAGTATAAAAGATAACTCTCTATCCCTGCGCGTTTGGACGGGAAATGCCGGCAAATTTAAAAAAAAAGTCATTTTGACCTTCAAAATTGACATTTTTCTACACAAGGTAAACGAAGTGGTTCAGAGGCCCCCCTTTTAACTGTAGCATTCCCGCATTTTCCCCAGTAATATCCCCAAATTCCAGTAAATTTCTCGCAACGTCTTTCTAGCCCCAATTTTTGGGTAGCGGTAACTAAAATATTTGAATCTCTAATTACGGGAATAATGGCCATACTAATTAACGGGATGCGGCCCTGTATTCCCTCTTGGAAAATGGCAATCGCGAACACTTTATGATTTTCGAGAAAAAAAATTGGAGGGTAAAGCACCATTCCGCCGACGTTATAGCCGCCATAACTCCGCGGTACGTATAGCTAGAACAAGGCCGATGAGTGAGTTGAATACAGCTCGCCGAACTCTGTCTTCAGTATAAAAGAAAACTCTCTGTCGCCACGCATTTGGACGGGAGATTCCGGCAAATTTAAAAATAATGGTCATTTTCATATTCCAAATATTATTCTTTGTACACAAGTAGAACAATGCGGCTGATAGACCCGTCCTTTTATCTGTTGCAATCCCCTCATCTTCGCTAGTAATCACTTCAAACATCGAGGAAATCCTTCGCAATTTTCTCTAACCCATTTTCTTCGTTCCCTGAAATATTTGAGTTTCTAATTCCGGAAATAATAGCCTCACCGACGAACGGGATGCGGTTCTGCATTACCCCTTGATTTACTTCTTACACGATATCATCAAAATGGCATTATGGAACACTTTCTGATTTTCGACAAAAATAAAAAAGGGGAACGGCTTCAACCACTATTCCGCCGACATACTATTCGCCATAACTCCGCAGTACGCATAGTTGCAAAAATGCCGATGAGTGCGTTGAATCCTACATCATATATGTAGCAGATGACTCCAGCTTCAAGAGAACCGCCAAAATCACTCGGACTTATCTCTTACATATATGATCTAGGTTTTAACAGAGCTCGTCGAACCCTATTTTCAGTATAAAAATAATTGTCTATCCCTGTGCGTTTGGACGGGAGATGCCGGCAAATTTGAAAAAAAAATATGGTCACTTTGACCTTCAAAATTGATATTTTTCTACACAAAATGAACGAAGTGGCTCAGAGGCCCGCCTTTTAACTCTAGAATTCCCGCATTTTCCCCAGTAATAACCGCAAAATTCCAGCAAATTTGGCGCAATGTCTTTCTGGGCCCAATTTATGGGTACCGGTAACTAAAATATTTGAATCTCTAATTCCGGAAATAATGGCCATACTGATTAACGAGATGCGGCCCTGTATTCCCTCTTGGATAATGGCAATCGCGAACACTTTGATTTTCGAGAAAAAAATTGGAGGGTAAATCACCATTCCGCCGACATTATAACCGCCATAACTCCGCGGTACTTATAGCTAGAACAAGGCCGATGAGTGAGTTGAATACAGCTCGCCGAACTTTGTCTTCTGTATAAATGAAACCTCTCTGTGTCCACGAATTTGAACTGGAGATCCCGGCAAATTAAAAAAAAAATGGTCATTTTGATATTCCAAATGTTAGTCTTTGTATACAAGTAGAACAATGCGGCAGATAGACCCGCCCTTTTATCTGTTGCAATCCTCTCATCTTCGCTAGTAATCACTTCAAAAATCGAGGAAATCTGTCTCAATTTTCTCTAGCCCATTTTCTTCGGTCCCTGAAATATTTGAGTTTCTAATTCCGGAAATAATGGCCTCACCGAGGACCGGGATGCGGTTCTGCATTACCCCTTGATTTACTTCTTACACGATATCATCAATATGGCATTCTGGAACACTTTCTGATTTTCGACAAAAAAAAATCAGGGGAACAGCTTCAACCACTATTCCGCCGACATACTATTCGCCATAACTCCGCAGTACGCATAGTTGCAAAAATGCCGATGAGTGCGTTGAATCCTACATCATATATGTAGCAGATGACTCCAGCTTCAAGAGAACCGCCAAAATCACTCGGACTTATCTCTTACATATATGATCTAGGTTTTAACAGAGCTCGTCGAACCCTATTTTCAGTATAAAAATAACTGTCTATCCCTGTGCGTTTGGACGGGAGAAGCCGGCAAATTTGAAAAAAAAAAAAAGGTCATTTTGACCTTCAAATTTGACATTTTTCTACACAAGATAAACGAAGTGGCTCAGAGGCCCCCTTTTGATTGTAGCATTCCCGCATTTTCACCAGTAATAACCGCAAAATTCCAGCAAATTTCTCTTAACGTCTTTCTAGCCCCAATTTTTGGGTAGCGGTAACTAAAATATTTGAATCTCTAATTCCGGAAATAATGGCCATACTAATTAACGGGAAGCGGCCCTGTATTCCCACTTGGATAATGGCAATCGCGAACACTTTTTGATTTTCGAGAAAAAAATTGGAGGGTAAATCACTATTCCGCCGAAATTATAGCCGCCATAACTCCGCGGTACGTATAGCTAGAACAAGGCCGATGAGTGAGTTGAATACAGCTCGCCGAACTCTGTCTTCAGTATAAAAGAAAACTCTCTGTCGCCTGGCATTTGGACGGGGGATTCCGGAAAATATAAAAATAATAGTCCTTCTCATATTCCAAATATTATCCTTTGTACATAAGGAGAACAATGCGGCAGAGAGACCCGTCCTTTTATCTGCTGCAATCACCTCATCTTCGCTAGTAATCACTTCAAAAATCGAGGAAATCCTTCGCAATTTTCTCTAGCCCAGTTTCTTCGTTCCCTGAAATATTTGGGTTTCTAATTCCGGAAATAATGTCCTCACCGAGGAACGGGATGCGGCTCTGCATTACCCCTTGATTTACTTCTTACACGATATCATCAAAATGGCATTATGGAACACTTTCTGATTTTCGACAAAAAAAAAAGGGGGGGAAAGGCTTCAACCACTATTCCGCCGACATACTATGCGCCATAACTCCGCAGTACGCATAGTTGCAAAAATGCCGATGAGTGCGTTGAATCCTACATCATATATGTAGCAGATGACTCCAGCTTCAAGAGAACCGCCAAAATCACTCGGACTTATCTCTTACATATATGATCTAGGTTTTAACAGAGCTCGTCGAACCCTATTTTCAGTATAAAAATAACACTCTATTCCTGCGCGTTTGGACGGAAGATGCCGGCAAATTTGAAAAAAAAAAAAAAAAAAAAGTGGTCATTTTGACCTTCGAAATCAACATTTTTCTACACAAGATAAACGAAGTGGCTCAGAGGCCCCCTTTTTAACTGTAGCATTCCCGCATTTTCCCCAGTAATAACCGCAAAATTCCAGCAAATTTGTCGCAAAGCCTTTCTAGGCCCAAAATTTGGGTACCGGTAACTAAAATATTTGAATCTCTAATTCCGGAAATAATGGCCATACTAATTAACGGGATGCGGCCCTGTATTCCCTCTTGGATAATGGCAATCGCGAACACTTTATGATTTTCGAGAAAAAAATTGGAGGGTAAATCACCATTCCGCCGACATTATAGCCGCCTTGAATCCGCGGTACATATTGCTAGAACAAGGCCGATGAGAGAGTTGAATACAGCTTGTCGAACTCTGTCTTCAGTATAAAAGAAAACTCTGTCGCCACGCATTTGAACGGGAGATTCCGGCAAATTTAAAAATAATGCTCATTTTGATATTCCAAATATTATTCTTTGTACACAAGGAGAACAATGCGGCAGAGAAACCCGTCCTTTTATCTGTTGCAATCCCCTCATCTTTGCTAGTAATCACTTCAAAAATCGAGGAAATCCGTCGCAATTTTCTCTAGCCCATTTTCTTCGGTCCCTGAAATATTTGAGTTTCTAATTCCGGAAATAATGGCCTCACCGATGAACGGGATGCGGCTCTGCATTACCCCTTGATTCACTTCTTACACGATATCAAGAAAATGGCATTCTGGAACACTTTCTGATTTTCGACAAAAAAAAAGGGGAACGGCTTGAACCACTATTCCGCCAACATGCTATTCGCCATAACTCCGCAGTACGCATAATTGGAAAAATGCCGATGAGTGCGTAGAATCCTACATCATATATGTAGCAGATGACTCCAGCTTCAAGAGAACCGCCAAAATCACTCGGAATTATCTCTTACATATATGATCTAGGTTTTAACAAAGCTCGTCGAACCCTATTTTCAGTATAAAAGATAACTCTCTATCCCTGCGCGTTTGGACGGGAGATGCCGGCAAATTTAAAAAAAAAAAAAAAAAAAACGGTCATTTTGACCTTCAAAATTGACATTTTTCTACACAAGTTAAACGAAGTGGCTCAGAGGCCCCCCTTGTAACTGTAGCAATCCTGCATTTTCCCCAGTAATATCCGCAAAATTCCAGTAATTTTCTCGCAACGTCTCTCTAGCCCCAATTTTTGGGTAGCGGTAACTAAAATATTTGAGTCTCTAATTCCGGAAATAATGGCCATACTAATTAACGGGATGCGGCTCTGTATTCCCTCTTGGATAATGGCAATCGCGAACACTTTATGATTTTCGAGAAAAAATTTGGAGGGTAAATCACCATTCCGCCGACATTACAGCCGCCATAACTCCGCGGTACCTATAGCTAGAACAAGGCCGATGAGTGAGTTGAATACAGCTCGCCAAACTTCGTCTTCAGTATAAAAGAAAACTGTCTCCACGCATTTGGACGGGGATTCCGGCAAATTTAAAAGTAATGGTCATTTTGATATTCCAAAAATTATTCTTTGTACACAAGGAGAACAATGCGGCAGAGAGACCCGTCCTGTTATCTGTTGCAATCCCCTCATCTTCGCAAGTAATCACTTCAAAAATCGAGGAAATCCGTCGCAATTTTCTCTAGCCCATTTTCGTCTGTCCCTGAAATATTTGTTTCTAATTCCGGAAATAATGGCCTCACCGAGGAACGGGATGCGGTTCTGCATTACCCCTTGATTTACTTCTTACACGATATCATCACAAAGGCATTTTGGAACACTTTCTGATTTTCGACAAAAAAAAATCAGGGGAACAGCTTCAACCACTATTCCGCCGACATACTATTCGCCATAACTCCGCAGTACGCATTGTTGGAAAAATGCCGATGAGTGCGCTGAATCCTACATCATATATGTAGCAGATGGCTCCAACTTCAAGAGAACCGCCAAAATCACTCGGACTTATCTCTTACATATATGATCTAGGTTTTAACAGAGCTCGTCGAACCCTATTTTCAGTATAAAAATAACTCTCTATCCCTGCGCGTTTGGACGGGAGAAGCCGGCATATTTGAAAAAAAAAATGGTCTTTTTTACATTCAAAATTGACATTTTTCTACACAAGATAAACGAAGTGGCTCAGAGGCCCCCTTTTGACTGTAGCATTCCCGCATTTTCCCCAGTAATAACCGCAAAATTCCAGCAAATTTCTCTTAACGTCTTCCTAGCCCCAATTTTTGTGTAGCGGTAACTAAAATATTTGAATCTCTAATTCCGGAAATAATGGCCATTCTAATTAACGGGAAGCGGCCCTGTATTCCCTCTTGGATAATGGCAATCGCGAACACTTTTTGATTTTCGAGAAAAAAATTGGAGGGTAAATCACCATTCCGCCGACATTATAGCCGCCATAACTCCGCGGTACGTATAGCTAGAACAAGGTCGATGAGTGTGTTGAATACAGCTCGCCGAACTCTGTCTTCAGTATATAAGAAAACTCTCTGTCGCCTGGCATTTGGACGGGGGATTCCGGCAAATATAAAAATAATAGTCATTCTGATATTCCAAATATTATTCTTTGCACACAAGGAGAACAATGCGGCAGAGAGACCTGTCCTTTTATCTGTTGCAATCCCCTCATCTTCGCTAGTAATCACTTTAAAAATCGAGGAAATACGTCGCAATTTTCTCTAGCCCATTTTCTTCGGTCCCTGAAATATTTGAGTTTATAATTCCGGAAATAATGGCCTCACCGAGGAACGGGTTGCGGTTCTGCATTACCCCTTGATTTACTTCTTACACGATACCACCAAAATGCAATTATGGAACACTTCCTGATTTTCGACAAAAAAAGGGCGACGGCTTCAACCACTATTCCGCCGAAATGCTATTCGCCATAACTCCGCAGTACGCATAGTTGGAAAAATGCCGATGAGTGCGTTGAATCCTACATCATATACGTAGCAGATGACTCCAGCTTCAAGAGAACCGCCAAAATCACTCGGACTTATCTCTTACATATATGATCTAGGTTTTAACAGAGCTCGTCGAACCCTATTTTCAGTATAAAAATAACTCTCTATCCCTGAGCGTTTGGACGGGAAATACCGGCAAATTAAAAAAAAAATGGTCATTTTGACCTTCAAAATTGACATTTTTCTACACAAGATAAACGAAGTGGCTCAGAGGCCCCCCCTTTTAACTGTAGCATTCCCACATTTTCCACAGTATTAACCGCAAAATTCCAGCAAATTTGTCGCAATGTCTTTCTAGTCCCAATTTTTGGGTACCGGTAACTAAAATATTTGAATCTCTAATTCCGGAAATAATGGCCATACTGATTAACGGGACGCGGCCCTGTATTCCCTCTTTGATAATGGCAATCGCGAACACTTTATGATTTCCGAGAAAATAACTGGAGGGTAAATCACCATTCCGCCGAAATTATAGCCGCCATAACTCCGCGGTACGTATAGCTAGAACAAGGCCGATGAGTGAGTTGAATACAGGTCGACGAACTTTGTCTTCAGTATAAAAGAAAACTCTGTCGCCACGCATTTGGACGGGAGATTCCGGCAAATTTAAAAATAATGGTCATTTTGATATTCCAAATATTATTCTTTGTACACAAGGAGAATAATGCGGCAGAGAGACCCGTCCTTTTATCTGTTGCAATCCCCCCATTCTTCGCTAGTAATCACTTCAAAAATCGAGGAAATCCGTCGCAATTTTCTCTAGCCCATTTTCTTCTGTCCCTGAAATATTTGAGTTTCTAATTCCGGAAATAATGGCCTCACCGAGGAACGGGATGCGGTTCTGCATTACCCCTTGATTCACTTCTTACACGATATTAAGAAAATGGCATTCTGGAACACTTTCTGATTTTCGACAAAAAAAAGGGGAACGGCTTGAACCACTATTCCGCCAACATGCTATTCGCCATAACTCCGCAGTACGCATAATTGGAAAAATGCCGATGAGTGCGTTGAATCCTACATCATATATGTAGCAGATGACTCCAGCTTCAAGAGAACCGCCAAAATCACTCGGAATTATCTCTTACATATATGATCTAGGTTTTAACAGAGCTCGTCGAACCCTATTTTCAGTATAAAAGATAACTCTCTATCCCTGCGCGTTTGGACGGGAGATGCCGGCAAATTAAAAAAAAAGGTCATTTTGACCTTCAAAATTGACATTTTTCTACACAAGGTAAACGAAGTGGTTCAGAGGCCCCCCTTTTAACTGTGGCATTCCCGCATTTTCCCCAGTAATATCCGCAAAATTCCAGTAAATTTCTCGCAACGTCTTTCTAGCCCCAATTTTTGGGTAGCGGTAACTAAAATATTTGTATCTCTAATTACGGGAATAATGGCCATACTAATTAACGGGATGCGGCCCTGTATTCCCTCTTGGAAAATGGCAATCGCGAACACTTTATGATTTTCGAGAAAAAAAATTGGAGGGTAAAGCACCATTCCGCCGACGTTATAGCCGCCATAACTCCGCGGTATGTATAGCTAGAACAAGGCCGATGAGTGAGTTGAATACAGCTCGCCGAACTCTGTCTTCAGTATAAAAGAAAACTCTCTGTCGCCACGCATTTGGACGGGAGATTCCGGCAAATTTAAAAATAATGGTTATTTTCATATTCCAAATATTATTCTTTGTACACAAGGAGAACAATGCGGCTGATAGACCCGTCCTTTTATCTGTTGCAATCCCCTCATCTTCGCTAGTAATCACTTCAAAAATCGAGGAAATCCTTCGCAATTTTCTCTATCCCATTTTCTTCGTTCCCTGAAATATTTGAGTTTCTAATTCCGGAAATAATGGCCTCACCGAGGAACGGGATGCGGTTCTGCATTACCCCTTGATTTACTTCTTACACGATATCATCAAAATGGCATTCTGGAACACTTTCTGATTTTCGACAAAAAAAAAATCAGGGGAACAGCTTCAACCACTATTCCGCCGACATACTATTCGCCATAACTCCGCAGTACGCATAGTTGCAAAAATGCCGATGAGTGCGTTGAATCCTACATCATATATGTAGCAGATGACTCCAGCTTCAAGAGAACCGCCAAAATCACTCGGACTTATCTCTTACATATATGATCTAGGTTTTAACAGAGCTCGTCGAACCCTATTTTCAGTATAAAAATAACTGTCTATCCCTGTGCGTTTGGACGGGAGAAGCCGGCAAATTTGAAAAAAAAAAAAGGTCATTTTGACCTTCAAATTTGACATTTTTCTACACAAGATAAACGAAGTGGCTCAGAGGCCCCCTTTTGATTGTAGCATTCCCGCATTTTGCCCAGTAATAACCGCAAAATTCCAGCTAATTTCTCTTAACGTCTTTCTAGCCCCAATTTTTGGGTAGCGGTAACTAAAATATTTGAATCTCTAATTCCGGAAATAATGGCCATACTAATTAACGGGAAGCGGCCCTGTATTCCCTCTTGGATAATGGCAATCGCGAACACTTTTTGATTTTCGAGAAAAAAATTGGAGGGTAAATCACAATTCCGCCGAAATTATAGCCGCCATAACTCCGCGGTACGTATAGCTAGAACAAGGCCGATGAGTGAGTTGAATACAGCTCGCCGAACTCTGTCTTCAGTATAAAAGAAAACTCTCTGTCGCCACGCATTTGGACGGGAGATTCCGGCAAATTTAAAAATAATGGTAATTTTTATATTCCAAAATTTATTCTTTGTACACAAGGAGAACAATGCGGCAGATGGACCCGTCCTTTTATCTGTTGCAATCCCCTCATCTTCGCTAGTAATCACTTAAAAAATCGAGGAAATCCTTCGCAATTTTCTCTACCCCATTTTCTTCGTTCCCTGAAATATTTGAGTTTCTAATTCCGGATATAATGGCCTCACCGAGGAACGGGATGCGGTTCTGCATTACCCCTTGATTTACTTCTTACACGATATCATCAAAATGGCATTATGGAACACTTTCTGATTTTCGACAAAAATAAAAAAGTTGAACGGCTTCAACCACTATTGCGCCGACATACTATTCGCCATAACTCCGCAGTACGCATAGTTGCAAAAATGCCGATGAGTGCGTTGAATCCTACATCATATATGTAGCAGATGACTCCAGCTTCAAGAGAACCGCCAAAATCACTCGGACTTATCTCTTACATATATGATCTAAGTTTTAACAGAACTCGTCGAACCCTATTTTCAGTATAAAAGATAACTCTCTATCCCTGCGCGTTTGGACGGGAGAAGCCGGCAAATTTGAAAAAAAAAAAATGGTCATTTTGACCTTCAAAATTGACATTTTTCTACACAAGATAAACGAAGTGGCTCAGAGGCCCCCTTGTGACTGTAGCATTCCCGCATTTTCCCCAGTAATAACCGCAAAATTCCAGCAAATTTCTCTTAACGTCTTTCTAGCCCCAATTTTTGGGTAGCGGTAACTAAAATATTTGAATCTCTAATTCCGGAAATAATGGCCATTCTAATTAACGGGAAGCGGCCCTGTATTCCCTCTTGGATAATGGCAATCGCGAACACTTTTTGATTTTCGAGAAAAAAATTGGAGGGTAAATCACCATTCCGCCGACATTATAGCCGCCATAACTCCGCGGTACGTATAGCTAGAACAAGGTCGATGAGTGTGTTGAATACAGCTCGCCGAACTCTGTCTTCATTATAAAAGAAAACTCTCTGTCGCCTGGCATTTGGACGGGGGATTCCGGCAAATATAAAAATAATAGTCATTCTGATATTCCAAATATTATTCTTTGTACACAAGAAGAACAATGCGGCAGAGAGACCCGTCCTTTTATCTGTTGCAATCCCCTCATCTTCGCTAGTAATCACTTCAAAAATCGAGGAAATACGTCGCAATTTTCTCTAGACCATTTTCTCCGGTCCCTGAAATATTTGAGTTTATAATTCCGGAAATAATGGCCTCACCGAGGAACGGGATGCGGTTCTGCATTACCCCTTGATTTACTTCTTACACGATATCATCAAAATGGCATTCTGGAACACTTTCTGATTTTCGACAAAAAAAAAATCAGGGGAACAGCTTCAACCACTATTCCGCCGACATACTATTCGCCATAACTCCGCAGTACGCATAGTTGCAAAAATGCCGATGAGTGCGTTGAATCCTACATCATATATGTAGCAGATGACTCCAGCTTCAAGAGAACCGCCAAAATCACTCGGAATTATCTCTTACATATATGATCTAGGTTTTAACAGAGCTCGTCGAACCCTATTTTCAGTATAAAAGATAACTCTCTATCCCTGCGCGTTTGGACGGGAGATGCCGGCAAATTAAAAAAAAAAAAGGTCATTTTGACCTTCAAAATTGACATTTTTCTACACAAGGTAAACGAAGTGGTTCAGAGGCCCCCCTTTTAACTGTAGCATTCCCGCATTTTCCCCAGTAATATCCGCAAAATTCCAGTAAATTTCTCGCAACGTCTTTCTAGCCCCAATTTTTGGGTAGCGGTAACTAAAATATTTGAATCTCTAATTACGGGAATAATGGCCATACTAATTAACGGGATGCGGCCCTGTATTCCCTCTTGGAAAATGGCAATCGCGAACACTTTATGATTTTCGAGAAAAAAAATTGGAGGGTAAAGCACCATTCCGCCGACGTTATAGCCGCCATAACTCCGCGGTACGTATAGCTAGAACAAGGCCGATGAGTGAGTTGAATACAGCTCGCCGAACTCTGTCTTCAGTATAAAAGAAAACTCTCTGTCGCCACGCATTTGGACGGGAGATTCCGGCAAATTTAAAAATGATGGTCATTTTGATATTCCAAATATTATTCTTTGTACACAAGGAGAATAATGCGGCTGATAGACCCGTCCTTTTATCTGTTGCAATCCCCTCATCTTCGCTAGTAATCACTTCAAAAATCGAGGAAATCCTTCGCAATTTTCTCTATCCCATTTTCTTCGTTCCCTGAAATATTTGAGTTTCTAATTCCGGAAATAATGGCCTCACCGAGGAACGGGATGCGGTTCTGCATTACCCCTTGATTTACTTCTTACACGATATCATCAAAATGGCATTCTGGAACACTTTCTGATTTTCGACAAAAAAAAAATCAGGGGAACAGCTTCAACCACTATTCCGCCGACATACTATTCGCCATAACTCCGCAGTACGCATAGTTGCAAAAATGCCGATGTGTGCGTTGAATCCTACATCATATATGTAGCAGATGACTCCAGCTTCAAGAGAACCGCCAAAATCACTCGGACTTATCTCTTACATATATGATCTAGGTTTTAAGAGAGCTCGTCGAACCTTATTTTCAGTATAAAAATAACACTCTACTCCTGCGCGTTTGGACGGGAGATGCCGGCAAATTTGAAAAAAAAAAAAAAAAAAAAAAAGTGGTCATTTTGACCTTGTAAATCAACATTTTTCTACACAAGATAAACGAAGTGGCTCAGAGGCCCCCTTTTTAACTGTAGCATTCCCGCATTTTCCCCAGTAATAACCGCAAAATTCCAGCAAATTTGTCGCAAAGCCTTTCTAGCCCCAAAATTTGGGTACCGGTAACTAAAATATTTGAATCTCTAATTCCGGAAATAATGGCCATACTAATTAACGGGATGCGGCCCTGTATTCCCTCTTGTATAATGGCAATCGCGAACACTTTATGATTTTCGAGAAAAAAATTGGAGTGTAAATCACCATTCCGCCGACATTATAGCCGCCATGACTCCGCGGTACATTTAGTTAGAACAAGGCCGATGAGAGAGTTGAATACAGCTTGCCGAACTCTGTCTTCAGTATAAAATAAAACTCTGTCGCCACGCATTTGAACGGGAGATTCCGGCAAATTTAAAAATAATGCTCATTTTGATATTCCAAATATTATTCTTTGTACACAAGGAGAACAATGCGGCAGAGAAACCCGTCCTTTTATCTGTTGCAATCCCCTCATCTTTGCTAGTAATCACTTCAAAAATCGAGGAAATCTGTCGCAATTTTCTCTAGCCCATTTTCTTCGGTCCCTGAAATATTTGAGTTTCTAATTCCGGAAATAATGGCCTCACCGATGAACGGGATGCGGCTCTGCATTACCCCTTGATTCACTTCTTACACGATATCAAGAAAATGGCATTCTGGAACACTTTCTGATTTTCGACAAAAAAAAAGGGGAACGGCTTGAACCACTATTCCGCCAACATGCTATTCGCCATAACTCCGCAGTACGCATAATTGGAAAAATGCCGATGAGTGCGTTGAATCCTACATCATATATGTAGCAGATGACTCCAGCTTCAAGAGAACCGCCAAAATCACTCGGACTTATCTCTTACATATATGATCTAAGTTTTAACAGAACTCGTCGAACCCTATTTTCAGTATAAAAGATAACTCTCTATCCCTGCGCGTTTGGACGGGAGAAGCCGGCAAATTTGAAAAAAAAAATGGTCATTTTGACCTTCAAAATTGACATTTTTCTACACAAGATAAACGAAGTGGCTCAGAGGCCCCCTTTTGACTGTAGCATTCCCGAATTTTCCCCAGTAATAACCGCAAAATTCCAGCAAATTTCTCTTAACGTCTTTCTAGCCCCAATTTTTGGGTAGCGGTAACTAAAATATTTGAATCTCTAATTCCGGAAATAATGGCCATACTAATTAACGGGAATCGGCCCTGTATTCCCTCTTGGATAATGGCAATCGCCAACACTTTTTGATTTTCGAGAAAAAAATTGGAGGGTAAATCACCATTCCGCCGAAATTATAGCCGCCATAACTCCGCGGTACGTATAGCTAGAACAAGGCCGATGAGTGAGTTGAATACAGCTCGCCGAACTCTGTCTTCAGTATAAAAGAAAACTCTGTCGCCACGCATTTGGACGGGAGATTCCGGCAAATTTAAAAATAATGGTAATTTTCATATTCCAAATATTATTCTTTGTACACAAGGAGAACAATGCGGCAGATGGACCCGTCCTTTTATCTGTTGCAATCCCCTCATCTTCGCTAGTAATCACTTCAGAAATCGAGGAAATCCTTCGCAATTTTCTCTACCCCATTTTCTTCGTTCCCTGAGATATTTGAGTTTCTAATTCCGGATATAATGGCCTCACCGAGGAACGGGATGCGGTTCTGCATTACCCCTTGATTTACTTCTTACACGATATCATCAAAATGGCATTATGGAACACTTTCTTATTTTCGACAAAAATAAAAAAGGGGAACGGCTTCAACCACTATTCCGCCGACATACTATTCGCCATAACTCCGCAGTACGCATAGTTGCAAAAATGCTGATGAGAGCGTTGAATCCTACATCATATATGTAGCAGATGACTCCAGCTTCAAGAGAACCGCCAAAATCACTCGGACTTATCTCTTACATATATGATCTAGGTTTTAACAGAGCTCGTCGAACCCTATTTTCAGTATAAAAATAACTGTCTATCCCTGCGCGTTTGGACGGGAGATGCCGGCAAATTTGAAAAAAAAATATGGTCACTTTGACATTCAAAATTGATATTTTTCTACACAAAATGAACGAAGTGGCTGAGAGTCCCCCCTTTTAACTGTAGAATTAACGCATTTTCCCCAGTAATAACCGCAAAATTCCAGCAAATTTGTTGCAATGTCTTTCTGGACCCAATTTATGGGTACCGGTAACTAAAATATTTGAATCACTAATTCCGGAAATAATGGCCATACTGATTAACGGGATGCGGCCCTGTATTCCTTCTTGGATAATGGCAATCGCGAACACTTTATGATTTTCGAGAAAAAAATTGGAGGGTAAATCACCATTCCGCCGACATTATAGCCGCCATAACTCCACGGTACGTATAGCTAGAACAAGGCCGATGAGCGAGTTGAATACAGCTCGCCGAACTCTGTCTTCAGTATAAAAGAAAACTCTCTGCCGCCACGCATTTGGACGGGAGATTCCGGCAAATTTAAAAGTAATGGTCATTTTCATATTCCAAATATTTTTCTTTGTACACAAGGAGAATAATGCGGCAGAGAGACCCGTCCTTTTATCTGTTGCAATCCCCTCATCTTCGCTAGTAATCACTTCAAAAATCGAGGAAATCCGTCGCAATTTTCTCTAGCCCATTTTCTTCTGTCCCTGAAATATTTGAGTTTCTAATTCCGGAAATAATGGCCTCACCGAGGAACGGGATGCGGTTCTGCATTACTCCTTGATTTACTTCTTACACGATATCATCACAATGGCATTCTGGAACACTTTCTGATTTTCGACAAAAAAAAATCAGGGGAACAGCTTCAACCACTATTCCGCCGACATACTATTCGCCATAACTCCGCAGTACGCATAGTTGGAAAAATGCCGATGAGTGCGCTGAATCCTACATCATATATGTAGCAGATGGCTCCAACTTCAAGAGAACCGCCAAAATCACTCGGACTTATCTCTTACATATATGATCTAGGTTTTAACAGAGCTCGTCGAACCCTATTTTCAGTATAAAAATAACTCTCTATCCCTGCGCGTTTGGACGGGAGAAGCCGGCAAATTTGAAAAAAAAAATGGTCATTTTGACATTCAAAATTGACATTTTTCTACACAAGATAAACGAAGTGGCTCAGAGGCCCCCTTTTGACTGTAGCATTCCCGCATTTTCCCCATTAATAACCGCAAAATTCCAGCAAATTTCTCTTAACGTCTTTCTAGCCCCAATTTTTGGGTAGCGGTAACTAAAATATTTGAATCTCTAATTCCGGAAATAATGGCCATTCTAATTAACGGGAAGCGGCCCTGTATTCCCTCTTGGATAATGGCAATCGCGAACACTTTTTGATTTTCGAGAAAAAAATTGGAGGGTAAATCACCATTCCGCCGACATTATAGCCGCCATAACTCCGCGGTACGTATAGCTAGAACAAGGTCGATGAGTGTGTTGAATACAGCTCGCCGAACTCTGTCTTCAGTATAAAAGAAAACTCTCTGTCGCCTGGCATTTGGACGGGGGATTCCGGCAAATATAAAAATAATAGTCATTCTGATATTCCAAATATTATTCTTTGTACACAAGGAGAACAATGCGGCAGAGAGACCCGTCCTTTTATCTGTTGCAATCCCCTCATCTTCGCTAGTAATCACTTCAAAAATCGAGGAAATACGTCGCAATTTTCTCTAGCCCATTTTCTTCGGTCCCTGAAATATTTGAGTTTATAATTCCGGAAATAATGGCCTCACCGAGGAACGGAATGCGGTTCTGCATTACCCCTTGATTTACTTCCTACACGATACCACCAAAATGCAATTATGGAACACTTCCTGATTTTCGACAAAAAAAGGGCGACGACTTCAACCACTATTCCGCCGACATGCTATTCGCCATAACTCCGCAGTACGCATAGTTGGAAAAATGCCGATGAGTGCGTTGAATCCTACATCATATACGTAGCAGATGACTCCAGCTTCAAGAGAACCGCCAAAATCACTCGGACTTATCTCTTACATATATGATCTAGGTTTTAACAGAGCTCGTCGAACCCTATTTTCAGTATGAAAATAACTCTCTATCCCTGAGCGTTTGGACGGGAGATACCGGCAAATTTGAAAAAAAAAAATGGTCATTTTGACCTTCAAAATTGACATTTTTCTACACAAGATAAACGAAGTGGCTCAGAGGCCCCCCTTTTAACTGTAGCATTCCCACATTTTCCACAGTATTAACCGCAAAATTCCAGCAAATTTGTCGCAATGTCTTTCTAGTCCCAATTTTTGGGTACCGGTAAATAAAATATTTGAATCTCTAATTCCGGAAATAATGGCCATACTGATTAACGGGACGCGGCCCTGTATTCCCTCTTGGATAATGGCAATCGCGAACACTTTATGATTTCCGAGAAAAAAACTGGAGGGTGAATCACCATTCCGCCGAAATTATAGCCGCCATAACTCCGCGGTACGTATAGCTAGAACAAGGCCGATGAGTGAGTTGAATACAGGTCGACGAACTTTGTCTTCAGTATAAAAGAAAACTCTGTCGCCACGCATTTGGACGGGAGATTCCGGCAAATTTAAAAATAATGCTCATTTTGATATTCCAAATATTATTCTTTGTACACAAGGAGAACAATGCGGCAGAGACCCGACATTTTATCTGTTGCAATCCCCTCATCTTCGCTAGTAATCACTTCAAAAATCGAGGATATCCGTCGCAATTTTCTCTAGCCCATTTTCTTCGGTCCCTGAAATATTTGAGTTTCTAATTCCGGAAATAATGGCCTCACCGAGGAACGGGTTGCGGCTCTGCATTACCCCTTGATTCACTTCTTACACGATATTAAGAAAATGGCATTCTGGAACACTTTCTGATTTTCGACAAAAAAAAAGTGGAACGGCTTGAACCACTATTCCGCCAACATGCTATTCGCCATAACTCCGCAGTACGCATAATTGGAAAAATGCCGATGAGTGCGTTGAATCCTACATCATATATGTAGCAGATGACTCCAGCTTCAAGAGAACCGCCAAAATCACTCGGAATTATCTCTTACATATATGATCTAGGTTTTAACAGAGCTCGTCGAACCCTATTTTCAGTATAAAAGATAACTGTCTATCCCTGCGCGTTTGGACGGGAGATGCCGGCAAATTTAAAAAAAAAAAAAAAAAAACGGTCAATTTGACCTTCAAAATTGACATTTTTCTACACAAGGTAAACGAAGTGGCTCAGAGGCCCCCCTTGTAACTGTAGCATTCCCGCATTTTCCCCAGTAATATCCGCAAAATTCCAGTAATTTTCTCGCAACGTCTTTCTAGCCCCAATTTTTGGGTAGCGGTAACTAAAATATTTGAATCTCTAATTCCGGAAATAATGGCCATACTAATTAACGGGATGCGGCTCTGTATTCCCTCTTGGATAATGGCAATTGCGAACACTTTATGATTTTCGAGAAAAAAATTGGAGGGTATATCACCATTCCGCCGACATTTCAGCCGCCATAACTCCTCGGTACCTATAGCTAGAACAAGGCCGATGAGTGAGTTGAATACAGCTCGCCAAACTTCGTCTTCAGTATAAAAGAAAACTGTCTCCACGCATTTGGACGGGAGATTCCGGCAAATTTAAAAGTAATGGTCATTTTGATATTCCAAATATTATTCTTTGTACACAAGGAGAATATTGCGGCAGAGAGACCCGTCCTTTTATCTGTTGCAATCCCCTCATCTTCGCTAGTAATCACTTCAAAAATCGAGGAAATCCGTCGCAATTTTCTCTAGCCCATTTTCTTCTGTCCCTGAAATATTTGAGTTTCTAATTCCGGAAATAATGGCCTCACCGAGGAACGGGATGCGGTTCTGCATTACTCCTTGATTTACTTCTTACACGATATCATCACAATGGCATTCTGGAACACTTTCTGATTTTCGACAAAAAAAAATCAGGGGAACAGCTTCAACCACTATTCCGCCGACATACTATTCGCCATAACTCCGCAGTACGCATAGTTGGAAAAATGCCGATGAGTGCGCTGAATCCTACATCATATATGTAGCAGATGGCTCCAACTTCAAGAGAACCGCCAAAATCACTCGGACTTATCTCTTACATATATGATCTAGGTTTTAACAGAGCTCGTCGAACCCTATTTTCAGTATAAAAATAACTCTCTATCCCTGCGCGTTTGGACGGGAGAAGCCGGCAAATTTGAAAAAAAAAAAATGGTCATTTTGACATTCAAAATTGACATTTTTCTACACAAGATAAACGAAGTGGCTCAGAGGCCCCCTTTTGACTGTAGCATTCCAGCATTTTCCCCATTAATAACCGCAAAATTCCAGCAAATTTCTCTTAACGTCTTTCTAGCCCCAATTTTTGGGTAGCGGTAACTAAAATATTTGAATCTCTATTTCCGGAAATAATGGCCATTCTAATTAACGGGAAGCGGCCCTGTATTCCCTCTTGGATAATGGCAATCGCGAACACTTTTTGATTTTCGAGAAAAAAATTGGAGGGTAAATCACCATTCCGCCGACATTATAGCCGCCATAACTCCGCGGTACGTATAGCTAGAACAAGGTCGATGAGTGTGTTGAATACAGCTCGCCGAACTCTGTCTTCAGTATAAAAGAAAACTCTCTGTCGCCTGGCATTTGGACGGGGGATTCCGGCAAATATAAAAATAATAGTCATTCTGATATTCCAAATATTATTCTTTGTACACAAGGAGAATAATGCGGCAGAGAGACCCGTCCTTTTATCTGTTGCAATCCCCTCATCTTCGCTAGTAATCACTTCAAAAATCGAGGAAATACGTCGCAATTTTCTCTAGCCCATTTTCTTCGGTCCCTGAAATATTTGAGTTTCTAATTCCGGAAATAATGGCCTCACCGAGGAACGGAATGCGGTTCTGCATTACCCCTTGATTTACTTCTTACACGATACCACCAAAATGCAATTATGGAACACTTCCTGATTTTCGACAAAAAAAGGGCGACGACTTCAACCACTATTCCGCCGACATGCTATTCGCCATAACTCCGCAGTACGCATAGTTGGAAAAATGCCGATGAGTGCGTTGAATCCTACATCATATATGTAGCAGATGACTCCAGCTTCAAGAGAACCGCCAAAATCACTCGGACTTATCTCTTACATATATGATCTAGGTTTTAACAGAGCTCGTCGAACCCTATTTTCAGTATAAAAGATAACTCTCTATCCCTGCGCGTTTGGACGGGAAATGCCGGCAAATTTAAAAAAAAAAGTCATTTTGACCTTCAAAATTGACATTTTTCTACACAAGGTAAACGAAGTGGTTCAGAGGCCCCCCTTTTAACTGTAGCATTCCCGCATTTTCCCCAGTAATATCCGCAAAATTCCAGTAAATTTCTCGCAACGTCTTTCTAGCCCCAATTTTTGGGTAGCGGTAACTAAAATATTTGAATCTCTAATTACGGGAATAATGGCCATACTAATTAACGGGATGCGGCCCTGTATTCCCTCTTGGAAAATGGCAATCGCGAACACTTTATGATTTTCGAGAAAAAAAATTGGAGGGTAAAGCACCATTCCGCCGACGTTATAGCCGCCATAACTCCGCGGTACGTATAGCTAGAACAAGGCCGATGAGTGAGTTGAATACAGCTCGCCGAACTCTGTCTTCAGTATAAAAGAAAACTCTCTGTCGCCTGGCATTTGGACGGGGGATTCCGGAAAATATAAAAATAATAGTCCTTCTCATATTCCAAATATTATCCTTTGTACATAAGGAGAACAATGCGGCAGAGAGACCCGTCCTTTTATCTGCTGCAATCACCTCATCTTCGCTAGTAATCACTTCAAAAATCGAGGAAATCCTTCGCAATTTTCTCTAGCCCAGTTTCTTCGTTCCCTGAAATATTTGGGTTTCTAATTCCGGAAATAATGGCCTCACCGAGGAACGGGATGCGGCTCTGCATTACCCCTTGATTTACTTCTTACACGATATCATCAAAATGGCATTATGGAACACTTTCTGATTTTCGACAAAAGAAAAAGGGGGGAAAGGCTTCAACCACTATTCCGCCGACATACTATGCGCCATAACTCCGCAGTACGCATAGTTGCAAAAATGCCGATGAGTGCGTTGAATCCTACATCATATATGTAGCAGATGACTCCAGCTTCAAGAGAACCGCCAAAATCACTCGGACTTATCTCTTACATATATGATCTAGGTTTTAACAGAGCTCGTCGAACCCTATTTTCAGTATAAAAATAACACTCTATTCCTGCGCGTTTGGACGGAAGATGCCGGCAAATTTGAAAAAAAAAAAAAAAAAAAAGTGGTCATTTTGACCTTCAAAATCAACATTTTTCTACACAAGATAAACGAAGTGGCTCAGAGGCCCCCTTTTTAACTGTAGCATTCCCGCATTTTCCCCAGTAATAACCGCAAAATTCCAGCAAATTTGTCGCAAAGCCTTTCTAGGCCCAAAATTTTGGTACCGGTAACTAAAATATTTGAATCTCTAATTCCGGAAATAATGGCCATACTAATTAACGGGATGCGGCCCTGTATTCCCTCTTGGATAATGGCAATCGCGAACACTTTATGATTTTCGAGAAAAAAATTGGAGGGTAAATCACCATTCCGCCGACATTATAGCCGCCATGAATCCGCGGTACATATTGCTAGAACAAGGCCGATGAGAGAGTTGAATACAACTTGCCGAACTCTGTCTTCAGTATAAAAGAAAACTCTGTCGCCACGCATTTGAACGGAAGATTCCGGCAAATTTAAAAATAATGCTCATTTTGATATTCCAAATATTATTCTTTGTACACAAGGAGAACAATGCGGCAGAGAAACCCGTCCTTTTATCTGTTGCAATCCCCTCATCTTTGCTAGTAATCACTTCAAAAATCGAGGAAATCCGTCGCAATTTTCTCTAGCCCATTTTCTTCGGTCCCTGAAATATTTGAGTTTCTAATTCCGGAAATAATGGCCTCACCGATGAACGGGATGCGGCTCTGCATTACCCCTTGATTCACTTCTTACACGATATCAAGAAAATGGCATTCTGGAACACTTTCTGATTTTCGACAAAAAAAAAGGGGAACGGCTTGAACCACTATTCCGCCAACATGCTATTCGCCATAACTCCGCAGTACGCATAATTGGAAAAATGCCGATGAGTGCGTAGAATCCTACATCATATATGTAGCAGATGACTCCAGCTTCAAGAGAACCGCCAAAATCACTCGGAATTATCTCTTACATATATGATCTAGGTTTTAACAAAGCTCGTCGAACCCTATTTTCAGTATAAAAGATAACTCTCTATCCCTGCGCGTTTGGACGGGAGATGCCGGCAAATTTAAAAAAAAAAAAAAAAAAAACGGTCATTTTGACCTTCAAAATTGACATTTTTCTACACAAGTTAAACGAAGTGACTCAGAGGCCCCCCTTGTAACTGTAGCAATCCTGCATTTTCCCCAGTAATATCCGCAAAATTCCAGTAATTTTCTCGCAACGTCTCTCTAGCCCCAATTTTTGGGTAGCGGTAACTAAAATATTTGAGTCTCTAATTCCGGAAATAATGGCCATACTAATTAACGGGATGCGGCTCTGTATTCCCTCTTGGATAATGGCAATCGCGAACACTTTATGATTTTCGAGAAAAAATTTGGAGGGTAAATCACCATTCCGCCGACATTACAGCCGCCATAACTCCGCGGTACCTATAGCTAGAACAAGGCCGATGAGTGAGTTGAATACAGCTCGCCAAACTTCGTCTTCAGTATAAAAGAAAACTGTCTCCACGCATTTGGACGGGAGATTCCGGCAAATTTAAAAGTAATGGTCATTTTGATATTCCAAAAATTATTCTTTGTACACAAGGAGAACAATGCGGCAGAGAGACCCGGCCTGTTATCTGTTGCAATCCCCTCATCTTCGCAAGTAATCACTTCAAAAATCGAGGAAATCCGTCGCAATTTTCTCTAGCCCATTTTCGTCTGTCCCTGAAATATTTGTTTCTAATTCCGGAAATAATGGCCTCACCGAGGAACGGGATGCGGTTCTGCATTACCCCTTGATTTACTTCTTACACGATATCATCACAAAGGCATTTTGGAACACTTTCTGATTTTCGACAAAAAAAAATCAGGGGAACAGCTTCAACCACTATTCCGCCGACATACTATTCGCCATAACTCCGCAGTACGCATTGTTGGAAAAATGCCGATGAGTGCGCTGAATCCTACATTATATATGTAGCAGATGGCTCCAACTTCAAGAGAACCGCCAAAATCACTCGGACTTATCTCTTACATATATGATCTAGGTTTTAACAGAGCTCGTCGAACCCTATTTTCAGTATAAAAATAACTCTCTATCCCTGCGCGTTTGGACGGGAGAAGCCGGCATATTTGAAAAAAAAAAATGGTCATTTTTACATTCAAAATTGACATTTTTCTACACAAGATAAACGAAGTGGCTCAGAGGCCCCCTTTTGACTGTAGCATTCACGCATTTTCCCCAGTAATAACCGCAAAATTCCAGCAAATTTCTCTTAACGTCTTCCTAGCCCCAATTTTTGTGTAGCGGTAACTAAAATATTTGAATCTCTAATTCCGGAAATAATGGCCATTCTAATTAACGAGAAGCGGCCCTGTATTCCCTCTTGGATAATGGCAATCGCGAACACTTTTTGATTTTCGAGAAAAAAATTGGAGGGTAAATCACCATTCCGCCGACATTATAGCCGCCATAACTCCGCGGTACGTATAGCTAGAACAAGGTCGATGAGTGTGTTGAATACAGCTCGCCGAACTCTGTCTTCAGTATAAAAGAAAACTCTCTGTCGCCTGGCATTTGGACGGGGGATTCCGGCAAATATAAAAATAATAGTCATTCTGATATTCCAAATATTATTCTTTGCACACAAGGAGAACAATGCGGCAGAGAGACCTGTCCTTTTATCTGTTGCAATCCCCTCATCTTCGCTAGTAATCACTTTAAAAATCGAGGAAATACGTCGCAATTTTCTCTAGCCCATTTTCTTCGGTCCCTGAAATATTTGAGTTTATAATTCCGGAAATAATGGCCTCACCGAGGAACGGGTTGCGGTTCTGCATTACCCCTTGATTTACTTCTTACACGATACCACCAAAATGCAATTATGGAACACTTCCTGATTTTCGACAAAAAAAGGGCGACGGCTTCAACCACTATTCCGCCGAAATGCTATTCGCCATAACTCCGCAGTACGCATAGTTGGAAAAATGCCGATGAGTGCGTTGAATCCTACATCATATACGTAGCAGATGACTCCAGCTTCAAGAGAACCGCCAAAATCACTCGGACTCATCTCTTACATATATGATCTAGGTTTTAACAGAGCTCGTCGAACCCTATTTTCAGTATAAAAATAACTCTCTATCCCTGAGCGTTTGGACGGGAAATACCGGCAAATTTAAAAAAAAATGGTCATTGTGACCGTCAAAATTGACATTTATCTACACAAGATAAACGAAGTGGCTCAGAGGCCCCCCTTTTAACTGTAGCATTCCCACATTTTCCACAGTATTAACCGCAAAATTCCAGCAAATTTGTCGCAATGTCTTTCTAGTCCCAATTTTTGGGTACCGGTAACTAAAATATTTGAATCTCTAATTCCGGAAATAATGGCCATACTGATTAACGGGACGCGGCCCTGTATTCCCTCTTTGATAATGGCAATCGCGAACACTTTATGATTTCCGAGAAAAAAACTGGAGGGTAAATCACCATTCCGCCGAAATTATAGCCGCCATAACTCCGCGGTACGTATAGCTAGAACAAGGCCGATGAGTGAGTTGAATACAGGTCGACGAACTTTGTCTTCAGTATAAAAGAAAACTCTGTCGCCACGCATTTGGACGGGAGATTCCGGCAAATTTAAAAATAATGGTCATTTTGATATTCCAAATATTATTCTTTGTACACAAGGAGAATAATGCGGCAGAGAGACCCGTCCTTTTATCTGTTGCAATCCCCTCATCTTCGCTAGTAATCACTTCAAAAATCGAGGAAATCCGTCGCAATTTTCTCTAGCCCATTTTCTTCTGTCCCTGAAATATTTGAGTTTCTAATTCCGGAAATAATGGCCTCACCGAGGAACGGGATGCGGTTCTGCATTACCCCTTGATTCACTTCTTACACGATATTAAGAAAATGGCATTCTGGAACACTTTCTGATTTTCGACAAAAATAAGGGGAACGGCTTGAACCACTATTCCGCCAACATGCTATTCGCCATAACTCCGCAGTACGCATAATTGGAAAAATGCCGATGAGTGCGTTGAATCCTACATCATATATGTAGCAGATGACTCCAGCTTCAAGAGAACCGCCAAAATCACTCGGAATTATCTCTTACATATATGATCTAGGTTTTAACAGAGCTCGTCGAACCCTATTTTCAGTATAAAAGATAACTCTCTATCCCTGCGTGTTTGGACGGGAGATGCAGGCAAATTAAAAAAAAAGGTCATTTTGACCTTCAAAATTGACATTTTTCTACACAAGGTAAACGAAGTGGTTCAGAGGCCCCCCTTTTAACTGTGGCATTCCCGCATTTTCCCCAGTAATATCCGCAAAATTCCAGTAAATTTCTCGCAACGTCTTTCTAGCCCCAATTTTTGGGTAGCGGTAACTAAAATATTTGTATCTCTAATTACGGGAATAATGGCCATACTAATTAACGGGATGCGGCCCTGTATTCCCTCTTGGAAAATGGCAATCGCGAACACTTTATGATTTTCGAGAAAAAAAATTGGAGGGTAAAGCACCATTCCGCCGACGTTATAGCCGCCATAACTCCGCGGTACGTATAGCTAGAACAAGGCCGATGAGCGAGTTGAATACAGCTCGCCGAACTCTGTCTTCAGTATAAAAGAAAACTCTCTGTCGCCACGCATTTGGACGGGAGATTCCGGCAAATTTAAAAATAATGGTTATTTTCATATTCCAAATATTATTCTTTGTACACAAGGAGAACAATGCGGCTGATAGACCCGTCCTTTTATCTGTTGCAATCCCCTCATCTTCGCTAGTAATCACTTCAAAAATCGAGGAAATCCTTCGCAATTTTCTCTATCCCATTTTCTTCGTTCCCTGAAATATTTGAGTTTCTAATTCCGGAAATAATGGCCTCACCGAGGAACGGGATGCGGTTCTGCATTACCCCTTGATTTACTTCTTACACGATATCATCAAAATGGCATTCTGGAACACTTTCTGATTTTCGACAAAAAAAAATCAGGGGAACAGCTTCAACCACTATTCCGCCGACATACTATTCGCCATAACTCCGCAGTACGCATAGTTGCAAAAATGCCGATGAGTGCGTTGAATCCTACATCATATATGTAGCAGATGACTCCAGCTTCAAGAGAACCGCCAAAATCACTCGGACTTATCTCTTACATATATGATCTAGGTTTTAACAGAGCTCGTCGAACCCTATTTTCAGTATAAAAATAACACTCTACTCCTGCGCGTTTGGACGGGAGATGCCGGCAAATTTGAAAAAAAAAAAAAAAAAAAAAAGTGGTCATTTTGACCTTGAAAATCAACATTTTTCTACACAAGATAAACGAAGAGGCTCAGAGGCCCCCTTTTTAACTGTAGCATTCCCGCATTTTCCCCAGTAATAACCGCAAAATTCCAGCAAATTTGTCGCAAAGCCTTTCTAGCCCCAAAATTTGGGTACCGGTAACTAAAATATTTGAATCTCTAATTCCGGAAATAATGGCCATACTAATTAACGGGATGCGGCCCTGTATTCCCTCTTGGATAATGGCAATCGCGAACACTTTATGATTTTCGAGAAAAAAATTGGAGTGTAAATCACCATTCCGCCGACATTATAGCCGCCATGACTCCGCGGTACATATAGTTAGAACAAGGCCGATGAGAGAGTTGAATACAGCTTGCCGAACTCTGTCTTCAGTATAAAAGAAAACTCTGTCGCCACGCATTTGAACGGGAGATTCCGGCAAATTTAAAAATAATGCTCATTTTGATATTCCAAATATTATTCTTTGTACACAAGGAGAACAATGCGGCAGAGAAACCCGTCCTTCTATCTGTTGCAATCCCCTCATCTTTGCTAGTAATCACTTCAAAAATCGAGGAAATCTGTCGCAATTTTCTCTAGCCCATTTTCTTCGGTCCCTGAAATATTTGAGTTTCTAATTCCGGAAATAATGGCCTCACCGATGAACGGGATGCGGCTCTGCATTACCCCTTGATTCACTTCTTACACGATATCAAGAAAATGGCATTCTGGAACACTTTCTGATTTTCGAAAAAAAAAAACGGGAACGGCTTGAACCACTATTCCGCCAACATGCTATTCGCCATAACTCCGCAGTACGCATAATTGGAAAAATGCCGATGAGTGCGTTGAATCCTACATCATATATGTAGCAGATGACTCCAGCTTCAAGAGAACCGCCAAAATCACTCGGACTTATTTCTTACATATATGATCTAAGTTTTAACAGAACTCGTCGAACCCTATTTTCAGTATAAAAGATAACTCTCTATCCCTGCGCGTTTGGACGGGAGAAGCCGGCAAATTTGAAAAAAAAAATGGTCATTTTGACCTTCAAAATTGACATTTTTCTACACAAGATAAACGAAGTGGCTCAGAGGCCCCCTTTTGACTGTAGCATTCCCGCATTTTCCCCAGTAATAACCGCAAAATTCCAGCAAATTTCTCTTAACGTCTTTCTAGCCCCAATTTTTGGGTAGCGGTAACTAAAATATTTGAATCTCTAATTCCGGAAATAATGGCCATACTAATTAACGGGAATCGGCCCTGTATTCCCTCTTGGATAATGGCAATCGCGAACACTTTTTGATTTTCGAGAAAAAAATTGGAGGGTAAATCACCATTCCGCCGAAATTATAGCCGCCATAACTCCGCGGTACGTATAGCTAGAACAAGGCCGATGAGTGAGTTGAATACAGCTCGCCGAACTCTGTCTTCAGTATAAAAGAAAACTCTGTCGCCACGCATTTGGACGGGAGATTCCGGCAAATTTAAAAATAATGGTAATTTTCATATTCCAAATATTATTCTTTGTACACAAGGAGAACAATGCGGCAGATGGACCCGTCATTTTATCTGTTGCAATCCCCTCATCTTCGCTAGTAACCACTTCAAAAATCGAGGAAATCCTTCGCAATTTTCTCTACCCCATTTTCTTCGTTCCCTGAAATATTTGAGTTTCTAATTCCGGATATAATGGCCTCACCGAGGAACGGGATGCGGTTCTGCATTACCCCTTGATTTACTTCTTACACGATATCATCAAAATGGCATTATGGAACACTTTCTGATTTTCGACAAAAATAAAAAAGGGGAACGGCTTCAACCACTATTCCGCCGACATACTATTCGCCATAACTCCGCAGTACGCATAGTTGCAAAAATGCTGATGAGAGCGTTGAATCCTACATCATATATGTAGCAGATGACTCCAGCTTCAAGAGAACCGCCAAAATCACTCGGACTTATCTCTTACATATATGATCTAGGTTTTAACAGAGCTCGTCGAACCCTATTTTCAGTATAAAAATAACTGTCTATCCCTGCGCGTTTGGACGGGAGATGCCGGCAAATTTGAAAAAAAAATATGGTCACTTTGACCTTCAAAATTGATATTTTTCTACACAAAATCAACGAAGTGGCTGAGAGTCCCCCCTTTTAACTGTAGAATTAACGCATTTTCCCCAGTAATAACCGCAAAATTCCAGCAAATTTGTTGCAATGTCTTTCTGGACCCAATTTATGGGTACCGGTAACTAAAATATTTGAATCTCTAATTCCGGAAATAATGGCCATACTGATTAACGGGATGCGGCCCTGTATTCCCTCTTGGATAATGGCAATCGCGAACACTTTATGATTTTCGAGAAAAAAATTGGAGGGTAAATCACCATTCCGCCGACATTATAGCCGCCATAACTCCGCGGTACGTATAGCTAGAACTAGGCCGATGAGCGAGTTGAATACAGCTCGCCGAACTCTGTCTTCAGTATAAAAGAAAACTCTCTGCCGCCACGCATTTGGACGGGAGATTCCGGCAAATTTAAAAGTAATGATCATTTTCATATTCCAAATATTATTCTTTGTACACAAGGAGAATAATGCGGCACAGAGACCCGTTCTTTTATCTGTTGCAATCCCCTCATCTTCGCTAGTAATCACTTCAAAAATCGAGGAAATCCGTCGCAATTTTCTCTAGCCCATTTTCTTCTGTCCCTGAAATATTTGAGTTTCTAATTCCGGAAATAATGGCCTCACCAAGGAACGGGATGCGGTTCTGCATTACCCCTTGATTTACTTCTTACACGATATCATCACAATGGCATTCTGGAACACTTTCTGATTTTCGACAAAAAAAAATCAGGGGAACAGCTTCAACCACTATTCCGCCGACATACTATTCGCCATAACTCCGCAGTACGCATAGTTGGAAAAATGCCGATGAGTGCGCTGAATCCTACATCATATATGTAGCAGATGGCTCCAACTTCAAGAGAACCGCCAAAATCACTCGGACTTATCTCTTACATATATGATCTAGGTTTTAACAGAGCTCGTCGAACCCTATTTTCAGTATAAAAATAACTCTCTATCCCTGCGCGTTTGGACGGGAGAAGCCGGCAAATTTGAAAAAAAAAGATGGTAATTTTGACATTCAAAATTGACATTTTTCTACACAAGATAAACGAAGTGGCTCAGAGGCCCCCTTTTGACTGTAGCATTCCCGCATTTTCCCCATTCATAACCGCAAAATTCCAGCAAATTTCTCTTAACGTCTTTCTAGCCCCAATTTTTGGGTAGCGGTAACTAAAATATTTGAATCTCTAATTCCGGAAATAATGGCCATTCTAATTAACGGGAAGCGGCCCTGTATTCCCTCTTGGATAATGGCAATCGCGAACACTTTTTGATTTTCGAGAAAAAAATTGGAGGGTAAATCACCATTCCGCCGACATTATAGCCGCCATAACTCCGCGGTACGTATAGCTAGAACAAGGTCGATGAGTGTGTTGAATACAGCTCGCCGAACTCTGTCTTCAGTATAAAAGAAAACTCTCTGTCGCCTGGCATTTGGACGGGGGATTCCGGCAAATATAAAAATAATAGTCATTCTGATATTCCAAATATTATTCTTTGTACACAAGGAGAACAATGCGGCAGAGAGACCCGTCCTTTTATCTGTTGCAATCCCCTCATCTTCGCTAGTAATCACTTCAAAAATCGAGGAAATACGTCGCAATTTTCTCTAGCCCATTTTCTTCGGTCCCTGAAATATTTGAGTTTCTAATTCCGGAAATAATGGCCTCACCGAGGAACGGAATGCGGTTCTGCATTACCCCTTGATTTACTTCTTACACGATACCACCAAAATGCAATTATGGAACACTTCCTGATTTTCGACAAAAAAAGGGCGACGACTTCAACCACTATTCCGCCGACATGCTATTCGCCATAACTCCGCAGTACGCATAGTTGGAGAAATGCCGATGAGTGCGTTGAATCCTACATCATATACGTAGCAGATGACTCCAGCTTCAAGAGAACCGCCAAAATCACTCGGACTTATCTCTTACATATATGATCTAGGTTTTAACAGAGCTCGTCGAACCCTATTTTCAGTATAAAAATAACTCTCTATCCCTGAGCGTTTGGACGGGAGATACCGGCAAATTTGAAAAAAAAAATGGTCATTTTGACCTTCAAAACTGACATTTTTCTACACAAGATAAACGAAGTGGCTCAGAGGCCCCCCTTTTAACTGTAGCATTCCCACATTTTCCACAGTATTAACCGCAAAATTCCAGCAAATTTGTCGCAATGTCTTTCTAGTCCCAATTTTTGGGTACCGGTAACTAAAATATTTGAATCTCTAATTCCGGAAATAATGGCCATTCTAATTAACGGGAAGCGGCCCTGTATTCCCTCTTGGATAATGGCAATCGCGAACACTTTTTGATTTCCGAGAAAAAAACTGGAGGGTAAATCACCATTCCGCCGAAATTATAGCCGCCATAACTCCGCGGTACGTATAGCTAGAACAAGGCCGATGAGTGAGTTGAATACAGGTCGACGAACTTTGTCTTCAGTATAAAAGAAAACTCTGTCGCCACGCATTTGGACGGGAGATTCCGGCAAATTTAAAAATAATGGTCATTTTGATATTCCAAATATTATTCTTTGTACACAAGGAGAACAATGCGGCAGAGACCCGACCTTTTATCTGTTGCAATCCCCTCATCTTCGCTAGTAATCTCTTCAAAAATCGAGGATATCCGTCGCAATTTTCTCTAGCCCATTTTCTTCGGTCCCTGAAATATTTGAGTTTCTAATTCCGGAAATAATGGCCTCACCGAGGAACGGGTTGCGGCTTTGCATTACCCCTTGATTCACTTCTTACACGATATTAAGAAAATGGCATTCTGGAACACTTTCTGATTTTCGACAAAAAAAAAGTGGAACGGCTTGAACCACTATTCCGCCAACATGCTATTCGCCATAACTCCGCAGTACGCATAATTGGAAAAATGCCGATGAGTGCGTTGAATCCTACATCATATATGTAGCAGATGACTCCAGCTTCAAGAGAACCGCCAAAATCACTCGGAATTATCTCTTACATATATGATCTATGTTTTAACAGAGCTCGTCGAACCCTATTTTCAGTATAAAAGATAACTCTCTATCCCTGCGCGTTTGGACGGGAGATGCCGGCAAATTTAAAAAAAAAAAAAAAAAACGGTCAATTTGACCTTCAAAATTGACATTTTTCTACACAAGGTAAACGAAGTGGCTCAGAGGCCCCCCTTGTAACTGTAGCATTCCCGCATTTTCCCCAGTAATATCCGCAAAATTCCAGTAATTTTCTCGCAACGTCTTTCTAGCCCCAATTTTTGGGTAGCGGTAACTAAAATATTTGAATCTCTAATTCCGGAAATAATGGCCATACTAATTAACGGGATGCGGCTCTGTATTCCCTCTTGGATAATGGCAATTGCGAACACTTTATGATTTTCGAGAAAAAAATTGGAGGGTAAATCACCATTCCGCCGACATTTCAGCCGCCATAACTCCTCGGTACCTATAGCTAGAACAAGGCCGATGAGTGAGTTGAATACAGCTCGCCAAACTTCGTCTTCAGTATAAAAGAAAACTGTCTCCACGCATTTGGACGGGAGATTCCGGCAAATTTAAAAGTAATGGTCATTTTCATATTCCAAATATTATTCTTTGTACACAAGGAGAATAATGCGGCAGAGAGACCCGTCCTTTTATCTGTTGCAATCCCCTCATCTTCGCTAGTAATCACTTCAAAAATCGAGGAAATCCGTCGCAATTTTCTCTAGCCCATTTTCTTCTGTCCCTGAAATATTTGAGTTTCTAATTCCGGAAATAATGGCCTCACCGAGGAACGGGATGCGGTTCTGCATTACTCCTTGATTTACTTCTTACACGATATCATCACAATGGCATTCTGGAACACTTTCTGATTTTCGACAAAAAAAAATCAGGGGAACAGCTTCAACCACTATTCCGCCGACATACTATTCGCCATAACTCCGCAGTACGCATAGTTGGAAAAATGCCGATGAGTGCGCTGAATCCTACATCATATATGTAGCAGATGGCTCCAACTTCAAGAGAACCGCCAAAATCACTCGGACTTATCTCTTACATATATGATCTAGGTTTTAACAGAGCTCGTCGAACCCTATTTTCAGTATAAAAATAACTCTCTATCCCTGCGCGTTTGGACGGGAGAAGCCGGCAAATTTGAAAAAAAAAATGGTCATTTTGACATTCAAAATTGACATTTTTCTACACAAGATAAACGAAGTGGCTCAGAGGCCCCCTTTTAACTGTAGCATTCCAGCATTTTCCCCATTAATAACCGCAAAATTCCAGCAAATTTCTCTTAACGTCTTTCTAGCCCCAATTTTTGGGTAGCGGTAACTAAAATATTTGAATCTCTAATTCCGGAAATAATGGCCATTCTAATTAACGGGAAGCGGCCCTGTATTCCCTCTTGGATAATGGCAATCGCGAACACTTTTTGATTTTCGAGAAAAAAATTGGAGGGTAAATCACCATTCCGCCGACATTATAGCCGCCATAACTCCGCGGTACGTATAGCTAGAACAAGGTCGATGAGTGTGTTGAATACAGCTCGCCGAACTCTGTCTTCAGTATAAAAGAAAACTCTCTGTCGCCTGGCATTTGGACGGGGGATTCCGGCAAATATAAAAATAATAGTCATTCTGATATTCCAAATATTATTCTTTGTACACAAGGAGAATAATGCGGCAGAGAGACCCGTCCTTTTATCTGTTGCAATCCCCTCATCTTCGCTAGTAATCACTTCAAAAATCGAGGAAATACGTCGCAATTTTCTCTAGCCCATTTTCTTCGGTCCCTGAAATATTTGAGTTTCTAATTCCGAAAATAATGGCCTCACCGAGGAACGGAATGCGGTTCTGCATTACCCCTTGATTTACTTCTTACACGATACCACCAAAATGCAATTATGGAACACTTCCTGATTTTCGACAAAAAAAGGGCGACGACTTGAACCACTATTCCGCCGACATGCTATTCGCCATAACTCCGCAGTACGCATAGTTGGAGAAATGCCGATGAGTGCGTTGAATCCTACATCATATACGTAGCAGATGACTCCAGCTTCAAGAGAACCGCCAAAATCACTCGGACTTATCTCTTACATATATGATCTAGGTTTTAACAGAGCTCGTCGAACCCTATTTTCAGTATAAAAATAACTCTCTATCCCTGAGCGTTTGGACGGGAGATACCGGCAAATTTGAAAAAAAAAATGGTCATTTTGACCTTCAAAATTGACATTTTTCTACACAAGATAAACGAAGTGGCTCAGAGGCCCCCCTTTTAACTGTAGCATTCCCACATTTTCCACAGTATTAACCGCAAAATTCCAGCAAATTTGTCGCAATGTCTTTCTAGTCCCAATTTTTGGGTACCGGTAACTAAAATATTTGAATCTCTAATTCCGGAAATAATGGTCATACTGATTAACGGGACGCGGCCCTGTATTCCCTCTTGGATAATGGCAATCGCGAACACTTTATGATTTCCGAGAAAAAAACTGGAGGGTAAATCACCATTCCGCCGAAATTATAGCCGCCATAACTCCGCGGTACGTATAGCTAGAACAAGGCCGATGAGTGAGTTGAATACAGGTCGACGAACTTTGTCTTCAGTATAAAAGAAAACTCTGTCGCCACGCATTTGGACGGGAGATTCCGGCAAATTTAAAAATAATGGTCATTTTGATATTCCAAATATTATTCTTTGTACACAAGGAGAACAATGCGGCAGAGACCCGACCTTTTATCTGTTGCAATCCCCTCATCTTCGCTAGTAATCTCTTCAAAAATCGAGGATATCCGTCGCAATTTTCTCTAGCCCATTTTCTTCGGTCCCTGAAATATTTGAGTTTCTAATTCCGGAAATAATGGCCTCACCGAGGAACGGGTTGCGGCTCTGCATTACCCCTTGATTCACTTCTTACACGATATTAAGAAAATGGCATTCTGGAACACTTTCTGATTTTCGACAAAAAAAAAGTGGAACGGCTTGAACCACTATTCCGCCAACATGCTATTCGCCATAACTCCGCAGTACGCATAATTGGAAAAATGCCGATGAGTGCGTTGAATCCTACATCATATATGTAGCAGATGACTCCAGCTTCAAGAGAACCGCCAAAATCACTCGGAATTATCTCTTACATATATGATCTAGGTTTTAACAGAGCTCGTCGAACCCTATTTTCAGTATAAAAGATAACTCTCTATCCCTGCGCGTTTGGACGGGAGATGCCGGCAAATTTAAAAAAAAAAAAAAAAAAAACGGTCAATTTGACCTTCAAAATTGACATTTTTCTACACAAGGTAAACGAAGTGGCTCAGAGGCCCCCCTTGTAACTGTAGCATTCCCGCATTTTCCCCAGTAATATCCGCTAAATTCCAGTAATTTTCTCGCAACGTCTTTCTAGCCCCAATTTTTGGGTAGCGGTAACTAAAATATTTGAATCTCTAATTCCGGAAATAATGGCCATACTAATTAACGGGATGCGGCTCTGTATTCCCTCTTGGATAATGGCAATCGCGAACACTTTATGATTTTCGAGAAAAAAATTGGAGGGTAAATCACCATTCCGCCGACATTACAGCCGCCATAACTCCGCGGTACCTATAGCTAGAACAAGGCCGATGGGTGAGTTGAATACAGCTCGCCAAACTTCGTCTTCAGTATAAAAGAAAACTGTCTCCACGCATTTGGACGGGAGATTCCGGCAAATTTAAAAGTAATGGTCATTTTGATATTCCAAAAATTATTCTTTGTATACAAGGAGAACAATGCGGCAGAGAGACCCGTCCTTTTATCTGTTGCAATCCCCTCATCTTCGCTAGTAATCACTTCAAAAATCGAGGAAATCCGTCGCAATTTTCTCTAGCCCATTTTCGTCTGTCCCTGAAATATTTGAGTTTCTAATTCCGGAAATAATGGCCTCACCGAGGAACGGGATGCGGTTCTGCATTACCCCTTGATTTACTTCTTACACGATATCACCAAAATGCCATTATGGAACACTTCCTGATTTTCGACAAAATAAGGGTAACGGCTTCAACCACTATTCCGCCGATATGCTATTCGCCATAACTCCGCAGTACGCATAGTTGGAAAAATGCCGATGAGTGCGTTGAATCCTACATCATATATGTAGCAGATGACTCCAGCTTCAAGAGAACCGCCAAAATCACTCGGACTTATCTCTTACATATATGATCTAGGTTTTAACAGAGCTCGTCGAACCCTATTTTCAGTATAAAAGTTAACTCTCTATCCCTGCGCGTTTGGACGGGAAATGCCGGCAAATTTAAAAAAAAAGTCATTTTGACCTTCAAAATTGACATTTTTCTACACAAGGTAAACGAAGTGGTTCAGAGGCCCCCCTTTTAACTGTAGCATTCCCGCATTTTCCCCAGTAATATCCGCAAAATTCCAGTAAATTTCTCGCAACGTCTTTCTAGCCCCAATTTTTGGGTAGCGGTAACTAAAATATTTGAATCTCTAATTACGGGAATAATGGCCATACTAATTAACGGGATGCGGCCCTGTATTCCCTCTTGGAAAATGGCAATCGCGAACACTTTATGATTTTCGAGAAAAAAAATTGGAGGTTAAAGCACCATTCCGCCGACGTTATAGCCGCCATAACTCCGCGGTACGTATAGCTAGAACAAGGCCGATGAGTGAGTTGAATACAGCTCGCCGAACTCTGTCTTCAGTATAAAAGAAAACTCTCTGTCGCCACGCATTTGGACGGGAGATTCCGGCAAATTTAAAAATAATGGTCATTTTCATATTCCAAATATTATTCTTTGTACACAAGTAGAACAATGCGGCTGATAGACCCGTCCTTTTATCTGTTGCAATCCCCTCATCTTCGCTAGTAATCACTTCAAACATCGAGGAAATCCTTCGCAATTTTCTCTAACCCATTTTCTTCGTTCCCTGAAATATTTGAGTTTCTAATTCCGGAAATAATGGCCTCACCGACGAACGGGATGCGGTTCTGCATTACCCCTTGATTTACTTCTTACACGATATCATCAAAATGGCATTATGGAACACTTTCTGATTTTCGACAAAAATAAAAAAGGGGAACGGCTTCAACCACTATTCCGCCGACATACTATTCGCCATAACTCCGCAGTACGCATAGTTGCAAAAATGCCGATGAGTGCGTTGAATCCTACATCATATATGTAGCAGATGACTCCAGCTTCAAGAGAACCGCCAAAATCACTCGGACTTATCTCTTACATATATGATCTAGGTTTTAACAGAGCTCGTCGAACCCTATTTTCAGTATAAAAATAACTGTCTATCCCTGTGCGTTTGGACGGGAGATGCCGGCAAATTTGAAAAAAAAATATGGTCACTTTGACCTTCAAAATTGATATTTTTCTACACAAAATGAACGAAGTGGCTCAGAGGCCCCCCTTTTAACTCTAGAATTCCCGCATTTTCCCCAGTAATAACCGCAAAATTCCAGCAAATTTGGCGCAATGTCTTTCTGGGCCCAATTTATGGGTACCGGTAACTAAAATATTTGAATCTCTAATTCCGGAAATAATGGCCATACTGATTAACGAGATGCGGCCCTGTATTCCCTCTTGGATAATGGCAATCGCGAACACTTTGATTTTCGAGAAAAAAATTGGAGGGTAAATCACCATTCCGCCGACATTATAACCGCCATAACTCCGCGGTACTTATAGCTAGAACAAGGCCGATGAGTGAGTTGAATACAGCTCGCCGAACTTTGTCTTCTGTATAAATGAAACCTCTCTGTGTCCACGAATTTGAACTGGAGATCCCGGCAAATTAAAAAAAAAATGGTCATTTTGATATTCCAAATGTTAGTCTTTGTATACAAGTAGAACAATGCGGCAGATAGACCCGCCCTTTTATCTGTTGCAATCCTCTCATCTTCGCTAGTAATCACTTCAAAAATCGAGGAAATCTGTCTCAATTTTCTCTAGCCCATTTTCTTCGGTCCCTGAAATATTTGAGTTTCTAATTCCGGAAATAATGGCCTCACCGAGGACCGGGATGCGGTTCTGCATTACCCCTTGATTTACTTCTTACACGATATCATCAATATGGCATTCTGGAACACTTTCTGATTTTCGACAAAAAAAAATCAGGGGAACACCTTCAACCACTATTCCGCCGACATACTATTCGCCATAACTCCGCAGTACGCATAGTTGCAAAAATGCCGATGAGTGCGTTGAATCCTACATCATATATGTAGCAGATGACTCCAGCTTCAAGAGAACCGCCAAAATCACTCGGACTTATCTCTTACATATATGATCTAGGTTTTAACAGAGCTCGTCGAACCCTATTTTCAGTATAAAAATAACTGTCTATCCCTGTGCGTTTGGACGGGAGAAGCCGGCAAATTTGAAAAAAAAAAAAAAAAAAAGGTCATTTTGACCTTCAAATTTGACATTTTTCTACACAAGATAAACGAAGTGGCTCAGAGGCCCCCTTTTGATTGTAGCATTCCCGCATTTTCACCAGTAATAACCGCAAAATTCCAGCAAATTTCTCTTAACGTCTTTCTAGCCCCAATTTTTGGGTAGCGGTAACTAAAATATTTGAATCTCTAATTCCGGAAATAATGGCCATACTAATTAACGGGAAGCGGCCTTGTATTCCCACTTGGATAATGGCAATCGCGAACACTTTTTGATTTTCGAGAAAAAAATTGGAGGGTAAATCACTATTCCGCCGAAATTATAGCCGCCATAACTCCGCGGTACGTATAGCTAGAACAAGGCCGATGAGTGAGTTGAATACAGCTCGCCGAACTCTGTCTTCAGTATAAAAGAAAACTCTCTGTCGCCTGGCATTTGGACGGGGGATTCCGGAAAATATAAAAATAATAGTCATTCTCATATTCCAAATATTATCCTTTGTACATAAGGAGAACAATGCGGCAGAGAGACCCGTCCTTTTATCTGCTGCAATCACCTCATCTTCGCTAGTAATCACTTCAAAAATCGAGGAAATCCTTCGCAATTTTCTCTAGCCCAGTTTCTTCGTTCCCTGAAATATTTGGGTTTCTAATTCCGGAAATAATGGCCTCACCGAGGAACGGGATGCGGCTCTGCATTACCCCTTGATTTACTTCTTACACGATATCATCAAAATGGCATTATGGAACACTTTCTGATTTTCGACAAAAAAAAAAGGGGGGGAAAGGCTTCAACCACTATTCCGCCGACATACTATGCGCCATAACTCCGCAGTACGCATAGTTGCAAAAATGCCGATGAGTGCGTTGAATCCTACATCATATATGTAGCAGATGACTCCAGCTTCAAGAGAACCGCCAAAATCACTCGGACTTATCTCTTACATATATGATCTAGGTTTTAACAGAGCTCGTCGAACCCTATTTTCAGTATAAAAATAACACTCTATTCCTGCGCGTTTGGACGGAAGATGCCGGCAAATTTGAAAAAAAAAAAAAAAAAAAAAAGTGGTCATTTTGACCTTCAAAATCAACATTTTTCTACACAAGATAAACGAAGTGGTTCAGAGGACCCCTTTTTAACTGTAGCATTCCCGCATTTTCCCCAGTAATAACCGCAAAATTCCAGCAAATTTGTCGCAAAGCCTTTCTAGGCCCAAAATTTGGGTACCGGTAACTAAAATATTTGAATCTCTAATTCCGGAAATAATGGCCATACTAATTAACGGGATGCGGCCCTGTATTCCCTCTTGGATAATGGCAATCGCGAACACTTTATGATTTTCGAGAAAAAAATTGGAGGGTAAATCACCATTCCGCCGACATTATAGCCGTCATGAATCCGCGGTACATATTGCTAGAACAAGGCCGATGAGAGAGTTGAATACAGCTTGCCGAACTCTGTCTTCAGTATAAAAGAAAACTCTGTCGCCACGCATTTGAACGGGAGATTCCGGCAAATTTAAAAATAATGCTCATTTTGATATTCCAAATATTATTCTTTGTACACAAGGAGAACAATGCGGCAGAGAAACCCGTCCTTTTATCTGTTGCAATCCCCTCATCTTTGCTAGTAATCACTTCAAAAATCGAGGAAATCCGTCGCAATTTTCTCTAGCCCATTTTCTTCGGTCCCTGAAATATTTGAGTTTCTAATTCCGGAAATAATGGCCTCACCGATGAACGGGATGCGGCTCTGCATTAACCCTTGATTCACTTCTTACACGATATCAAGAAAATGGCATTCTGGAACACTTTCTGATTTTCGACAAAAAAAAAGGGGAACGGCTTGAACCACTATTCCGCCAACATGCTATTCGCCATAACTCCGCAGTACGCATAATTGGAAAAATGCCGATGAGTGCGTAGAATCCTACATCATATATGTAGCAGATGACTCCAGCTTCAAGAGAACCGCCAAAATCACTCGGAATTATCTCTTACATATATGATCTAGGTTTTAACAAAGCTCGTCGAACCCTATTTTCAGTATAAAAGATAACTCTCTATCCCTGCGCGTTTGGACGGGAGATGCCGGCAAATTAAAAAAAAAGGTCATTTTGACCTTCAAAATTGACATTTTTCTACACAAGGTAAACGAAGTGGTTCAGAGGCCCCCCTTTTAACTGTGGCATTCCCGCATTTTCCCCAGTAATATCCGCAAAATTCCAGTAAATTTCTCGCAACGTCTTTCTAGCCCCAATTTTTGGGTAGCGGTAACTAAAATATTTGTATCTCTAATTACGGGAATAATGGCCATACTAATTAACGGGATGCGGCCCTGTATTCCCTCTTGGAAAATGGCAATCGCGAACACTTTATGATTTTCGAGAAAAAAAATTGGAGGGTAAAGCACCATTCCGCCGACGTTATAGCCGCCATAACTCCGCGGTACGTATAGCTAGAACAAGGCCGATGAGTGAGTTGAATACAGCTCGCCGAACTCTGTCTTCAGTATATAAGAAAACTCTCTGTCGCCACGCATTTGGACGGGAGATTCCGGCAAATTTAAAAATAATGGTTATTTTCATATTCCAAATATTATTCTTTGTACACAAGGAGAACAATGCGGCTGATAGACCCGTCCTTTTATCTGTTGCAATCCCCTCATCTTCGCTAGTAATCACTTCAAAAATCGAGGAAATCCTTCGCAATGTTCTCTATCCCATTTTCTTCGTTCCCTGAAATATTTGAGTTTCTAATTCCGGAAATAATGGCCTCACCGAGGAACGGGATGCGGTTCTGCATTACCCCTTGATTTACTTCTTACACGATATCATCAAAATGGCATTCTGGAACACTTTCTGATTTTCGACAAAAAAAAAATCAGGGGAACAGCTTCAACCACTATTCCGCCGACATACTATTCGCCATAACTCCGCAGTACGCATAGATGCAAAAATGCCGATGAGTGCGTTGAATCCTACATCATATATGTAGCAGATGACTCCAGCTTCAAGAGAACCGCCAAAATCACTCGGACTTATCTCTTACATATATGATCTAGGTTTTAACAGAGCTCGTCGAACCCTATTTTCAGTATAAAAATAACTGTCTATCCCTGTGCGTTTGGACGGGAGAAGCCGGCAAATTTGAAAAAAAAAAAGGTCATTTTGACCTTCAAATTTGACATTTTTCTACACAAGATAAACGAAGTGGCTCAGAGGCCCCCTTTTGATTGTAGCATTCCCGCATTTTGCCCAGTAATAACCGCAAAATTCCAGCTAATTTCTCTTAACGTCTTTCTAGCCCCAATTTTTGGGTAGCGGTAACTAAAATATTTGAATCTCTAATTCCGGAAATAATGGCCATACTAATTAACGGGCAGCGGCCCTGTATTCCCTCTTGGATAATGGCAATCGCGAACACTTTTTGATTTTCGAGAAAAAAATTGGAGGGTAAATCACAATTCTGCCGAAATTATAGCCGCCATAACTCCGCGGTACGTATAGCTAGAACAAGGCCGATGAGTGAGTTGAATACAGCTCGCCGAACTCTGTCTTCAGTATAAAAGAAAACTCTCTGTCGCCGCGCATTTGGACGGGAGATTCCGGCAAATTTAAAAATAATGGTAATTTTCATATTCCAAAATTTATTCTTTGTACACAAGGAGAACAATGCGGCAGATGGACCCGTCCTTTTATCTGTTGCAATCCCCTCATCTTCGCTAGTAATCACTTAAAAAATCGAGGAAATCCTTCGCAATTTTCTCTACCCCATTTTCTTCGTTCCCTGAAATATTTGAGTTTCTAATTCCGGATATAATGGCCTCACCGAGGAACGGGATGCGGTTCTGCATTACCCCTTGATTTACTTCTTACACGATATCAAAATGGCATTATGGAACACTTTCTGATTTTCGACAAAAATAAAAAAGGGGAACGGCTTCAACCACTATTGCGCCGACATACTATTCGCCATAACTCCGCAGTACGCATAGTTGCAAAAATGCCGATGAATGCGTTGAATCCTACATCATATATGTAGCAGATGACTCCAGCTTCAAGAGAACCGCCAAAATCACTCGGACTTATCTCTTACATATATGATCTAAGTTTTAACAGAACTCGTCGAACCCTATTTTCAGTATAAAAGATAACTCTCTATCCCTGCGCGTTTGGACGGGAGATGCCGGCAAATTTGAAAAAAAAATATGAATCACTTTGACCTTCAAAATTGATATTTTTCTACACAAAATGAACGAAGTGGCTGAGAGTCCCCCCTTTTAACTGTAGAATTAACGCATTTTCCCCAGTAATAACCGCAAAATTCCAGCAAATTTGTTGCAATGTCTTTCTGGACCCAATTTATGGGTACCGGTAACTAAAATATTTGAATCTCTAATTCCGGAAATAATGGCCATACTGATTAACGGGATGCGGCCCTGTATTCCCTCTTGGATAATGGCAATCGCGAACACTTTATGATTTTCGAGAAAAAAATTGGAGGGTAAATCACCATTCCGCCGACATTATAGCCGCCATAACTCCGCGGTACGTATAGCTAGAACTAGGCCGATGAGCGAGTTGAATACAGCTCGCCGAACTCTGTCTTCAGTATAAAAGAAAACTCTCTGCCGCCACGCATTTGGACGGGAGATTCCGGCAAATTTAAAAGTAATGGTCATTTTCATATTCCAAATATTATTCTTTGTACACAAGGAGAATAATGTGGCACAGAGACCCGTTCTTTTATCTGTTGCAATCCCCTCATCTTCGCTAGTAATCACTTCAAAAATCGAGGAAATCCGTCGCAATTTTCTCTAGCCCATTTTCTTCTGTCCCTGAAATATTTGAGTTACTAATTCCGGAAATAATGGCCTCACCGAGGAACGGGATGCGGTTCTGCATTACCCCTTGATTTACTTCTTACACGATATCATCACAATGGCATTCTGGAACACTTTCTGATTTTCGATAAAAAAAAAATCAGGGGAACAGCTTCAACCACTATTCCGCCGACATACTATTCGCCATAACTCCGCAGTACGCATAGTTGGAAAAATGCCGATGAGTGCGCTGAATCCTACATCATATATGTAGCAGATGGCTCCAACTTCAAGAGAACCGCCAAAATCACTCGGACTTATCTCTTACATATATGATCTAGGTTTTAACAGAGCTCGTCGAACCCTATTTTCAGTATAAAAATAACTCTCTATCCCTGCGCGTTTGGACGGGAGAAGCCGGCAAATTTGAAAAAAAAAATGGTCATTTTGACATTCAAAATTGACATTTTTCTACACAAGATAAACGAAGTGGCTCAGAGGCCCCCTTTTGACTGTAGCATTCCCGCATTTTCCCCATTAATAACCGCAAAATTCCAGCAAATTTCTCTTAACGTCTTTCTAGCCCCAATTTTTGGGTAGCGGTAACTAAAATATTTGAATCTCTAATTCCGGAAATAATGGCCATACTGATTAACGGGACGCGGCCCTGTATTCCCTCTTGGATAATGGCAATCGCGAACACTTTATGATTTCCGAGAAAAAAACTGGAGGGTAAATCACCATTCCGCTGAAATTATAGCCGCCATAACTCCGCGGTACGTATAGCTAGAACAAGGCCGATGAGTGAGTTGAATACAGGTCGACGAACTTTGTCTTCAGTATAAAAGAAAACTCTGTCGCCACGCATTTGGACGGGAGATTCCGGCAAATTTAAAAATAATGGTCATTTTGATATTCCAAATATTATTCTTTGTACACAAGGAGAACAATGCGGCAGAGACCCGACCTTTTATCTGTTGCATTCCCCTCATCTTCGCTAGTAATCTCTTCAAAAATCGAGGATATCCGTCGCAATTTTCTCTAGCCCATTTTCTTCGGTCCCTGAAATATTTGAGTTTCTAATTCCGGAAATAATGGCCTCACCGAGGAACGGGTTGCGGCTCTGCATTACCCCTTGATTCACTTCTTACACGATATTAAGAAAATGGCATTCTGGAACACTTTCTGATTTTCGACAAAAAAAAAGTGGAACGGCTTGAACCACTATTCCGCCGAAATGCTATTCGCCATAACTCCGCAGTACGCATAATTGGAAAAATGCCGATGATTGCGTTGAATCCTACATCATATATGTAGCAGATGACTCCAGCTTCAAGAGAACCGCCAAAATCACTCGGAATTATCTCTTACATATATGATCTAGGTTTTAACAGAGCTCGTCGAACCCTATTTTCAGTATAAAAGATAACTCTCTATCCCTGCGCGTTTGGACGGGAGATGCCGGCAAAAATAAAAAAAAAAAATTAAACGGTCAATTTGACCTTCAAAATTGACATTTTTCTACACAAGGTAAACGAAGTGGCTCAGAGGCCCCCCTTGTAACTGTAGCATTCCCGCATTTTCCCCAGTAATATCCGCCAAATTCCAGTAATTTTCTCGCAACGTCTTTCTAGCCCCAATTTTTGGGTAGCGGTAACTAAAATATTTGAATCTCTAATTCCGGAAATAATGGCCATACTAATTAACGGGATGCGGCTCTGTATTCCCTCTTGGATAATGGCAATCGCGAACACTTTATGATTTTCGAGAAAAAAATTGGAGGGTAAATCACCATTCCGCCGACATTACAGCCGCCATAACTCCTCGGTACCTATAGCTAGAACAAGGCCGATGAGTGAGTTGAATACAGCTCGCCAAACTTCGTCTTCAGTATAAAAGAAAACTATCTCCACGCATTTGGACGGGAGATTCCGGCAAATTTAAAAGTAATGGTCATTTTGATATTCCAAAAATTATTCTTTGTATACAAGGAGAACAATGCGGCAGAGAGACCCGTCCTTTTATCTGTTGCAATCCCCTCATCTTCGCTAGTAATCACTTCAAAAATCGAGGAAATCCGTCGCAATTTTCTCTAGCCCATTTTCGTCTGTCCCTGAAATATTTGAGTTTCTAATTCCGGAAATAATTGCCTCACCGAGGAACGGGATGCGGTTCTGCATTACCCCTTGATTTACTTCTTACACGATATCAACAAAATGGCATTGTGGAACACTTCCTGATTTTCGACAAAATAAGGGTAACGGCTTCAACCACTATTCCGCCGACATGCTATTCGCCATAACTCCGCAGTACGCATAGTTGGAAAAATGCCGATGAGTGCGTTGAATCCTACATCATATATGTAGCAGATGACTCCAGCTTCAAGAGAAACGCCAAAATCACTCGGACTTATCTCTTACATATATGATCTAGGTTTTAACAGAGCTCGTCGAACCCTATTTTCAGTATAAAAGATAACTCTCTATCCCTGCGCGTTTGGACGGGAGATGCCGGCAAATTTAAAAAAAAAAAAAGGTCATTTTGACCTTCAAAATTGACATTTTTCTACACAAGGTAAACGAAGTGGTTCAGAGGCCCCCCTTTTAACTGTAGCATTCCCGCATTTTCCCCAGTAATATCCGCAAAATTCCAGTAAATTTCTCGCAACGTCTTTCTAGCCCCAATTTTTGGGTAGCGGTAACTAAAATATTTGAATCTCTAATTACGGGAATAATGGCCATACTAATTAACGGGATGCGGCCCTGTATTCCCTCTTGGAAAATGGCAATCGCGAACACTTTATGATTTTCGAGAAAAAAAATTGGAGGGTAAAGCACCATTCCGCCGACGTTATAGCCGCCATAACTCCGCGGTACGTATAGCTAGAACAAGGCCGATGAGTGAGTTGAATACAGCTCGCCGAACTCTGTCTTCAGTATAAAAGAAAACTCTCTGTCGCCACGCATTTGGACGGGAGATTCCGGCAAATTTAAAAATAATGGTCATTTTCATATTCCAAATATTATTCTTTGTACACAAGTAGAACAATGCGGCTGATAGACCCGTCCTTTTATCTGTTGCAATCCCCTCATCTTCGCTAGTAATCACTTCAAACATCGAGGAAATCCTTCGCAATTTTCTCTAGCCCATTTTCTTCGGTCCCTGAAATATTTGAGTTTCTAATTCCGGAAATAATGGCCTCACCGACGAACGGGATGCGGTTCTGCATTACCCCTTGATTTACTTCTTACACGATATCATCAAAATGGCATTATGGAACACTTTCTGATTTTCGACAAAAATAAAAAAGGGGAACGGCTTCAACCACTATTCCGCCGACATACTATTCGCCATAACTCCGCAGTACGCATAGTTGCAAAAATGCCGATGAGTGCGTTGAATCCTACATCATATATGTAGCAGATGACTCCAGCTTCAAGAGAACCGCCAAAATCACTCGGACTTATCTCTTACATATATGATCTAGGTTTTAACAGAGCTCGTCGAACCCTATTTTCAGTATAAAAATAACTGTCTATCCCTGTGCGTTTGGACGGGAGATGCCGGCAAATTTAAAAAAAAAGTATGGTCACTTTGACCTTCAAAATTGATATTTTTCTACACAAAATGAACGAAGTGGCCCAGAGGCCCCCCTTTTAACTCTAGAATTCCCGCATTTTCCCCAGTAATAACCGCAAAATTCCAGCAAATTTGTCGCAATGTCTTTCTGGGCCCAATTTATGGGTACCGGTAACTAAAATATTTGAATCTCTAATTCCGGAAATAATGGCCATACTGATTAACGGGACGCGGCCCTGTATTCCCTCTTGGATAATGGCAATCGCGAACACTTTATGATTTCCGAGAAAAAAATTGGAGGGTAAATCACCATTCCGCAGAATTATAGCCGCCATAACTCCGCGGTACGTATAGCTAGAACAAGGCCGATGAGTGAGTTGAATACAGGTCGACGAACTTTGTCTTCAGTATAAAAGAAAACTCTGTCGCCACGCATTTGGACGGGAGATTCCGGCAAATTTAAAAATAATGGTCATTTTGATATTCCAAATATTATTCTTTGTACACAAGGAGAACAATGCGGCAGAGACCCGACCTTTTATCTGTTGCAATCCTCTCATCTTCGCTAGTAATCTCCTCAAAAATCGAGGATATCCGTCGCAATTTTCTCTAGCCCATTTTCTTCGGTCCCTGAAATATTTGAGTTTCTAATTCCGGAAATAATGGCCTCACCGAGGAACGGGATGCGGCTCTGCATTACCCCTTGATTCACTTCTTACACGATATCAAGAAAATGGCATTCTGGAACACTTTCTGATTTTCGACAAAAAAAAAAGGGGAACGGCTTGAACCACTATTCCGCCAACATGCTATTCGCCATAACTCCGCACTACGCATAATTGGAAAAATGCCGATGAGTGCGTTGAATCCTACATCATATACGTAGCAGATGACTCCAGCTTCAAGAGAACCGCCAAAATCACTCGGACTTATCTCTTACATATATGATCTAGGTTTTAACAGAGCTCGTCGAACCCTATTTTCAGTATAAAAATAACTGTCTATCCCTGTGCGTTTGGACGGGAGATGCCGGCAAATTTGAAAAAAAAATATGGTCACTTTGACATTCAAAATTGATATTTTTCTACACAAAATGAACGAAGTGGCTCAGAGTCCCCCCTTTTAACTCTAGAATTCCCGCATTTTCCCCAGTAATAACCGCAAAATTCCAGCAAATTTGTCGCAATGTCTTTCTGGGCCCAATTTATGGGTACCGGTAACTAAAATATTTGAATCTCTAATTCCGGAAATAATGGCCATACTGATTAACGGGATGCGGCCCTGTATTCCCTCTTGGATAATGGCAATCGCGAACACTTTGATTTTCGAGAAAAAAATTGGAGGGTAAATTACCATTCCGACGACATTATAACCGCCATAACTCCGAGGTACTTATAGCTAGAACAAGGCCGATGAGTGAGTTGAATACAGCTCGCCGAACTTTGTCTTCTGTATAAATGAAACCTCTCTGTGTCCACGAATTTGAACTGGAGATACCGGCAAATTAAAAAAAAATTGTCATTTTGATATTCCAAATGTTATTCTTTGTATACAAGTAGAACAATGCGGCAGATAGACCCGCCCTTTTATCTGTTGCAATCCTCTCATCTTCGCTAGTAATCACTTCAAAAATCGAGGAAATGTGTCTCAATTTTCTCTAGCCCATTTTCTTCGGTCTCTGATATATTTGAGTTTCTAATTCCGGAAATAATGGCCTCACCGAGGAACGGGATGCGGTTCTGCATTACCCCTTGATTTACTTCTTACACGATATCATCAAAATGGCATTCTGGAACACTTTCTGATTTTCCACAAAAAAAAATTAGGGGAACAGCTTCAACCACTATTCCGCCGACATACTATTCGCCATAACTCCGCAGTACGCATAGTTGCAAAAATGCCGATGAGTGCGTTGAATCCTACTTCTTATATGTAGCAGATGACTCCAGCTTCAAGAGAACCGCCAAAATCACTCGGACTTATCTCTTACATATATGGTCTAGGTTTTAACAGAGCTCGTCGAACCCTATTTTCAGTATAAAAATAACTGTCTATCCCTGTGCGTTTGGACGGGAGAAGCCGGCAAATTTGAAAAAAAAAAAAAAGGTCATTTTGACCTTCAAATTTGACATTTTTCTACACAAGATAAACGAAGTGGCTCAGAGGCCCCCTTTTGACTGTAGCATTCCCGCATTTTCCCCAGTAATAACCGCAAAATTCCAGCAAATTTCTCTTAACGTCTTTCTAGCCCCAATTTTTGGGTAGCGGTAACTAATATATTTGAATCTCTAATTCCGGAAATAATGGCCATACTAATTAACGGGAAGCGGCCCTGTATTCCCTCTTGGATAATGGCAATCGCGGACACTTTTTGATTTTCGAGAAAAAAATTGGAGGGTAAATCACCATTCCGCCGAAATTATAGCCGCCATAACTCCGCGGTATGTATAGATAGAACAAGGCTGATGAGTGAGTTTGAATACAGCTCGCCGAACTCTGTCTTCAGTATAAAAGAAAACTCTCTGTCGCCTGGCATTTGGACGGGGGATTCCGGCAAATATAAAAATAATAGTCATTCTCATATTCCAAATATTATCCTTTGTACACAAGGAGAACAATGCGGCAGAGAGACCCGTCCTTTTATCTGTTGCAATCACCTCATCTTCGCTAGTAATCACTTCAAAAATCGAGCAAATACGTCGCAATTGTCTCTAGCCCAGTTTCTTCGTTCCCTGAAATATTTGGGTTTCTAATTCCGGAAATAATGGCCTCACCGAGGAACGGGATGCGGCTCTGCATTACCCCTTGATTTACTTCTTACACGATATCATCAAAATGGCATTATGGAACACTTTCTGATTTTCGACAAAAAAAAAGGGGGGAAAGGCTTCAACCACTATTCCGCCGACATACTATTCGCCATAACTCCGCAGTACGCATAGTTGCAAAAATGCCGATGAGTGCGTTGAATCCTACATCATATATGTAGCAGATGACTCCAGCTTCAAGAGAACCGCCAAAATCACTCGGACTTATCTCTTACATATAGGATCTAGGTTTTACAAGAGCTTGTCGAACCCTATTTTCAGTATAAAAATAACACTCTATTCCTGCGCGTTTGGACGGGAGATGCCGGCAAATTTGAAAAAAAAAAAAAAAAAAAAAAAAAGTGGTCATTTTGACCTTCAAAATCAACATTTTTCTACACAAGATAAACGAAGTGGCTCAGAGGCCCCCTTTTTAACTGTAGCATTCCCGCATTTTCCCCAGTAATATCCGCAAAATTCCAGTAATTTTCTCGCAACGTCTTTCTAGCCCCAATTTTTGGGTAGCGGTAACTAAAATATTTGAATCTCTAATTCCGGAAATAATGGCCATACTAATTAACGGGATGCGGCTCTGTATTCCCTCTTGGATAATGGCAATCGCGAACACTTTATGATTTTCGAGAAAAAAATTGGAGGGTAAATCACCATTCCGCCGACATTACAGCCGCCATAACTCCACGGTACCTATAGCTAGAACAAGGCCGATGAGTGAGTTGAATACAGCTCGCCAAACTTCGTCTTCAGTATAAAAGAAAACTGTCTCCACGCATTTGGACGGGAGATTCCGGCAAATTTAAAAGTAATGGTCATTTTGATATTCCAAAAATTATTCTTTGTACACAAGGAGAACAATGCGGCAGTGAGACCCGTCCTTTTATCTGTTGCAATCACCTCATCTTCGCTAGTAATCACTTCAAAAATCGACGAAATCCGTCGCAATTGTCTCTAGCCCAGTTTCTTCGTTCCCTGAAATATTTGGGTTTCTAATTCCGGAAATAATGGCCTCACCGAGGAACGGGTTGCGGCTCTGCATTACCCCTTGATTTACTTCTTACACGATATCATCAAAATGGCATTATGGAACACTTTCTGATTTTCGACAAAAAAAAAGGGGGGGAAAGGCTTCAACCACTATTCCGCCGACATACTATTCGCCATAACTCCGCAGTACGCATAGTTCCAAAAATGCCGATGAGTGCGTTGAATCCTACATCATATATGTAGCAGATGACTCCAGCTTCAAGAGAACCGCCAAAATGACTCGGACTTATCTCTTACATATATGATCTAGGTTTTAACAGAGCTCGTCGAACCCTATTTTCAGTATAAAAGATAACTCTCTATCCCTGCGCGTTTGGACGGGAGATGCCGGCAAATTTAAAAAAAAAAAAGATCATTTTGAACTTCAAAATTGTCATTTTTCTACACAAGGTAGACGAAGTGGTTCAGAGGCCCCCCTTTTTAACTGTAGCATTCCCGCATTTTCCCCAGTAATATCCGCAAAATTCCAGTAAATTTCTCGCAACATCTTTCTAGCCCCAATTTTTGGGTAGCGGTAACTAAAATATTTGAATCTCAAATTACGGAAATAATGGCCATACTAATTAACGGGATGCGGCCCTGTATTCCCTCTTGGAAAATGGCAATCGCGAACACTTTATGATTTTCGAGAAAAAAATTGGACGGTAAATCACCATTCCGCCGACATTACAGCCGCCATAACTCCGCGGTACCTATAGCTAGAACAAGGCCGATGAGTGAGTTGAATACAGCTCGCCAAACTTCGTCTTCAGTATAAAAGAAAACTGTCTCCACGCATTTGGACGGGAGATTCCGGCAAATTTAAAAGTAATGGTCATTTTGATATTCCAAAAATTATTCTTTGTACACAAGGAGAACAATGCGGCAGAGAGACCCGTCATTTTATCTGTTGCATTCCCCTCATCTTCGCTAGTAATCACTTCAAAAATCGAGGAAATCCGTCGCAATTTTCTATAGCCCATTTTCGTCTGTCCCTGAAATATTTGAGTTTCTAATTCCGGAAATAATGGCCTCACCGAGGAACGGGATACGGTTCTGCATTACCCCTTGATTTACTTCTTACACGATATCATCACAATGGTATTCTGGAACACTTTCTGATTTTCGACAAAAAAAAATCAGGGGAACAGCTTCAACCACTATTCCGCCGACATACTATTCGCCATAACTCCGCAGTACGCATAGTTGGAAAAATGCCGATGAGTGCGCTGAATCCTACATCATATATGTAGCAGATGGCTCCAACTTCAAGAGAACCGCCAAAATCACTCGGACTTATCTCTTACATATATGATCTAGGTTTTAACAGAGCTCGTCGAACCCTATTTTCAGTATAAAAATAACTGTCTATCCCTGCGCGTTTGGACGGGAGATGCCGGCAAATTTGAAAAAAAAAATATGGTCACTTTGACCTTCAAAATTGATATTTTTCTACACAAAATGAACGAAGTGGCTGAGAGTCCCCCCTTGTTACTGTAGAATTAACGCATTTTCCCCAGTAATAACCGCAAAATTCCAGCAAATTTGTTGCAATGTCTTTCTGGACCCAATTTATGGGTACCGGTAACTAAAATATTTGAATCTCTAATTCCCCAAATAATGGCCATACTGATTAACGGGATGCGGCCCTGTATTCCCTCTTGGATAATGGCAATCGCGAACACTTTATGATTTTCGAGAAAAAAATTGGAGGGTAAATCACCATTCCGCCGACATTATAGCCGCCATAACTCCGCGGTACGTACAGCTAGAACTAGGCCGATGAGCGAGTTGAATACAGCTCGCCGAACTCTGTCTTCAGTATAAAAGAAAACTCTCTGCCGCCACGCATTTGGACGGGAGATTCCGGCAAATTTAAAAGTAATGGTCATTTTCATATTCCAAATATTATTCTTTGTACACAAGGAGAAAAATGCGGCAGAGAGACCCGTTCTATTATCTGTTTCAATCCCCTCATCTTCGCTAGTAATCACTTCAAAAATCGAGGAAATCCGTCGCAATTTTCTCTAGCCCATTTTCTTCTGTCCCTGAAATATTTGAGTTTCTAATTCCGGAAATAATGGCCTCACCGAGGAACGTGATGCGGTTCTGCATTACCCCTTGATTTACTTCTTACACGATATCATCAAAATGGCATTCTGGAACACTTTCTGATTTTCGACAAAAAAAATCAGGGGAACAGCTTCAACCACTATTCCGCCGACATACTATTCGCCATAACTCCGCAGTACGCATAGTTGGAAAAATGCCGATGAGTGCGCTGAATCCTACATCATATATGTAGCAGATGGCTCCAACATCAAGAGAACCGCCAAAATCACTCGGACTTATCTCTTACATATATGATCTAGGTTTTAACAGAGCTCGTCGAACCCTATTTTCAGTATAAAAATAACTCTCTATCCCTGCGCGTTTGGACGGGAGAAGCCGGCAAATTTGAAAAAAAAAAACAATGGTCATTTTGACATTCAAAATTGACATTTTTCTACACAAGATAAACGAAGTGGCTCAGAGGCCCCCTTTTGACTGTAGCATTCCCGCATTTTCCCCAGTAATAACCGCAAAATTCCAGCAAATTTCTCTTAACGTCTTTCTAGCCCCAATTTTTGGGTAGCGGTAACTAAAATATTTGAATCTCAAATTCCGGAAATAATGGCCATTCTAATTAACGGGAAGCGGCCCTGTATTCCCTCTTGGATAATGGCAATCGCGAACACTTTTTGATTTTCGAGAAAAAAATTGGAGGGTAAATCACCATTCCGCCGAAATTATAGCCGCCATAACTCCGCGGTACGTATAGCTAGAACAAGGCCGATGAGTGAGTTGAATACAGCTCGCCGAACTCTGTCTTCAGTATAAAAGAAAACTCTCTGTCGCCTGGCATTTGGACGGGGGATTCCGGCAACTATAAAAATATTAGTCATTCTCATATTCCAAATATTATCCTTTGTACACAAGGAGAACAATGCGGCAGAGAGACCCGTCCTTTTATCTGTTGCAATCACCTCATCTTCGCTAGTAATCACTTCAAAAATCGAGGAAATCCGTCGCAATTGTCTCTAGCCCAGTTTCTTCGTTGCCTGAAATATTTGGGTTTCTAATTCCGGAAATAATGGCCTCACCGAGGAACGGGATGCGGCTCTGCATTACCCCTTGATTTACTTCTTACACGATATCATCCAAATGGCATTATGGAACACTTTCTGATTTTCGACAAAAAAAAAAGGGGGAAAGGCTTCAACCACTATTCCGCCGACATACTATTCGCCATAACTCCGCAGTACGCATAGTTGCAAAAATGCCGATGAGTGCGTTGAATCCTACATCATATATGTAGCAGATGACTCCAGCTTCAAGAGAACCGCCAAAATCACTCGGACTTATCTCTTACATATATGATCTAGGTTTTAACAGAGCTCGTCGAACCCTATTTTCAGTATAAAAATAACTATCCCAGCGCGTGTCGACGGGAGATGCCGGCAAATTTAAAAAAAATATGGTCATTTTGACCTTCAAACTTGACATTTTTCTACACAAGGTAAACGAAGTGGTTCAGAGGCCCCCCTTTTAACTGTAGCATTCCCGCATTTTCCCCAGTAATAACAGCAAATTTCCACCAAATTTGTCGCAAAGCCTTTCTAGAACCAAAATTTGGGTACCGGTAACTAAAATATTTGAATCTCTAATTCCGGAAATAATGGCCATACTAATTAACGGGATGCGGCCCTGTATTCCCTCTTGGATAATGGCAATCGCGAACACTTTATGATTATCGAGAAAAAATTGGAGGGTAAATCACCATTCCGCCGATATTATAGCCGCCATGACTCCGCGATACATATAGCTAGAACAAGGCCGATGAGTGAGTTGAATACAGCTTGCCCAACTCTGTCTTCAGTATAAAAGAAAACTCTGTCGCCACGCATTTGAACGGGAGATTCCGGCAAATTTAAAAATAATGCTCATTTTGATATTCCAAATATTATTCTTTGTACACAAGGAGAACAATGCGGCAGAGAAACCCGTCCTTTTATCTGTTGCAATCCCCTCATCTTTGCTAGTAATCACTTCAAAAATCGAGGAAATCCGTCGCAATTTTCTCCAGCCCATTTTCTTCGGTCCCTGAAATATTTGAGTTTCTAATTCCGGAAATAATGGCCCCACCGATGAACGGGATGCGGCTCTGCATTACCCCTTGATTCACTTCTTACACGATATCAAGAAAATGGCATTCTGGAACACTTTCTGATTTTCGACAAAAAAAAGGGGAACGGCTTGAACCACTATTCCGCCAACATGCTATTCGCCATAACTCCGCAGTACGCATAATTGGAAAAATGCTGATGAGTGCGTTGAATCCTACATCATATATGTAGCAGATGACTCCAGCTTCAAGAGAACCGCCAAAATCACTCGGAATTATCTCTTACATATATGATCTAGGTTTTAACAGAGCTCGTCGAACCCTATTTTCAGTATAAAAGATAACTCTCTATCCCTGCGCGTTTGGACGGGAATTGCCGGCAAATTTAAAAAAAAAAAAAACTGTCATTTTGACCTTCAAAATTGACATTTTTCTACACAAGGTAAACGAAGTGGCTGAGAGTCCCCCCCTTTTAACTGTAGAATTAACGCATTTTCCCCAGTAATAACCGCAAAATTCCAGCAAATTTGTTGCAATGTCTTTCTGGACCCAATTTATGGGTACCGGTAACTAAAATATTTGAATCTCTAATTCCGGAAATAATGGCCATACTGATTAACGGGATGCGGCCCTGTATTCCCTCTTGGATAATGGCAATCGCGAACACTTTATGATTTTCGAGAAAAAAATTGGAGGGTAAATCACCATTCCGCCGACATTATAGCCGCCATAACTCCGCGGTACGTATAGCTAGAACAAGGCCGATGAGCGAGTTGAATACAGCTCGCCGAACTCTGTCTTCAGTATAAAAGAAAACTCTCTGCCGCCACGCATTTGGACGGGAGATTCCGGCAAATTTAAAAGAAATGGTCATTTTCATATGCCAAATATTATTCTTTGTACACAAGGAGAATAATGCGGCAGAGAGACCCGTCCTTTTATCTGTTGCAATCCCCTCATCTTCGCTAGTAATCACTTCAAAAATCGAGGAAATCCGTCGCAATTTTCTCTAGCCCATTTTCTTCTGTCCCTGAAATATTTGAGTTTCTAATTCCGGAAATAATGGCCTCACCGAGGAACGGGATGCGGTTCTGCATTACCCCATGATTTACTTCTTACACGATATCATCAAAATGGCATTCTGGAACACTTTCTGATTTTCGACAAAAAAAAAATCAGGGGAACAGCTTCAACCACTATTCCGCCGACATACTATTCGCCATAACTCCGCAGTACGCATAGTTTGAAAAATGCCGATGAGTGCGCTGAATCCTACATCATATATGTAGCAGATGGCTCCAACTTCAAGAGAACCGCCAAAATCACTCGGACTTATCTCTTACATATATGATCTAGGTTTTAACAGAGCTCGTCGAACCCTATTTTCAGTATGAAAATAACTCTCTATCCCTGAGCGTTTGGACGGGAGATACCGGCAAATTTGAAAAAAAAAAATGGTCATTTTGACCTTCAAAATTGACATTTTTCTACACAAGATAAACGAAGTGGCTCAGAGGCCCCCCTTTTAACTGTAGCATTCCCACATTTTCCACAGTATTAACCGCAAAATTCCAGCAAATTTGTCGCAATGTCTTTCTAGTCCCAATTTTTGGGTACCGGTAACTAAAATATTTGAATCTCTAATTCCGGAAATAATGGCCATACTGATTAACGGGACGCGGCCCTGTATTCCCTCTTGGATAATGGCAATCGCGAACACTTTATGATTTCCGAGAAAAAAACTGGAGGGTAAATCACCATTCCGCCGAAATTATAGCCGCCATAACTCCGCGGTACGTATAGCTAGAACAAGGCCGATGAGTGAGTTGAATACAGGTCGACGAACTTTGTCTTCAGTATAAAAGAAAACTCTGTCGCCACGCATTTGGACGGGAGTTTCCGGCAAATTTAAAAATAATGGTCATTTTGATATTCCAAATATTATTCTTTGTACACAAGGAGAACAATGCGGCAGAGACCCGACCTTTTATCTGTTGCAATCCTCTCATCTTCGCTAGTAATCTCTTCAAAAATAGAGGATATCCGTCGCAATTTTCTCTAGCCCATTTTCTTCTGTCCCTGAAATATTTGAGTTTCTAATTCCGGAAATAATGGCCTCACCGAGGAAAGGGATGCGGCTCTGCATTACCCCTTGATTTACTTCTTACACGATATTAAGAAAATGGCATTCTGGAACACTTTCTGATTTTCGAGAAAAAAAAAGGGGAACGGCTTGAACCACTATTCTGCCAACATGCTATTCGCCATAACTCCGCAGTACGCATAATTGGAAAAATGCCGATGAGTGCGTTGAATCCTACATCATATATGTAGCAGGTGACTCCAGCTTCAAGAGAACCGCCAAAATCACTCGGAATTATCTCTTACATATATGATCTAGGTTTTAACAGAGCTCGTCGAACCCTATTTTCAGTATAAAAGATAACTCTCTATCCCTGCGCGTTTGGACGGGAGATGCCGGCAAATTAAAAAAAAAAAAAAAAAAACGGTCATTTTGACCTTCAAAATTGACATTTTTCTACACAAGGTAAACGAAGTGGCTCAGAGGCCCCCCTTGTAACTGTAGCATTCCCGCATTTTCCCCAGTAATATCCGCAAAATTCCAGTAAATTTCTCGCAACGTCTTTCTAGCCCCAATTTTTGTGTACCGGTAACTAAAATATTTGTATCTCTAATTACGGGAATAATGGCCATACGAATTAACGGGATGCGGCTCTGTATTCCCTCTTGGATAATGGCAATCGCGAACACTTTATGATTTTCGAGAAAAAAATTGGAGGGTAAATCAACATTCCGCCGACATTACAGCCGCCATAACTCCGCGGTACCTATAGCTAGAACAAGGCCGATGAGAGAGTTGAACACAGCTTGCCGAACTCTGTCTTCAGTATAAAAGAAAACTCTGTCGCCACGCATTTGAACGGGAGATTCCGGCAAATTTAAAAATAATGGTCATTTATATATTCCAAATATTATTCTTTGTACACAAGGAGAACAATGCGGCAGAGAAACCCGTCCTTTTATCTGTTGCAATCCCCTCATCTTTGCTAGTAATCACTTCAAAAATCGAGGAATTCCGTCGCAATTTTCTCTAGCCCATTTTCTTCGGTCCCTGAAATATTTGAGTTTCTAATTCCGGAAATAATGGCCTTACCGATGAACGGGATGCGGCTCTGCATTACCCCTTGTTTCACTTCTTACACGATATCAAGAAAATGGCATTCTGGAACTCTTTCTGATTTTCGACAAAAAAAAAAAGGGGAACGGCTTGAACCACTATTCCGCCAACATGCTATTCGCCATAACTCCGCAATACGCATAATTGGAAAAATGCCGATGAGTGCGTTGAATCCTACATCATATATGTAGCAGATGACTCCAGCTTCAAGAGAACCGCCAAAATCACTCGGAATTATCTCTTACATATATGATCTAGGTTTTAACAAAGCTCGTCGAACCCTATTTTCAGTATAAAAGATAACTCTCTATCCCTGCGCGTTTGGACGGGAGATGCCGGCAAATTTAAAAAAAAAAAAAAAAAAAAAAACGGTCATTTTGACCTTCAAAATTGACATTTTTCTACACGAGGTAAACGAAGTGGCTCAGAGGCCCCCCTTGTAACTGTAGCATTCCCGCATTTTCCCCAGTAATATCCGCAAAATTCCAGTAATTTTCTCGCAACGTCTTTCTAGCCCCAATTTTTGGGTAGCGGTAACTAAAATATTTGAATCTCTAATTCCGGAAATAATGGCCATACTAATTAACGGGATGCGGCTCTGTATTCCCTCTTGGATAATGGCAATCGCGAACACTTTATGATTTTCGAGAAAAAAATTGGAGGGTAAATCACCATTCCGCCGACATTACAGCCGCCATAACTCCGCGGTACGTATAGCTAGAACAAGGCCGATGAGTGAGTTGAATACAGCTCGCCGAACTCTGTCTTCAGTATAAAAGAAAACTCTCTGTCGCCACGCATTTCGACGGGAGATTCCGGCAAATTTAAAAATAATGGTAATTTTCGTATTCCAAAATTTATTCTTTGTACACAAGGAGAACAATGCGGCAGATGGACCCGTCCTTTTATCTGTTGCAATCCCCTCATCTTCGCTAGTAATCACTTCAAAAATCGAGGAAATCCTTCGCAATTTTCTCTAGCACATTTTCTTCGTTCCCTGAAATATTTGAGTTTCTAATTCCGGAAATAATGGCATCACCGAGGAACGGGATGCGGTTCTGCATTACCCCTTGGTTTACTTCTTACACGATATCACCAAAATGGCATTATGGAACACTTCCTGATTTTCGACAAAAAAAGGGCAACGGCTTCAACCACTATTCCGCCGACATGCTATTCGCCATAACTCCGCAGTACGCATAGTTGGAAAAATGCCGATGAGTGCGTTGAATCCTACATCATATATGTAGCAGATGACTCCAGCTTCAAGAGAACCCCCAAAATCACTCGGACTTATCTCTTACATATATGATCTAGGTTTTAACAGAGCTCGTCGAACCCTATTTTCAGTATAAAAGATAACTCTCTATCCCTGCGCCTTTGGACGGGAGATGCCGGCAAATTTAAAAAAAAAAGGTCATTTTGAACTTCAAAATTGACATTTTTCTACACAAGGTAAACGAAGTGGTTCAGAGGCCCCCCTTTTAACTGAAGCATTCCCGCATTTTCCCCAGTAATATCCGCAAAATTCCAGTAAATTTCTCGCAACGTCTTTCTAGCCCCAATTTTTGGGTAGCGGTAACTAAAATATTTGAATCTCTAATTACGGAAATAATGGCCATACTAATTAACGGGATGCTGCCCTGTATACCCTCTTGGAAAATGGCAATCGCGTACACTTTATGATTTTCGAGAAAAAAATTGGAGGGTAAAGCACCATTCCGCCGACGTTATAGCCGCCATAACTCCGCGGTACGTATATCTAGAACAAGGCCGATGAGTGAGTTGAATACAGCTCGCCGAACTCTGTCTTCAGTATAAAAGAAAACTCTGTCGCCACGCATTTGGACGGGAGATTCCGGCAAATTTAAAAGTAATGGTCATTTTCATATTCCAAATATTATTCTTTGTACACAAGGAGAATAATGCGGCAGAGAGACCCGTCCTTTTATCTGTTGCAATCTCCTCATCTTCGCTAGTAATCACTTCAAAAATCGAGGAAATCCGTCGCAATTTTCTCTAGCCCATTTTCTTCTGTCCCTGAAATATTTGAGTATCTAATTCCGGAAATAATGGCCTCACCGTGGAACGGGATGCGGTTCTGCATTACCCCTTGATTTACTTCTTACACGATATCATCACAATGGCATTCTGGAACACTTTCTGATTTTCGACAAAAAAAAAAAATCAGGGGAACAGCTTCAACCACTATTCCGCCGACATACTATTCGCCATAACTCCGCAGTACGCATAGTTGGAAAAATGCCGATGAGTGCGCTGAATCCTACATCATATATGTAGCAGATGGCTCCAACTTCAAGAGAACCGCCAAAATCACTCGGACTTATCTCTTACATATATGATCTAGGTTTTAACAGAGCTCGTCGAACCCTATTTTCAGTATAAAAATAATTCTCTATCCCTGTGCGTTTGGACGGGAGAAGCCGGCAAATTTGAAAAAAAAAAATGGTCATTTTGACTTTCAAAATTGACATTTTTCTACACAAGATAAACGAAGTGGCTCAGAGGCCCCCTTTTGACTGTAGCATTCCCGCATTTTCCCCAGTAATAACCGCAAAATTCCAGCAAATTTCTCTTAACGTCTTTCTAGCCCCAATTTTTGGGTAGCGGTAACTAAAATCTTTGAATCTCTAATTCCGGAAATAATGGCCATACTAATTAACGGGAAGCGGCCCTGTATTCCCTCTTGGATAATGGCAATCGCGAACACTTTTTGATTTTCGAGAAAAAAATTGGAGGGTAAATCACCATTCCGCCGAAATTATAGACGCCATAACTCCGCGGTACGTATAGCTAGAACAAGGCCGATGAGTGAGTTGAATACAGCTCGCCGAACTCTGTCTTCAGTATAAAAGAAAACTCTCTGTCGCCACGCATTTGGACGGGAGATTCCGGCAAATTTAAAAATAATGGTAATTTGCATATTCCAAATATTATTCTTTGTACACAAGGAGAAAAATGCGGCAGATGGACCCGTCCTTTTATCTGTTGCAATCCCCTCATCTTCGCTAGTAATCACTTCAAAAATCGAGGAAATCCTTCTCAATTTTCTCTACCCCATTTTCTTCGTTCCCTGAAATATTTGAGTTTCTAATTCTGGAAATAATGGCCTCACCGAGGAACGGGATGCGGTTCTGCATTACCCCTTGATTTACTTCTTACACGATATCATCACAATGGCATTCTGGAACACTTTCTGATTTTCGACAAAAAAAAATCAGGGGAACAGCTTCAACCACTATTCCGCCGACATACTATTCGCCATAACTCCGCAGTACGCATAGTTGGAAAAATGCCGATGAGTGCGCTGAATCCTACATCATATATGTAGCAGATGGCTCCAACTTCAGGAGAACCGCCAAAATCACTCGGACTTATCTCTTACATATATGATCTATGTTTTAACAGAGCTCGTCGAACCCTATTTTCAGTATAAAAGATAACTCTCTATCCCTGCGCGTTTGGACGGGAGAAGCCGGCAAATTTGAAAAAAAAAATGGTCATTTTGACCTTCAAAATTGACATTTTTCTACACAAGATAAACGAAGTGGCTCAGAGGCCCCCTTTTGACTGTAGCATTCCCGCATTTTTCCCAGTAATAACCGCAAAATTCCAGCAAATTTCTCTTAACATCTTTCTAGCCCCAATTTTTGGGTAGCGGTAACTAAAATATTTGAATCTCTAATTCCGGAAATAATGGCCATACTAATTAACGGGAAGCGGCCCTGAATTCCCTCTTGGATAATGGCAATCGCGAACACTTTTTGATTTTCGAGAAAAAAATTGGAGGGTAAATCACCATTCCGCCGAAATTATAGCCGCCATAACTCCGCGGTACGTATAGCTTGAACAAGGCGGATGAGTGAGTTGAATACAGCTCGCCGAACTCTGTCTTCAGTATAAAAGAAAACTCTCTGTCGCCACGCATTTGGACGGGAGATTCCGGCAAATTTAAAAATAATGGTAATTTTCATATTCCAAAATTTATTCTTTGTACACAAGGAGAACAATGCGGCAGATGGACCCGTCCTTTTATCTGTTGCAATCCCCTCATCTTCCCTAGTAATCACTTAAAAAATCGAGGAAATCCTTCGCAATTTTCTCTACCCCATTTTCTTCGTTCCCTGAAATATTTGAGTTTCTAATTCCGGAAATAATGGCCTCACCGAGGAACGGGATGCGGTTCTGCATTACCCCTTGATTTACTTCTTACACGATATCATCAAAATGGCATTATGGAACACTTTCTGATTTTCGAGAAAAATAAAAAAGGGGAACGGCTTCAACCACTATTCCGCCGACATACTATTCGCCATAACTCCGCAGTACGCATAGTTGCAAAAATGCCGATGAGTGCGTTGAATCCTACATCATATATGTAGCAGATGACTCCAGCTTCAAGAGAACCGCCAAAATCACTCGGACTTATCTCTTACATATATGATCTAGGTTTTAACAGAGCTCGTCGAACACTATTTTCAGTATAAAAATAACTGTCTATCCCTGCGCGTTTGGACGGGAGATGCCGGCAAATTTGAAAAAAAAAATATGGTCACTTTGACCTTCAATATTGATATTTTTCTACACAAAATGAACGAAGTGGCTGAGAGTCCCCCCTTTTAACTGTAGAATTAACGCATTTTCCCCAGTAATAACTGCAAAATTCCAGCAAATTTGTTGCAATGTCTTTCTGGACCCAATTTATGGGTACCGGTAACTAAACTATTTGAATCTCTAATTCCAGAAATAATGGCCATACTGATTAACGGGATGCGGCCCTGTATTCCCTCTTGGATAATGGCAATCGCGAACACTTTATGATTTTCGAGAAAAAAATTGGAGGGTAAATCACCATTCCGCCGAAATTATAGCCGCCATAACTCCGCGGTACGTATAGCTTGAACAAGGCCGATGAGTGAGTTGAATACAGCTCGCCGAACTCTGTCTTCAGTATAAAAGAAAACTCTCTGTCGCCACGCATTTGGACGGGAGATTCCGGCAAATTTAAAAATAATGGTAATTTTCATATTCCAAAATTTATTCTTTGTACACAAGGAGAACAATGCGGCAGATGGACCCGTCCTTTTATCTGTTGCAATCCCCTCATCTTCCCTAGTAATCACTTAAAAAATCGAGGAAATCCTTCGCAATTTTCTCTACCCCATTTTCTTCGTTCCCTGAAATATTTGAGTTTCTAATTCCGGAAATAATGGCCTCACCGAGGAACGGGATGCGGTTCTGCATTACCCCTTGATTTACTTCTTACACGATATCATCAAAATGGCATTATGGAACACTTTCTGATTTTCGAGAAAAATAAAAAAGGGGAACGGCTTCAACCACTATTCCGCCGACATACTATTCGCCATAACTCCGCAGTACGCATAGTTGCAAAAATGCCGATGAGTGCGTTGAATCCTACATCATATATGTAGCAGATGACTCCAGCTTCAAGAGAACCGCCAAAATCACTCGGACTTATCTCTTACATATATGATCTAGGTTTTAACAGAGCTCGTCGAACCCTATTTACAGTATAAAAATAACTGTCTATCCCTGCGCGTTTGGACGGGAGATGCCGGCAAATGTGAAAAAAAAAATATGGTCACTTTGACCTTCAAAATTGATATTTTTCTACACAAAATGAACGAAGTGGCTGAGAGTCCCCTCTTTTGATTGTAGAATTAACGCATTTTCCCCAGTAATAACCGCAAAATTCCAGCAAATTTGTTGCAATGTCTCTCTGGACCCAATTTATGGGTACCGGTAACTAAAATATTTGAATCTCTAATTCCGGAAATAATGGCCATACTGATTAACGGGATGCGGCCCTGTATTCCCTCTTGGATAATGGCAATCGCGAACACTTTATGATTTTCGAGAAAAAAATTGGAGGGTAAATCACCATTCCGCCGAAATTATAGCCGCCATAACTCCGCGGTACGTATAGCTAGAACAAGGCCGATGAGCGAGTTGAATACAGCTCGCCGAACTCTGTCTTCAGTATAAAAGAAAACTCTCTGCCGCCACGCATTTGGACGGGAGATTCCGGCAAATTTAAAAGTAATGGTCATTTTCATATTCCAAATATTATTCTTTGTACACAAGGAGAATAATGCGGCAGAGAGACCCGTCCTTTTATCTGTTGCAATCCCCTCATCTTCGCTAGTAATCACTTCAAAAATCGAGGAAATCCGTCGCAATTTTCTCTAGCCCATTTTCTTCTGTCCCTGAAATATTTGAGTTTCTAATTCCGGAAATAATGGCCTCACCGAGGAACGGGATGCGGTTCTGCATTACCCCATGATTTACTTCTTACACGATATCATCAAAATGGCATTCTGGAACACTTTCTGATTTTCGACAAAAAAAAATCAGGGGAACAGCTTCAACCACTATTCCGCCGACATACTATTCGCCATAACTCCGCAGTACGCATAGTTGAAAAAATGCCGATGAGTGCGCTGAATCCTACATCATATATGTAGCAGATGGCTCCAACTTCAAGAGAACCGCCAAAATCACTCGGACTTATCTCTTACATATATGATCTAGGTTTTAACAGAGCTCGTCGAACCCTATTTTCAGTATAAAAATAACTCTCTATCCCTGCGCGTTTGGACGGGAGAAGCCGGCAAATTTGAAAAAAAAAATGGTCATTTTGACATTCAAAATTGACATTTTTCTACACAAGATAAACGAAGTGGCTCAGAGGCCCTCTTTTGACTGTAGCATTCCCGCATTTTCCCCAGTAATAACCGCAAAATTCCAGCAAATTTCTCTTAACGTCTTTCTAGCGCCAATTTTTGGGTAGCGGTAACTAAAATATTTGAAACTCTAATTCCGGAAATAATGGCCATACTAATTAACGGGAAGCGGCCCTGTATTCCCTCTTGGATAATGGCAATCGCGAACACTTTTTGATTTTCGAGAAAAAAATTGGAGGGTAAATCACCATTCCGCAGACATTATAGCCGCCATAACTCCGCGGTACGTATAGCTAGAACAAGGTCGATGAGTGTGTTGAATACAGCTCGCCGAACTCTGTCTTCATTATAAAAGAAAACTCTCTGTCGCCTGGCATTTGGACGGGGGATTCAGGCAAATATAAAAATAATAGTCATTCTGATATTCCAATTATTATTCTTTGTACACAAGAAGAACAATGCGGCAGAGAGACTCGTCCTTTTATCTGTTGCAATCCCCTCAACTTCGCTAGTAATCACTTCAAAAATCGAGGAAATACGTCGCAATTTTCTCTAGCCCATTTTCTCCGGTCCCTGAAATATTTGAGTTTATAATTCCGGAAATAATGGCCTCACCGAGGAACGGGATGCGGTTCTGCATTACCCCTTGATTTACTTCTTACACGATACCACCAAAATGCAATTATGGAACACTTCCTGATTTTCGACAAAAAAAGGGCGACGGCTTCAACCACTATTCCGCCGACATGCTATTCGCCATAAATCCGCAGTACGCATAGTTGAAAAAATGCCGATGAGTGCGTTGAATCCTACATCATATACGTAGCAGATGACTCCAGCTTCAAGAGAACCGCCAAAATCACTCGGACTTATCTCTTACATATATGATCAAGGTTTTAACAGAGCTCGTCGAACCCTATTTTCAGTATAAAAATAACTCTCTATCCCTGAGCGTTTGGACGGGAGATACCGGCAAATTTGAAAAAAAAAAATGGTCATTTTGACCTCCAAAATTGACATTTTTCTACACAAGATAAACGAAGTGACTCAGAGGCCCCACTTTTAACTGTAGCATTCCCACATTTTCCACAGTATTAACCGCAAAATTCCAGCAAATTTGTCGCAATGTCTTTCTAGTCCCAATGTTTGGGTACCGGTAACTAAAATATTTGAATCTCTAATTCCGGAAATAATGGCCATACTGATTAACGGGACGCGGCCCTGTATTCCCTCTTGGATAATGGCAATCGCGAACACTTTATGATTTCCGAGAAAAAAACTGGAGGGTAAATCACCATTCCGCCGAAATTATAGCCGCCATAACTCCGCGGTACGTATAGATAGAACAAGGCCGATGAGTGAGTTGAATACAGGTCGACGAACTTTGTCTTCAGTATAAAAGAAAACTCTGTCGCCACGCATTTGGACGGGAGATTCCGGCAAATTTAAAAATAATGGTCATTTTGATATTCCAAATATTATTCTTTGTACACAAGGAGAATAATGCGGCAGAGAGACCCGTCCTTTTATGTGTTGCAATCCCCTCATCTTCGCTAGTAATCACTTCAAAAATCGAGGAAATCCGTCGCAATTTTCTCTAGCCCATTTTCTTCTGTCCCTGAAATATTTGAGTTTCTAATTCCGGAAATAATGGCCTCACCGAGGAACGGGATGCGGCTCTGCATTACCCCTTGATTCACTTCTTACACGATATTAAGAAAATGGCATTCTGGAACACTTTCTGATTTTCGACAAAAAAAAGGGGAACGGCTTGAACCACTATTCCGCCAACATGCTATTCGCCATAACTCCGCAGTACGCATAATTGGAAAAATGCCGATGAGTGCGTTGAATCCTACATCATATATGTAGCAGATGACTCCAGCTTCAAGAGAACCGCCAAAATCACTCGGACTTATCTCTTACATATATGATCTAGGTTTTAACAGAGCTCGTCGAACCCTATTTTCAGTATATAAATAACTGTCTATATCTGTGCGTTTGGACGGGAGATGCCGGCAAATTTGAAAAAAAAATATGGTCACTTTGACCTTCAAAATTGATATTTTTCTACACAAAATGAACGAAGTGGCTCAGAGGCCCCACTTTTAACTCTAGAATTCCCGCATTTTCCCCAGTAATAACCGCAAAATTCCAGCAAATTTGTCGCAATGTCTTTCTGGGCCCAATTTATGGGTACCGGTAACTAAAATATTTGAATCTCTAATTCCGGAAATAATGGCCATACTGATTAATGGGATGCGGCCCTGTATTCCCTCTTGGATAATGGCAATCGCGAACACTTTGATTTTCGAGAAAAAAATTGGAGGGTAAATCACCATTCCGCCGACATTATAACCGCCATAACTCCGCGGTACTTATAGCTAGAACAAGGCCGATGAGTGAGTTGAATACAGCTCGCCGAACTTTGTCTTCTGTATAAATGAAACCTCTCTGTATCCACGAATTTGAACTGGAGATCCCGGCAAATTTAAAAAAAATGGTCATTTTGATATTCCAAATGTTATTCTTTGTATACAAGTAGAACAATGCGGGTGATTGACCCGCCCTTTTATCTGTTGCAATCCTCTCATCTTCGCTAGTAATCACTTCAAAAATCGAGGAAATCTGTCTCAATTTTCTCTAGCCCATTTTCTTCGGTCCCTGAAATATTTGAGTTTCTAATTCCGGAAATAATGGCCTCACCGAGGAACGGGATGCGGTTCTGCATTACCCCTTGATTTACTTCTTACACGATATCATCAAAATGGCATTCTGGAACACTTTCTGATTTTCGACAAAAAAAAATCAGGGGAGCAGCTTCAACCACTATTCCGCCGACATACTATTCGCCATAACTCCGCAGTACGCATAGTTGCAAAAATGCCGATGAGTGCGTTGAATCCTACATCATATAGGCCTATGTAGCAGATGACTCCAGCTTCAAGAGAACCGCCAAAATCACTCGGACTTATCTCTTACATATATGATCTAGGTTTTAACAGAGCTCGTCGAACCCTATTTTCAGTATAAAAATAACTGTCTATCCCTGTGCGTTTGGACGGGAGAAGCCGGCAAATTTGAAAAAAAAAAAAAGGTCATTTTGACCTTCAAATTTGACATTTTTCTACACAAGATAAACGAAGTGGCTCAGAGGCCCCCTTTTGACTGTAGCATTCCCGCATTTTCCCCAGTAATAACCGCAAAATTCCAGCAATTTTCTCTTAACGTCTTTCTAGCCCCAATTTTTGGGTAGCTGTAACTAAAATATTTGAATCTCTAATTCCGGAAATAATGGCCATACTAAATAACGGGAAGCGGCCCTGTATTCCCTCTTGGATAATGGCAATCGCGAACACTTTTTGATTTTCGAGAAAAAAATTGGAGGGTAAATCACCATTCCGCCGAAATTATAGCCGCCATAACTCCGCGGTACGTATAGCTAGAACAAGGCCGATGAGTGAGTTGAATACAGCTCGCCGAACTCTGTCTTCAGTATAAAAGAAAACTCTCTGTCGCCTGGCATTTGGACGGGGGATTCCGGCAAATATAAAAATAATAGTCATTAACATATTCCAAATATTATCCTTTGTACACAAGGAGAACAATGCGGCAGAGAGACCCGTCCTTTTATCTGTTGCAATCACCTCATCTTCGCTAGTAATCACTTCAAAAATCGAGGAAATCCGTCGCAATTGTCTCTAGCCCAGTTTCTTCGTTCCCTGAAATATTTGGGTTTCTAATTCCGGAAATAATGGCCTCACCGAGGAACGGGATGCGGCTCTGCATTACCCCTTGATTTACTTCTTACACGATATCATCAAAATGGCATTATGGAACACTTTCTGATTTTCGACAAAAAAAAAAGGGGGGAAATGCTTCAACCACTATTCCGCCGACATACTATTCGCCATAACTCCGCAGTACGCATAGTTGCAAAAATGCCGATGAGTGCGTTGAATCCTACATCATATATGTAGCAGATGACTCCAGCTTCAAGAGAACCGCCAAAATCACTCGGACTTATCTCTTACATATATGATCTAAGTTTTAACAGAACTCGTCGAACCCTATTTTCAGTATAAAAGATAACTCTCTATCCCTGCGCGTTTTGACGGGAGATGCCGGCAAATTTAAAAAAAAAAAGGTCATTTTGAACTTCAAAATTGACATTTTTCTACACAAGGTAAACGAAGTGGTTCAGAGGCCCCACTTTTAACTGTAGCATTCCCGCATTTTCCCCAGTAATATAAGCAAAATTCCAGTAAATTTCTCGCAACGACTTTCTAGCCCCAATTTTTGGGTAGCGGTAACTAAAATATTTGAATCTCTAATTACGGAAATAATGGCCATACTAATTAACGGGATGCGGCCCTGTATTCCCTCTTGGAAAATGGCAATCGCGAACACTTTATGATTTTCGAGAAAAAAATTGGACGGTAAAGCACCATTCCGCCGACGTTATAGCCGCCATAACTCCGCGGTACGTATAGCTAGAACATGGCCGATGAGTGAGTTGAATACAGCTCGCCGAACTCTGTCTTCAGTATAAAAGAAAACTCTGTCGCCACGCATTTGGACGGGAGATTCCGGAAAATTTAAAAATAATGGTAATTTTCATATTCCAAATATTATTCTTTGTACACAAGGAGAACAATGCGGCAGATGGACCCGTCCTTTTATCTGTTGCAATCCCCTCATCTTCGCTAGTAATCACTTCAAAAATCGAGGAAATCCTTCGCAATTTTCTCTACCCCATTTTCTTCGTTCCCTGAAATATTTGAGTTTCTAATTCCGGATATAATGGCCTCACCGAGGAACGGGATGCGGTTCTGCATTACCCCTTGATTTACTTCTTACACGATATCATCAAAATGGCATTATGGAACACTTTCTGATTTTCGACAAAAATAAAAAAGGGGAACGGCTTCAACCACTATTCCGCCGACATACTATTCGCCATAACTCCGCAGTACGCATAGTTGCAAAAATGCTGATGAGAGCGTTGAATCCTACATCATATATGTAGCAGATGACTCCAGCTTCAAGAGAACCGCCAAAATCACTCGGACTTATCTCTTACATATATGATCTAGGTTTTAACAGAGCTCGTCGAACCCTATTTTCAGTATAAAAATAACTGTCTATCCCTGCGCGTTTGGACGGGAGATGCCGGCAAATTTGAAAAAAAAAATATGGTCACTTTGACCTTCAAAATTGATATTTTTCTACACAAAATGAACGAAGTGGCTGAGAGTCCCCTCTTTTGATTGTAGAATTAACGCATTTTCCCCAGTAATAACCGCAAAATTCCAGCAAATTTGTTGCAATGTCTTTCTGGACCCAATTTATGGGTACCGGTAACTAAAATATTTGAATCTCTAATTCCGGAAATAATGGCCATACTGATTAACGGGATGCGGCCCTGTATTCCCTCTTGGATAATGGCAATCGCGAACACTTTATGATTTTCGAGAAAAAAATTGGAGGGTAAATCACCATTCCGCCGAAATTATAGCCGCCATAACTCCGCGGTACGTATAGCTAGAACAAGGCCGATGAGCGAGTTGAATACAGCTCGCCGAACTCTGTCTTCAGTATAAAAGAAAACTCTCTGCCGCCACGCATTTGGACGGGAGATTCCGGCAAATTTAAAAGTAATGGTCATTTTCATATTCCAAATATTATTCTTTGTACACAAGGAGAATAATGCGGCAGAGAGACCCGTCCTTTTATCTGTTGCAATCCCCTCATCTTCGCTAGTAATCACTTCAAAAATCGAGGAAATCCGTCGCAATTTTCTCTAGCCCATTTTCTTCTGTCCCTGAAATATTTGAGTTTCTAATTCCGGAAATAATGGCCTCACCGAGGAACGGGATGCGGTTCTGTATTACTCCTTGATTTACTTCTTACACGATATCATCACAATGGCATTCTGGAACACTTTCTGATTTTCGACAAAAAAAAAACCAGGGGAACAGCTTCAACCACTATTCCGCCGACATACTATTCGCCATAACTCCGCAGTACGCATAGTTGGAAAAATGCCGATGAGTGCGCTGAATCCTACATCATATATGTAGCAGATGGCTCCAACTTCAAGAGAACCGCCAAAATCACTCTGACTTAGATCTTACATATATGATCTAGGTTTTAACAGAGCTCGTCGAACCCTATTTTCAGTATAAAAATAACTCTCTATCCCTGCGCGTTTGGACGGGAGAAGCCTGCAAATTTGAAAAAAAAAATGGTCATTTTGACATTCAAAATTGACATTTTTCTACACAAGATAAACGAAGTGGCTCAGAGGCCCCCTTTTGACTGTAGCATTCCCGCATTTTCCCCAGTAATAACCGCAAAATTCCAGCAAATTTCTCTTAACGTCTTTCTAGCCCCAATTTTTGGGTAGCGGTAACTAAAATATTTGAATCTCTAATTCCGGAAATAATGGCCATTCTAATTAATGGGAAGCGGCCCTGTATTCCCTCTTGGATAATGGCAATCGCGAACACTTTTTGATTTTCGAGAAAAAAATTGGAGGGTAAATCACCATTCCGCCGACATTATAGCCGCCATAACTCCGCGGTACGTATAGCTAGAACAAGGTCGATGAGTGTGTTGAATACAGCTCGCCGAACTCTGTCTTCAGTATAAAAGAAAACTCTCTGTCGCCTGGCATTTGGACGGGGGATTCCGGCAAATATAAAAATAATAGTCATTCTGATATTCCAAATATTATTCTTTGTACACAAGGAGAACAATGCGGCAGAGAGACCCGTCCTTTTATCTGTTGCAATCCCCTCATCTTCGCTAGTAATCACTTCAAAAATCGAGGAAATACGTCGCAATTTTCTCTAGCCCATTTTCTTCGGTCCCTGAAATATTTGAGTTTATAATTCCGGAAATAATGGCCTCACCGAGGAACGGAATGCGGTTCTGCATTACCGCTTGATTTACTTCTTACACGATACCACCAAAATGCAATTATGGAACACTTCCTGATTTTCGACAAAAAAAGGGCGACGACATCAACCACTATTCCGCCGACATGCTATTCGCCATAACTCCGCAGTACGCATAGTTGGAAAAATGCCGATGAGTGCGTTGAATCCTACATCATATACGTAGCAGATGACTCCAGCTTCAAGAGAACCGCCAAAATCACTCGGACTTATCTCTTACATATATGATCTAGGTTTTAACAGAGCTCGTCGAACCCTATTTTCAGTATAAAAATAACTCTCTATCCCTGAGCGTTTGGACGGGAGATACCGGCAAATTTGAAAAAAAAAATGGTCATTTTGACCTTCAAAATTGACATTTTTCTACACAAGATAAACGAAGTGGCTCAGAGGCCCCCCTTTTAACTGTAGCATTCCCACATTTTCCACAGTATTAACCGCAAAATTCCAGCAAATTTGTCGCAATGTCTTTCTAGTCCCAATTTTTGGGTACCGGTAACTAAAATATTTGAATCTCTAATTCCGGAAATAATGGCCATACTGATTAACGGGACGCGGCCCTGTATTCCCTCTTGGATAATGTTAATCGCGAACACTTTGATTTCCGAGAAAAAAACTGGAGGGTAAATCACCATTCCGCCGAAATTATAGCCGCCATAACTCCGCGGTACTTATAGCTAGAACAAGGCCGATGAGTGAGTTGAATACAGGTCGACGAACTTTGTCTTCAGTATAAAAGAAAACTCTGTCGCCACGCATTTAGACGGGAGATTCCGGCAAATTTAAAAATAATGGTCATTTTGATATTCCAAATATTATTCTTTGTACACAAGGAGAACAATGCGGCAGAGACCCGACCTTTTATCTGTTGCAATCCCCTCATCTTCGCTAGTAATCTCTTCAAAAATCGAGGATATCCGTCGCAATTTTCTCTAGCCCATTTTCTTCGGTCCGTGAAATATTTGAGTTTCTAATTCCGGAAATAATGGCCTCACCGAGGAACGGGATGCGGCTCTGCATTACCCCTTGATTCACTTCTTACACGATATTAAGAAAATGGCATTCTGGAACACTTTCTGATTTTCGACAAAAAAAAAGTGGAACGGCTTGAACCACTATTCCGCCAACATGCTATTCGCCATAACTCCGCAGTACGCATAATTGGAAAAATGCCGATGAGTGCGTTGAATCCTACATCATATATGTAGCAGATGACTCCAGCTTCAAGAGAACCGCCAAAATCACTCGGAATTATCTCTTACATATATGATCTAGGTTTTAACAGAGCTCGTCGAACCCTATTTTCAGTATAAAAGATAACTCTCTATCCCTGCGCGTTTGGACAGGGAGATGCCGGCAAATTTAAAAAAAAAAAAAAAACGGTCATTTTGACCTTCAAAATTGACATTTTTCTACACAAGGTAAACGAAGTGGCTCAGAGGCCCCCCTTTTAACTGTAGCATTCCCGCATTTTCCCCAGTAATATCCGCAAAATTCCAGTAATTTTCTCGCAACGTCTTTCTAGCATGAATTTTTGGGTAGCGGTAACTAAAATATTTGAATCTCTAATTCCGGAAATAATGGCCATACTAATTAACGGGATGCGGCCCTGTATTCCCTCTTGGATAATGGCAATCGCGAACACTTTATGATTTTCGAGAAAAAAATTGGAGGGTAAATCACCATTCCGCCGACATTACAGCCGCCATAACTCCGCGGTACCTATAGCTAGAACAAGGCCGATGAGTGAGTTGAATGCAGCTCGCCAAACTTTGTCTTCAGTATAAAAGAAAACTGTCTCCACGCATTTGGACGGGAGATTCCGGCAAATTTAAAAATAATGGTCATTTTGATATTCCAAAAATTATTCTTTGTACACAAGGAGAACAATGCTGCAGAGAAACCCGTCCTTTTATCTGTTGCAATCCCCTCATCTTCGCTAGTAATCACTTCAAAAATCGAGGAAATCCGTCGAAATTTTCTCTAGCTCATTTTCGTCTGTCCCTGAAATATTTGAGTTTCTAATTCCGGAAATAATGGCCTCACCGAGGAACGGGATGCGGTTCTGCATTACCCCTTGATTTACTTCTTACACGATATCACCAAAATGGCATTATGGAACACTTCCTGATTTTCGGCAAAAAAAGGGCAACGGCTTCAACCACTATTCCGCCGACATGCTATTCGCCATAACTGCGCAGTACGCATAGTTGGAAAAATGCCGATGAGTGCGTTGAATCCTACATCATATATGTAGCAGATGACTCCAGCTTCAAGAGAACCGCCAAAATCACTCGGACTTATCTCTTACATATATGATCTAGGTTTTAACAGAGCTCGTCGAACCCTATTTTCAGTATAAAAGATAACTCTCTATCCCTACGCGTTTGGACGGGAGATGCCGGAAAATTTAAAAAAATAAAAAGGTCATTTTGACCTTCAAAATTGACATTTTTCTACACAAGGTAAACGAAGTGGTTCAGAGGCCCCCCTTTTAACTGTAGCATTCCAGCATCTTCCCCAGTAATAACCGCAAAATTCCAGCAATTTTCTCTTAACTTCTTTCTAGCCCCAATTTTTGGGTAGCGGTAACTAAAATATTTGAATCTCTAATTCCGGAAATAATGGCCAAACTTTTAACGGGATGCGGCCATGTATTCCCTCTTGGATAATGGCAATCGCGAACACTTTGATTTTCGAGAAAAAAATTGGAGGGTAAATCACCATTCCGCCGACATTATAACCGCCATAACTCCGCGGTACTTATAGCTAGAACAAGGTCGATGAGTGAGTTGAATACAGATCACCGAACTCTGTCTTCTGTATAAAAGAAAACACTCTGTCGCCACGCATTTGGACGGGAGATTCCCGCAAATTTAAAAATAATGGTCATTTTGATATTCCAAATATTATTCTTTGTACACTAGGAGAACAATGCGGCAGAGAGACCCGTCCTTGTATCTGTTGCAATCCCCTCATCTTCGCTAGTAATCACTTCAAAAATCGAGGAAATCCGTCGCAATTTTCTCTAGCCCATTTTCTTCTGTCCCTGAAATATTTGAGTTTTTATTCCGGAAATAATGGCCTCACCGAGGAACGGGATGCGGTTCTGCATTACCCCTTGATTTACTTCTTACACGATATCACCAAAATGGCATTATGGAACACTTCCTGATTTTCGACAAAAAAACGGTGACGGTTTCAACCACTATTCCGCCGACATGCTATTCGCCATAACTCCGCAGTACGTATAGTTGGAAAAATTACGATGAGTTCGTTGAATCCTACATCATATATGTAGCAAATGACTCCAGCTTCAAGAGAACCGCCAAAATCACTCGGACTTATCTCTTACATATTTGATCTAGGTTTTAACAGAGCTCGTCGAACCCTATTTTCAGTATAAAAGATAACTCTCTATCCCTGCGCGTTTCGACGGGATATGCCGGCAAATTTGAAAAAAAAAAAAATAAAATTCATTTTGACCTTCAAAATTGACATTGTTCTACACAAAATAAACGAAGTGGCTCAGAGGCCCCCTTTTAAGTGTGGCATTCCCGCATTTTCCCAGTAATAACCGCAAAATTCCAGCAAATTGCCCGCAATGTCTTTCTAGCCCCAATTTTCGGGTACCGGTAACTAAAATATTTGAATCTCTAATTCCGGAAATAATGGCCATTCAGATTAACGGGATGCGGCCCTTTATTCCCTCTTGGAAAATGGCAATCGCGAACACTTTATGATTTTCGAGAAAAAAATTGGAGGGTAAATCACCATTCCGCCGACATTACAGCCGCCATAACTCCGCGGTACGTATAGCTAGAACAAGGCCGATGAGTGAGTTGAATACAGCTCGCCGAACTTTGTCTTCTGTATAAATGAAACCTCTCTGTGTCCACGAATTTGAACTGGAAATCCCGGCAAATTTAAAAGTAATGGTCAATTTCATATTCCAAATATTATTCTTTGTACACAAGGAGAATAATGCGGCAGAGAGACCCGTCCTTTTATCTGTTGCAATCCCCTCATCTTCGCTAGTAATCACTTCAAAAATCGAGGAAATCCGTCGCAATTTTCTCTAGCCCATTTTCGTCTGTCCCTGAAATATTTGAGTTTCTAATTCCGGAAATAATGGCCTCACCGAGGAACGGGATGCGGTTCTGCATTACCCCTTGATTTACTTCTAACACGATATCACCAAAATGGCATTATGGAACAATTCCTGATTTTCGACAAAAATAAGAAAGGGGAACGGCTTCAACAACTATTCCGCCGACATACTATTCGCCATAACTCCGCAGTACGCATAGTTGAAAAAATGCCGATGAGTGCGTTGAATTCTACATCATATATGTAGCAGATGACTCCAGCTTCAAGAGAACCGCCAAAATCACTCGGACTTCTCTCTTACATATATGATCTAGGATTTAACAGAGCTCGTCGAACCCTATTTTCAGTATAAAAGATAACTCTCTATCCCTGCGCGATTGGACGGGAGATGCCGGCGAATTTGAAAAAAAAAATGGTCATTTTGACCTTCAAAATTGACATTTTTCTACACAAGATAAACGAAGTGGCTCAGAGGCCCCCCTTTTAACTGTAGCATTCCCGCAGTTTCCCCAGTAATAGCCGCAACATTCCAGCAAATTTGTCGCTATGTCTTTCTAGCCCCAATTTTTGGGTACCGGTAACTCAAATATTTGAATCTCTAATTCCGAAAATAATGGCCATACTGATTAACGGGATGCGGCCCTGTATTCCCTTTTGCATAATGGCAATCGCGAACACTTTATGATTTTCGAGAAAAAAATTGGAGGGTAAATCACCATTCCGCCGACCTTACAGCCGCCATAACTCCGCGATACCTATAGCTAGAACAAGGCCGATGAGTGAGTTGAATACAGCGCGCCGAACTCTGTCTTCAGTATAAAAGAAAACTCTCTGTCGCCACGCATGTGGACGGGAGATTCCGGCAAATTTAAAATTAATGGTCATTTTGATATTCCAAATATTATTCTTTGTACACAAGGAGAATAATGCGGCAGAGAAACCCGTCCTTTTATCTGTTGCAATCCCATCATCATCGCTAGTAATCACTTCAAAAATCGAGGAAATCCGTCGCAATTTTCTCTAGCCCATTTTCTTCTGTCCCTGAAATATTTGAGTTTCTAATTCCGGAAATAATGGCCTCACGGAGGAACGGGATGCCGTTCTGCATTACCCCTTGATTTACTTCTACCACGATATCATCAAAATGGCATTCTGGAACACTTATTGATTTGCGACAAAAAAAAAAAGGGGGAACGGCTTCAACCACTTTTCCGCCGACATACTATTCGCCATAAATCCGCAATACGCATAGTTGAAAAAATGCCGATGAGTGCGTTGAATCCTACATCATATATGAAGCAGATGAGTCCAGCTTCAAGAGAACCGCCAAAATCACTCGGACTTAACTCTTATATATATGATCTAGGATTTAACAGAGCTCGTCGAACCCTATTTTCAGTATAAAAATAACTCTCTATCCCTGCGCGTTTGGACGGGAGATGCCAGCCTATTTGAAAAAAAAAAATGGTCATTTTGACCTTCAAAATTGACATTTTTCTACACAAGATAAACGAAGTGGCACAGTGGCCCCCCTTTTAACTGTAGCATTCCCGCATTTTCCCCAGTTATAACTGCAAAATTCCAGCAAATTTATCGCAATGTCTTTCTAGCCCCAATTTTTGTGTACCGGTAAATCAAATATTTGAATCTCTAATTCCGGAAATAATATCCTTACTGATTAACGGGATGCTGCCCCGTATTCCCTCTTGGATAATGGCAATCGCGAACACTTTATGATTTTCGATAAAAAAATTGGAGGGTAAATCACCATTCCGCCGACATTTTAGCCGCCATAACTCCGCGGTACGTATAGCTAGAACAAGGCCGATGAGTGAGTTGAATACAGCTCGCCGAACTCTTTCTTCAGTGTAAAAGCAAACTCTCTGTCACCACGCATATGGACGGGAGATTCCGGCAAATTTAAAAATAATGATTGTTTTGATATTCCAAATGTTATTCTTTCTACACAGTGAGAGGAAAGCTGGTCAGACACCCGCCCTTTTATCTGTTGCAATCCACGCATCTTCACTAGTGAACACTTCAAAAATCGAGGAAATCCGTCGCAATTTTCCGTAGCCCAATTTCTTCGTTACCTGAAATATTAGAGTTTCTAATTCCGGAAATGGTGGTTTTTACAGCGGAATGGGATGCGGCTCTGCATAACCCCTTGATTTACTTCTTTCACGATATCATCAAAATGGCATTCTGGAACACTTTATGATTTCATCTTCAACTACTATTCCGCCGACATACTTTTCGCCATAACTCCGCAGTACGCATAGTTGAAAAAATGCCGATGAGTGCGTTGAATCTTACATCATATATGTAGCAGATGATTCCAGCTTCAAGAGAACCGGCAAAATCACTCGGACTAATCTCTTACATATATGATCTAGGATTTAACAGAGCTCGTCGAACCCTATTTTCAGTATAAAAGATAACTCTCTATCCCTGCGCGTTTGGACGGGAGATGCCAGCAAATTTGGAAAAAATTGGTCATTTTGACCTTCGAAATTGACATTTTTCTACGCAAGATAATCGAAGTGGCACAAGGGCCCCCCTTTTAACTGTAGCATTCCCGCATTTTCCCCAGTACTAACCGCAAAATTCCAGCAAATTTGTCGCAATGTCTTTCTAGCCCCAATTTTTGGGTACCGGTAACTAAAATATTTGAATCTCCAATTCCGGATATAATGGCCATACTAATTAACGGGATGCGGCCCTGTATTCCCTCTTGGATAATGGCAATCGCGAACACATTATGATTTTCGATATAAAAATTGGAGGGTAAATCACCATTCCGCCGACATTATAGCCGCCATAACTCCGCGGTACGTATAGCTAGAACAAGGCCAATGAGTGAGTTGAATACAGCTCGCCGAACTCTGTCTTCAGTATAAAAGAAAACTCTCTGTCCCCACGCATTTGGACGGGAGATTCACGGCAAATTTAAAAATAATGGTCATTTGATATTCCAAATATTATTCTTTGTACACAAGGAGAACAATGCGGCTGAGAGACCCGTCCCTTTACCTGTTGCAACCCCCTCATCTTCGATAGTAATCACTTCAAAAATCGAGGAAATCCGTCGCAATTTTCTCTAGCCCATTTTCTTCGGTGCCTGAAATATTTGAGTTTCTAATTCCGGAAATAATGGCCTCACCGAGGAACGGGATGCGGCTCTGCATTATCCCTTGATTTACTTCTAACACGATGTCATCAAAATGGCATTCTGGAACACTTATTGACTTGCGACAAAAAAAAGGGGAACATCTTCAACAACTATTCCGCCGGCATACTATTCGCCATATCTCCGCAGTACGCATAGTTGGAAAAATGCCGATGAGTGCGTTGAATCCTACATCATATATAAAGCAGATGACTCCAGCTTCAAGAGAACCGCCAAAATCACTCGGACTTATCTCTTACCTATATGATCTAGGTTTTAACAGAGCTCGTCGAACCCTATTTTCAGTATAAAAGATAACTCTCTATCCCTGCGCGTTTGGACGGGAGATGCCGGCAAATTTGAAAAAAAAAAAATTGTCATTTTGACCTTCAAAATTGACATTTTTCTACACAAGATAAACGAAGTGGCTCAGAGGCCCCCTTTTAACTGTAGCATTCCCGCATTTTCCCCAGTAATATCCGCAAAATTCCAGGAAATTTGTCGCAACGTCTTTGTAGCCCCAATTTTTGGATAGCGGTAACTAAAATATTTGAATCTCTAATTCCGGAAATAATGGCCATAATGATTAACGGGATGCGGCCCTGTATTCCCTCTTGGATAATGGCAATCGCGAACACTTTGATTTTCGATAAAAAGAATTGGAGAGTAAATCACTATTCCGCCGACATTATAACCGCCATAACTCCACGGCACTTACAGCTAGAACAAGGCCGATGAGTGAGTTGAATACAGCTCGCCGAACTCTGTCTTCAATACAAAAGAAAACTCTGTCGCCACGCATTTGGACGGGAGATTCCGGCAAATTTAAAAATAATGGTCATTTTGATATTCCAAATATTATTCTTTGTACACAAGGAGAACAATGCGGCAGAGAGACCCGTCCTTTTATCTATTGCAATCCCCTCATCTTCGCTAGTAATCACTTCAAAAATCGAGGAAATCCGTCGCTATTTTGTCTAGCCCATTTTCTTCGGTCCCTGAAATATTTGAGTTTCTAATTCCGGAAATATTGGAATCACCAAGGAACGGGATACGGCTCTGCATTACCCCTTGATTTACTTCTAACACAATATCATCAAAATGGCATTCTGGAACACTTATTGATTTGCGACAAAAAAAAAGGGGGAACGGCTTCAACCACTATTCCGCCGACATACTATTCGCCATAACTCCGCAGTACGCATAGTTGAAAAAATGCCGATGAGTGCGTTGAATCCTACATCATATATGTAGCAGATGACTCCAGCTTCAAGAGAACCGCCAAAATCACTCGGACTTATCTCTTACATATATGATCTAGGATTTAACAGAGCTCGTCGAACCCTATTTTCAGTATAAAAGATAACTCTCTATCCCTGCGCGTTTGGACGGGAGATGCCAGCAAATTTGAAAAAAAAAAAGGTAATTTTGACCTTCAAAATTGACATTTTTCTACACAAGATAAACGAAGTGTCTGATGCCTCCCTTTTAACTGTAGCATTCCCGCATTTTCCCCAGTAATAACCGCAAAATTCCAGCAAATTTGTCGCAATGTCTTTCTAGCCCCAATTTTTGGGTACCGGTAACTAAAATATTTGAATCTCTAATTCAGGAAATAATGGCCAAACTGATTAACGGGATGCGGTCCTGTATTCCCTCTTGGAGATTGGCAATCGCGAACACTTTATGATTTTCGAGAAAAAAATTGGAGGGTAAATCATCATTCCGCCGACATTATAGCCGCCATAACTCCGCTGTACTTAGAGCTAGAACAAGGCCGATGAGTGAGTTGAATACAGCTCGCCGAACTCTGTGTTCAGTATAAAAGAAAACTCTCTGACGCCACGCATTTGGACGGGAGATTCCGTCAAGTTTAAAAATAATGGTCATTTATATATTCCAAATATTATTCTTTGTACACAAGGAGAACAAAGCGGCAGAGAGACCCGTCCTTTTATCTGTTGCAATCCCCTCATCTTCGCTAGTAATCACTTCAAAAATCGAGGAAATCCGTCGCAATTTTCTCAAGCCCATTTTCTTCGGTGCCTGAAATATTTGAGTTTCTAGTTCCGGAAATAATGGCCTCACCGAGGAACGGGATGCGGCTCTGCATTACCCCATGATTTACTTCTAACACGATATCATCAAAATGGCATTCTGGAACACTTTCTGATTTTCGACAAAAAAAAAAGTGGAACGGCTTCAACCACTATTCCGCCGACATACTATACGCCATAAGTCCGCAGTACGCATAGTTGAAAAAATGCCGATGAGTGCGTTGAATCCTACATCATATATGTAGCAGTTGACTCCAGCTTCAAGAGAACCGCCAAAATCACTCGGACTTAACTCTTACATATATGATCTAGGATTTAACAGAGCTCGTCGAACCCTATTTTCAGTATAAAAGATAACTCTCTATCCCTGCGCGTTTGGACGGGAGATGCCAGCCTATTTGAAAAAAAAAATGGTCATTTTGACCTTCAAAATTGACATTTTTCTACACAAGATAAACGAAGTGGCACAGTGGCCCCCCTTTTAACTCTAGCATTCCCGCATTTTCCCCAGTAATACATGCAAAATTCCAGGAAATTTGTCGCAATGTCTTTATAGCCCCAATTTTTGTGTACCGGTAAATCAAATATTTGAATCTCTAATTCCGGAAATAATATCCTTACTGATTAACGGGATGCTGCCCCGTATTCCCTCTTGGATAATGGCAATCGCGAACACTTTATGATTTTCGATAAAAAAAATTGGAGGGTAAATCACCATTCCACCGACATTTTAGCCGCCATAACTCCGCGGTACGTATAGCTAGAACAAGGCCGATGAGTGAGTTGAATGCAGCTCGCCGAACTCTTTCTTCATTGTAAAAGCAAACTCTCTGTCGCCACGCATATGGACGGGAGATTCCGGCAAATTTAGAAATAATGATTGTTTTGATATTCCAAATATTATTCTTTCTACACAGTGAGAAGAAAGCTGGTCAGACACCCGCCCTTTTATCTGTTGCAATCCTCGCATCTTCACTAGTGAACACTTCAAAAATCGAGGAAATCCGTCGCAATTTTCCCTAGCCCAATTTCTTCGTTACCTGAAATATTTGAGTTTCTAATTCCGGAAATGGTGGTTTTTACAGCGGAATGGGATGCGGCTCTGCATAACCCCTTGATTTACTTCTTTCACGATATCATCAAAATGGCATTCTGGAACACTTTATGATTTCATCTTCAACTACTATTCCGCCGACATACTTTTCGCCATAACTCCGCAGTACGCATAGTTGAAAAAATGCCGATGAGTGCGCTGAATCCTACATCATATATGTAGCAGATGACTCCAGCTTCAAGAGAACCGCCAAAATCACTCGGACTTATCTCTTACATATATGATCTAGGATTTAACAGAGCTCGTCGAACCCTATTTTCAGTATAAATGATAACTCTCTAACCCTGCGCATTTGGACGGGATATGCCGGCAAATTTGAAAAAAAAAAAAAAAAAATCATTTTGACCTTCAAAATTGACTTTATTGTACACAAGAAAAAAGAAGTGGCTCAGAGGCAGCCCTTTTAACTGTAGCATTCCTGCATTTTCCTCAGTAATAACCGCAAAATTCCAGCAAAATTGTCGCAATTTTCTCTAGCCCCAATTTTTGTGTACCGGTAACTAAAACATTTGAATCTCTAATACCGGAATTAATGGCCATGCTGATTAACGGAATGCGGCAATGTACTCCATCTTGGATAATGGCAATCGCGAACACTTAATGATTATCGAAAATAAAATTGGAGGGTAAATCACCATTCCACCGGCATTCTAGCCGCCATAACTCCGCGGTACGTATAGCTAGAACAAGGCCGATGAGTGAGTTGAATACAGCTCGACGAACTCTGTCTTCAGAATAAAAGAAAACTCTGTCGCCACGCATTTGGACGGGAGATTCCGGCAAATTTAAAAATAATGGTCATTTTGATATTCCAAATATTATTCTTTGTACAGAAGGAGAACAATGCGGCAGAGAGACCCTTCCTTTTATCTCTTGCAATCCAATCATCTTTGCTAGTAATCACTACAAAAATCGAGGAAATCCGTCGCAATTTTCTCTAGCCCATTTTCTTCGGTCCCTGAAATATTTGAGTTTCTAATTCCGGAAATAATGGCCTCACCGAGGATCGGGATGTGGCTCTGCATTACCCCTTGATTTACTTCTATCACGACATCATCAAAATGGCATTCTGGAACACTTTCTGATTTTCGGCAAAAAAAAAAAAGGGGGGGAACGGCTTCAACCACTATTCCGCCGACTTACTATTCGCCATAACTCCGCAGTACGCATAGTTGGAAAAATGCCGATGAGTGCGTTGAATCCTACATCATATATGTAGCAGATGACTCGAGCTTGAACAGAACCGCCAAAATCACTCGGACTTATCTCTTACATATATGATCTAGGATTTAACAGAGCTCGTCGAACCCTATTTTCAGTATAAAAGATAACTCTCTATCCCTGCGCGTTTGGACGGGACATGCCAGCAAATTTGAAAAAAAAAAAAAAATGGTCATTTTGACCTTCAAAATTGACATTTTTTACACAGGATTAACGAAGTGGCTCAGAGGCCCCCTTTTTAACTGTAGCATTCCCGCATTTTCCCCAGTAATAACCGCAAAATTCCAGCAAATTTGTCGCAATGTCTTTCTAGCCCCCAATTTTGGGTATCGGTAACTAAAATATTTGAATGTCTAATTCCGGAAATAATGGCCATACTGCTTAACGGGATGCGGCCGTGTATTCCCTCTTGGATAATGGCAATCGCGAACACTTCCTGATTTTCGAGACAAAAATTGGAGGGTAAATCACCATTCCGCCGACATTATACCCGCCATAACTACGCGGTACGTATAGCTAGAACAAGGCCGATGAGTGAGTTGAATACAGCTCGCCGAACTCTGTCTTCAGTATAAAAGAAAACTCTCTGTCGCCACGCATTTTGGACGGGAGATTCCGGCAAATTTAAAAATAATGGTCATTTTGATATTCCAAATATTATTCTTTGTACACAAGGAGAACAATGCGGCAGAGAGACCCGTCCTTTTATCTGTTGCAATCCCCTCATCTTCGCTAGTAATCACTTCAAAAATTGAGGAAATCCGTCGCAATTTTCTCTAGCCCATTTTCTTCGATCCCTGAAATATTTGAGTTTCTAATTCCGGAAATAATGGCCTCATCGAGGAACGGGATACGGCTCTGCATTACCCTTTGATTTACTTCTAACACGATATCATCAAAATGGCATTCTGGAACACTTTCCGATTTTCGACAAAAAAAAAAAAGGCGATCGGCTTCAACCACTATTCCGCCGACATACTATTCGCCATAACTCCGCAGTACGCATAGTTGAAAAAATGCCGATGAGTGCGCTGAATCCTAGATCATATATGTAGCAGATGACTCCAGCTTCAAGGGGGACCGCCAAAATCACTCGGACTTATCTCTTACATATATGATCTAGGATTTAACAGAGCTCGTCGAACCCTATTTTCAGTATAAAAGATAACTCTATCCCTGCGCGTTTGGACGGGAGATGCCAGCAAATTTGAAAAAAAAAAATGGTCATTTTGACCTTGAAAATTGACAGTTTTCTACACAAGATAAACGAAGTGACTCAGAGGCCCCCCTTTTAACTGTAGCATTCCCGCATTTTCCCCAGTAATAACCGCAAAATTCCAGCAAATTTGTCGCAACGTCTTTCTAGCCCCAATATTTGGGTACCGGTAACAAAAATATTTGAATCTCTAATTCCGGAAATAATGGCCATACTGATTAACGGTATGCGGCCCTGTATTCCCTCTTGGATAATGGGAATCGCGAACACTTTATGATTTTCGAGAAAAAAATTGGAGGGTAAATCACCATTCCGCCGACATTATAGCCGCCATAATTCCGCGGTACTTACAGCTAGAACAAGGCCGATGAGTGAGTTGAATACAGCTCGTCGAACTCTGTCTTCAGTATAAAAGAAAACTCCCTGTCGCCACGCATTTGGACGTGAGATTCCGGCAAATTTAAAAATAATGGTCATTTTGATATTCCAAATATTATTCTTTGTACACAAGGAGAACAATGCGGCAGAGAGTCCCGTCCTTTTATCTGTTGCAAGCCCCTCTTCTTCGCTAGTAATCACTTCAAAAATCGAGGAAATCCGTCGCAATTTTCTCTAGCCCATTTTCTTCGATCCCTGAAATATTTGAGTTTCTAATTCCGGAAATAATGGCCTCACCGAGGAAAGGGATGCGGCTCTGCATTACCCCTTGATTTACTTCTAACACGATATCATCAAAATGGCATTCTGGAACACTTTCTGATTTTCGACAAAAAAAAAAGGGAACGGCTTCAACCACTATTCCGCCGACATACTATTCGCCATAACTCCGCAGTACGCATAGTTGGAACAATGTCGATGAGTGCGTTGAATCCTACAACAAATAAGTAGCAGATGACTAATCTCTTACAGGTATGATGTAGGTTTTAACAGAGCTCGTCGAACTCAATTTTCAGTATAAAAGACAACTCTCTATCCCTGTGTTTTGGACAGGAAATGCCGGCAAATTTCGAAAAAAAAAAAAAAAAAAAAAAAAACATTTTGACCTTCAAAATTGACTTTATTGTACACAAGAAAAACGAAGTGGTTGAGAGGCCCCCCGTTTTAACTGTAGCATTCCCGCATTTTCCCCAGTAATAAGCGCAAAATTCCAGCAAAATCGTCGCAAATTTTTTCTAGCCCCACTTTTTGTGTACCGGTAACTAAAACATTTGAATCTCTAATTCCGGAAATAATGGCCATAGTGATTAACGGGATGCGGCCCTTTATTCCCTCTTGGATAATGGCAATCGCGAACTCTTTATGATTTTCGAAAAAAAAAAAAAAATTGGAGGGTAAATCACCATTCCACCGGCATTCTATCCGCAATAACTCCGCGGAACGTATAGTGGGTTGAATACAGCTCGCCGAACTGTCTGCAGCATAAAAGACAACTCACTATCCCTACGCGTTTGGACGCCAGAGGGCTGCAAATTAAAAAAAATGGTCATTTTGAAATTCCAAAACTGGTTTTTTCAACACAAGGAGAACGAAGCGGCTCAGAGACCCGCCCTTTTGTCTCTTGCAATCCCCGCATCTTCCCTAGTGATATGCTCCAGGGCTAAAGAACGCCCTGCAGCATGATTTCCTGTGGAGTGTTAAATTGGAACCAGGAGCAGTGTCAGCGGAATACACGGTCTGGAGATGCTTAGCCAGGGGTATAGACATTCTTGTCGGGCGTGTGGTAAATCACTGCCTACAACAAAAGTATTCTTACGCTTCAGATCGTTTGCTGGCCCAATCCCATTGGTCCAGTAGGACAAATCATGCATTTTAATTGGTTAAATTATATCATGCATTGTTCGGACTCTTTTCTTGCGCGTAATCTCATTATAGTGACTTGTCACTATAATGCACTATATTAAAATTCAGTATAAGAAATGATTAAGACGATATTTGTATGTAAGTGAAGTCAAAAGTGTTTTAAGACCATCTCACTTGGTCGGTATCCCGGGCGGGAAACGGGTACCGAAACATAAAAAGTGTTGGAAAGGAGACGCGGTAGTTAGTGAAGACTGCTGGCAGAGAGCGTGAATCTGAGCGGCATGGCGTCATCTGATGAATTACCTTCTAAGTAACTTTGTATATTTTTGTAAATATAGAATAAATCAAGTAGTGTTACAATAACGTAATCATTTCAGACTTAGTTTAGTAGCCATGTATTTTCCTATAGTATCCTGAGAGCTTCAGCTCTTCAAAAAAAATAGTTTTCCATTGTTGAGTAAAGTGGTGGTGTCAGAAATCCTGACGAGAAGGAGCAGAAGACGCAGTAGCCATCCGGCTAGCAATCAGTGCGACCTAAGTTGTTCAGAAGCGGGATACGACGCGAAGTGCTTATAGACGCGTTCTATTTAATATACAGCTGTCTATCAGGATACAAGGGAAACTACTGAATAATAATGTCTATTTATTTCAGGCTGATAATAATGTGTTTAGTAAAGTTATTTTATAAGAAGTGTGTGCTATAATGTGTAATATGGTGCTACGTAACAATTTGCGTGTGGCGGTTAGTGACTGATTCTCTCTAGTAAAACAAAATGGCGCACAATTTCGAAAACGCCATTGTTAGATTACGAAGCGAAGTAGAGGCTTTGCGAACACAGCGGAGAACTAAAGATCTATCTCCAGCTACCGCGTTGAAAGAATGGACAGGCCTACCAAATATGTCAATGACTCGAGCGCAGCAGACGCAGAATTTGAGTCCGTCGCATCAAGTAGGACACTGTGAGAGGGGAAAAGTCAAAATGTCTTAGGACAGACCCAAATCCTAAATCTAAATCCCGAGGCGTGATTGTTCGAAATAGCAAGGAAGCTATTATACCGCCAAGAAGCGAAGTAGTGCTCTTAGGACGAGTCAATGGAAATACCACCAGAGTAGGGGTAAGTTCCAATAAGAGAGATACGAAGACGTTTGAAGACAAAATTCCGATTATTCTCAAGCCGGCGAGCTTCGGAATAAATGGTGTAACTTATATGTTGCTAGAGCCCTTAATGAAATCGAGCCAAGTAAGAGTCAGTTAGTCTCTGTGAAAGTCATAAATTGTACGGGAGAAGAAATACGAGTACATAAGAGACGAATATTAGGAGAAATTGAGTACCCAATTAGTGATGCCTCACCACAAGAACAGACAAAAAGTCCCCATCGTGATGTTGTAAGTGCAGTAAGCGAAAACTCAGAGAATATTGTAGAATCTATCAGCTTAGACCATTTGAGCGAAACGGATCAAGTAATAATAAGAGAAGTTCTTCACGAATACAGAGATGTTTTCTAGGATCCTACACAAAATGAATTAGGGTGCACCAGTAAGGTGAAACCCAGGATTAACGTAGGAGATGCCCTACCGATCAAGAAAACACCCTATAGTTGGCCGCACAAGTATAAAAAGGTAGTCAAGGACATGTTACAGGATATGCTAGATAAGAACATGATCAGACCGTCTGCCAGCCCGTGGAGCACACCCATAGTGCTAGTCCCAAAGAACTCACCTGATGGAAGCGAGCAAATGCGATTTTGTACTGATTTCAGAGGCCTAAATTCTGTTACCCATGGCAATTCATATCCACTCCCTAACATTGTAGAAACACTTGGAAGTTTATCTGGTACTAAGTACTTCAGCAAAATTGATTTATTCAGTGGCTTTTGGCAAGTCGAAATTGAGGAAAAAGATAAGGAGAAAACTGCTTTCGGTACACCGATGGGAACGTTTGAATACAATCGAATGGCGTTTGGTCCAGTAGGAGCCCCGAGTACTTTTCAAAGACTAATGGATGGAGTCTTAGCAGGCTTAAAAGGCGTATCAGCATTTGTTTATATTGATGACGTCATTGTCTACAGTTCAACAATAGAGGGACACGCAGAGAGATTGAAAGAAATTTTGCAGCATTTAAGAGACGCGAATCTGAAGGCACATCCCCTAAAATGTACTTTTGCAGTACCCGAAATCGAGTACTTAGGTCATGTAGTGGACTCTAGAGGAGTACGTCCCGATCCAGAGAAAATTCAAGAAGTAAAAACATTTCCAGTTCCGAAAAACGCGAAACAAATACGATCATTCCTTGGTCTAGCAGGCTATTACCGTAGACATGTCGCTAACTTTGCTGAAATTGCTAAACCCTTGTCAGATCTCACAAGAAAGGACGCTACATTTGTTTGGACCATAACATAGGAAAATTCATTTAGAACGTTCAAAGAGAAGCACTGTGTAGTGAACCGATCCTGAAATATCCCGATTTCAGTAAACCATTTATACTAGGGACAGACGCATCAGGAACTGCGCTAGGAGCCGTTTTATCTCAAAAGATAGGAGGAGAAGAGCATCCAATTGCATATGCTTCACGAGTACTACAGAAATCTGAAAGGAACTATTCCACCACAGGACGTGAGCTATTAGCTCTAGTAAGGGCTACAAAGTACTTTAGGTGTTACCTATACGGTCACGAGTTCACCGCAGTGACCGATCATGCAGCTCTTCGTTGGTTAATGAGTCTCAAGGAGCCGAGTTCGAGACTGCTCCGATGGACTCTCAGATTGTCTGAATTTAATTTCCAGGTTCAGTACAAACCAGGAAAGAAACATCAGAACGCTGATGCCCTGTCTAGAATTCATGAAGTACCCTTTGTTAAGGTCGACGAGATGGGACCTCAATCCGTTCGAAATCTGCAGATTGCCGAACCACAATACGCGCAATGGTTGAATAACACAAATCAGTTTAAATTAGATGACAATGGTGTTTTGTTTCGAATCCAAAACGACCGTGAACCTTGTTTGGTAGTACCTAAACCAATGAGATCGACAATACTAATGACATATCATGATTCACCAATTGGTGCACACCAAGGTCAAAGGCGGACCTATGACCTAATAAGTCGACGTTTCTATTGGCCAGGTATGAGATCAGACGTGGAAAATTATGTTGCGAATTGCATGTCATGTTGCGAAAGAAAAACAGGAAAACACCCTGTAGCCCTCTTCAGGAGTTCGGTGAAGTGGTGAAACCCTTTGAATTCGTTAGCATGGACATCCTTGGTCCATTTCCATAAACCACTTCCGGAAACGCCTATCTATTGACCTTCATGGATGCCTTCACGAATTGGAGTGAAGCTATTCCGATACCGGACCAATCTGCGGAAACTGTAGCTACAGAATTTGTTACGAAAATAATTGCTCGTCATGGAACCCCTAAACAAGTATTAACTGATCAAGGCAGAAATTTTGTGAGAAATAAAAAATAGGTTGCAGCCGCCAAATTACTCTTCAAGGAACGACCACTCATATAAATTGAGGGAAAGAAGGCAGAGGACGGACACTGGAAAGTTTTCTTTTCTCAATCGTACTATCAGGGACTGGAATGCTTTACCTGCAGACTTACTGAAGGCTTTACCAACAACCAAAAATGCATTTAAAAATAGGCTTAAGGACCTTACTAATAGACGGTAATTATACACAGTACTTAAAGGGTGTAAATGATATGTTGTTATTGAAGTGTTGTATCAGTGAAGAAGTATGTTGTGTCAGTGAAGTGTGTTGTATCAGTGAAGAAGTATGTCGTGTCAGTGAAGTGTGTAGTGTAAGTGAAACGTGTTCCTGTCAGTGAAGCTTTATAGTTTATAGTGGCAGTGCAAAGTATTTGAACAGTGAAATGTTTTTGAAGTGTTAGTGAAATCAGGATAGAATCAGTGAAATGTGTCGTAGTTCCAGTGCAGTGAGTGAGTTGACAGCGAAATGAGTGTAATGTTGAAAGGTACTTGTGCAGATATGAACATATACTCGTGGGTTTTAGTTCGATCTTAGTTTTCAGATACAAATTAGAATATTTCAAATGTTATATTAAGTGATCGTTTCATTTAATTTAGTATATTTCCTGTTGTTATTATTATTATTATTGTTATTATTATTATTATTATTATTATTATTATTATTATTATTGTTATTATTGTTATTATTGTTATTAATTATTAGAATTATTATTAATTGTATTTTAATTAATAAGTTTATTATTGTCATTATTGAGTGTAATTAGTTACCACTGCCACCGGGTATATACCCACTGCAGTGTGAATAAATACATACATACATTGTTCAAGGAAGTTTGCAAATTGCTACGCATAAAGAAAGTAGATAGATAGATAGATATTTATTAGCCTTAGGAAATACAATGATTTCATGGCATTGTCAGAGTGAATACATAATAAATATGCGGTTACATACATGTTTTTCCGACATACAAGATGTCTACAATAATATACAAATAATATACAATCAACACATTCAGTAATGAAGTCAATTCTCCACAGTTTTCTTCAGACCATTACTTGTACAAGGTTCTTGGTTTCCTTATCTTCTTGGGCAGTCTCACCCCAGACATGAATCAGATACAAAAGAAGAGCAGTGAACACAAAAGGAGATACTAACTACTGTAAGCTAAATTTGGAGTGCTAAACTAAGATACTCATTGACAGTAAAAGGCATGTGGAAAAGTAAAATATAAGCTATTGAGACTTTTGGATAACCTATGATGATTAAAATGTAAATTATTGCATGTTCTTGTGCTGTAGCTGTGATAATCAGAGTTTATTTTAAAACTATCATAATTTTGGTGGATGAAACAGATTGTTTCAAGAATGTAAATACAAGGTAGGGGCAAAATATCAAACTCTTTGAATATTTTTTTAATATCCGAGCGAATAGGTACTTTCTTTATAATTTTCAATATTCTCTTTTGCAGTCTAAACACTTGTGCAAGTTTTGATGATGACCCCCAGATAATTATCCCATATGATAATACAGAGTGAACATAGCCAAAGTAAACCGCTCTAAGTAGTTCCTTGGGAGTTATATTGGTTAGGACACGGAAAGCATAACACAAACGACTTAGTTTATCAGTTAAGAATTGAATATGACTTTCCCACGTGAGGTTGGAATCAATCCATATCCCTAAAAGTTTTGTACAATCGACGTCCTTTATTCCAGTATTATTAAGTAGTATTTCAATGGAGTCATGTAGTTGTTTCTGACTGAAATACATACAAACGGTTTTACTGACATTCAGTTTTAGTCTATTGCTAGCTAACCACTGTTCTAGTTGTCTTGAGGTTTCATTTATTTTCTCCTGTAAATTATTTTTATCAAGAGCATTGAAAACAATATTGGTGTCATCTGCAAAGAGAACGGTTTTAGCTTGTGTTATCCTTGAGGGAAGGTCGTTTATATACAGGAGAAATAGAATTGGGCCAAGTAGGGAACCCTGGGGCACCCCGCTTTTCATGATAAGTCCGTATCACCCCATGGCGAATGGACTAGTTGAACGTAGTCATCAAACGTTCACGGCCATGATGTCGCACTTTGTGCGTAAAGACCAAAGAGACTGGGATAAATGGATAGCCATTGTACAAATGGCGTACAGAAGTACACCTCACTCAGTGACCGGCTACTCCCGTTTCTTTCTCTTGTATGGCAGGGAAATGCCGCTGCCATTCCCAGTCGATATCAGCCCAACATTTCCGAGAGAAAGTATAGAATCCGACCCTGTAGTTGGCCTAGCCAAGAAGCTAGAGGCGGCCTATAAAGTGGTTAGAGATCGACTAAAGCAGAGTAAGACAACGCAAGCGAGGCAGTACAACAAGAGACGAAATGTGAGACTACAAACATTTGAAGTAGGAGACAAAGTATTCATACACAGCACGGTGTTGAAAAAAGGAGTAACAAAGAAACTAGCTAAACCGTGGACAGGCCCCGCTGAGATAGTAGAAAGACTAAATGAAGTCAATTACCGCATTCTATACGGAGACGGTAGAACACAGGTAGTTCATGTGAATAGGTTAAAGTTGTGTCCTGGCAGAGTAGATGAGCAGGATAACGACAGTCACCCTACCGAAAGTAATACTGAAAGTATGTACACGCATTATTGGGAGAATTATGAAGAACCCCTGTCAGTGGAATCGAACAGGGAACCCCAAGGTGAAGAGATAGTTAGTGAAACGCCAGGAGCGGTGGCAGAAAACGCGTGGGCGTCGGAAGATGAGATGCCACTGAGCGAGTTAAGAGATAGAGTTGGGAGGGATGAGGACTTTGAGTCCGAGGACGAAATCCCTCTTGCGAGATCACGTGATCCTTCCCAGGCACACAGTTCTACTGAACCAGACCACGAGTTCGACCCAAACTCAGTTAATGCTCCCAGTGTGAGTAATGAAACAGTCGAACAGAGAAACCAACCAACTTCACCTCGCTATGGATTGCGAAATAGAAACATTTATTAACCTATTTGATAGCAGATTGTGTGATTGTTGTCATAAGGAAGTGCCTAATGAAATATGGGGACGAGATTTACACTCTCCGTTCCCCACATGTAATGATGTTTTCAGCTTCTCAGCCGCACTGTCTAGCCAGGGGAAGCTGAGGAACCTGTGTCATCGGATCTGAGCGACCTTCGACGTGATATCGCTCATTCCAGGAAAAACTCTAAGTATACTGTATAATATTAAGTAGAGCATAAAGCTCGTCTGAAGATGCCAAAGCTGAAATGGCACTTGTAAAATTTATTTGTATTTGTGTAATTTGAAATAACTGTATCATAAATAATTTTGTTGCTCGAGTTAACTGCTATGTAACATGTATATAGATTTTGAAACATTTTGAATAATGAGATAAGATATATCACTAAGCTTAGAATTAATTTGACACAGAGATATAATAGCATTTAATATAGTTTTGAAGGTTACTCTGCCTAACGCAGATATGTAAATAGTCACATTCAAACGTATCTCAAGTGATGATTAAAAAGGAAAGCAAAGTTGATGTGAAAATTGAAGTTAGAGATGTCGTAACTGAAAACTCTTTTGAGAGTGCGTAAACTATTATCTTAATTTAATCATTGTGGTACTTGAACTCATGTACTGTATGTGCCCTAGGCTTCGAGAATTCAAGACATTCTTCGGTGGCGAAACGTGAACCGCATGTAAGCAACAGGAGCCACGACGGACAGGTGACGTCACGCGCCAGCTGGAACATTGTCACCGCACAGCACGGAACTCAACTTCATGTGTCAGCAGAACAACTAGGAAGTGCTGTACGTACGAAAAGACTTCCAACAGAACACAGAGTTAGGACTTCGGTGTTTTAAGAGAAACATTTAATTTGGAAATGGAGTAAATTACAATGAAACATATGTGTGCGTGTGTGTATGCAGTATGTGTGAGGAGAAAGAGTGTATATCGGGGCCCCGAATGAACCAAGAATGAGTGAGAGAGAGATATTATGTTAACTTAATAGTAATTTATAACGTGAAATTTAACTGTAAAAGGGGAAAGTGTAGTGCCCAAAATCTACTGTTGCACCAAGGGCTGAAAACTGTTACAGCGGACGCCATGCAACAAACCGAAACAAACCGAACCAACACGAAATTATAGATTGACTCAAAATTTAACACGGAAAATTCAAAACCAATTAGAATGCATAAACTAAGTTTTTTTTTAGAGAGAGGACCGTATTAGTGATTCCGCTTTGCCTTGTAATTTAGTGATCACAAGATTCATAGTATAAATGGTATGTCTTTGAAGGCCGATGGCGAGGGGTAAATATCCCGTAAGCCTGCCTGAGCAGAGAGAAAGACCCTGGCAAGAGATAACACTACAGTCTACTATATACAGTCGCGAAGCTCAATATGTAGTAAAAATGCAAACATGGGTAGTTGCCCACCACTAGGATCGCTACTATCGCCTCATCATCGCAGATCTCTCTCCTAGTAGACGACACAATATGTTACACTTCCGTTGTGTTCTTTTGGAAAAATTAACACCTTCCTTCCATTATTGAAATATTAAATGCATAAAGTTAATTTATTATTTTAATGGGGTGTATTAAATTCCATCATAAACTCGAAGATACCTGCAAAAAATAGGTTAATATTATTTTTGTTTGTGCAAAACGAACTGAAATTTACTATAATAGCTTCAATCATTCAAGATTATTGCGATAATTAACTATGAAACCAATAAATATTAATTTGCATTTCCCTTTACAACAATAATAATGGAAATATGAATTAATGGAGTAACTTACGTGTACCGGTACTTGTAGTGTAGGCTTACGTAGTTAACAGAATCACACCAGAATTGGAAATAAAATGTGATCAATAAATTTTATTGTAACAGACTTTTTCTACGTCTCTAGTAAAGCAACAAATAAAAATAACAAAATTAACAGCTATAATTAAAAACATATCCTTTGAAGAAAAAAGTAGGCCTAAGCAATAATAATCCCACCAGAATTGAAAATAAAACGTGATCAATAAATTTCATTAAAACAAACTTAATTTTTCTACGTCTTTAGTAAAATAACACATAAAAATAATAACAAAATTAATAGCTACAATTAAAAATATATCCTCTGAAAAAAAAAAAAAGTAGTCCTAACCTTTATTTCTCTGGAAATTTAGCAGCCTAAGTGACAGAACTTTAACCGGTATCTAATGTCCTTTCGGTTAGACTGAAACATTTCATTGTGAAATTAAGGATATAATGTATTCTAACAGTCACAAAGAACTTCAAAATTAACAGTTTTGTTTCTGCACAGCATTCTTGTGGAAACCCAGGAACCTTTCTGAATCTTTCGGAAATCGGAAAAAGGATAACTCTGGCCTCTTTCTCTTACTGTTGCTACAATTTATAGCACTACAAACATCTCCTCCTTGTCCCATATTATTATTCCAATTATTATATTTTAGCCATCAACATTTTCGTTACAACCAATAACGAACCGTTCTCAAGCATCAATGTGAAATACGCAACGAGCTAGCACGCGATAGAAATACGACACAGTCCAAAGTCGACCATGGACAGTCTATTATTTCTAGTTGCTAACCGCTTGGAGCGCTTTATCACGAGATTTGCAAAAAAACACCTCAAGCTTCGCGACTCTATATAGTGTACTGTGATGACACTCTGTAAACTTTCTCTGTTGCTTGTGTGTGTGAATGTGTTACAGAATCTAACCCACGATCACTAAGCCTTACGAAAAGTTCCATGAAAAAGCACGTGCCATTGAGGCATCGTCTTTTTGAAAAGAAGGGGGCGTTGTTATGCCCCAGGGCTAAAGAACGCCCTGTAGCATGATTTCCTGTGGAGTATTAAATTGGAACCAGGAACAGTGTCAGCGGAATACACGGTCTTGAGATGCTTAGCCAGCGGTATAGACAGTCTTGTCGGGCGTGTGGTAAAATCACTGCCTACAACGAAAGTATTCTTACGCTTCGGATCGTTGCTGGCCCAATCCCATTGGTCCAGTAGGACAAAGCATGCATTTTAATTGGTCAAATTATATCACGCATTGTTCGGACTCTTTTCTTGCGCGTGATTTTATTATAGTGACTTGTCACTATAATGCACTAAATCAAAATTAAGTGTAAGAAATGATTAAGACGATATTTGTAAGTACGAGGCGTGTTCTTAAAGTAAGTTCCATTTTCAATTATAGCTGTCGCATCGCTGCAATCGTTATTTTGCGCATGCATGTTTTCTTCTTCAGTCCTCAGGCAAGCTGTGCATGCAGTTTCAGAGCTTCAGTCCGTGTGTGTGGTTAGTTGTGATCAGTTGAAATGTTTAAAGTGATCGAGCACCCCGCCGACTGTGAGATGCGGTCTGTTATCCGTTTCTTGAATGCGAGGAACATCAAACCAGCTGACATTCATCGTCAACTTTGTGAGGTGTATGTTGATGCCATTAGTGATGGAATGATCAGGAGATGGGTTAGGAAGTTCAACGAGGGCCGCATCTCTGTGCATGACGAGCAGCATACCGGTCGGCCATCTTTGATCAATGACGATTTGGTGCGTGCTGTCGATGAAAAAATTCATGAGGACAGGAGGTTCACAATTTCTTCGCTTTCCTTGAATTTTCCACAAATGTTGCGGAGTGGTTCGCAGGCGGGTGAATTCTACAATGAGGGGATAGAAAGACTTGTGCCACGACTCGATAAATGCCTCAATGGTGGAGATTATGGTGAGAAGTAATTCAAGTGTGGGGAATACAATGCTACAAAAATGGTTTGTAAATATTTTCCCGTTTACTTTCTACACCCTTTTAGAACTTACTTTAAGAACACGCCTCGTACGTGAAGTCAAAAGTGTTTTAAGACCATCTCACTTGGTGGATGGCGTGGTCGGTACCCCGGGCGGGAAGCGGGTACCGAAACATAAAAAGTGTTGGAAAGGAGACGCGGCGGGCAGTTGGGTAGTTGGAGAAGACTGACAGAGAGTGTGAATTTGAGAGACTCAGAAGCGGCATGGCGTCGTCTGATGAAATACCCTGTAAGTAACCTTGTATATTTTTGTAAATATAGAATAAATCAAGTAGTGTTACAATAACGCAATCATTTCGGACTTAGTTTAGTAGCCATGTAGTTTCCTATAGTATCCTGAGCTCCAGTTATTCCCGAAAAGTAGTTTTCCATTGTTGTGTACAATGGTGGTGTCAGAAATCCTGACGAGAAGGAGCAGAAGATGAACGCAGTAGCCATCCGGCTAGCGATCAGTGCGACCTAAGTGTCGGTCGCACAACAGTTGGAACAATGCCGATGAGTGCGTTGAATCCTACATCATATATGTAGCAGATGACTCCTCGCTACGTTCGAAGAGAACTTTGAAGAGAACAACCGCCAGGATCACTCCGACAAATGAAGGGTACACGGGAAAAGCGATCAAGGTCCACCAAAAATCGAAATTGAGTTAATAATACTGTGAATTTTATTAGTTACAACAATGTAATTTATTCGTCACACAATAATTCCTTTCTACAATTCGCCTTAAACGCCCTCGTCAACAATTGGATTTTCACTCAACACAGTATTCGTTATAGCACTCTACCGACGACAATGACAATTTACTTGCACTATTACGCACAACAATGAACTGTTAATCTTAACTAATATTTACAAAGCACTATTTACAAATCAGAACTACCAGTTCTCAGTTCACGGTTCTTCTATCTCAGTCACTCGAGTTCACGGTATCTCGAACCACAGACCTTCAGAGACAGTTCACTGTACTCGAACTCGGGTCCCTCCAACTGCGGTCCACTGCACTCGAACTCAGGTCCCTCCAACTGCGGTCCACTGCACTCGAACTCAGGCCTTCGGATGCTGACGCAGATGCGGACGCACACTCGAGTCGAACTCCGGCACACAAGTCTGGCTTGCTTGCTCTGGCTTACTCACTGACTGAATAACTGAAAACTCTCCTCTAGTTCGCTGGCGCTTGCTCTTTTATAGCAAAATCATAGTTGCGAGAAATTTCTACAGGTGTGTAGAGAATTATCTCGATATCTCCACTTCGACGGACTTCTGGAATAGTTGGGAAGGTCGTTCCACATTCACTGCGTTAAGTAGCAGCTGCGCGCGCAGCCTCCCCTCGCGTGTAGGCTCCTTTCCCCTTTCCCCGCGAAGCCCACGCGATATGCTCTCTCGCGGGACGCTGGTCGTGAGTTCGAATCTCACGTCGCTGTTACAATACTATCTTATAGTGGAAAGGAAGTACTATCATGTGGTCTAGCTAGTAATAAGAAATGATCATTCTTGACATTCCACTACGTCAATTTCTATTAAATACACACATTACAAAGTATTAAGTACTTGAACTTTGAAATTCGTTTTTCTCGAAACTTTCTAAAATGGAATTTAATCTTTATTCCCGTGTACCCTTCAAATCTCTTACATATGTGATCTAGGGTTGAACAGAGCTCGTCGAACTCTACTTTCAGTATAAATGACAACTTTCTCTCCCCTCGCATATTTCATGGTACGAAATTTGCAAGGAAATGATCTGCTCTTATTAGTTCAGCAAGTGTTGAAAGCTGTAAAGATTGTGGATTTCATGTGCTTCGGCTTGTAACTGATAACCATAGAACTAATACTGCTATGTTTAAGGGTTTAGGCGGCGGAGATCTACAGCTTTGCGCGGTACACCCATGTAACTTGTAACGTAATTTATATTTAAGTTTTGATTAGAGTCGTATCATCAAAAACATCCGTTCACAGTTTCTAGACCAGGATATGGCAGACAGAGAAGGAACGATCAGTTCAAAATTCATCAAGGAAATATACAGGATACAAAAGGACTTGGCTGTGAAATCCATTCGATTTCTAACGAGGAAGCATGTCGAACCCAGTTCCTTTGAGAAAATGAACGTTCTTTATGCTGTACAGACATTTTCACCGGAAGTTACAAGCACTTTGGACTGTATGAAGGATAATCATTTACGTCTGACTTCTCGGATAAATTTTTCAGAAGCAGGACCAATAATACGTTTCATGAAAAATGTGTACAAATTTTTCACTGTACACGACATAAGCGATAAAAACACAACATCTACGACAAAGCAATCCAGATAGTATGATGTTCTATTCTGCAGCTGACGACCATCTCCGGTGGTTGAAAGATGATTTTTGTGACTATATTAATGAGCTACAAACTGAATCAAAAACCCGTAATTTGAAAGGGTTGACAAAAGAAACTCATGGCGCCCTAATTTTGACAGCTGAATTGACAGCTTCTTGCATCTTTCATCATCTACAGAATGGCTTTTTCTATGTATTGACACGGGCTTTTCCTGGCGATCCAGTGGAAGCAATGTTCAGTGCTATAAGAATGGGTGGAGAATGGAATGTCATGACAGACTCAAGGACAGCTCAAAATGCAATAAAAAGAATAAAAAAATCTGGCCTTTTGATTTCGGCACCAGATGCTAATATCGCTCTACACTATAAAAATTCACCACATTAAAATATAAACATTTGAATGAAGAGAGGTACAATTCAAATCGAAGTTCAAGTCTAACAAACTTGTTTGAACGACGTAACTCCATATTTTACACGGATTTACAAGATTGGAACGGTTCAGCATTTCTGTAGTATAAGTTCTGCAATACTCTTATTATTTAATTGCATTTCATGTATTGTATTCCATACTTCTCATATTAGCATTCAAGCTGTAAGCCAAGATGTGAAACAATTGAAGTTGGGAAAACCTCGGAAAAACCCAACCATTTAGGCTCCGAAACAATAATCTAACAAGTCCAAACGAAGTTTCGAATCAGTAGGCTAGCGAGTCTGCCGCCTGAGCTACGTTGGTGGCTACACAGGGAATATACTGTACCCTTGTAACAAGCAGATGATTTCGTTTATAACTTGAATAATAAATTATTCTTGAGTTGAGCTATAAAATATAATACATAGCAAGTAAATTAATTCAATATAAAAGCATAAACATTTCAATCAGTTGAGATATGCAAATATAGATAACATATCATGCAAATTATTCACAATTTATAAACAATCAATTCATCAGTCGAGTTATGCTGATTACTATTCAATTTCCAGCATATACAATTGAGAGTCGAGACATAAAATTAGGGCCTATACAATACATAGTAGATTAATTCAATTTACAAGAATATTTCACTTGAGCCATACAAAATTGTACCATATATATCTGGTAGATTAATTCAACTTATAAAGATAAACACAGAATGTAACTAGATGGATGGATGAATTCAACAAAAAAATACACACAGATGAACTACACCATCAGAATTTGCTCTTAAATGCAATGAACGGGTCTTCTTGAACGTACGTGCTTATAAACAAGTCTTACTTTGTAGATTTCGCTACCCTTACCTATTATTAAATCTAACCACTCTCTGGCATTTCAGTATGCATAAATGCGACAGGCTCATGTCAGTAGATTTACTGGCATGTAAAAGAACTCCGTCGCGACAAAATTCCGGCACATCCGGCGACGCTGATATAACCTCTGCAGTTGCGAGGGTCGTTAAATAAAGCATAACATTTCTCTGAAAATAAACTCAGATAAATATGAAAATGTTACGAGCAAAACACATTATGTATAAATATTTAGACGATTCGTTAAATATGTTTGAAAATATTTTCTTATGGTCCTTCAAACATTTAAGACAAATAGTGCCCCGAAACACAAATAAATACATAGTGAACTCTTCAACAGCTTACACTAACAGAGGATATGGAGATCTGTTTGTATTATGTATAAATATGAAGAAGTTTAGTTAAATTTGTTTGAAAATTACTTCATGGATCTCAAAACATTTAAGACTAGTGCCCTGAAAAGACAAATACATACATAGTGACCTCTTTCCAACAGCTTACACTAACAGAGGATATGGAGATCGATTTGTATTATGTATAAATTCATACAGTACAAGTTTGGTTGAATTTTTTTTTAAATTTTCTCATGATTCTTAAAACACTCGAGGCAAGTAGTGCCATGAACACAAAAACACATACACAGTGAACTCTCTTCAACTGCATACACTAACAGAGGATATGGAGGTCCATTTGTATTATGTATAAATATGTAGAAGTTTAGTTAAATTTGTTTGAAAATTGTTTCATGGTTCTTCAAACATTTAAGACTAGTGACCTGAAAAGACAAATAAATACATAGTGAACTCTTTTCAACAGCTTACACTAACAGAGGATTAGGAGATCGATTTGCACTATGTATAAATATGTAGAAGTTTAGTTAAATTTGTTTGAAAATTTTCTCATGTTTCTTCAAACATTTAAGACATGTAGGGCCCTGAAAACAAAAATACATACACAGTGAACTCTCTTCAACAGCTTGAACTAACAGAGGATATGGAGATCTATTTGTATTATGTGTAAATATGTAGAAGTTTAGTTATAATTGTTTTAAAATTTCCTCATGGTTCTTTAAACATTCTAGAAAAGTAGTGCCCTGAAAACAGAAATACTTACACAGTATTCTCTCTTCAACAGGTAACACAGTGGATATGGAGATCGATTTGAATTATGTATAATTATGTAGAAGTTCAGTTGATTTTGTTTCAAAATGTTCTCATGGTTCTTCAAACATTTAAGACAATTACATTCACAGTGAACTATCTGAAACAGCTTACACTAACAGAGGATAAGGAGATCGATTTATATTATGTATAAATATGTATAAGTTTAGATGAATTTGTTTTAAAATTTTCTCATGGTTTTTCAAATATTTGAGGCAAGTAGTGCCCTAAAAACAAAAATACATAGACATGAAGAAGTTAATTTAATTTTTTTGAAAATTAATTCAAGTTTCTCCAAACATATAAGACTAGTGCCCTGAAAAGTCAAATACATACATAGTGACCACTTTTCAACAGCTTACACTAACAGAGGAAATGGAGATCGATTTGAACTATGTATTCCGGTATATATGTAGAAGTTTAGTTGAATTTGTTTCAAAATTATCTCAAGGTTCTTCAAATATTTAAGACAAGTAGTGGCCTGGAAACAAAAATACATATACAGTGAACTCAACAGCTTACACTAACAGAAGATATGGAGATCGATTTTTATTAAGTATAAATGTGTAGAAGTTCAGTTGAATTTTTCTGAAAATCTCTCATGGTTCTTCAAACATTCAAGATAAGTAGTGCCCCAAAATAACACAAATACATAAACTGTGAACTCTCTTCAACAGCTTACACTAACAGAGGAAATGGAGATCGAATTGTATTCTCTATTAATATGAAGAAGTTTAGTTGATTTTTTTTTTTTTTAAGTTTTCTCATGGTTCTTCAAACATTTAAGACAAGTAGTGTCCTGAAAAAAAAAGACATACACAGTGAACTCTCTTCAACAGCTTACATTAACAGAGGATATGGAGATCGATTAGCATTATGTATAAATGTGTAGAAGTTTAGATCAATTTTTTTTTTATTTTCTTATGGTTCTTCAAACATTTAAGACAAGTAGTGTCCTGAAAACACAAATACATACACAGTGAATACAGGAGAATAGAGAAAGTTACACAACGCAGAGCTGCACCTGACATAATTAGGACCATAAAATCCAGACGTTTGAGATGGACAGGACATGTAGGACGTATGGGCGAATCCAGAAATGCATATAGAGTGTTAGTTGGGAGGCCGGAGGGCTAAAGTCCTTTGGGGAGGCCGGACGTAGATGGGAAGATAATATTAAAATGGATTTGAGGGAGGTGGGATATGATGGTAGAGACTGGATTAATCTTGCTCAGGATGGGGACTGATGGCGGGCTTATGTGAGGGCGGCAGTGAACCTCCGGATTCCTTAAAAGCCAGTAAGTAAGTAAGGCAGAGTTAAGGCCATATGGCCTTCTCTAACACTCAACCAGACCAAACTAACATTTACTGGTTTAACTACTGAATTCTTCAGCATCATCTTTCGATTATCTACAAAGAACTGAGTCAGTTTAAAATAAAATATGCTTACATGTTATTTTTGCCGCTATGAGAATCGATTCGGAGTCCTCACACTTGGCTGTTGAGTGATCGACATCTAATTCCCAAGGTCCCCTATTCTTTTCTTCTGCAGTATGTCCCAACTGCAACTGTAAATGAAGCAGAATCTATTAGCTTCTAAGGTACAGAGATTCCTTGATAATAGGAGGAGGAAAAAGGATATGGAGGATGATGATGATGATGATGATTATGATGATGATGATGTACTGTATTTTACAGTTATTACATTGGTTAAATCTCAACAAAAGGCGAAACGCTGCAATCCGGATGGTTGCGAGTTCGGTTTCCGATAGTGTTACGGATTTTATCTAATGCTTCCGACTGCACAATAACCCTGGGATTTATACAGAAATGAGTATCAGAATTATTTACTCAGGGGTAACATTAGCGGGCAGATAGAACCAAGACCAGACTGGAATCTTGCCATTAATGACGATTGTCTGTGAACCTGGATGGATGGGAACACTATATGTTTTGGGCTCATAAAACAAAGTTTGAATTGAAAAAGGACCTCAGGAGAGTTCGTGCTCGCGAGCACTTTTTCACTCCCATGACGAGAGCACCAGACTGAGAACGCCTGATTTAGAACATACAGATGAGATGTGGTAAACAAGTAAATAAGCAAGTCATCTTTATTGTTAATATCACAGTCTACTATATACAGTCGCGAAGCTTGAGGTGTTTTTTTTTTGCAAATCTCGTGATAAAGCGCTCCAAGCGGTTAGCAACTAGAAACAATAGACTGTCCATGGTCGACTTTGGACTGTGTCGTATTTCTATCGAGTGCTAGCTCGTTGCGTATTTCACATTGATGCTTGTGAAATGTTCGTTATTGGTTGTAATGAAAATGTTAATGGCTAAAATATAATAATTGGAATAATAATATGGGACAAGGAGGAGACGTTTGTAGTGCTATAAATTGTAGCAACAGTAAGAGAAAGAGGCCAGAGTTATCCTTTGTCCGATTTCCGAAAGATTCAGAAAGGTTCCTGGGTTTTCACAAGAATGCTGTGCAGAAACAAAACTGTTAATTTGAAGTTTTTTGTGACTGTTAGAATACATTATATCCTTAAATTTCACAATGAAATGTTTCAATCTAACCGAAAGGACATTAGATACCGGTTAAAGTTCTGTCACTTAGGCTGCTAAATTTCCAGAGAAATAAAGGTTAGGTCTACTTTTTTTTTTCAGAGGATATATTTTTAATTGTAGCTATTAATTTTGTTATTGTTTTTATGTTATTTTACTAAAGACGTAGAAAAATTAAGTTTGTTTTAATGAAATTTATTGATCACGTTTTATTTTCAATTCTGGTGGGATTATTATTGCTTAGGCCTATTTTTTTTCAAAGGATATGTTTTTAATTATAGCTGTTCCTTTTGTTATTTTTATTTCTCGCTTTACTAGAGACGTAGAAAAAGTCTGTTACAATAAAATTTTTTGATCACGTTTTATTTCCAATTCTGGTGTGACTATTATTGCTTAACCTCATCCCACTTTGTTAACTACGTAAGCCTACACTACAAGTACCGGTACGCGTAAGTTACTCCATTAATTCATATTTCCAGTGTTATTGTTGTAAAGGGAAATGCAAATTAATGTTTATTGGTTTCATAGTTAATTATCGCAATAATCATGAATGAGTGAAGCTATTATAGTAAATTTCAGTTCGTTTTGCACAAACAAAAATTATATTACTTTTTTCTTGCAGGTATCTTCGAGTTTATGGTGGAATTTAATATCTTCATTAAAATAATAAATTAACTTTATGCATTTAATATTTCAATAATGCAAGGAAGGTGTTAATTTTTCCAAAAGAACACAACGAAAGTGTAACATATTTTGTCGTCTGCTAGGAGAGAGATCTGCGATGATGAGGCGATGGTAGCGATCCTAGTGGTGGGCAACTACCCATGTTTGCATTTTTACTACATATTGAGCTTCGCGACTGTATATAGTAGACTGTAGTTAATACTATATTATGGTTTTCGTAGGACCGTATTATATTAACGCGTGTTACCGTTGGATACCTAGGTTGGCCTCAAGTCGGAATCAAACTTCTCACGGTGGCCTAGATCTCTGGCTGTACATGATAATAATAATTCACTATTGTTCACGTAAATGTATTCGGAAAAATGATAATACACGAGGAATTAGAATTCTTACTTTGATACTGGAATTCTTCTAGTATTGAAGAAAGGTTAGTATGTATATGATATCGTGGAAAACAGGATTTGTTTTCTCATTAGATTTCATTTGAACTAATGTGTTGGATTTTAGAAAAAATGCTGAAGAATTTACTCACTGGAAACTTGAATGTTATTGTGGATGGGTTTAATGTTTAAGAAAACTCAATTCAGTTTCTCGATATGCCTATTAGATCCCCTCCATTCTTCTAGATATTGAATACATGTGTCATAAAATTCTACCATTTGTTTTTCGAAAACTATACTGTACTGGTTACATCTCACGAGTAACCAATCTCAAAAACTAGTATTGTACTAGTAAAATCAGTACGAATGGTCACCTTACCCTGGTTGTATTTTAGTCGTATACAGTATAAGTATTCACTATGGTATCCGTCTAAAACTCGACCTCTTTTGTTCGGTACTAGGCCTATAAATCACTTTTTTTTTTCTTTTCTCAGCAGCGTACATTCAGCAAGGTTATGTCCATCTCTTGTTGATCGCCACTTCGAGGTGTGATGGATATGATCAAGAAGGAACCGCAGCTGGACGCATTTGCTGCAGAAATAAATTGTAATCTAGATACAGAAGAGAAGAAGCCTCTGTTGGAGGTAATTTTAAAGTAATTTCGAGCGCGGTGCCATACAAAACAATATCGAGTAACTGTTAAATGATTTCAAAATATCAGTTTGCCATTGCAGCCGTATGGCACCCTCTTCAAGTGATCACTTACTTACGAAAGACGCTGTATTTAACCTGCTTATTTTTTACACGTCTATATTGTGCAGAAAGGGGATTTATTGCATGAGCATGTGAATGGTGAAGAGTGTGTGGTTCAGAGCTATGAACTTAAATCAGAAATAGAAGTAGAGGAGAATCACGTGCCAATTACTTTCCCTAAGATGAAATGTGAAGCTCAGGTGAGTGAAGGTCACGAGGTGTCTGCTTTCATTTATTTATTGTATTCCATAGATCTTAGATCAGCATTGTGTCTTTGAGATGTGAAACAAGTCAGAATTATGCAGTAAGATAGGAAGCAGATTAATTCAATTTACAGAAACAACTTTCTTGTGTTACATTGAAACTAAATTGTTAATTTACCATAGTTGACTATTTTCGGATTTCTGTTAGCCATCTTCAGAACTTGTGAAATTCTTGCTTGTTTTCAGTTTCTTTTGATGTTCCTATGGTGGTGGGTGCATTTGTATTCGATAGTGTGGAGTCAGATAGTGTGTGTGTTCAGAAATTAAATTTCATATTGAGGTTATGTTATGAGAGTGCTTTTGTATGTTGTTTGTATATTTCATACTCTTAGGCCCAATTGTATAAAACTGCCTGACTAAAGATCAACTTTGATCGGTGATCGAAAAGTGAACCGAGTTCAGACACTTCTTCTATTGTATAAAACTTTTCTGCGATCAAATTACCTTGGTTCAAATGCAATCTAAGTTCACGTGAAAAGGATTTGGCAACAGCGCATAAACAGGTGAAATATATGATGCTTGGGCCATGCTGTACAAGTTTGTCCAGTGTTGCCAAACCAGCGACTTTAACTCTTTTTCAATAACAATTTCTTTTAACTTTTATATTGCTTAAATATGGATTTAGCGAACTTTTTAGCACTCCATAGTGACAAAATTTAATCTTTCTTTGTTGATAATGAGAAATCTAGCGACTTTACAACTACTTTTTGGCGACTTTCCGTACATTCTGTTGGAGACACTGGTTTATTTTGTGCAATGTAAATAATGGCGGACAATAAGAAGAAGGTTGACTGTTCTCCAAATTGTTATGTTATGGCGTTTGATACTGCTAAACATAATAAAGCTTTATAAAACGACAAATTGAAAATTTATTAATGTCCCTATCATATCCATTAATAATTAATGGTTGTTATAAACATAATATAATTATAGGTTATGTTATTTGATACTGCTGAACACGATAGAGCCTTATAAAATATAAGATTGTTTGTGTATTAAGGCAAGAAATTGAAAAGAAAAAAATGTGTATATATATATATATATATATATATATATATATATATATATATATAAATGTACCTACCATATGTATTAAGATTAATAACAATGGTTATTCTTTTGCATAGTTTGCCACTCGTATATTTCAAACAGAAAAGAAATAACTGAACTTGGATCATCTAACTTAATCGGAGAAATTTCTTCAGTCAAAGTTGACTTTAGTTTGAGACAAATTAATCTCAGATTAGACTTTATAAAAGGTAAAGGTAAAGGTATCCCCGTAACATGCCATGAAGGCACTTGGGGGACATGGAGGTAGAGCCCCATGCTTTCCATGACCTCGACACTAGAATGAGGTGGTGTGGTCGGCACCACGCTCTGACCGCCTTTTACCCCCGGGAAAGACCCGGTACTCAATTTTATAGGAGGCTGAGTGAACCTCGGGGCCGTTCTGAAAGTTTGACAACGAGAAAAAATCCTGTCACCACCTGGGATCGAACCCCGGACCTTCCAGTCCGTAGCCAGCTGCTCTACCAACTGAGCTACCCGGCCGCCCAATTAGACTTTATACACCACAAAATTCCAAGTTCAGCTAGAACAAGGATCAATTTAACCTCTGATCTAAGATTAAATGGTTTATACAATTGGCCCTTAGACCACACTATCAATCTGCTAAATTGGTCAGGGCTATCATTAGACTAAAGTTAATAGGATTCATAGTCACAGAATAATCAAGGTCGGAGGTAGGCTGTGGATAATCTTTGGAAAATGCTACATGATGTTGAAAATGCTATTGCTCAAGCGCAGATTCTCAGCTGTCTTACTCGATTCTCGATTGTTTATTGCAGTCGCCACTAACCTACCAGCTTGGGAGAAAATTTTCAATAATTGTGTTGTGATAAATCAATCATTCTTTTTAATGTATCCAGCTGTTTGCTGACAATATAAAGACAGCAAAATTTGTCAAAGTAGGAAAGGGACATGGTGAAGAGATAGTAAGAGACTTAGGGCGAGAATCTCTCAAATCAAGGCGACGAAAAACCAGACTCACCGCATTGTTTACGGCACAAATGGGACACAAAGCATGGACCGACATCAATGCTAGATTAGCAACACCATCATACTTAGGAAGGGCTGATCATATTAGGAAGTTTAAATGTAGAAAACAAAGAAGAGATGTGGCAAAATTTTCCTTTGTTAACCGCACAATAGTAGACTGGAACAGCTTACCTGCGGCAATCTTTCAGGGTGGTCCTCTCAAAATCAATACATTTAAGGAAAGATTGAGAAGATTAGACTGAAAATGTAATTGTAGGTGCAGTGTAAGTGTCTTGTAATTAATTAAGTTGATATGTAATTAATGAAGATGATATGTAATTTAGTTGATATGTAAACAAATTAAGGTGATATGTAATTAATTAAATTGGTAATAGTTGGGTGAAATAGAAGGACTTATAAGTTAGGTTTACTTTTGCTTATTGTAGGCATTATTATAGAACAGTTTTTATTTATAGTCCTAGGTTTATTGCATCTATTTAGTTATAGTTAGAAATAAATTTAGGTTTATTTTATTTTATTTTTTTATTTTTCTTTTATTGCTGTAATTATTGTAGAATTATAATGGTATTATTGTATATTATATATCACTGGCACCGGGTGTATACCCAATTGTAGTGTTAATAAATAAATACATACATACACATACATAAAGTCCACTGTAGTCTATTCAGATTTTGTTTTTCACGAGAAATGAGGGGTATTTTGATCGGTGTTCATTATAGATGCCTGTTGCTAGTAGCCAGAGTTGGGGTGTAGTCAATATATACTGCAGGGCTGTGTCTTCTGCAACTGGTACTGATGATTTTAATTTACTTCTTTTGTGGCTTATGGATGGACAGTACAGAAGAATGTGTTCCAGATCTTCATCATGATTATTACACCACAGACAAGTAGGATTATCAGAAATGTGATATCGGTGCAGGTACAATTGAGTGACAATGTGACGTGTTCTGTCTCTTGTTAAAAGTGTTTGAACATGTCTGGGAAGGCTTTTGTGCATTTCCAGGGCATTTTGTTTCTCTTGTATGGACTGTAAAAGCATGATGTTAGATTTTTATAGTACAACTAGCTGTATCCGTGCGCTCCGCTGCACCTGTTAGAAATAAATATAAAGTAATTACATAATTAAAATAGGACGTTTGATACAGGGAACATTCGTGTTTGATAATTTAAATTGTATTTAAATAATTAAAATGCGGTCATTTTGGTCCAGAGAGCAATCATTTGGTACAATGGCAATTCCTTTAACATGTTTCTTAATTGTTATTACATGCAACCATAGTTTAATGTAGATTGACATATCATTTAGTTTTAATGTGTATACTTTATATTACTTGCTGTATGTTTCAGAAGTTACTGTAATAACATTGTAGAATTATGTCCATCTAGAGAAACTACACTTTCCAATGGTGAAATAATAATTAAACAATTAATTAGCTTCCGATATTACTTCATACAAACACAGAAACATTTTCTGTAGGCTATGTTTAATAGCTTTCGATTGTTGTTGTCCAAGGCCCTTATAGACGAAGTCATTTGTTTTTATTTCAGTACAGTGCCTTACATGGCGTTATAGTAATTTTAAAACTCATTTATCTCATTAAATATCAGTTCTATCAAAATTTTATGTAGAATAAAACTTATCGGAAATTATTTTTAAAGAAACTTTTGTGATGTAACATTTTTCATGAAAATCAATAATAAGCTGGATATTTCGATTTATTTAATTCAAGCCCCCTTATAACCCCCCTTTTAAATAAAGTATTTTGAATGCCATATAGCCTAAATTCTAAGTTACAACGAACTTAATTTATATTCCAGTTTTCATATAAATCGGTTCAGCCATTATCGCGTGAAAAGGTAACAAACATCCAGATAGACAGACATAGAAACAAAAATTTCAAAAAAGCGATTTTCGATTTCAGGATGGTTAATTATACATGTTAACACCAATTATTTTTGGAAAATCGAAAATTACCAGAAAAATTTTGGCTACAGATTTATTATTAGTATAGATAAATGTGGTGTTATTTACACTGAAGTCCGTCTAGCATTGGTACATGCTTATTTTAGGTCGTTAGTACTCCAACATCATCAACACCAATTCCAAGAATGTGTGCTGTGAACCATGTCTCCACAACTCCTGAGGAATGTGCACCAATAATGACCAGCAGGTGAGTTTAAGACGTCATTGAAATTTAAGAATAATGCTGTTACAACATTTGTGTTTTTATATATGTGTCATTTCAGGCAGTCCACTGCGTCTCAAGGGAAATCTTCAAGGAAACGTTCTCCTAGTGGAAGTCGTGGGAAGGTTGGTAATGGGTAATTCTATCAGAAAAACGTAATTTGTAATGCCTGTGTAACTGCATTCTATTTAATGCATATCAAGCTCTAAAAGTATACAAGCGGGAGTGTTTGGAAGTTTGCATAAGTTTACATTTTTCTTGTTCACAGTATTCTGCTGCAAAGTTGTCGAGATTGACAGAATATGAATCAGAGGTGTTTCTACTCAAACAAGAACTGGAAGAAGCCAAGATGAGACATGACATGGAGATGCAAGAAGCCCAGATCGCACATGATGAACAGATGTACAGAGCCCAGATGGAGATGTTCAAAGCCAAGATCAGACATGACGAGGAGATCTATCAGCTGCAGAAGGCAAAAATGTTATTAGAAATGGAAATATTAAAGGTACAGGTGCAGTTAGAAACAATAGGAGGGAAATGAAGAAACCGGAAATGTAGTAGAGGTGTGATGGCACTGTTAGCAGCAGTGGTGGTATGGGGTGGTGGTAGTAATAATAATAAGACTAGTGGTGGTGGTGGTGGTAATAGTAGGGTTGGTGGTGACAGCAGGGGTTGGTAGTTTTAGTGGTAGACGTTGGTAGCAATAGTGGTAGTGGTGGTGGTGGTAGTTGGTAGTTGGTAGTGGTGGTAGTTGGTGGTAGTTTGTAGTTGGTGGTAGTTGGTAGTGGTGGTAGTTGGTAGTTGGTGGTAGTTGGTAGTGGTGGTAGTTGGTAGTTGGTGGTAGTTGGTAGTTGCTAGTGGTGGTAGGTGGTAGTTGGTGGTGGTGGTGGTAGTTGGTGGTGGTGGTGGTAGTTGGTAGTGGTGGTAGTTGGTAGTGGTGGTAGTTGGTAGTTGGTGGTGGTGGTAGGTGGTGGTGGTGGTAGGTGGTGGTGGTGGTAGGTGGTAGTTGGTAGTGGTGGTAGTTGGTGGTAGTTTGTAGTTGGTGGTAGTTGGTAGTGGTGGTAGTTGGTAGTTGGTGGTAGTTGGTAATTGGTGGTAGTTGGTAGTGGTGGTAGTTGGTAGTTGGTGGTAGTTGGTAGTTGCTAGTGGTGGTAGGTGGTAGTTGCTAGTGGTGGTAGGTGGTAGTTGGTGGTGGTGGTGGTAGTTGGTAGTGGTGGTAGTTGGTAGTTGGTGGTGGTGGTAGGTGGTGGTGGTGGTAGGAGGTGGTGGTAGTGGTGGTGGTAGTGGTGGTGGTGATAGTTGGTAGTGGTGATAGTTGGTAGTGGTGGTAGTTGGTAGTTGGTGGTGGTGGTGGTAGTTGGTAGTAAGTAGTAAGTAAGTAGCAAGTAGTGGTGGTGGTAGTGGTGGTTGTTGTTTTGATGGGGGTAGTATGGTGTGGTATTTATATTAGTAGTAGAGGTAATTAATATTTGAGGAGAAAAACTCGCTCGGCGCCGGGGATCGAACCTGGGTCCTTGGTTCTCCTCAAATATTAATTGTCAATATTACAGATATTATTCTGTATGACAAATTAATAAATCTATAATATTCTCATAGCTGCAGTGCATACTTATGTCTGTACAGATTACTGTGCACGTAACTGCGGAATCCCGGCCAAACAAGTCACTCAGCTGAGTGCGCGCCTAGTATAATGGCAGTTGACATTGGACATATACGTCAACATATATGCCTAACTTGGAGTCAGGCCACAAAGGGAAACATTGAAGGAGGAGGGTTCGATCCGGTACTGTGGATTTAATTCGGCGTAGCTCAGTGGTCAGAGCGCTTGGTACGTAGAACCAGGGACCCGGGTTCGATCCCCGGCGAATTTTTCTCCTCAAATATTAATTGTCAATACAGATAATATTCTGTATGACAAATTAATAAATGTATAATAGTAGAGGTCATGTAATACTAGTTGTGATAGTATTTTTAAGTTGGTTATTTAAAGTCGATGAGATTGGTGATAGCGAGATGGTATCCGACGAGATGAGGCCGAGGATTCGCCACAGATTACCTTGAATTCGCCTTACGGTTGGGGAAAACCTCGGAAAAAACCCAACCAGGTAATCAGCCCAAGCGGGGATCGAACCCGTGCCCAAACGCAACTTGAGACTGGCAGGCAAGCGCCTTAACCGACTCAGCCATGCTGCTGCTGATGATATTAGTAAGGGTGTTGGTGATGGTAATAGTATGGGTGGTAGTAATAGTTCTTGGTAGTGGTAGTAGTGGATGATGGTAATAGTTGCAGTGTTAGTGGTTTTAGTATGCAGTGCAGTACCAGTAATAATAATAGTTCTAGAAGTGGGGGTGGTGGTAATGACAGTTGTACTTACTTACTTACAAATGGCTTTTAAGGAACCCGAAGGTTCATTGCCGTCCTCACATAAGCCCGCCATCGGTCCTGTTCCAGAGCAAGATTAATCCAGTCTCTACCATCATATCCCAACTCCCTCAAATCCATTTTAATATTATCCTCCCATCTACGTCTCGGCCTCCCCAAAGGTCTCTTTCCCTTCGGTCTCCCAACTAACACTCTATATGCATTTCTGATTTCGCCCATACATGCTACATGCCCTGCCCATCTCAAACGTCTGGATTTAATGTTCCTAATTATGTCAGGTGAAGAATACAATGCGTGCAGTTCTGTGTTGTGTAACTTTCTCCATTCTCCTGTAACTTCATCCCTCTTAGCCCCAAATAATTTCCTAAGCACCTTATTCTCAAAGACCCTTAACCTATGTTCCTCTCTCAGAATGAGAGTCCAAGTTTCACAACCATACAGAACAACCGGTAATATAACTGTTTTATAAATTCTAACTTTCAGATTTTTTGATAGCAGACTGGATGATAAGAGCTTCTCAAGCGAATAATAACACGCATTTCCCATATTGACAGTTGTAGTGTTATTATTCCTAGTAACAGTAATGTTGAGAAGGTTTTCACCTTACATAGTTCGTGAGCTTACCAGTAGAGTGGGATGATGAGAGTGGAGGATCATAAATATATCCACTATGAAATGCTAATTTCAGTTCATTACTGTCTCAAATCTCGATGTTATAGTAGATACAATATTTGCTCTATATTACATAGTCTTCTCTTTCAGGAGAAGTCGTGTTACTTGCACACGGTGGAGGAGGAGCCAATTGAAGATGAAGTCGTGGCAGAGATGTGAGTTTTACATACCATTGTTCACTCTCCATTGTTTTACTGATTGAATTACAGTAGTGCACGGTGTATTACCTAATACAGTAGAACCCCGATTATCCCTCACCGTATTAACTGATCAGCGGATTATCAGACTGTCTTTCTATTGCTCTTTTCTTTCTTTCTTTCTTTCTTTCTTTCTTTCTTTCTTTCTTTCTTTACTACGGAAATAAACATGTAAGAAACTTAGTAGTATACCTTATATTACGAGGGGAATCCAGGAAATAACGACCGTTGGCGCATACCCGCCGTGCAGCTGACTCCCCTTCCTTGTTTGAAGGTCAACTGGCTTCCTTAACATGTGTTCTCATAATGTTGTGAGTACTGGTTGCAACAAGTCGCCATTGTGCATTTTGTGTTACTTCAAAATGAACGACGTGATTGATAATCCCGCCGACTGTGAGGTGAGGAGTGTGATTCGATTTTTGAATGCCCGACATTTGAAACCTGCAGAAATTTACCGGCAATTGAAAGAAGTGTATGGTGATACTGTAATGAATGAAAGAAATGTGAGAAAATGGTGCGAAACGTTCAACAATGGGCGAACAAATGTCCACGATGAAACTCGACCCGGACGCCCATCACTCATCACAGAAGACCTGAAGACTAAAGTGAACGACAGAATCTTGCAAGACAGGCGCACATCACTCGACGAATTGCATATTGCCTTTCCTGACATTTCTCGTTCTTTGCTTGGTGAAATTGTGTCGCAACATCTTGGCTACCACAAAATCTGTGCACGATGGGTTCCACGGCAACTGAGTGACCAACACAAAACTCAGAGAATGGCCTCAGCATTGACATTCTTGATGCGATATCACACAGATGGAGACGCCTTTCTTGATCAAATTGTGACTGGTGATGAGACCTGGGTGTCTCACAACACCCCAGAGACCAAGTGCCAATCACGTCAGTGGCATCATCCCTCATCACCCAAGAAACCGAGAAAATTCAAACAGACTCTCTCAACAGAAAAGTCATGGCTACTGTCTTTTGGATCGCAAAGGTGTTCTTTTGCTGGATTTCATGCCAAAAGGCACTACGATCAATGCAAATCGTTATTGTGAGACTTTACGAAAACTACGGCGAGCCATCCAAAACAAGAGGCGAGGAATGCTTTTGAGAGGAGTTGTGCTTCTTCACGACAACGCCCGCCCGCACACTGCTGCTTCAACTCGAGAATTGCTGGATCAATTGGGTTGGGAAATCTTTGATCATCCGCCCTATAGTCCAGACCTTGCTCCTAGCGATTTTTACCTTTTCACTAAGCTGAAAGACTTTCTGGGTGGTACGCGTTTTGGAAGTGATGAAGAGTTGAAGAAGACAGTGAACACCTGGCTTAATGAACTGGCGGCAGAGGAGTATAACACGGCAATTCTAAAGCTAGTGAACAGATACGACAAATGTTTAAATGTAGGTGGTGATTATGTAGAGAAGTAAAGGAAGCTTCAGTTATGTAACACTTTGTTTTTTCAAATAAATATATATTTTTTAAGTATTACAACAAAACGGTCGTTATTTCCTGGATCCCCCTCGTATAATCCCATTTTTTCTAGAGTGTTTTATTAAAAGCATTTAGCTTTACATAGTACTACTGCAAACAACAAAAATGTTACTTGAAGATGTTTTCCCAACTTGTAAAATAGTTACTACCTGCTTTCAAAGAAATAGTCCCAAGAACTTCCGCACAATATATAGCAAATCTGTGCAGCATTCAGTCCTTGTCCTACTTTATAACTTCTGTGCAAAATATCTTCCACGGGTGTCGAAAGTGTTTTGCTAAGTATCAAAATAAAAATGCAAATAATTGAGAGGTTTGGGAAAAGAAAAACTGCGGCGCATTTCGCATCAGAATACGTGATTGGCGTTACAATTATGCACGATTTATTGGAAAATAATGATGAAGTGTATAACGTATGTAGATCTACAACAGGAGCCCTCAACTACTCCTATCCTTTCGCAAACGACCATCATAAGGGACTTCCTTGGCCCTTATAAACCGAAATTAAATTAGTGAACTTCTGATTCACTATCTAGCATGTTAAACACAACACTACGGAGGATTATTATGAGGCTGTAGTATGGACTTATGAAAATATTTTATGGTACAGATTATCCGATTTTTTTCGATTAACCGTCCAGTCCACCCCCTTTATTACCACGGATAATAGAGGTTCTACTGTATTTGGTGCAGAGCTTTCACAATCAACCGAAAATTGATGCTGTAGTAGCAATTCAGAGGATGACCTACTAAATGATGATATGTTGTTATTGAAGTGTTGTATCAGTGAAGAATTATGTTGTGTCAGTGAAGTGTGTTGTATCAGTGAAGAAGTATGTTGTGTCAGTGAAGTGTGCTGTGTAAGTGAAACGTGTTCCTGTCAGTGAAGCTTTATAGTTTATAGTGGCAGTGCAAAGTATTTGAACAGTGAAATGTTTTTGAAGTGTTAGTGAAATCAGGATAGAATCAGTGAAATGTGTCGTAGTTCCAGTGCAGTGAGTGAGTTGACAGCGAAATGAGTGTAATTTTGAAAGGTACTTGTGCAGATATGAACATATACTCGTGGGTTTTAGTTCGATCTTAGTTTTAAGATACAAATTAGAATATTTCAAATGTTATTTTAAGTGATCGTTTCATTTAATTTAGTATATCCCCTGTTGTTGTTATTATTATTATTATTATTATTATTATTATTATTATTATTATTATTATTATTAGTTATTAGTATTATTATTAATTGTATTTTTAATTAATAAGTTTATTATTGTCATTATTGAGTGTAATTAGTTACACTGCCACCGGGTATATACCCACTGCAGTGTGAATAAATACATACGTACATACAAATCCATCTCTAAGGTTTAAATATTTAATTGTGAGATCCTGATCACTTTAATGATGATGTGGCCGATGTTTTATGAGATGTTACGATAGTGGCCCTGATTTACATTGATCCTTTTTAATCTCAGCAGGGTTGCTGATGACTGCAGACAATCTTCACAAAACCATCTAAGATTCTAAGAGGAGAAGAACAAGGGGCTATTTTTGAAGTGAGTACTGAACATTGTGACGTCTCAGAAACTTCTTGCCTTGAAGACAGCAGAAAGACACCACCACTATATACAGTCACGAAGCTTGAGTTGTGAGGGTGCTAGAAACAATAGACTGTGGCGGTACTATTTCGCATTGCCTGTAATGAGGCGATATTAGCGATTCTAGTAGAGAGGAACTATCTAATGTTTGCATATTTACTACGTATTGAGCTTCGCGACTGTATATACTAGACTGTGGAGTAGGTGAGAATGTCATTTTTCATTTATGTGGTAAGTGGTTAAGGAATTCCACGTATCCTAGAAGTCATTTGCGCTCACACCGACGAGAAATCATTAATTCTATGTGATATCTGTGGGAAATGTTTGACGTTAGGTGAGAATCTGAAAGGCCACTTACGTATGCACAAAGGCGAAAGCGTTTCAAGTGCGATTTGTGTGGAAAGTGTTTCTCAGACTCTGGAAGTGCATGGAGAAAAGCTTTTCAAGTGTGAACTATGTGGCAACGTCCATGTGGAGCAGCATACCGGCGAGAAGCCATTCCAATGCCAGGATTGTGCATCATTGCAAATTCTTAAAACTTATTTGCGATCGCATGCAGATTGAAATCGTTTCAGATGTGTTATGTCACTAATTTTTTATTTTTTTTTTGGGGGTTATTTTATGACGCTGTATCAACATCTAGGTATTTAGCGTCTAAATGAAATGAAGGTGATAATGCCGGTGAAATGAGTCCGGGGTCCCGCACCGAAAGTTACCCAACATTTGCTCATATTGGGTTGAGGGAAAACCCCGGAAAAAACCTCAACCAAGTAACTTGCCCCGACCGGGAGTGTAGAGTACTGTACACAGATAGAAAACATAACTATTAGGGACAACCTATGTGTGAGAAATATAGTTGATGCCTTTTAATTACCAGTTTGATTGGAGAGAACACATCAAGCAAATGGATCCAGATCGCCTCGTCCCTATCTCGACTTTTCAGTATCGATCGCAGAGGCAGGCAAGATTTGGGAAGAAGAAAAAGAAGATTGAAAGAGCAGGAATATATTTGTGACTTATCAGAAACAGGACAAAGGTCCTACTAATCTGGTTCATGATGGTGATGTACTGTACACTGGTAATTCTTCCTTTTAATCTTAGCCTTTTGGTAATCCGATTATTCCATCCTTTCCGGGGCCTTCTCAGGCATATCTCTGCCTTTTGGAATATTTTCTCTTCCAATCTGTGCTCCCTTATTCTTGATGTATGACTTCTATTCTTGTTATCAAGTCAAGAAATCTCACATTTCTTGAACTACTATCTTAATTTTATTTTTATTTTTGAAAGTGTGAGCATTTCTTTGTTTCCGATATTCTTTTATTATTTAAATCATCTCTTGTTTCAGGTGCGTAGGTGAGGATACGTCATACTACTGACTTACAAATCTTTGCTTTTCGTATTATGTTCTTAGATATACAAGGTAGTTAGAAAGTCGTTTTCCCCAATATCAGTATATGTGTATAAGTATGAAACCTTAGAATGAGTATTGGGGAAAGTGACTTTTGACCCACCTTGCACATTTCTATATTACGTCACACATTAATCCAGCAATATTCTTGCTGCTTTGTAACTGCTTCATGACCTCTGATTGTAGCATTCCATTGCTTGTTATTTTTGTGCTAAAATATATAAACATCATGTGTTGATCTCTTTGAATTTCCAATTGTGCCTGAGACCATTGTTTACATTGTTCCTTATGGGTCTTTTTTTTTCCTTGGGTTATTTTACGACGCTGTATCAACATCTAGGTTATTTAGCGTCTGAATGAAATTAAAATGATAATGCCGATGAAATGAGTCCGGGGTCCAGCACCGAAAGTTACCCAGCATTTGCTCATATTGGGTTGAGGGAAAACCCCGGAAAAAACCTCAACCAGGTAACTTGCCCCGACCGGGATTCCAACCCGGGACACCTGGTTTCACGGCCAGACGCGCTGACAGTTACTCCACAGGTGTGGACTTATGGGTCTTGTCGGCCATCATAGCGGTTTTGAAGCATCGTGCAACATCTAGTAATGACTTACCAGTAGTGGATCCGTTAATTGTAGTATGCATTTGTCAAAAGGTTCAGTTTGAGTTCACTGCTACAGCAGTGGCCAGTATGCATGGCAGCTAAACTAGTGAACCCAGAGTCAGGGGAATGGTATTTTGGGACTGTACCTCGCAAAGAGCACATCTTACAATATTAGGCACAGTACACTTAATACGTTTCCTATAATTTATTAATTAAATGGGGAACACCATTTTGACTTGCTCCTTATGTGTTTTTGCCAGTCTCCTTTTAAACTGCCGTTCTTCTTCTTCTTAAAGATCAGAGTATCCAATGTTTGTTCTGCACCAACGGAAATTGATCGCTCCATTGGAGATATGACCTCTCCAAAGCTTTCGATTGTATTAATCATAAAATTCTACTACAAAAACTAGAATACTATCACAGTCTACTATATACAGTCGCGAAGCTCAATAGGTAGTAAAAATGCAAACATGGATAGTTGCCCACCACTAGGATCGCTACTATCGCCTCATCATCGCAGATCTCTCTCCTAGCAGCCGACAAAATATGTTACACTTTCGTTGTCGTGTTCTTTTGGAAAAATTAACACCTTCCTTCCATTATTGAAATATTAAATGCATAAAGTTAATTTATTATTTTAATGAAGTATATTAAATTCCACCATAAACTCGAAGATACCTGCAACAAATAAGTTAATATAATTTTTGTTTGTGCAAAACGAACTGAAATTTACTATAATAGCTTCACTCATTCAAGATTATAGTGATAATTAACTATGAAACCAATTAATATTAATTTGCATTTCTCTTTACAACAATAGTAATGGAAATATGAATTAATGGAGTAACTTACGTGTACCGGTACTTGTAGTGTAGGCTTACGTAGTTAAAGTGGGATGAGGTTAAGCAATAATAATCACACCAGAATTGGAAATAAAACGTGATCAATAAATTTTATTGTAACAGACTTTTTCTACGTCTCTAGTAAAGCAACAAACAAAAATAACAACAAAATTAACAGCTGTAATTAAAAATATATCCTTTGAAAGAAAAAGAGTAGGCCTAAGCAATAATAATCCGACCAGAATTGAAAATAAAACGTGATCAATAAATTTCATTAAAACAAACTTAATTTTTCTACGTCTTTAGTAAAATAACACATAAAAATAATAACAAAATTAATAGCTACAATTAAAAATATATCCTCTGAAAAAAAAGTAAACCTAACCTTTATTTCTCTGGAAATTTAGCAGCCTAAGTGACAGAACTTTAACCGGTATCTAATGTCCTTTCGGTTAGACTGAAACATTTCATTGTGAAATTTAAGGATATAATGTATTCTAACAGTCACAAAGAACTTCAAAATTAAGAGTTTTGTTTCTGCATAGCATTCTTGTGGAAACCCAAGAACCTTTCTGAATCTTTCGGAAATCGGACAAAGGATAACTCTGGCCTCTCTCTTACTGTTGCTACAATTTATAGCACTACAAACGTCTCCTCCTTGTCCCATATTATTATTCCAATTATTATATTTTAGCCATTAACATTTTCATTACAACCATTAACGAACATTTCACAAGCATCAATGTGAAATACGCAACGAGCTAGCACTCGATAGAAATACGACACAATCCAAAGTCGACCATGGACAGTCTATTGTTTCTAGTTGCTAACCGCTTGGAGCGCTTTATCACGAGATTTGCAAAAAAACACCTCAAGCTTCGCAACTGTATATAGTAGACTGTGATACTATGGTATTAAAGGCATAGCATATCAGTGGTTTGAGTCATATCTCCTAAACAGAAAACAAAAAGTTGAAATCAACGCATTCAGCAACTCCTTTAAATCTACTTCAATATGGGGAAATGTTCATACTGGGGTCTCGCAACGATCTATATTAGTCTCTCTTCTTTTTCTAATTTTTATAAATAACCTTGGCCCCATGATAAATGGAACAGGTTATCCTATACTATCTGCAGAGGACACAAGTATTATAATTACAGAGAACAACTTTGCCACATTCAAATATAAAAAAAAACAATACTCCTTAAAATGAATGGCTGGTTCAGAACCAATAAATTACTATTAAACATTAATAAAGCCAACATAATTCAATTTAAAACCATTTCAAATTTAATCTCTGAAACATTGGACACAACTATCAACAATATACCCCTAGTAGAAACCAATTTCCTGGTTTGCATATTAATAATACATTAAATTGGAAAAATCATATTAAAGAAATAACCCCCAAACTTAGCTTAGCATGCTTCGCAATTAGGTCGTTAACAATTTCTAAACAGCAGTGTCTTAAAGACGATATATTTTGCCTATTTTCATTCCATTATGGCCTACGGAATAATATTTTGGGGAAATTCTGCAGATAGTAAAAATAGATTCTTATTACAAAAAAGAACCATTAGAATAATAGTTGGAGCAAAGGCTAGAGAATTGTGCAGATTATTTAAAAAAAAATGAGAGATTCTGACCTTAACAAATCAGTACCTATACTCTTTAATAAATTTCCTTTTATGCAATAAAGAAAATTTTCCAACTAATTCAGCCATACATAGTATAAATACCCGCAAAAAGAATGATTTTCATATGTCATCATCAAATTTATCATGCTATCAAAGAGGAGTACCCTACATGACGATAAAATGTTTCAATAATCTTCCTGACCAAAACTCTGCCTTATTTAAGTTAAAATTACTTAATATCGCACACTTTCTATTCTGTAGATGAATTCTTGACATTTCACAGTACTGTGTAAAATTTTAACACTATTAAATGGTAAAACGTATTGCATTGTATAATATGTTATCATTATTTTGGTACCGGTACCGGTATTAATTCTGTACATATTTCATATTAACATTTTTATACGTTAAATGTAAGAATTTGACATGTTCTTTATTCTATGCTATAAAGCAAATGTAAGAATATTATGGAACGAATAAATCTATCATATTTATTATAGGCGCCAGAATGGCAACAAGTAGCCACATCTGGCAACTCAGGGCACGTATACAAGCAGCCTGGCAGGCCATTCCCCGGGAAAATATCCAAGGCATCTTTGATTCAATGCCACACGTATAGCATTTCGTGGAGGTTAGACAAAGTAGTGATGTACTCATGTGTATTGGTCTGAAACAGTAAAACATTTGTGTACATCGATATGAGTAATATATAAAATAAATTAGATTGCAGTTTTCACAGACAGTAGTGTATTCGAACGTTGGTCGTAATCCCGGCGTTAATCATTTCTCTCAGTTTACCGTTAGAGCTATGGATGCAATCAAGACAGAACCTGAGGTCGATCCATTGTCCACACATACAAATGATGTTATAGAAGAGAAGAAACCTTTAACGGAGGTAAATTGAAACTCCTATGCCATACGCAGATAAAAAGTTACGCAGTTACAATTTTCTATTCTAAAAAACTAACCTGGACTAAAGAAAGCCAAGGTTACATTTGCTCGATTAATTACCAGTCTTAACATATGTATATTACATAATTGCTCCACTAAATAATTTTTCAGATTTGCATAATATCAATTCTTTATAATAGCGTTACCAGGTTAAGATCAAATGTATTTATCTACTGGCTTCCCAGTTGGCTCATATATACCATAAACAAAAGAAATATTGGGCAGCAAGCTTTTGTAAGGTCGGACTTGTTTATTATGTTAGTTTAGGCTTTTGGTAGAAAGGGCACATTCTTACACTATTGTAACTATATGGAAGCCTAAATTAACGTAACGTAACATGTCATTGATTCAACCTTATGAAAATTCGCCTTTTGTCTATGATCAGTAAGGCAAAACACAGTAATTAGATTTATGTGCTGAAGTTATTTAATTTAAATGCTGTTATGACTCTGTATTGGCTTCAATATGCAGCTGGTACTTAAATCATTGTTGTAACAAACGCTGTTTCAATAATTGTCTGTACTGGATACAATTTCAGTCATAAATAGACTTCGTGGAATTGCCACGAGAATCGTAAGGTTTTCTATGCACGCGGTATAGACTGTATGAGAATGGGGCGTGCAAAGGATGGAGTATGCCTCTGATGTAAATACTGAGCAGTATAGTGCGGTTACAATAAAACCTGTATCCTGCATTCAAGAAATATAATGAATGATCACTGAAGTAGAAATATCTAAACATGTAAATACACAATTATTTTATAGTGAGATATATTAACTCTTAAAATTTAATGTAATATACTCACATCATCCTTGAATATGTGCATTGCAGTGAAGAGTTACGTACATTTTGAGCGACTGCAATGTGAACCTCCTACGATGGTCACTTAAACAGTTTTTATATTGGGAAAATGTACGTTAAACATCAAACGATGTAATAGGTGCATATTTGAAGAACGGAAAGTCACTACTTTTAGTGCACCAACTTCAGACGTCTTATCATGACCTGATAGTACATAATTTATAATACGAAATTGTGAATAGGCAGAATTTTTAGCAATAATATTTCTCAACTTACATTTCACTTTTTCTGAAATTAATGAATTGTTATTTTGGATAACGGTTTGTGATACTTTATCCGCTATATTAAGGGCTTCTGAGAGTTGTAGTTTAGACGATTCTAACAGGGTGATGCTTTGGACACGATTTTAAAATTAGAATCAATGAACAGAATATCTTCCAATAGCTGTTCAGAAGGCAATGATTTTACAGCTGCAACAACAGAACTGTCTGTGCTATCCAATGCATCAATTACCTCCATTAATTTGCCGTAATATTCTGCATAATAATTAACAGCATCCAACCACGTTTCTCAACGTGGTCAAGACTGGCTGCGGGTGTATTTCAGGGGCATTTGTTTGGAATAGCAACACACTCATTGTAGTATGTTTGATTGAATTCTTGTCTACACTGAACAAATATTAAGCTTTGACTATTCCAACCACAGTAATACAAAAACAAGTGCTTACATAGGTATACATTAGCTGTAGCTGCTCTATTTGGACCGATCACAACTCTTAACATGAACTGCTTATACTACGAGACCGGGCGGTCGCTCACCTCCTCTATACTATCGTACATTGGCAACCTGATTGCATGCTGTGTGTGGCAATTCAACGAAGTCTAGTCATAAGGAATACCTGATTGTAGTCAATGAAAGAGAAAAACAACACGACAGTAATATTAATAAATAAAATGTAATTACTGTATAATAAGTTGTATAACATCATATGACATATATGAAATAATACGAAGACATCAAAAGTTTAATTAAAAATTTAGAAAAATTGTCCGGGGTCAGAAAAAGACCCCAGGTAGGTTGTACGTAATTTTAGACCTGACAGTTTGCGAGGGTTAACAAATAGGATATGGAAGTTTTAAAATATAAGATTACGCCTCTTATTAGGCTTTGGAAGTCAGTACAATAAAATATCAGATGTGCATTCACTTATACACTCAAAATTGCTGAGAAATGTCCCAGAAATAAATACTAAAGCCTAATTTTTGCTTGGCCGAAGTTCTTCAGTTAATGCTTTGTAATAGTGGAAACATTGAAATAACATCTTAAACCAATATAATTTGCACCTAAGACACGACAAATTACAAAAAACTAATTGCATAAAAGTCAATAGCGATAGGTACTTTAACAAAACCGATGTCACAGTACAGGACACAGTCCAATTCAAGAAAAAAAAATTATAAGAGACTGAGTCTTCACATACTTGGTTATATATCTCATAACTTTCACTAGAGAAAATATTTCTCCTATAAGCTTACCGTTTTCCAATTTCATAGTCAGTTCTTGATACTTGACTTTTGTGTTGGCAGTTTGAAGCTTTCATCATCAAAGACTACTTAATACCCTTTCCCAACACGTTTAATATTAAATAAAATAGAAATCATACTTACATATTCATTATTAGGGCTACGATTTTGATGACTTATAAATCATGAAAAAATGTCCTAAAAACAGTGCATTTATGACCTAAGAATCTTTTAAAAAAAATGTCCTTAAAAATGCCCTAAAAATTGTTCTTACATAATTGGCTTAGTAGGAAAAGAGGTTTTGTACTACTTCATATTTAGACTAATATTAAAATTAAATTCTAGTACCAACATTTAAATTTATTTAATTTTACATATTTTTTTTTCTAAGTGGTACATTTTAATTAATTATTTTACCTGATGTAGTTCGATGTAGTCCACCAGAAGGCCACTCTTATCCGGAACTAGCAGGTATAGAGGAGTCTATATTGAAGGGGTGATTGGACTGATCCATTACATGGGGTATAGTACGTTAAAATGGCAATATTTGTGTACAAAAACGATTAAAATAATATAGGAAATAATGGTTATTAATGGACAAAATATGTGGAGAAAATGTCAAAGGAAATAAACATTATTTTACGTTAATAATGGGGATTTATGGCCAAAATTAAACGAAAATACCTAAAAAATGACCGAATAAAACAAAAAATGCTCTTAAGATTTGAAACGGGCAAAAAATGAAAAAACAAATGCCCTAACAAATATGTCTTAAAACAGTTTATCATATAACATATAAATACCAAAGCAGCTATGTTTCTGGCTTACCAGAAAAGAGATGCAATTTCATCAAAATCCTAGCCTTATTCATTATGAATAAACTTTAAGATCGTTTCATAACTATAAATAAATTGAAGCTGAGGCTTTAATAGATTCAAAATTAACCATTTACAGATATATTTTGAGTTTGTATAATGTAATCTAGTGTCCATCACACATAGTTCGATATTGGAGTCACCTAAAGATAGAAAATATTATCTTGTCTTATATGCTGTATGCAGCTCTCGAGGTCTGGTCTCCATTCCACCTTAAATTATATTCGCTATTTCACGCCAATTCTGCAAGTAGCAACTAAGCACTGGTATGTAGAACAAGAGAGCAGCTTGCAACCCGTCAAATTCAAAACAACTGGTATAAATTGGTGTCTTTATTTTATTCAGGGAATGACTCTATTGGATTTCGACACCACTTGGATAAAGAAGGAGTGTGTGGACCAGAGTTATGATGCCACATCGGAAATAAAATTTGAAGAAACTGGAATGTCACTTAATCCTTCTCCAATAAAAAGTGAAGCCGAGGTGAGTGGAGCTATAGAGACTGGCATGCTCAACAAGTTTCATTAATGCATTCAGCATGGACTCCTTGCCTAGACGTCTCTTCTGCTGTTACTTCGGCATATGAGAGAGCTTAACAATATATTATTGCACAATTGTGTGGTATTGTATTTATTTACATTCCATGGTATTTGTACATCACTTCACAGCTAGAATATGGAACATGTCAAAAAAATCTTAATAGTACTTTAAAGTCTTAATTATAGTCACAGACTATAGTCTGGATCAGCTTACTTAATACCCTAAGATTGAAACCTAACCAATCCTCCCCTATGACTACATATGCTAGTGGATTATAGTGGTTTTCTAGCTCTCAGGTTGAATTTTGTTTTACAAACTTTGTTTCGAATTTCGGGTTCTGTCAAATACTACAACTGGCAGTTATTTTCTAACTTATGTTGGCAGGAACAATTTCGGTTTTCAGTAAAGGAAACTGATGAAAATGCAAGCAGGTAAATACATTTTTAGGTTAGGTCTCTTCAATCATTAACTGTTCAGTCAAAGAAATGAATTCCATGTTGCCAGACAAAATAGATTTTACGTAATATTAGATCATACTAATCACCAACATAATATGCGAGAAGTCCAGGAGGAAAACATACTATTTCATAAATTATTGAACTATTTAGGAAACACCTCGCAACATAAAGATGAGATATAGTAAATAACCAAGACATTGTTATTGTTAATACTATATTATTATTATTATTATTATTATTATTATTATTATTATTATTATTATTATTATTATTATTTCCGTACGTAGCATTGTGATTTTACCCTCTTTGGTGATATCTGGTATTAGTTGGCAGCACTTTATTATGATTCTTAGTGCAAGACAGAAATATACCTGGAGTGTTGTTGAATATCGTAAATCCACCTACAGAATAGAAGGCGTGAGAAATTACGTAATTTGACCCTAAATAATCTTATGTTTTGAGATTCATTTTTTATATCCATAGGTTATTAAAAAATTTTACTGCCATATAACCCACTCCTTTTTGATAGCACGATAGACTTGCCAATGGAGTATGGAAGTCATATTTTTGTCGAGTAAGTATGCTATGAACTGTTACATTAGTTACAAAGCTTTCACAATTACATATGAGGGACTTTATTTTAATGAAAAAATATAGTGACAAACCGTGGGCATTATTTGTAGTTTTTTTTTTTTAGTAGTCCTACACGATTCCCTGGATTTGGCACCTACTATTTTTCTAATTACTTTTTTTGTAGTAGGAATATACTGTTACTATCTGTGGAATTTCCCCAGAATATTATTCCAAAACTCATTACTGAGTGGAAGTATGCAAAGTATATTGTTTTTAAAGTATTGACATGTACTTTATCTTGCATAGATCTATTAGCAAAACATGTTGAATTTAGTTTAGGGACACTTTCTGTAATATGATTTTTTCAATTTAACGCAATAAATAGCAATAGGAAATAAAAAAGAAAATAGAAAAACACACAAATGGTTGACTGACAAAGGCGAAGGTGAAGTTTCAGATAACCTAAAATGTGTTACAAAGTAAAATGTTATTGTAATCCTGAAAGTGTATGGCGTGTTCTTTTATCCACTGAGGATGCCCAGTTTTACATTCTTGGTCATATGCCTCGTCGTTATCATTTTCACTTTCATTAATTTAATATTTCAGTCGCCTACACGCCATCTTGTTATTTCTATTATCTTAGTTTTTCGTATTTATTTTTATCAGTCGACATTTCTCCGGTAAAATTTTAAACTGAGATAATCCCGAAATAATTTTGTTGGGGAATACAAATGTAGCTATTGACCTAAGTTTTTGTAGCAAAACCTGGGATGAAATGTTTGCCTATATTGGGGGAATACCACTGGAAAGATAAAACTAAAATTCTTTCAATCATTTATTATCATCATACACTGCTCTCTTAAATTAACTGAGTTTATTGGGAATTCTAGCAATGGCTTTCCCAAAACACGCTATGAAATGTTTCACACGAAACAATTTTTATCTCAGAAAGGAAGCAAAAGCGAGCAAAATTAATGGCATTAGTTTTGGTTGACTTAGTATAATGTTGTTGTTGTTGTTTTCTAATGCCAGGTGTTTGACAATACATTCATTTGACCTCTTGCACTCCAATATTTTTCAAAGACATTATCGTGGCCAGCCACTGAAGCACAGATTTTGAGGTGTTCCGAATCCATTTCTTGGTTTGAGTTGCACAATGGGCAGTTAGGGGACTGATATATTCCAATTCTATGCAGATGTTTGGCCAAACAATCATGGCCTGTTGCCAATCTAAATGCAGCTACAGACGATTTTCGTGGTAAATCGGGAATCAACTGTGGATTATGATGGAGAGAATTCCATTTTTTCCCTTGAGATTGTATTATCAAATTTTGTTTATTGAAGTCTAAGTATATAGATTTAATAAATCCTTTCACAGAGTAATATGTAGATTTAGTAACAGGTCTGTAAGTAGCAGTGCTGCCCTTCTTTGCTAAAGCATCCGCATTCTCATTTCCCAGGATTCCACAATGGGATGGTATCTATTGGAATACAATTCTTTTATTGAGTGATATTAATTGAGAGAGCATTTTAGTTATTTCTGTTGTTTGAGATGAAGGTGTGTGTTTAGTGACGATTGATAGAATAGCTGCTTTGGAGTCTGACAATATAATTGCATTCCTAAATTTATTGATGTGGCATAGAAGATTCCTGAGACATTCACTTATTGCAATTATTTCACCATCAAAACTTGTTGTTCCATATCCAAGAGATCTATAAAGTGAGAAGAGACAGCACATAATACCTGCACCGGCACCTTGTTCTCTGGAGATCATGGATCCGTCGGTGTATAAATGAAGCCATGGAGGGTACCTAATATTAATTGTCCCTAAAGACAATTGTTTCATTATTTCCGTGTTTACTTCTGATTTCAGTATTTCTTCTGTTAAATTTAGATTATATTCTATATTTAATAAAGTCAAAGGGTTTGGTTTAATTTGTAAGTTTTCTTTTAAATTCGGGATATTGATTTTCTGTTTTAATTCTTGAACAATGGATATGAAACTTTTTTGAGTTTTCAATCTACAAAGAGGACTGTATGAATGCCAATTGTTTCTTTGTAATCTGATAAGTTTTTCATATTGAATCAGTGCTTTTTCTTCTACTGTCATTTTTATGCTGTTAATATTAGTGAGGAATCTCATAGAATCTATTGGCGTTGTTTTGATTCCACCAGTAATAAGTCTGAGAGCTTGGTTTTGAACTTACTCTATTTCGTTTATGAAAGGTGAAGTAATTAAAATTTCTCCGCAGTATGTCAGCACTGGCTGTATAAACATTTTGTATGTAGTGTTCAAAGTATTCCTAGAGCATCCCCATTTCTTTCCTGCTAGTATTTTTAGAAGGGAGAATCTTTTACGAGATTTTTCAGAAATGTATTTCAAATAGTTGCTCCATGTTAACTTACTATCGAAAATAACTCCAAGATATTTGGGTACTCAGTATAATGTAATGCTAGTATTTCAGCAGCTAAACACGTAGTGGGACGTGGCTGCAAGAAATAATCAATTTTTTTATTAATTGTTAATATTCATCCAATTCAGATCGGGTTTCTACAAACTGGTAGTGGAGTTCATGAACTGAAATCAGATAGCACCGATGCCAAAATTGTGTCTGGTTTGAGAACTCAGTTTGATCCAGATGAGAATCAATACAGTTCCAATGCTGCTGTGATCGGAGACATATCCGTTGTATTTGAGAACGTCGGAGAAGCTTCTGACTGTAATCTCATCACGTTAGCAGATGACCATAGCCTCAATATGACCAGAGGCAGCAGCAACCCTGAGGTTACAAGAAATGACGTGTTAACATCATCACACAGACCAACACCTAAAAGGAAAAACTTTTTTCATTGTATGAGTGAAAGTATTGTGGATAGGAAGAAAGCAAAACATGATATTGCTGTGGAAATTAAAAGAATGGAGTTGGAATTTAAATGTAAACAATATCAGAGAAAATGTGAAATTTTGGAACTTGAAAAACAAATTGCACTAAAAACTTTGAAGGCACAAAGTTATGAACGTGAAATTAAAGATCTGGATAATAAAATGAAACTAAAACAAAATGAAATGATCTAAATAATAAATTTTTGTATTATTTTGTTCTTAATTGTGTGTTAATGTGTAATAATGATTACTATAGCAAATAAACGTTTATATTTACATTATGTGAAGATGCTTTCCACAATAACAACATTACCCTGATTATTAGGTAAGTCCTCCATTGGTTCTACTTCTTCTTTTTCATCTACAGCCAAGTTATGCAATACAGCTGCCACCACTGTTACTACCCAGAGTGACCAGGCATCTGGCTTTTGGAGAACATGCCCTCCTTTTCTAAGTTTGAACTCCAGGAATATAGAAATATAACAAAACTAGTGGCTTTTGCAGCAAATGCTGGAAACTAAGTTCATTAGACGTTCAAATAAACATTTTTCAGATTTATTTTCAATGAAGAATACCAGACATTCTGAAAGTTATTTGCTTCCGTAATAATGAAAGATACTCTCTCTCGAGCCAATACTGAAGAGAATCACGCATATAAATATCTACACCACACCGCCATTAAATATAGAAAAAGACCCAACTCCACTTGATTAATAACTATACAAATATTTGATTTTTAATAATATTATTATCTTACGTAAGTTTTATAGCTTTCTGTAACATATACTATATATACTATATAGCCACCACTCGGTAAAATATAGAAATAAAAATCTACATCTACTTATATAACTCCAAAACGTTTCACTTTCATATCATGAATAGCATTAATGAAAAATAGTCACATCATGGCATTAACTACAATAATATTTTATTTGTAATTGTAATAATGTCATCAAACCACTTCAAGTTTCGTAGTTTTTAATATCCAATACACAGCTGTACCCAGAAGATTACACACCACAGAATCGAACCTGTAAATTATTTTTAGTAAGTTAAGTTTTTAATAACAAATTTAATTTGAGCTCTAAATATGTCAGCATTCTTGCAGATCATGGCCTTCGTGTAATGTTGTTTACTGTAGTGTGTGTTTTGTTTTATTCTGAAATGTAATTAGCTAGTTCTCAAAACTGACTGCAGATGGATGTTGGAAAATAGGAAAATTATGTTGAAAAATTGACATTTCACTTAAAATTACTATTTTTCTGAAAAACTTTGGGTCGATTTCTAAAACGAGGTCTAGACCACGACCATGGCTTTAAGCCACGTTCGGATTTATAAAACGAGGTCTTTTCCATTTTTCTGAGCCATGGCTCGAAACCATTGTCTGAAACAGAGACCACGGCTTCATGTATACAAGATGGAGGAAGTAGATCAGCTGGATGACTATCAAAGGAAAATTTGGACAACGAATATTAAATCCCAGATTAGAATGATAAGAAACAGGAATAATCCTTTGTAACTATATAATGACGATAATTTGAGACGAATATTTCGATTTTCGAAGGAATCAACGCAAATTTAGCAAGAATGCTAAATAATAATAATCTGCAACGAAATGCAAGAGACGGCTTTTTTAAACCTTCTTGTTTCTTTCAGGGAAGTAAGATATAATAATTTACATTAATTATATCTTTATGCCTATAAGACGATATAACTTAATTCTTAGTCTTTATAGAGTTTTGGACATTTCATTTAATACTCGAAAATGTTGTGGGCCTACAAGAATATGAAGCCACCGTGATTTTGACTTCTTATTTTAAGTTTTATGCTACTAGAGCTTTCCACGTAATATTATATGTGAAAATAGAACCTTACTACATTTTAGTTTCAATTGAAATTTTAACCCAGTTAATATTTAGGTTATTAATTCCTTAGAACCGGGTTTTCAGGTAGTTGATGTTGGTAGTAGTTGTAAACAAATGATAAACTACAACATAAACGCTCGATTTGTGCTAATTATTTGGGTAATATAATTCTGATACCTAAAAATCCGTTCCCTATTAAATATCTAAAGTAATGCTAGTATTCAAACGCACATATTATATTCTGTAAATTAGTAAATATAACAATACCTTAGCTGAGAAAAAAAGAATGTGACTTACTGCAGTTCAATAAAAATATTATTCCTGATGTTCATTTCTTTCTAACATCGATTGTTTACAAGAATAAAAATCGATTGTAAGCTGCGGTGCCATATATAAAACACATGACCCTAGGTTTCTTCTCAAGCCGCGTCCCGACTTTGTTTTACAAATCGCACAAGGATTCAGACCTTGATCGTGGTTTAAAAGCCGAGGTTTGGAACCACGATTTAGTCCGTGTTTTAGAAATCGACTCTTTGAGTTCCAAGCTTCTAAATGAGGGGTTATTTATTAAAATCCGTTCAGCCGTTTTCCCGTAATTTCCATTACCAGTTCAAATTATATATATAGATGTTCCACATCAGCTGCTTGTCTATGCTGATGACGTGAATATGTTAGGAGAAAATGCACAAGCTATTAGGGAAAACACGGGAATTTTACTTGAAGAAAGTAAGGAGGTAGGTTTGGAAGTAAACCCCGGAAAGACAAAATATATGATCATGTCTCATGACCAGAAGGTAGTACGAAATGAAAATATAAAAATTGGAAATTTATCCTTTCAAAAGGTAAAAAAATTGGACTCTCACTTTGAGAGAGGAACAGAGGTTAAGAGTGTTTGAGAATAAGGTGCTTAGGAAAATATTTTAGGCTAAGAGGCATTAAGTTACAGAAGAATGGAGAAAGTTACACAACGCAGAACTGAACGCATTGTATTCTTCACCTGACATAATTAGGAACATTAAATGCAGACGTTTGAGATGGACAGGGTATGTAGCACATACGAGTGAATCTAGAAATGCATATATAGAGTTAGTTGAAAGATCTGGGGTAAAGACCTTTGGGGAAGCCAAGGTGTAGATGGGAGGGAGGTGGGATATGATGGTAGGTACTGGATTAATCTTGCTCAGGATAGGGACCGATGGCGGGCTTATGTGACGGTTCCTAAATCCATTTGTAATATTAGCTCTTTCTCAGGGTCATCTTTAATATTATACACTGTTTTCAACCTTTTTTCCCCCTTAAGTAACATTCACAAAAATCTCAATTTCATATTTCCACATACATTACTATATTTTATTATTTGGCCTGTTTCTTCCATTGACCTTTTCTCCTTTCTTTCTGTTATACGGGTATTTCTTTCCTCTTTATTTTCAGGAAGATTCATGTGATGTTGACATAGTGAGGGAGGAGCCCAAGTTTGAAGAAATGGCAAAGAATAGTGAGGTTTCAATTTATAGGTGAGTGTAGAGTGCGACTTGCCACTCAATCTTTCTTCCAGTGCTTGATTAGAATAATTGAAAGGTTGGTACAAAAACCGGACAAGCCCAAAATGTTAATTTTTCAGAAAACGAAAAAACTGTCCCTCATGTTTCTGATACAGTAAAATAATCTCATATATTTTATATAGTATTCTCATGTAGCCACCAACTTTAGTAAAAAGTTTCACTGTTTTCTTTTATATAATTTCTTGAAAAAAAAAAACATTTGGACATATCCACTTTTTATATGTACACTCTTACACAAAAAAAATGACCGGACTCTTGAAGCATAAATTTGTCTAAGTTCCGTTCGGCTGTGCGCCTGATACACAAGACTAAAATCAGAGTAGTAAGGACGAAACCAGCGAGATCCAAGAACATACTCTTATATCGGCAACAACGATTTGAACTGTGTGTGTGTCATAGCTCCGTGGTAAAACTCTGACTTCACACGCAGAAAACCCGGGTTCGTATCCGCCTTCAGATAAGTATATATATTTGTTTCGTTTTATTTTTTTCTCTAGCTAGAAACAAATAATACATTTATTAACGTGCACAGGAGTTTAGATTAGTTCAAAAATTAAACAAAAACATTCAGTAATATCGGAGACTTCTTCCTAATTACCCTTGAATTAAAATAGATGCTCAGTTCTTGGATCTTCTCCCTTCTCCATAAGGTGTATTGATCAGTTACTATAATTTGTATTAGTAGTAGTGGTAGTAGTAGTGGTGGTAGTAGTAGTAGTGGTGGTGGTGGTGGTGGTGGTGGTGGTGCAACAATCAGAATAATTATAATATTCATAGTATTAAAACACAATAATAATAATAATAATAATAATAATGCAACAACCAGAATAATAACAATAATATTCATAGTATTAAAAACACAATAATAATAATAATAATAATAATAATAATAATAATAATAATAATAATAATCATCATCATCATAATATTAATAGTATTGCAAAAAATGAGATGAATAATGTTAAAGACAAAACCAATGCGTTCCTGATATTGGCTACACTCGTAAATAGTGTCGTTACATATCTGCTTTTTTAATAGCTCCATGGTAACAGTCTAGCTTCTAGTGTAGGCGATTCAAGGTCGTGTACCCCGTAGGATGCAGGCGGTTATAGAAGCGGAGGGATTACATACCCAATATTGAATTTTTTTTGTCTATTTTGATTTTTGTTTATTGGTCTCCGAGATGTATTTCTTTATTTTGTTTAATAGAAGGGAAAAGATTATGCTTGTTTATTCTTATCCAAGAAGGGTTTCTTTTACTTAAGGTTTATTTTTGTTTATTTCTATCCGAGAAAATTTCGTTTAGTCTCTTCAAATACAAGAGACAAGGGAAGGGATTGCTATTATGTATCTAACTTGCCCTTTGTAAATATTAACTTTCTGTTAAATATTTCACAATACTGGTTATTATCAGTATACAAGAAGTAAAAAATGAGAATGAAAAAAACAAAGTATAGACTGAGATTCGAACTGAAAACCTTTGCAATACAAGACCACAATGCTACCGACTACGCTATGCGAGAGAGACGATGACCCTTCAAGAAGCATGTTATATTATCATCATATAGTGGTGGCAGTGGAGTGTAGGAAACATTTACGACAGAAGAAATTCGTCCGCGTGTGTATCATGCTCTGACGAATGCACCCGAAGTTTTCCGAATCGGACATAGAATCTGGAGCCCGGTCATTTTTTTTGTCTAAGAGTGTAAACACATTAATTGAGAAAAAGTATGTGACATTACGTTAATTCATATTGTCAACTGGATCAACATACAAAAAAATACTTTATAAGTGTTTTGTTAAATAAAAAACTTAATGTTGGAATGATTTCCTGAACAAGAAAAACAATATTGTTATGTTTATATTTTCTATTTCTAAATTTGTGTCCTTCAGTCTTTGAATAGTTGGGACGTGAGGTGATGAAATGTGTTGTAGTTCCGAAACATAGAAAATGTTAATTTCCAGGACAGAGTGGAATATCAAAGTCTAATCAGTATTAAAAGTACAATGAATGGACAGTAATTATCTGGAATTATCAAGTAACCCATATTATCAAAAAAGTGCTTTCCATACTACATTCCTTAAACAGCGTTCGAAAATTCCTCCCGCTATCGCTCAAGAAAATACTAGTGGAAACACTAGTAATGCCCCACTTCGATTATTGTGATTCTCTACTGACCGACCTCAATGTCAACCAGTCGCAAAGATTACAACGTGTTCATAATTCTTGTGTTCACTTCGTCTGCGATGTCTGTCGCGTTGACCACATTACCCCATCCTTCCAAACTCTAAACTGGCTATGGCTTGACGAACGTAGAAATTTTCATTCTCTTGTTCTCCTTTTCCAAGTCCTTCACACCTCTACACCTACCTACCTTGCCTCCCGTTTCAGCTACCTGTCATCATATCATAATCTCTTCACATGCACGCAAAATAGCCGCATACTAGCCATACCAACACATAAGACATCATCGTATTCATCATCATACACAATCTCGCTCTCGCGCTTGTGGAATACCCTACCCAGTGACATCAGAGACTGTCGGAATTTAGTAGCGTTCAAAAGCAAGCTTATTAAGCATTTTCTTACTGCGTAGAGTAGATTTTATTTTTAATTAGTTAATAAAAAAGAATTTTCTCTCTTCTTAATTTTTACAATGAACTGTCTAGCTTTTATTAGTCTGTTAATTCTTTTAATACTTTGATTTTTATTGTATTTGTAAATTCAATATTAATTGTAATTATAATTGTAATTGTATTCTTTATATTGTAGTTGTAATCCCCTGGTAGAGGGGAAGAGAAGGCCTGATGGCCTTATCTCTACCAGGTTAAATAAATAAATAAATAAAATAATATAAAAGTTCTTTGTAATTGAAAAATCTTTATGCAGCATATTGTATCCTATGAAAGATTCAACAAACTCCCTTAATATTAATTATGATAAAATTATAAATATCAATAGGTATATTAATTACATTTTAACTAAGCATGTAAAATTAAAATATTTCCTCACAACACAGTGAGTGGAAGTTTGCAGTTTGTAGCTCATAACCAGTATTTATGTGTGATTATTCAGTAATATTTATGTTGTTGTGGATGCTTGTGTAAGATGGTTTTAGTACTTTGAGAATAATTGTTTAATTTATTGTTCATCTTATAATTTATCACAGCATTGCAATTATCCGTGACAAGAGGAAGACAGTACACGTCATCACTGTTCCACAAGAGGAGCACGTGTCAATGGTTCGGGATCCCAAAAGTTGTATTTCTTCAGAGATACCTGGCTACCAGACTTCCAGTGGGCACCGTAGATATAAGCACAAGTTGAGAAGGAAAGGCACCTCGAAGACCTACTCTCGCAGGCAGAGTGTCTTACGACCAGCTAGGTATGATATTGTCATCTGTAATATTAATAACAAAAGTTGGGCAACTTCCCTGTCTCTTGTTGTGACACATATGATTTTTAAAACTGCCATAATTTCCATGCCTGCAATACTATCATCTGTGTAACGTTTGGTGTTGTTAGGGCGAGTAGTTTTGAGATTATATTTTTTAAAATGTACTTTATATTGTCAGTTATTCATAGATTTCAAAAAGGCATATGACTCGGTTAAGAGAGAAGTTTTATATGATATTCTTATTGAATTTGGTATTCCCAAGAAACTAGTTCGATTAATTAAAATGCGTCTCAGTGAAACGTACAGCAGAGTCCGTATAGGTCAGTTTCTGTCAGATGCGTTTCCAATTCACTGTGGGCTAAAGCAAGGAGATGCACTATCACCTTTACTTTTTAACTTTGCTCTAGAGTATGCCATTAGGAAAGTCCAGGATAACAGAGAGGGTTTGGAATTGAACGGGTTACATCAGCTGCTTGTCTATGCGGATGACGTGAATGTTAGGAGAAAATCCACAAACGATTAGGGAAAAGACGGGAATTTTACTGGAAGCAAGTAAAGAGAGAGGTTTGGAAGTAAATCCCGAAAAGACAAAGTATATGATTATGTCTCGTGACCAGAATATTGTACGAAATGGAAATATAAAAATTGGAAATTTATCTTTTGAAGAGGTGGAGAAGTTCAAATATCTTGGAGCAACAGTAACAAATATAAATGACACTCGGGAGGAAATTAAACGCAGAATAAATATGGGAAATGCGTGTTATTATTCGGTTGAGAAGCTCTTATCATCCAGTCTGCTGTCCAAAAATCTGAAAGTTAGAATTAGAGTCGGGCAGACTGCCTCATATTATCGCCCGTTCTCGGTTGCGTAATCGCCGCAGTCTCGCCCAGTGCGCGAGTACCTAACGTAGCCAAATGACTCATTGATAGAGAACACGAGACTCTCTTGCTCCCGAGATTACCGATACTAGATCACTCCCGACAGTCTCGGATGTCTATGCGGGACTGTTGTACTGATAAGCAAGCAATATCGCTCGGACCGTGCTCCTATAGGAAGCATTGGCTTATGCATTTCCCGGTTCTTTAAATATATATCATGTCGTAGATCCTATAATACTTAATCAATCGCGCTGTAATTTTTTGGATTGATAGCTCAATGTCTAAGGAAAACATAGGAAAAAAATCGAACTGAAAATATTTTTTGGAAAGTGAGAAAAAAAAAATTAACTTCGATGGAGATTGATGTGTTCAGAACAGACATTTGCAACTTCACCTTTCACCTTTGAAAACTTTTTTGTTTTTCACGTTAGATGGGGGGTCAAAGCGAGAGAAATGTTGAGAAAGGATGGAAATTACTTTTAAAAGTGATGGCCACTCAAAATTTTTACTGGTTCTCGAATAACTGCGAGTTAACCTGTTAGCGCAGGACCCATGACTCAAACGTTTGTTCCGTAAAATTTGTACGGAACCTTTCAACGCATGAAAACTCGTTATTGGACGGATAGTATTAATTGATATTTTAATAAAGATAGTTGAAAATGAGGCTATATAGTCCAAGATGGTTTACACTTTATAGTAATTAGGCTATCTTTTATAGCAACTAAATAAAAAAAATTGTTTGTAACACAATGATATGAAACATGAAAATATTAAAAGCTGGTTCACAATAAACCGAGAACGGAAACGGCAACGAGAACTAGAACGGAAATATTTTTAAAATAAATGTATTTAAAGGTAAGCATTCACAATTAACTATTCTGAATGCTGACATTTAATACTGTACATTTATTTTAACATTATTTCCGTTCTCGTTTCCGTTCCCGGTTTATTGTGAACCAGCCTATACTATAGAAAACTACACTTTCTATTGGTGTGCACGTTATAAATTATTGTTACAGAACAATCATTATCGTATTCTAGCCATGTTACAATATAAAATTATATAGGCCTATATGATTTACAATAATTATCCTATGTTATAGGAACGAGAATAACAAATTAAGAATTAATCAGGTTTCTAATACTTGTACCTAATGATAACTTACAAGACAGTAATAAATAATAACCATCATAATAATCCTGATAATCATAATCTTAATCATCCTAATGATTACGATAATGATGATAACAGTAATACTACTAATAATAATGCTATAATGATAATAATAATAATAATAATAATAATAATAATAATAATAATAATCGCTGTAGAGTAAACGGTTAGCACACCTGACTGTGAAACGATCGGCTTCCGGTTCGAATCTTGGTTGGGACAAGTTAAGACTGGTTCACAATAAACCGAGAACGGAAACGACAACGATAACGGAAATATTGTTAAAATAAATACATTTGAATGTGAGCATTCACAATTAACTTTCACGTTCCCGTTAATCTTCTCGTTAATTGTGAATGTTCACATTTAAATACATTTATTTTAACACTAGCCGTACCCGTGCGCTCCGCTGCACTTATTAGAAATAAGTATAAAGTAATTACATAATTAAAATAGAACATTGGGTCCAGGGAACATTCGTGTTTGATAGAAGAATAAATCGTTTAATATGTTACTTAATTTAAATTGTATTTAAATAATTAAAATGCTATCATTTTGGTCCAGAGACCACTCATTTGGTGCAAATATAACTCGTTTAACATTTTTCTAAATTAGTCTTGAATGCATCCTTTAATAAATCACTCCAAATTAATAGAGTTGATTGTGTAAAAATGTAAAAATTCACGATCTTCTATGCACTACTGCCATAGAACGAATAAATTTATTTTTCTTCCTACTAAAAAATTTAATAGTTTGCACATAGCAGTTACAGAACAACGACGCTACAATCTGAGGCGGGCGGTGGAAATGTATTGTTATTTTAAAACTCTTTTATATCCTTAAATATCAGAGCTATCAAAATTTTGCCTGGAATAAAACTTATCGAAAATCATTTTTGAAGAACCTTCTGTTATGTAACATTTTTCACAAAAATCAATAATAAGCGAGATATTTTGGTTTATTTAATTCAGGCCCCCTTATAACCGCCCTTTTAAATAAAGTATTTTCAATGCTACATAGCCTAAAATCTAAGTTACAACGAACTTAATTTATATTCAAATTTTCACTGAAATCCGTTCAGCCATTATCGCCTTAAATGGTAACTAACATCCAGACAGACAGACAGACAGACTTAAATATCAGTCCTATCAAAATTTTGCCTGGAATAAAACTTATCGGAAATCATTTTTAAAGAAATTTTTGTTATGTAACATTTTTCACAAAAATCAATAATAAGCGAGATATTTCGGTTTATTTACTTCAGGCCCCCTTATAACCCCCCCTTTTAAATAAAGTATTTTGAATGCCATATAGCCTAAAATCTAAGTTACAACGAACTTAATTTATGTTCCAACTTTCATCGAAATCCGTTCAGCCATTATCGCGTGAAAAGGTAACAAACATCCAGACAGACAGACAGACAGACAGACAGACAGACAGACATACAAACAAAAATTTCAAAAAAGCGATTTTCGGTTTCAGGATAATTAATTAATTATATATGTTAGGACCAATTATTTTTGGAAAAGCGAAAATTACCAGAAAAATTTCGCTTACAGATTTATTATTAGTATAGATTATTTCTCGTTGTCGTTTCCGTTCCCGGTTTATTGTGAACCAGCCTTTACCTGGCTGAGGTTTCTCGCCTCAACCCATTGAGAGCAAATTCTGGGTAACTTTCGGCGCTGGACCCTGGACTCATTTCGCTGGCATTATCATCTCATTCAGACGCTAGATAGCTATAGCAGTTGATAAAGCGTCGTAAAGTAACTAATTTAATAATAATAATAATAATAATAATAATAATAATAATAATAATAATAACCCTCTTTTATTCTCTGTTGTTATGATAAAGCAAATATAAATGACACTCAGGAGGAAACGCAGAATAAATATGGGGGGAAATGCCTGTTATTATTCGGTTGAGAAGCTTTTGTCACCCAGCCTGCTCTCAAAAAACTTGAAAGTTAGAATTTATAAAACAGTTACATTACCGGTTGTTCTGTATGGTTGTGAAATTTGGACTCTCACTTTGAGGAACAGAGGTTAAGGGTATTCGAGAATAAGATTCTTAGGAAGATATTTGGGGCTAAGAGGGATGGAGAATGGAGGAAGTTGCACAACGTAGAACTGCACGCATTGTACTACACCTGACATAATTAGGAATATTAAATTCAGAGGTTTGAAATGGGCAGAACATCTAGCACGTATGGGCGAATCCAGAAATGGATATAGAGTGTTAGTTGGATGGCCGGAGGGAAAGGACGTTTGGAGAGGCAGAGACGTAGATGGGAAGATAATATAAAAATGGATATGATGGTAGAGACTGAATTAATCTTGCTCAGGTTAGAGACCGATGGGGGGCTTATGTGAGAGCGGCAATGAACCTCCGGGTTCCTTAAAATGCATTTGTAAGTAATTATGATCAATTTGTGAAAGGATCTACTCTATTTCGTAATTCTGTCCTTCCTCTTGCAAAAGTGTTTCCATTTCACATGCAGCATTTTATCAGTTGGGAAACAAAACTATCTTTTGTCAGAGTCTTTGGTCCTTTATAATATAAATAAGTATTAATTATTTTATTTCGTCCTTACACAGCACAATAATTACCCATGCTGATGAAGATGCCGTTGCATAACAACGAAACATCCAGATGTGAACGCGCAATATAATAATACAGTCGTGTGTTATCCATTACTATAGCGTATACAAAACACTATCGAATGATTAAATATGCAATGTCAACGAAATGCTGATAGCGAGAAAGTATATCATAGCTCCAACCATAACGTGTTATTGTTTTAGACTAGCTTAGGATTAGGTAACGGCTGAAAGTGCTGCATTATTTTGCTTCTCCAGAAAGGCAATAAGTAGTTCATTAAAATAGTGTGACTTCTGTAAGAATGTCGACAATCATAATGTGCTGTATTATTGCATACCACACTGCTGTGCCTTCTTAAATTACTTTATGAACATTAATATTTCAGAAAGAGTCACGAATTGCAGTGATGAGCGGCAATTAAGCCGGCAGTCAGTGTACGCATTTCGTAACGATAAGTCGGCCGTGCGATAACAGGCCGGGACCCGGTATTCCTCGTTCCCGAGAGTGCCAATCTCGAGATTACGATTCTCGGAACTGGCGTTATCGGCCAGCCAGTCTCGCCTACGAGACGAGCGGGAGTAAGAGGCTGTTTGCCCGACTCTAGTTAGAATTTATAAAACAGTTATATTACCAGTTGTTCTGTATGGTTGTGAAACTTGGACTCTCACTTTGAGAGAGGAACATAGGTTAAGGGTCTTTGAGAATAAGGTGCTTAGGAAAATATTTGGGGCTAAGAGGGATGAAGTTACAGGAGAATGGAGAAAGTTACACAACACAGAACTGCACGCATTGTATTCTTCACCTGACATAATCAGGAACATTAAATCCAGACGTTTGAGATGGGCAGGGCATGTAGCACGTATGGGCGAATCCAGAAATGCATATAGAGTGTTAGTTGGGAGGCCGGAGGGAAAAATACCTTTAGGGAGGCCGAGACGTAGATGGGAAGATAATATTAAAATGGATTTGAGGGCTATGGGATATGATGATAGAGACTGGATTAATCTTGCTCAGGATAGGGACCAATGGCGGGCTTATGTGGGGCGGCAATGAACCTCCGGGTTCCTTAAAAGCCAGTAAGTAAGTATACTTTATATTGACGTCACTAAAAATGTTCCTTTCGTGACAGTTATCAGAATTTATATTTCATATTTGTTCAAAAGCTTGAAAGTAGTCATGGGAGTAATAATTAATTAGCTTTTTAAACTCAATCTAAATGGAGAGTTACAATATATATTTTTTTAATTTCATGAATTTACAATTATAGCATATTTTAATCTAACTGCGATATGAATATTCTCAGAAGGAATTTAATATTAATATTTCATACAAATGCTAATTAAATTTTATTTATCATCATTTAATTGACCTCTCTGAGAAGTTTGAGACCAATCTGGCAGTAACTGTTGTGCAAGGAGTTTTTTAATTCAATAAATTGCTTACAATTTTAAAGTGGAGAAAAACAGCGTTAAAAAAAATCTCCCGACTCACTCATGTACCATGTGCCAAATTTGATTATATGGCTAGATCATTAAAACAAAAAAGTGCATTTTCTTAATTTTCCTGCATTATTTCACCATAATGTCCCCTTAAAATCCACTTACGGCATGTTACAGTCATCATGTTATTCAAATGTAATGTTTGCAGAAAGTCTTTCTCATTATTGAGGAGTATGAAAATGCATTTGCGTATCCTCACATGTCAGGAGCCTTTGAAATGCGATGTTTGTGAAGTGTTTCACTTATTCAAATTATCTGAAAATTCATTCACAATTACACACAGGCGAGAAACCATACTTTTCACATATTGTTACCTGTGAAGTGATTCACAGACATTAATCAAACATGTGTTAGCTATGAGGGATGAAATCATGTCAATGGTGTGATTACAGCATACCAGAGAAAAAGAAGCCCAAAACATGTTATGTACCTGACTGCATGAGCTCAAACCGAAAGGACCCAGACTTGACATTCTTCCACTTCCCGAAAGATGTTAAGAGGTATGTAATACTTGTTTACTTGCGGTCTTACTAATGAAAACTCTATATACAGACGTTTAACTGTCTTATACAATGAGTAGCTCGTTTATAAGTCTTGTGTAAATTCCTTACTAATAATCACTACATACATCGTGTATAACAGTATAACTGTTACACAGCTACGTCACAGTTTCGTCATTACTTCGTTACGAAAAGTAATAGAATGTCTGAGGTTCTCTAGTGCATCTGGTAGAGCGCTCTAGTGTGACGTGTTAAGAATCGATAGTACAACTGGCTCTAATCGATTACCACACTATATTTTGGTCAAAGTGTACAAGCTACAGCAATATTATTCTAATTATTCTGTGCTCTTTGGTGTGTTCTTCTGTGGTTACAAGGCAACCATCATCATAAAATGACAGTCGATACGAACAGCTGTTAGAGGGACGGCCATTTTTTCTCTATATAACCCGCTTAAACAAGGGATTTTGTGTATATAACTACTGCAAAGCAATTTCCATTGTATAGTTACAGCCTGTTTATATGTCCATTGCTTATGCATGGTTTATTAGTAAAGTTTTCTGCCTCAACTCTGCATAAGTCTAGTATGAAAACTATACACGGTTTATTAGTAAGACTGTTAATGTATATGTTTGAATCACTTCTGTATTTCGACATACAGAGATTTCTGTTTCTAGATGAACAGTTTTTGCTATGCAAAATGCTAACTAACTTTGAAACATACAATTAGTGATGTCTTCTAGTATTGCCTTACCGAATAAAAGAAGAGAGTGCGATCACTCAACCTAGTAATTGCGACTTGCGAAGAATTTATAAAATTGACATAACAGTCTTCTTTTCAAACAAGTCCTCGTATATATTATAGGTGAGTCATAATTTTGAATGTGACTATAATAATAGATGATTAAAACGAATTATCTGAAGTAGGGTAGGGGTATTGTGATACAAAAATCTATCTCTTGCTGTAATTTTTCTATCAAAATATATACAAATTTGAAAAAAAAAAAAAATAAAATAATTGCTGTGCTACTTTAGACATATACGAAGGATTTGGAGTTAAATTAATTTTTTATTTGTAATAATGAATAGAATTAAAACAAAACCAGTAGGGGAGAGTCGGGTAGTATCGGACATCGGGTAGTATCGGACAGCGCATTTCTTTCATCTACCTCCATATGGTAGTACCTGAATGACATGGTTACGTTTCTCTATGCGACATCACAGAAACGTAACCATGTCAATCAGGTACTATCGTCGTGTGGTAGATGAAAGAAACTCACAGTCCAATATTACCCGATGTCCGATACTACCCGACTCTCCCCTATATCATAATACACAATAGCCTTCTGTGTGGGTGGTGACCCAATGATACTGAAGATACGAATATTGAGGTCTCGCAAAATTTGAATTTGGTCCCAAGAGGAAAACCATAAGGTAGCTGTCCTTAAGAAAAGGGTTGCCCAAAAGGACACAGGATACTCTCAATAAAAAAATAATTCCAATATACAACACAATGTAAAAGTTTTCAATGTAGGTAAGTCAAAATTTACATGATAGTCGAATTTCTCATCACTTCACTCACTGTTCATATAAATAATTTCTTGAGAGTTCATTGTCCATATAAATCATTTCCGAGAATTGGTACTCAACATTTAACCTCAGTAACGGCCACAGTAATTTTTATATTTCTTGAGAGCCTAGCCCCTGATAACCTGGGTTTACTGGTCTTAGACCCGATTGTATAAACCATTTAATCTTAGATCAGAGGTTAAATTGATCCTTGTTTCAGCTGAACTTGGAATTTTGTGTTGTATAAAGTCTAATCTGAGATTAATTTGTCTTAAACTAAAGTCAACTTTGACTGAAGAAATTTCTGCAATTAAGTTAGATGATCCAAGTTCAGTTATTTCTTTTCTGTTTGAAATATACGAGTGACAGATTGTGCAAATAAAATATCCATTATTATTAATATTAATAGATATGGTAGATACATTTATATATATATATTTTTTTTTTTTCAATTTCTTGCCTTAATAAACAAACATTCTTATATTTTATAAGGCTTTATCATGGTCAGTAGTATCAAAACATAACCTATAATTATATTATGTTTATAACAACCATTAATTATTAATGAATGTGATAGGTGCATTAATAAATTTTCAATTAACTCTATTACTAAACGAAAATTGTCGTTTTATAAAGTTTTATTATGTCTAGCAGTATGAAACACCATAACATGATAACAATTTGGAGAAGAGTCAACCTTCTTATTGTCCGCCATTACTTATATTGCACAAAACAAACCAGTGTCTCCAACAAAGTGTACGGAAAGTCGCCAAAAAGTAGTTGTAAAGTCGCTAGATTTCTCATTATCAACAAAGAAAGAATAAATTTTGTCACTATGGAGTGCTGAAAAGGTCGCTAAATCCCTATTTAAGCAATATAACAGTTAAAAGAAATTGTCGTTGAAAAAGAGTTAGAGTCGCTAGATTGGCAACACTGAACAAACCTGTACAACATGGCCCGCATATCACATACTTCACCTGTTTATCCGATGTTGCCAAATCCTTTTCACATGAACTTAGATTGCATTTGAACCTAGGTAATTTGATCGCAGAAAAGTTTTATACAATAGAAGAAGTGTCTGAAGTCGGTTTACTTTCCGATCTTCGATCAAAGTTGATCTTTAATCAGGGAGTTTTAAATAATTGGGTCTAAATCTCTTACAAAATTCAACAAAAAGTTTGAGATGGTACCACGGCAACTTAAAAACAAACAAATCATCATGGTGCTTAAAATACTCACTAATTGGCTCTCAAATGGTTTTCTTTCCTGTATTTACTTGCTGAGGTTGATCAACATCAGCATGAAATCGAACCAGTGCATAAATTATCACGTTCCCTGTGACACACTCTTAGCAAGAAGCTCCCATACACTGATGACGTGTACAAAGTTAAAAGATACTAAAACATTTTATTTAACTCTATTTACTGTCTACTTACACCATCATGTTCGATCCTTAATTGCAACTGCTTTAAGAAAAAAGTCTTGGATAGTAGAAGAGGAAGTTTTTTGCCTTGCTACTAATGGCTCCTCTAGACGTATTGACATCATAGCGTATTCCCAGACTACCAAGAAAGGATATATAATTGATCCTACCATAAGGATTGAAACGGGGAGAAGCCAGCCGGAGGATGTCAATAAAGAAAAGATCAACATTTATCTGCTAACAGTTGATTACTTCAAAGCAAAATACCAGCTTGAAGACATTGAGGTGATTGGTCTTCTTATTGGAGCTCGTGGTGTGATTCCCAAGTTCTTTGAACGCTTCAGGAAGACTTTTGAACTACCACAGACACTTACCGCTGACATCATAACTTCAGTTTTGAAACGCTCTTGCCAAATTCTGAGTCATCATATTCACTCTGTTTAATTTTTTTTTATTCACTTTATATTCATATATGTTTATTTTAATTTTCTTTCTACAAAATTTATGTAAATATTTAATATTGTAAAATTCATGTAGGAGAGTATACTGAGTCCTTCTGGGCTACCTCCAATGGGAGGCAGTTATTATCTTATCTTATCTCATTTTACAGGGTTCAACAATGGACTGAAAGATTGGGCATACCTTACACTGAACAGACTGCAAGAAAGCTGTACAACAGGGTCGTATGCAGCCATCACTTTTCAGAGACTGACTTTAAAACAAAAGAGAAAAAAGGTCTCAACTGGTTGGCAGTTCCCTCTTTGCATGGCTCCACCCCGATTACACATCCAAGCACACAACCTAATCCTCTTCACCCTTCATCATTTATCCTCCCTACTACACTAATATTACCCGAAAATAAACCTACACAACTGTCTTCTGAAACAGACCTTAAATTCCTGCAGCCCTCCAAAACTTATCGAAGAAAGTCCTTAGCCCTACGTCCCTTGTCCTTCACCAAACAACACACTCCCATTCTACCAGAAGTAGACGACATACTTTCAGTGTCAGAGCCCTCTTCTACTGGGTCTGTTACTCAAAATGCTTGTGATAGGGAAGAAGGGAACATAAACATTCCATATTCCGTGCCATAGGTGGCTATCAAGATGATGCCACTTCAGTTCTCAAATAAAGTCATACACCAACTGCATGGGATGTTCTTTAACAATGTAATTCCTGGTAGGCCCTGTGAAATTTGTGGTGGAAAAAAAACTGCTGATGGACAGGTTTTCTTAGAGTTATCCAGTTTCCCTCGCCACCATTGTACTCTTGCTGTATCATCACACATTAAGGACCGATTTCACGAACATGTTACCAATCCACAATTAACTAATTGTAATTTAACTTAAATACGGAAGTTAAATCGTTTTTCATTCGTTTCTATTTCACCAAACTAATACTTATTTACTTATTGGCTTTTAAGGAACCCGGAGGTTCATTGCCGCCCTCACATAAGTCCGCCATTGGTCCCTATCCTGAGCAAGATTAATCCATTATCTATCATCATATCCCACCTCCCTCAAATCCATTTTAGTATTATCTTCCGATCTACGTCTCGGCCTCCCCACAGGTCTTTTTCCCTCCGGCCTCCCAACTAACACTCTATATGAATTTCTGGATTCCCCCATACGTGCTACATGCCCTGCCCATCTCAAACGTCTGGATTTAATGTTCCTAATTATGTCAGGTGAAGAATACAGTGTGTGCAGTTCTGTGTTGTGTAACTTTGTCCATTCTCCTGTAACTTCATCCCTCTGAGCTCCAAATATTTTCCTAAGCACCTTATTCTCAAACACCATTAACCTATGTTCCTCTCTCAAAGTGAGAGTCTAAGTTTCACAACCATACAGAAGAACCGGTAATATAACTGTTTTATAAATTCTAACTTTCAGATTTTTTGACAGCAGACTGGATGATAAAAGCTTCTCAACCGAATAATAACAGGCATTTCCCATATTTATTCTGTGTTTAATTTCCTCCCGAGTATCATTTATATTTGTTATTGTTGCTCCAAGATATTTGAACTTTTCCACCTCTTCAAAACTAATACGCATTTAAAATAAAATCAATTAATTTCGTACCAAATTAATTCATCAGTCTTCAGAATCATAGTAGAATCATAATTTCGAAGGTTATGTGCCTATTTAATGTAAGTAGTGATCTTTATAGAACTTGGACTCTCACTTTGAGAGAGGAACAGAGCTTAAGTGTGTTTGAGAATAAGGTTCTTAGGAAAATATTTGGAGCTAAGAGGGATGAAGTTACAGGTGAATGGAGAAAGTTACACAACGCAGAGCTGCACGCATTGTATTCTTCACCTGACATAATTAGGAACATTAAATCCAGACGTTTGAGATGGGCAGGGCATGTAGCACGTATGGGCGAATCCGGAAATGCATATAGAGTGTTAGTTGGGAGGCCGGCGGGAAAAAGACCTTTGGGGAGGCCGAGACATAGATGGGAGGATAATATTAAAATGGATTTGAGGGAGGTGGGATATGATGGTAGAGACTGGATTAATCTTGCTCATGATAGGGATCAATGGCGGGCTTATGTGAGGGCGGCAATGAACCTCCAGGTTCCTTAAAAGCCAGTAAGTAAGTGATCTTTATAGTGACTTCATTTATTATAATAAATTACTATGTCGTCATAAACACAGGTAACCTCAATACATATTAAAATCAGCGAAAATAAAAAGACTTTCGACGAAAAGATTTGTTAGTAGGTTATTTACGACGCTTTATCAACATCTCAGGTTATTTAGCGTCTGAATGGGATGAAGGTGATAATGCTGGTGAAATGAGTCTGGGGTCCAGCACCGAAAATTACCCAGCATTTGCTCATATTGGGTTGAGGGAAAACCCCGAAAAAATCTCAACCAGGTAACTTGCCCTGACCTGGAATCGAACCTGGGCCACCTGGTTTCGCGGCCAGACGCTCTAACTGTTACTCCACAGGTGTGGATGTTACGAAAAGAAGAAAGGTTGGAAATAAAGAATAAGAGATTTCAATGCAAAAAGAACTTCATTCCCAAATCTTCAGCAATATTCAACAAAAATAGGATAATATGAAAGTAGGTGCAAGAAAATATCATAGAAGAAGCAAAATGGAAGGACTTCGTGGATTTACGCTATTCCAAATGCCTTCAAATGTAATATTAGGCCTATAGAATAATTTTGTCGTTCATTTTACTTTAGTTCCTGCAGTTTAGGCAACTGAAGATTGATTGAACGTTTCTTCAATAAATGTATCATTTAAATAAATTATGAAGTAGGCTACTTAACTGTCATTTGTAAATTCTGAATCACCTTCTATATTTTTCAAAATGCCTATGTTTATGTTTTACTTTGCCTAAACCGCATTTGCAAATCTTTTTCATCCAATGTATTAAAATAATTTTTTCTTTCTGAAATTATTTTCGTCCATTTTGGGAGAAATCATAATTCTCAAATATCAAGTCCGTGTTTGTCCTCGCCATGATGAAAATTATTGTCGTTAATGGAGGTTTAATTATTTAAATGACGAAATATTGACCAATTAAGTTAAATGTAGTTTAATGAGAGCTCAAATCCCAATTTGTGTTGGTGAAATGCATTGTTCCTTTAAGTGTCAATGAAAAGGACTTTAAGTAACAAAGTTAAAAAAGCTTGTGAAATCGGCCCTAAATGTAACTAAAAATATAGAAAGGTTGGTGTGTGGACAAGGCTGTTAGCAAGTGACTGGTTTTGGATTGAAGTAAACGAATGACACATTTAAATTTTTTTTACTGCATTTGTAGAAAATGTTATCCACGAATGAATTTCTGTGATATTTAGAATATTATAAAATACCTCAATGGCCAGCATTTTGTTTTTCTGTTGTGGTACGAGGGGGATCCAGGAAATAACGACCTTTCGCACATACCTGCCGCGCAGCTGACTCCCCTTCCTTGTTTGAAGGTCAACTGGCTTCCTTAACATGTGTTGTCATAATGTTGTGAGTACTGGTTGCAACAAGTCGCCATTGTGCATTTTGTGTTACTTCAAAATGAACGACGTGATTGATAATCCCGCCGACTGTGAGGTGAGGAGTGTGATTCGATTTTTGAATGCCCGACATTTGAAACCTGCAGAAATTTACCGGCAATTGAAAGAAGTGTATGGTGATACTGTAATGAATGAAAGAAATGTGAGAAAATGGTGCGAAATGTTCAACAATGGGCGAACAAATGTCCACGATGAAACTCGATCCGGACGCCCATCACTCATCACAGAAGACCTGAAGACTAAAGTGAACGACAGAATCTTGCAAGACAGGCGCACATCACTCGACGAATTGCATATTGCCCTTCCTGACATTTCTCGTTCTTTGCTTGGTGAAATTGTGTCGCAACATCTTGGCTACCACAAAATCTGTGCACGATGGGTTCCACGGCAACTGAGTGACCAACACAAAACTCGGAGAATGGCCTCAGCATTGACATTCTTGATGCGATATCACACAGATGGAGACGCCTTTCTTGATCAAATTGTGACTGGTGATGAGACCTGGGTGTCTCACAACACCCCAGAGACCAAGCGCCAATGACGGCAGTGGCATCATCCCTCATCACCCAAGAAACCGAGAAAATTCAAACAGATTCTCTCAACACAAAAAGTCATGGCTACTGTCTTTTGGGATCGCAAAGGTGTTATTTTGCTGGATTTCATGCCAAAAGGCACTACGATCAATGCAAATCGTTATTGTGAGACTTTACGAAAACTATGGCGAGCCATCCAAAACAAGGGGCGAGGAATGCTTTCGAGAGGAGTTGTCCTTCTTCACGACAACGCTCGCCCGCACACTGCTGCTTCAACTCGAGAATTGCTGGATCAATTCGGTTGGGAAATCTTTGATCATCCGCCCTATAGTCCAGACCTTGCTCCTAGCGATTTTCACCTTTTCACTAAGCTGAAAGACTTTCTGGGTGGTACGCGTTTTGGAAGTGATGAAGAGTTGAAGAAGACAGTGAACACCTGGCTTAATGAACTGGCGGCAGAGGAGTATAACACGGGAATTCTAAAGCTAGTGAACAGATACGACAAATGTTTAAATGTAATGTAGGTGATGATTATGTAGAGAAGTAAAGGAAGCTTCAGTTATGTAACAGACTTTGTTTTTTCAAAGAAATATATTTTTTTTAATTATTACAACAAAACGGTCGTTATTTCCTGGATCCCCCTCGTATATATTTTGGCACATTTGTTCCACTATGGCCACATCTCTCTTTGTAGTATTATAATATTCCACTACTTCTCGCTTGTCAATTCTGAATGAGAATGCCACATTCTTGTTCTCCTTTCGTTTGTAGGAAACCACCATCTCTTTGTGTGGAAAAAGAAAGTTCCAAGCTTCCTTCCTTTGTCAGGCTGTAGTATAACAGAAGGAATATCGGGTTTATTTTTCCTCAGCTAATTTATAAAAAAAAAAAAAAAAATAGTGTTGTATGTTCTCGATGACATCTTAAATATAGGCACATATTCTACGTTCAGGTATTATACAGGGTTAGTTAAAAGTCCTGCATCACCTAAATAACTTTTGAAGCATATGGTTCATTGACACGATACTTGGTATGTGGACATAACCATATAGGCTAATTCACACGGGGAGAGTTTACAGGAGTCAAGTGCTTGGAGCAAGTCGACTTTCCTTTAACTTTCCCCGTGTGATACGGTCGACACAGTCAAGTTGTGACTTGGCGGTCAAGCAGAATTTGAGCTGACGACCTGTCAACTTTTATGTCCACTTTCCCGTCACGTGACCAACTTGACTCCACCACTTTCCGCGTGTGAATGCGAACTTGTAGCAACTTGGCAAGTAGAAAGTTTGTAGTTTTAGGCCTATTGTCGAAGTAAATTAATAATTATTAATAATGAGCGCCCCTAAGTGGAATTCCAACGACATCATAAAGTTTTTGAAAGTGTATGAGAAGTATGAACTTGTACGGAATATACGTGATAAAGAATACCTCAATAAAAACAACGGGAATTATTATTCCAGAAACTAGTCAGTGAACTCATGGAACAAGGTTTCGAGAACATAGACGTAGAAGTGGTTCGAAAAAAGTTAAAAACCTTTAAAACAGGACTCATTCTGAGGTGTTTCCTGTATTCTGCAGGACCTTCTTCAGCTAATTCTTTCAACAAGGTATTAGATGCACCGTGCATAATTCTTCTATGAATCCATTTCTTAACCCATGCTCTCTTTTCCTTTTTTTCAAGAATATTTTGTAATTCATGCAATAACAAGGCGCCAATTAGCTGCACACATGCCTGAATATGTGCTGGTGGCATCTTCAGTTTCACCAAACTAAAAATGCCAGTTCACTATTGATTTTTATTAACTATAACAGAATACAAGAATTCAAACACCACTACGAATACAACATTCAGCGCGCGCTTTTTTTTCAAGCATGGTTTCAAGTTTAATGTCTCCGTGTGATCACAAATATAGCATCAAGTTTAGAGGCTTCAAGCACTTGACTCCTGTAAACTATCCCCGTGTGACTCGGGTTTATACTAAGAACTCAATAATGGTATTACCGAGTTTTTTCTGCTTCTGTTTAACCAGAAGTAACTCCACTCTCATATATTAAATGGAACACCCAATATATATTTTTTATTTTTAACTAAGGCTCATTTAGAGCTTTTCAAAAATTACCCACACTTGATACTTCTGTACAAATTCAGTGTTGCTAAGTCAAGAAAACAGAAAAGTGTATCGAATATTAAAATAATAAAATACTCTACCTAAATAACTTTTGAAGCATACGGTTCAGTGATATGAAACTTGGTATCTGAGGATAACCACATGCTAAGCAGTCAATAATGGAATTCCCTAGTTTTTTTCTACTTCCGGTTTAACCGGAAGTAACTCCTACTCTCTTATTTTAAATGGAATACCCAATGTATATGTTTTTTCTTTTTGAATAAAGCTCATTAAGAGCTTTTCAAAAAGTACCCACACTTGATACTTCTGTACAAAATTCAGTGTTGCTAAATAAAAATGGAAGTGGTGCAAGATATTCCTAAAGCCTGGTTAAATCATTCCTTAAATGGTTTCTGTGATCGAGTGACACATTGTAAAGCAGCTGAGGGCTACCAATTTGAACACATAATTTAGAAGGTGAGCTAGCTTTGTTATGTTTTTGTTAAGGAAGGGGTATTTTATTATTTTAATATTCGATACACTTTTCTGTTTTCTTGACTTAGCAACACTGAATTTGTACAGAAGTATCGAGTGTGGGTACTTTTTGAAAAGCTCTAAATGAGCCTTAGTTAAAAATAAAAAATATATATTGGATGTTCCATTTAAAATAAGAGAGTTGGAGTTTCTTCCGGTTAAACCGGAAGTAGAAGAAACTCTGTAATACCATTATTGAGGTCTTACATGTGACTGAACCGTATGCTTCAAAAGTTATTTAGGTGGTGCGGGACTTTTAACTAACTCTGTATAATAAATGAAGAGTGTAAATACCGAAAATATATAGAATATTGTTAGATGCATTTTCTAAAAGTAGTATGATTCATTCCACAATTAGACATCTCACAAACATCTATGACTGATCACTGGGATCCAGAGTACAAAAGTACAGTTTCATTTGTAGAGGGAATACAAAACAAGGCTGGACTGAAAAATAAAGTACAATTTGATATACTGAGAAACGTGAGATAAAAGTACAATGAAGAATAATTCAAATGAAGTAAATGATATCGATGGTGTTTAGGTAAAAGGACTTATCCTACAAAAAAACAACACAATTATATTTTAATACATTATTATTAGTTATCGTTACCTTATATAAAGAATTGTAAACATAATTGTCAAAAAAACTCTGCTTTAACAAATGAGGATATGGGAACCGAGTAACAGCGGTATAACAGTATCATCTAAATGGAGGAAATGCCATTAAAAGATTACATGCTGACTAGTGAGTAGTGAGGGATGTGGCTGGTGGAAACCCTTCAATCTTCCTGGCTTGGTTGGAACAACCCACAGGTCAATAGTAGGTGTGACCCTGCAATCATATTGGAGGTCGTGAATGAGTGACATAGCTGCCGAAACGTAGGGTAAAACTGCTGCTCATTTAAAAACTGGTGCAGTAAAACTCAATTCTTACAGTACTGTGAAGCAAGAAGGCAAATGGAATAGCATTAACAACCAACCATTTTTTAGAATAACAAGGAGGCCGTTTGCAAATTTGAGGGTAGTATAGAGCTGTGACGAAGTACATGGGGAGAACAGATTTGCAGTATACTCTGATTTAAAATCCAATGGGTAAGCATGACGTCACAGCCAAACAAGGCGAACAACGTAACACTCGATTGTTCGAGAGCTAACCACCGAATAGGGATTATAAAGAATGGACACTGAGCGAATTTTCCTGTATTTTGTTTCTCTGTGCGCCAGCGTTTAGTTCCACTTTCAAGCGCTAGATGTTAGTGTAATCGAGCATAGACTAAGATAATAATTAAGAATAGAGTTGAGACGCAGGATTCAAACATCGCCTACCTTATTGCATAATCCAGTAACGCTTTGCTTCAAATAAATTCAAGTTAACAGCTTTTCCTTATTTCTCAGTGACGAACTAGTTGTAATAATAATATTTTATATTTCAGATATAATAAATTATATTATAAAATAATGTAATACATTATAAAATTATGTATCAAATTCGTTTAATATTTGTATATAATAAAATATAATATAGGTATATGGTTTTGCTTCTCATAAGAGTTTTGTTTTTCCATTTTCAGTGCTATCAAATCATTACACATTTTAATTGTTGTTGGGGTCAACGTCTCAACTCTCATTATAAAGGAACTCTAGAGTCTAGACATTACAGTTAATAACGGATTTATTATTTTATGGATCCAATTTATTTTATTTGAGTACATAATGTACCTAGATGTATTAATTATATGTGTTATATTTCCGCTGTGTCGACTGCTAGCTGGTGTGATGTCAGCGCCAACTCTAGGGAGAAAGCAGAATCTCACGCTCTAGCTGGCTTGAAGGTCATTGAAATCAGTTCGGCTACATCAAAGGTACCGACGCAAAGTGTCCATTCTTTATAATCCCTATTCGCTGGCTAGACCACGCAGTGAGTTCGGATTTTTTTATCTTTCGTAATTTGATACAATCATTCATTAACACACTCTTTGCACCCGTACGGCCAATAGTACCTGTAATATGAAAAAATTATCACGGCATGCTTGATCTGTATATAACAAGATAGATATTACTAAGTGCTCGTCCAAAACAATTTAGTTGAAATAATAAAATTATAACACGAGAATTTTTGGCGTTAAATAATGCCGGAATAATTTCATCAACTGAATGAAACGTTGGAACGGAAGTATGTATACAAATGTTATATTGCTAACCTCGTTGAAACAATACTTCCACGAGTATTTTTGTACAGCAAATAAAAAAAATGCTTTTGGGATATGTTCTAAAGTTTCAGAAAAACATAACGTAACAACTCAAAATAACTTAAATTCTTCTGAGTATATTAGGCCTATGTTTTGGAAATGAATGTCAATTTCTGAATTAATCGTTTGTTTCAGTTGACATGGATGTAATCAAGGCAGAACCTGAGGTCGATCCGTTGGCCACTCACGCAAGTGATAACTCTTATACAGAAGAGAAGAAGCCTTTTTCAGAGGTAGGGAATTGAAAGTCACATTAGAGAAGCGTAACATTATACTTTATGATAAAAAGTTAAGCATCTTCCAGTTAATATTGAGCAGATTATTTGGAAATAAATAAAACCAAGGTTACATCTTCGTACAATTAAGCATCATATTATCACTTATTACATACTCCACAAACTACACCTGTGGAGTAATGGTTAGCGCGTCTGGCCGCGAAACCAGGTTGCCCGGGTTCGATTCCCGTTCGGGGCAAGTTACCTGGTTGAGGTTTTTTCCGGGGTTTTCCCTCAACCCAATATGAGGAAATGCTGGGTAACTTTCGGTGCTGGACACCGGACTCATTTCACCAGCATAATCACCTTCATCTCATTTAGACGCTAAATAACCTAAGATGTTGATAAAGCGTCGTAAAATAACTTACTATTACATATATATTTCACTGACATGTTTCCAGCAATTCATCAAAGTTGCTTCATTGAGATATGATTTGAAATAATTATTAATAGAAATGTTTTTCTTTATCATTCAACCTAATACCTGAAATTATTTTACTTTTAATACATTTTATATGTAATTTACAGAGCAATTACTGCGGGATTTCAGAAAATATCAATACATTAATATATTATGCACTTACAGTAAAATTCCTGAAATGTGTCCTGTATCTGAAGTTTTCTTGAGTTGGTGTTCACTGTGACGAAATATAAAATACCCTTCCAATATAAATAATATAATAATGTCAATACTGACATAGTTGTAGTAGTAACAACAACAACAATAGTAATAATAATAATAATAATAATAATAATAATAATAATAATAATAATAATAATATAGCCACTTGGGTAACTCAGTTGGCTAAGGCACTTGTCTGCTGATCGAGAGTTTAGCTGCTTAGGTTGAGTTTTTTCCAAAGTTTTCTCCAACCTTAAGCAAATGTCAGGTAGTTATGGCGAATCCTTGGCCTCATCTCGCCAAATATCACCTTGCTATCACCAATCCCATCGACGGTAAATAACCGAGTAGTTGATACAGCGTCGTTAAATAAAGAACAAAATACCTAATAATATTAATAATAATAATAATAATAATAATAATAATAATAATAATAATTAGAATAGTAGTAGTAGTAATAGTAGTAATGAAAATACATAGTAGTAGTAGTACTAGTAATATAAAATATATACAGACGAGATTTACAATATAGTCTACTAGTACAACACAAAGTTTTAGTATCAATTTCATGAAGTGTTATTGAATGTCATGAATTCACCTACAGAATAGAAGGCGTGAGAAATTAGGTAGTAGTAGTAGTAGTAGCAGTAGTAGTAGCAGTAGCAGTAGCAGTAGCAGTAGCAGTAGCAGTAGCAGTAGCAGTAGCAGCAGCAGCAGCAGCAGCAGCAGCAGCAGCAGCAGCAGCAGGTCTTCGAAAATAAGCTCCGAAAGTGGAGGCAACTCCTCGTAATCATCCTGTATAATATAAACTGATGTTCTTCGTACATACTGCCGTCATAGTCTAGTATATACAGTCACGAAGCTTGGGTTTATAAGGGTACTAGGAACAATAGACTGTGCAGGTACAATTTCGCATTGTCTGTGATGAGGCGATAGTAGTGATCCTAGTGGTTAGCAACCAGAGGTCTGCATCGGACGTTTTCGCTCGAGCGCCAATTAGTTCATAGCATAATCCGATAGGTAGCGCACATGCATGATGGGTAAAATTGTCACGAGCGATAAATTGTCGAACGGTATAAGCCGAGCGTTAGACATTCATTCTTGTTACAGTGATGAACTGTGTAGTAACATCATAGATGTTTATCATTTCAAAACTTTGCAGTGTTTAACTAACCTCTCCATAGTACAACTACAAAACTTGCTTTAAAATTTAATATAAATGTTGTAGGTAAATCTTTTTTGTTTTTTTTTCCACACAGGAGTGATTTTGTTTTTGCCACATCTGATAGATGTTATTGGATGTAAATGTAATTATTATAAACGGAGAACACAATCACGATAATGCAAGAACTGTATCAAGTGTTCTAGTAACAATAATAATAATAATAATAATAATAATAATAATAATAATAATAATCTGAGATTAATCTCTAATGATTAGTCTATCTATCTTTGCGTCTGTAACAGTTGTGCAGCATGATTATTCGTTTTGTTATATTTTCTGTGACGTTATCTCTGTACTAATATTGTTATTAATCTACTGCTATATGAATAATATTTTGTAAAACGTTTCTACATTGTCGCAGTATATAGGCGGAACACTATGTATGGACCTATCATATTATATATGTGGTAAATCAAATATTGAATAATTATTAATTAGCAATAATAACTGCATATCGAAGTTTTTCATACTATTTTATTTATAACTTCATGTTACTGTTTTGGTACGTTCCATTGACTGTTCCATTAAACGTTTGTCATAAACGCAGAAAATAAAGCCTTCAAAACTTGCTTTAAAATGTAATATAAATGTTGTAGGTAAATGTTTTTTTTTTTTCCCCCACACAGGAGTGATTTTGTTTTTGCCAAATCTGATAGATGTTATTGGATGTAAATGTAATTATTATAAACTGAGAACACAATCACGATAATGCAAGAACTGTATCAAATTTTGTAGTAATAATAATAATAATTATAATAATAATAATCTGAGATTAATCTCTAATGATTAGTGTATCTATCTTTGCGTCTGTAACAGTTGTGCAGCATGAGTATTCGTTTTGTTATATTTTCTGTGACGTTATCTCTGTACTAATATTGTTATTAATCTACTGCTATATCAATAATAGTTTGTAAAACGTTTCTACATTGTCGCAGTATAAAGGTGGAACACTATGTATGGACCTATCATATTATATATGTGGTAAATCAAATACTGAATAATTATAAATTAGCAATAATAACTGTGTATCGAAGTTTTTCACAACTTCATGTTCCTGTTTTGGTACGTTCCATTGACTGTTCCATTAAAAGTTTGTCATAAACGCAGAAAATAAAGCCTTATTTTTACCGTGTGAGCAAACCATACGTGTATCTTATCTGTCGCCTTCCATACAAGATAAGACATGTCGGTGAGAAGACCTTGTACTGTGCTTCTATTTATTACGAGCGTATCACGACCGATCGTATCTCACTCGAGGGTGCGACACTCGACCGAGTTCAAGCGAGCGATTTAACTCCAATGCAGCACTCTGTTAGCAACTATCTGTGGATGCATATTTGCTACGTACTGAGCTTCGTGACTGTATATACTAGACTGTGCTGCCATAATAATTTATTCAACTTTATAAGTGACACGTTATCTTTTCTTGGTTACTGTATGCAGGCTTCCAGATCTGATGCTGATTTTATTCTAAATTGTTTTCTCGCCTCTGTTGCAAGTAGTAACTAATTACTGATCCACGATTTCTGTGTTTTGTGTAGGGAGGACGATTTTTGGATTTTCACGGAACATGGATAAAGACGGAATGTGGTGATCAGAGCTATGATGTCATATCAGAAGTGAAATTAGAAGAAACTGCAGCGACACGTAATGATGCTGTGGTGAAATCTGAAACTGAGGTAAGCTGACCCCTTTGTTGATATAGGCCTATTCTTCATGTTTCACTTGCATTTGTCTAGACACGTCTCCTGCATAACGTTTAACATAGCCTGTGCACTATTATGTGTTTGTTTCACTAACAGATTTTGTAGCTACAATTTACAATAAAATGTGTTACACAAAACATTCGAAAATATTCGTGTAATTGTAACACTGATTTATAAAATACCTGCCAAGAGTGATTTATGTAACAGGCTTTGGTGTACGTAAGATACTTCAGACATTGTCCAAAAGTCATTGATAAAGCCACATTAGTAAAATATTCATTACTATTGTCCACACCTGTGGAGTAAAGGTTAGCGCGTCTGGCCGCGAAACCAGGTGTCTCGGGTTCAATTCCCGGTCGGGGCAAGTTACCTGGTTGAAGTTTTTTCCGGGGTTTTCCCTCAACCCAATACGAGCAAATGCTGGGTAACTTTCGGTGTTGGATCCCGGACTCATTTCACCTGCATTATCACCTTCGTCTTATTCAGACGCTAAATAACCTAAGGTGTTGATAAAGCGTCGTAAAATAACCTTCTAAAATAAATAAAAAATTCATTACTATAGGTGCAAAACATATTAGAATGTCGGTTATAACAAAACAACTAAATATGATATACCTAACTATGGATTTTTGTTCCTATTTCCTTCAGATCTACAAGTGTATTAATAAGTAAAGGCCCCATACACGCAAAGGCGGAGGTATGGGTATGTCTGAATTGTATGATTTCCCATATGTGCTTAGACTAACCTCCTAGACTTATAGTTCATCAAGAAAACGTAAAGGGTCCTTTAAATCAGTGATTTCCCATGGAGAAATAATAATATTATTAATAATAATAATAATAATAATAATAATGCTTTATTTTTTCTGGTATAGTTAAGGCCATGAGGCCTTCTCTTCCACTCAACCAGAGGATAAAAAGGAAATAGCCTACATGATAATATACTGTTAGTACAAAAGAAAGTTAAAGACAAGACAAGATCGAAACAGAAAAATAAGCCAGAGAATTATCGAACTTAAATATTTACATACGCTAGATGACAAATTAAATTACATGATTACTTAATAAACTAGTTACAATTTTGAATTTTAATATATATTCTGAGATACAGTGCGTTCTAAAATAAGATGTTTCACTTTGGACTTGAAAGCATTTAAGGTCGGGCAGCCCCCAACATCTGTAGATAATGAATTACAAGAATTTTTTTTAACGACAACTGAATCATCAATCATTGAATTTATTTTTATACCTTCTGTCTTTGAATGTTGCACTTAATTACTGAAAAATTTTTTTCCAAAATTTTGTGAAAGTATTGAATTTTACAAATTTATTGTCCATGTACGAACATAAAGTGTAGGTTTTATTTACAGTGCAATGGAATCTACATAATTATATACATGTATTACAGGAAAAATCTGCCTTATTACAGCTAACCAGATATGCAGTAAATATTCCCAAAACCAGACGCTAAATAACCTGAGATGTTGATAAAATGTCGTAAAATAACCTACTAAAAATGTTCCCAAAATGATATATGAATAAAATATTTATCGGTACCTATTTGAATGACCTTCATTATATTTTCCTATTCGATATTAATATCTTCTTCCGTCGGAATTATTTCTGATAATTATTTTGTCTTTCTGTTATCATCGTGGTATCTGATACTCTAATACACTAATTCGTGATTTTTTTGGTTCTGAAAATTTTTTCATATAATATTACAGTATTAAAGTTTTGATCTAACTAACACAAAAAAAGATAGAATTTTAAACTATATTGGGAAGAAGATTTTGTGGTATGTTTAAAGATAAATCTTAGAACCTTAAGAGAATGACGTACTTACTTACAAATGGCTTTTAAGGAACCCGGAGGTTCATTGCCGCCCTCACATAAGCCCGCCCTTGGTCCCTATCCTGAGCAAGATTAAACCAGTGTATCATCACACCCCACCTCCCTCAAATCCATTTTAATATTATCTTCGCATCTACGTCTCGGCCTCTCTAAAGGCCTTTTTCCCTCCAGCCTCCCAACTAACACTCTATATGCATTTCTGGATTCGCCCATACGTGCTACATGCCCTGCCCATCTCAAACGTCTGGATTTAATGTTCCTAATTATGTCAGGTGAAGTATACAATGCGTGCAGTTCTGCGTTATGTAACTTTCTCCATTCTCCTGTAACTTCATCCCTCTTAGCCCCAAATATTTTCCTAAGAACCTTATTCTCAAACACCCTTAACCTATGTTCCTCTCTCAAAGTGAGAGTCCAAGTTTCACAACCATAAAGAACAACCAGTAATATAACTGTTTTATAAATTCTAGCTTTCAGATTTTTTGACAACAGACTGGATGATAAAATCTTCTGAACCGAATAATAACAGGCATTTCCCATATTCTGTGTTTATAAGAGAATGAGATGCAAGTTCAAATAATTGTGCCCAACAGATCATAACAGATCTTTATGATGTGTTGGGCATCCCGGATAGGAAATCTAGAAACTAGCTGTGCAGCGTCTGTTTAATTTCCTCTCCATTTTCAGCAAGATTCATGTAATATTGATGTAGCGACAGAGGAGATGAAGCTAGAGGAAATGGTGGAGGACAATGAGGTTCTGCCTGACAGGTGAGTACAATGTGGGAACCTTCACTTCGTCCTGTCTTTAATTGTTTTGTTAATATAATTGCTGCTGCTGCATGTGACCTTCATCAGCTTCACAATTCTCACAAATCACAGCATTGTCTAATGAAGGAATATCAATATCAAAAGGAACGTTGACAATCTGACATTTATTTAATTCTGAAAATCATTAGCCTGCCAGATATAAAGGCAGTGCGTTTATAAGTACGCCTAAGTCCGAAAAAAAGCCCTTGTTTTAGGTCAATCGTTCCCTATGTACAATTATTACAAGGATATGGCTTGTAGTGCAGTCTTCGATCTTAACGCATTCCAGAAATAGCGCTATTGTTTAGAATGCCTGCATCACTCAAGACACGTAGATACAAGAAAATAGAAAACAAACACACACGGTTAAGCTGACACGCTCTTATCATTCTTCCTCTGTAATTATATTTGCAAAAAGAGCAGGCACTTCTCGTTCATGTGAAAGAATATTTCTGTTATATCTTGTCGCTCAGTAAAGCAAGTGGTAGTGATTAAAAAAGAGATATTTAGAGTTTACGGGTAATTTCGTTTTTAATATTCCAGCGTTCTTCCTCTTTTAACAGACAAAAACCTGAGTCTTGAGCCCTTCGACGAAACAAAAATGGTTAGTTATTTATGGTTAGTTATTTAGCTCGCCGTAACTCGGAAACCGTTAAAGATTTTGAGTAGCAATAAGTTTTAAAAGTAATTTTCATTTTTTTCAACATTTCTCTCACTTTGATCCCCCCCCCCCATCTAACTTGGGAAAACAGAAATGTTTGCAACTTAATAGAGTTGGGCAACACGATTCTTTTTCAGAAGTCGATTCCAACGATTGAATCATACATTACGAATCGATTCTAACGATCGTTCACGATTCTTCCAGTCTGTGATTCCAACTATTCTTTTGAATCGTCAACGAGTTCACAATTCTTCCTAGTCTGCGATTCCAATGATTCGTCAACGAACGACTTACAGGACACTTTCCTTTGCAAACCACGGGTAGAACAAAAACGTTCTACATTTCTCGCATAGATGGCATAAGAGGCGAGACATTGGATTGTCTCTTTCTCATTGGCTGGAACCATTCAGCATGACCTCCATTAGTCTACAAAATTATTCCAGTCAGTGCTTCTTAATTTTAATTTATCAACTGAACCTTAATATCAAGTATATTTTTTGCATTACATCTCTATTTAACCACGTAAATTTCAGATTCGTGTTCATTATTTCTCACACTTAACAAATGCAGTATTTTGATTTCACTCTCGCTCGGGAGCATTCCGCACAGTTCGGAAATGTCTGCTGACAGGTTACATCAAACAGGTAAATAGAATTGTGGGTTGCGATACCATGCCGATTCGTTGCTATTCTTTTGAACGACGATTCCTTACGATTCTTTTGAACAACGATTCGTTGATACCACGAATCGATTCTTACGATTCTTTATTATTAGTCATTCAAATGAACGATTTGTTCACGAATCGACCCAACTCTATAACTTGCCATCTTTTGAAGATGGCAATGTCTATTTTGAACAGATCACTTGGAAGTTACTATTTTTCTCTCCGTTTCCAAAAAAGATTTTGATTTATTTTGAGTTTTTTTTTTCTTTTAATATTCCAGCATTCTTCCTCTTTTAACAAACAAAATCCTGAGTCTTGAGTCCTTCGATGAAGCAGAAACGGTCGTTTAACTCGCCATAACTCAGAAACTAGTGAAGATTTAGAGTAGCAATAATTTATAAAAGTAATTTTAATTTTTTTTCAACATTTCTCTCACGTTGATCCTCCATCTAACATGAAAAACAAATAAATTTGCCAGTTACCAAGTTTTGAAGGTGTGGGTGTTTACTTTGAACAGATCACTTCGAAGTTACTAGTTTTTTTCTCTCTTTCCAAAAAAGTTTTTGATTTCGAATATTTTTCTGTCCTTTCCTCAGACATTCACCCATCAGTCATACAGATTTACAGCACGATTGATTGACAGTCTTAGGAGCTACAACGTTATAAATATTTAATGCCACAGGAATTTGATTTCTCCCTGCCTCTGGCTCTTGTATCGCTGTCTCTCTCTCTATCGTACAAGCCATCTATATTACAAGGCTGCAGTGATCTCCGATTGGTTCTCCTCGAATGCAGAAGATTTGCTGCGGAGAATAATGTTACTACTGCCACTACTGCTTAATGTTCCTTGAAATTGTATCTCTGTTACATTTTCAGCCCTGACTCAATAATTTGTTTATTTTTCTGCCTTTAATTCTTGGCCTTAATTCGTTTAAGATAAGCTGCCATATCTTCAGTTCTCTTTCAACCACTTGTCTTTGGTTTTTCTTCACATATCTCATAATAATTCATCATCACTTTGCCAACTCATTCCATTTGCTCTAATTTTTAAAAATTATATCTTAAGTAATTTTTATTCTCGTTTTCCTTGCATCTTATATTATAAATGTGGTGCTCTCAAATACAAATGGAATAGGTTTTAACTGTATTTAGTGGTAAATGTCTTCACTGTTACAGTCTTACTAATAAACCTGTATAGTTTTTATACGAGGCTTATGCAGCATTGAGACAGAAAACGTTACTAATAAACCATGCATAAGCAATGGCTGTATAAACAGGCTGTAACTATACAATGGGAATTGCTTTGCAGTAGTTATGTACACGAAACCCCTTGTTTAAACATTGTATACAGACAAAAAATGGCCACCCCTCTAACAGCTGTTCGTATCGACTGTCATTTTATGATGATGGATGCCTTGTAACCACAGAAGAACACACCAAAGAGCACAGAATAAGTAGAATATTATTCCTGTAGCTTGTTCTCTTTGACCAAAATATAGTGTGGTAATCGATCAGAGCCATGCCCACGTGCATCAACGTCGGTTAGTGTAACCATCGGTTAAAATTGTGACCTAATCCCCGATTAAGCATTTTTATGGTGGATCGACCTCGGTTACGACTTAAATAGGAAGTTAACCACAGTAATCTCTAACCGGCCAAATATGAGCGGTTAAATGAGATAACCAGCGATTAGTAGAGCAAGTGAAGCAAAATGGCGGGCATAACCACAGGTTATTATTTCGAAGACGATTATTATTGTGCAGTACTTGAATTACTTGGATAGAGCGTGAGCGTGAAGGTTCTTTAGTGGAAAGAGAGAATTCTTGCGAGCAATTAGGTGACAGAAAATTTCAGGAGGGATTTCGTTTATCAAAATCTACAAATGGATCGATTGAAATAACACAAGAACAATCATATTTCTCCAATGGATCGGCTGCTTATATTACGATTCTATGTAACTATTATTTTCTGTATTTTAAGAGGGAATACTCGAATTCCAGTATCTCTTTCTCTATGTCACTGGCTGAACAAAGAGAGGTTATGGATGGATCTTAGGATAATGCACAATTCCCTGGTGTATTCCAAGATCGTACACACATTCCTACCAATTTTCTGCATCCTTTTCCTTTATGGATATTCCATCTTTTTTATATAATAGGCCTACATTTAAATCTAGTAATTAAGCCTATCGATACTTCAACCTAACATTGGGATATAATCATTTATGGATTCAATTTTCCATTTTGTACGATTTTAACCTAAAAGTACTGAAAAACAAAGAAATGGAACTCACAAATATAACAGCGCCCAAAGGCAAACAAATGCAACGCGAAAATGTAGGATACGTTCATTTCGATGTAGAACATAGTGAGCGCAGTCGTTTTTAGACGTTGACTATTATCTTTGCAGCGGTATGGATGCTTTCGTTTAGTCATTTTGTAGAAACAATGTACCATCATAAACTTTACTCTGGTTAAATGAGGTGTCAGCTAGCCAAGTTTTAGTAATCGGTGATTATGAATGGTGCACATAAATTACATTTTAACCACGGCTACTGTTTAACCATCGTTTCGTAATCTATGATTACTGCGTTTTTAATCAATGTTGATGCACTTCGGCATCAGTTGTACTATCGATTCTTAACACGGCACACTCGAGCGCTTTACCGGATGCAATAGAGAACCTCAGATATTCTATTACCTTTCGTTATGAAGTAGTGACGAAACTATGACGTAGCTGTGTAACAGTTACACTGTTTTACACGACGTATGTAGTGATTATTAGTAAGGAATTCACACACGACTTATAAACGAGCTACTCATTGTATAAGTATAAGGGAGTTAAACGTCGGTATATAGAGTTTTTATTAGTAAGACCGTTAAAGAATAATGAGGAATACAAACGAATATCCGTATCTGTCGATATAGTATTGCCTTTGAAAGTATGTCTTCAGGAAATTTGTTATACTATACTTCTACAATTTTTGACCTATTTTTTTGCGAACGTCTTCCTTGCTAAGTAATATACTGCTCATAATGATAAAGAAGCTCCTTATATCACATTAATATCGCTTAGAATCTCAGCAACGGATTTTTTCCACATATTTGTTGATTTTTCACTTCACTCTTGTTTGTTGTATATTTCTTTGGAAATATAACTCTCTGATAGGTTTACAAATTTCATGCTCTTTTTTTTTTTTTTCCTGTGTGAATTTGAATTTGATAAATATATGAATAGTTACCTATATTTTATACAGTCATACATTTCATTGGTACATCAAAATTCAAAATGGAAAGAATCATTCAAAGATCCAAAACTAATTCCTGATCTACCTCGAAAATCTGCCGTGGCAATGTTTAGATTGATTACTGGTCATGATTGCCTCAGTAAACACCTCCATCGTATTGGAGTACTGAATTCACCAAAATGCTTACTGTGCACCAGAGAAGAGGACATGGAGATGGAGCACCTGGCTAATTGTGAAACTCTTAGGACATTTGTGGACCTTCCATCAAAATATTGGGAAGCAAGAAGGATGATGACTTCATTGTTAAATCTTGAGCATTATACACACACATTTCATTGATTTTTTTTATAAGTTTTGTACATTCTTACTGTTTGTGGGTTATTCTTTGAGATATTTTTCTCGTATTTGCTTTCTTTTTGAGAAAAAAAAAATTGTTTTATATGAAACATTTCATAGCGTGTTTTGACTCATTCTGCAAAGGAATTGTAAAATACTATATTTGTTTGAATCAAATTTCTAAACATTTAAAGGTGAAAGCTGAAATTAATACATTAACTTATTATCACAATACTGTGCTCTCTTAAATTGACTTCAATCAATGGCTTTCCCAAAACATGCCAAATGTGGTGAAATGAGAGGTGCGTGGTAATGGAAGTGCAAGCGTTGTGGTTTCTAATGAAGGAAAGGAACGTAGGAATATAAAACACACGATACGATGTAGTGTGAGGAGCACAAAGTTTATATTCATTCAATAACCACTGAAAAATACTGAAGCATAACAAATAATAATGAAATAAACACACAGTTAAACAAACCTAACCTAATGTGTTAGATTCGTGCATAAATGGCGTAATAAAACCCTAAACTAACCTAACCCGTCAGAGATCAGTATCTGCAAGACATAGTATGAGTGTACACTAGGGTTAATCTTTCATAACGTTACCAAAGTTATGTTGGTCAGACTGGTAAGACAGTTGAATGTGCATAAGCGGAGTATGAACGAAATTACCTCCGTGCTAGTTTAACCCAATAAATATTGGGGACATTACATTACACGTTGAAAAATTACAGTCTTTCGTCAAAATATGTTTAGTGTTAGCGTGAAATATATTGGTTGTAACCGCTACTTACATGCTTTTATGTAATGATATTATAGTTCATTATGCAACGAGCCTATAATGATAGTAATTAAGACGCAAGTATGTTTGTTTATGAAACGAGCGCAAGCGAGTTTCATAATTTTCATACGAGCGTCTTAATTACCATTGTAGGCAAGTTTCATACGACTTTTTATGCTCGACCATATTTCTAACTTGAAATTATTCAGAAGTATTCACTTTATTAGTATCTGACTGAAGATCGGAAGTGACCTTGTTCATAGCTCGTGAATTGTGAGATGTGCGCAGACGCGAAAGTATTAATTTTTTCGGAGGAACAATAATGTCATTGACCTTGATGTAATGCAGAGAATGTATAACCTGGAAATTCATTTAGAATTGAAAAAGGAGATAACAAATTGAATTTATTTGAATATTATTTACAATTAACGCTAATTATTATAGTAACAGAACATAACCTTCTGCGACAGTATTGGATTTCCAGCCTCCGTGACGTTTCCCTCGTCTTTCAATTGTATATCCGAGAATAATCGAAAACCTGTACTTTAATGAATAGGTGTACTTTAATGACGTGCATTAAAGGACTGCTACCAGGTGTACATATAATTACTATATTTCGGCATGGTCGAGCATAAAATATTGTGTATAATTGTTTATTTTCATATTCGTACTTTGTTGGTTAGATTTGCAGTTTAACATTCTCATGACAGCATTCCAGCTACCCATGAACACAGAGTGCCAGAACAATTGAATCTTATTCGAGAAGACCACGATGTTACAACTTCATACATACCTGCCTGCAAAAGCTCTAGTGGACACGATACTCACCACGAACTATTGACTATAGAAGACAACTCGAAGACACAGTCGAGCAGCCACAATCTTAAGGGATCAGCCAGCAAATCTTCAGAAATTTTCGATATTAATGGCAAGAGTGTAACAAAGTCTCCAGCTCCTAATTTTCATGCAAGAAATCATAAGCACAACACGTCCTTCAAATGTGATGTGTGTAGGAAATCCTTTACATTATTGAACACACTAAAAATTCATTCACGTATTCACACCGGCGAAAAACCATTCACATGTGATGTTTGTGGAAAATGTTTCACTCAATCAGGAAATCTCAAGAACCATGCTCGCTTACATACGGGGGAAAAACCGTTTGCATGTGATGTGTGTGGAAAGGGTTTCGCCCAGTCGGGTCATCTGAAGGATCACGCTCGTCATCATTCTGGCGAAAAGCCATACACATGCGACGTATGTGAGAGGAGTTTCTCCCAATCGTCACATCTCAAAAACCATATGCGCCAGCATACAGGTGAAAAGCCATTTAAGTGTAATATTTGCGGAAAGTGTTTCACACATTCGAATTACTTGAAAATTCATGGACGCCTTCACACTGGCGAGAAACCATTCAGCTGCGATGTTTGTGGGATGTGTTTTTCACATTCTAATTATCTTAAAATTCACGGACGACAACACACAGAGAATATTTCGTTTAAGTGCGACGTTTGTGGAATGTGTTTCTCGCATGCAAAATATCTTAGAATACATTCACGGCAACATCCAGGAGACAAACCTTTTAAATGCGATGTTTGTGGAAAGTGCTTTTGGCAATCGAATTATCTCAAAATGCATGCGCGACGGCACACAAAAGAGAAATCATTTAAATGCGTTGTCTGTGGGAAGTGTTTCTCACATCTGGGGCATTTAAAGAACCATGAACGTTTACATTCAGTCGAAAGTCAAGATAATACATGAGAGTCTTCTTAATTATCTCGCAGTGCAATAATTCCTCTGCGACTATAGTTCCTATTTTTATAAATATAGAATAGCAGTGTTTTTACTGCTATTTATGAAATGTCGTATACATTAATAATGACGAAGGGTATATGAAGAGTATACATTGTTGACATGTATATGTAGTAGTTTGGCGAAGTTGAATTCTGGAAATCATCTAAAAGCAATTCTATATGAAGTCAGATCTTTCTGAGAAATTCTTACACTGTCTTTGTTAATCGCTCGTGGTATCCAGTAGACAATATTTGTGTTTTTATATGTATCCTTTTTCGGAATTTATATCGAATTAACATAATAGTGCGATGTAAATCACGGATTTAAATCTGTATTGCTACCGAATGCAGAGTAATAACTGAAAGATACAGAATATTCTGGTTTATTGTTTTATTTTTTATGGATTTACACCTTTTGGTTATATGATTTTAGTGTACCTCATATCTCTATTTAGAATGAATATTTACAGACATTAAACTGAGATGTGAGTGAATCTTATGAGTATTTATGGTACAGAATTATTTTGAAAGTAGGAAAGTGATATGATTGGGACTTCCTTTCTCGATGTTATGGAGACAGTAAATTTTAAGTTTTTTAACAGTTGTAACTAATATAATATGTATTTTCATAATTCAATTTAGGTAAAACTTGATATGAATTTCCAGTTTTTCTTTTGAAAAATTGAAAAATATATGTTCGTTTTTCTACTTAAGGCAAAAAAGCGCAGAGTGAGCTGAAAAATATTGCCTACATTTTAAATATGAAACCAGAAATTCATTTTGTTTATTCTTGTTCTTATATTTTTGAAGGATAAGTCATGAATGTAGTAAGTGACATTTACAAGTTACATGAAATTGAAAAAAAAAGTTGCTGAATCTATACATGACCATTTCTTGAGACAATTTTATGTGATGTAAATACAGACTTTTATTGCCTACAATTTGTAATGGTTTTCTTTTACTTATAATTGAAGTAAAGCAATGCATGCGAACAATGTTTTTGGAATGTGCTCTGGAAGGTTGATACATGAACATGTAATAATAATAATAATAATAATAATAATAATAATAATAATAATAATAATAATAATAATAATAATATCTATTTTTTTATTCTGGCGAAGTTAAAGCCATCAGGCCTTCTCTTCCACTCAGCCAGAAACAAAAGAAGCTGATAGAATTTTACTAATATTTAAAGAAGACTAATAAAAATTTCTATAGTTATACAAGCACAAGTTGAGTAAAATAATGCGAACATACTAAATAATAATTACAAAATAATATAAGGCTAGAAGTTACACTCAATGAATAGCAAGCGGTAGGTGAACCAATATTACAAATTACAAGAATAACAAATTCAAATGTAAATTATAACTATACAACACTGAGGAAAATTACATATATACACACAAAGGAGAATTAAACCTGAATACTGGTCACGTGTTTAAACAGTTCACTTTTAAATTGCAATATCGTTCGACAGTTCCTGAGGGAGCTGGGTAGGGAGTTCCAGAAACGAATTGCTGATACTGTGAAAGAGGAAGAATAGTGAGCTGTTTTGTGGCAAGGCATAGATAATAAAGGGTTATTTTTAGAACGAGTGCCCAGGCTGTGATAAGAGAGATAGTTATGCGAAGAAGTATTGATGATGCGATATAGGAAAATTAGTGAATGGATATATCTTCGGTCCTGTAATCTTACCCATTGAAGCGTTTCAAGGGAAGGTGTAATGTGGTCGTATTTGCGGATGTTGCAAATGCAAGCATTATGAACGCGCTGCAATCTTTGGGCTAAGTTAGAATTGAAATCTGTTAGTAGAATGTCGCAATAGTCAAAATGTAGCAGCACCAATGTTTGTATGATAATTCCTTTTAATTGAAGTGGTAGAAAATTTTTCAGGCTATGGAATGAATGAAGGATGGAGAAGACGGTCTTGCATGTTTGTGTGACTTGGACATTCCACTGGAGGCTCTCGTCCATGTACACCTAGATATTTAACATGGGAACTGAATGGGATAATAATTTCATTGAATTTTATAGAATTTATAATAGGGGTTTTTGAAATGCGTAAGAGTCGTCGTTGCCCGATTAGAAAACGGATTCAACAAAGAGCCCAAGTTTTAAAATAAATGCAGTATTTGAATTACTGAAACACATCTTTTTAAATATGCTTAATATTGTATCTCTGTTAATTACACTCTAATTCTGGCATTTTAATCCAGTTTAACTGCAGAACTTTGTAATTTGTGTTATTTGTAATGACGAAACATGAATAGGTGGTAAGACACTATGTACAGTCCATGAGGATTTACTTGTCTAGTTCCTTTTAGAAAGAGAGAGAATGCTCACCATCTCTCTCTACCCTCATTTATGATGGTCGACACTCCTTCAAACGACCACGAGTTACCAGTGGCGGCATTCTCTTCCTCTTCAAATTCTGACTCCACTCCGCCAGAAAGTTCGTCCATGTCCGTGTCGTTCAAATTGATTACGAACGAATAATAAATTTCCATCCACAAGTCCATCCTTCGCCCAATAACATTTTTCAACTTTTTCTACGTGTTTACAGGCCTTCCTCTAATTTTCTAACGTCACTTTTGCAAGTGCGCTCATTTTTAACCTGTTGCACACGTTTTTTAAGAATCCTATTCGGGCGTTTCTTTCCTGGAGATCGCAGCACGCTTCCAATTCCGTTTCCGCTTTCTTTTGTTTTTGTTTTGTTTTGTTTTCTATTTTAATCCTTTTAACACCACGAGATGATATATCTGTCGCTGCAGCAATTTTTTCGATAAAACTCGGCACAGATATTGTTTGTTTTCCGCATTTCAGTGCCTCATATTCTTCAGTAAAGAATTTATATGCATTAATAACCATGTTCATATCGCCCGACTTCAAGGCTTTCCCGCATTTTCCCATATTGCCTACCATTATTATTAAATACAGGAACACAACACTCATTACAATATTTAAGGTAACAGTTAAACCATGCATCTCCGAAAACATTTTAATTTCTGAATTATATTATATTAAATTGGTACAACAAGATACAAACTCGTCCACACCTGTGGAGTAACGGTCAGCGCGTCTGGCCGCGAAATGAGGTGACCGGGTTCGAATCCGGTCGGGGAAAGTTACCTGGTTGAGGTTTTTTCCGAGGTTTTCCCTCAACCCAAAACGAGCAAATGCTGGGTAACTTTCGGTGGTGGACCCCGGACTCATTTCACCGGTATTATCACCTTCATTTCATTCGACCGCTAAATAACCTGAGCTGTTGATACAGCGTCGTAAAATAACCCAATTAAAAAAAGACACAAACTCACTTCACTATTCACAAAATACTACTATAACTAATGAACTCAAACAACCCCGAGACGCCACTGAGAGATCCACTAATTGGGTTTGCAAAAGTGTGAAGGGAGAAGGGAGGAGAAAGGGAATTCCAAGAATTATACAAAAGGAAACCTCTTGCCCGTCACATCTGGTGGCAATCGGTAGACAAGGACCTCAGACAAGGACAGTAGAAATCACGCCAACTTAATCCTCATGCACTGTAGTTCTTCCTTTCCAGTGTAAATTACAGGAATATAACGTCAGAAATTTCAAAGTATTAATAATAATAATAATGATTTAATGTTGTCTGGAGCCACATCACTTCTTTTACCTTTAATGTAGAATCTTCTTTGGGAAAGTTTCCTTTGAGGAGAGATTTTTCAGATCTGCTCTTTCGGTTAGTATTACACTGAATACTTTATATGACCTCAAGCGACTTACACTAAACTTTCCAGGAAGCTACTACCTGAAAGCCAGATTTTCATAATATATTCGTTACTGGAGGTACGTTAACAGGAAGCCACAAGTTAATAAATTAATTGAATAAGTTCCTAGATTTCATAAATGTCTGTTGGAGCCGTGGAAGCTTACCTGATGAGTGGAATGAGTCACTAGTAGTTCCCATTTACAAAAAAGGAAATAGAAAAGATAAGATTAACTATAGACGCATTAGTCTATTAAATTCAGCCGCTAAAATATATGCAAAAATCATAAATAGCAGACTAAAGACAGTCACTGAAACGATACTTCTTGAAGAACAAAACGGCTTCAGAGAAAATAGATCTTGCATTGATGGAGTTTTTACATTGGCCCAACTTATTGAGAAACATCGAGAGTTCAATATTCCAACACACATAACATTTATTGATTTCCAAAAAGCATATGATACTGTAAATAGATCAACACTTTGGAACATTTTAAAGAAAGAAGGGATACCTCAAAATTAAATTTATGCCATTCAAAGCATGTACAGAAACAAAGATTAAATTTAAAATTAACAACAAGATTAGTTTAACGACTACGATAACAAATCAAGGTTGTCCGCTGTCTCCTTGTTTATTTAATATATATATTAATGCACTTATAAAGGACTGGGAAATTGATTTGGCCACACATTTTATGATCGATAACAAACCCTTTAATACTCTGCTGTACGCAGATGATTTAATTATATTAGCTAACACCAAAGACAACTCACAAATGGCAGTTCATAGGCTATATCAAAAAGCAAAAGAGTACAATTTAGAAATTTCTATACACAAAACAAAAACCATGGCCTTTATTAAAAATTCTATAAGAACTAAAATAATTGTCAATAACTTTGGAGTAGAGCAAGTAAATGCTTTTACTTATGTTGGCTGTAATCTCTCCTATATTCACTCTCGAGATATAGATAATAAATTAGCCAAATTTCAACAGCTGCTAAGAACAATTAGAAATACACTGTTTAAGAAGGTCCAGCAAGACACAATTTTGAAATTCTACAAAACAATGGCCATTCCAACTTTGCTATATGGATCAGAAACTTGGACTCTAACAACTAGTCAACTGAAAAGAATAGAAGCAGCTGAGATGAGATTACTAAGACCGCTAGAAGGCTACACTCTCTATGACCATAAATATAATGAAGACATCCGACGAGAACTAAATATCGCAGCCATTACAGAGACAATCCACAAGTATCGGAGCAACTGGCATGAGCATATTCTACGGATGCCAAATGATAGACTACCCAGGAGATTATTAAATTACAGACCCCTTGGATACAGAGATTGTGGACGCTCGAAGAAGCAATGGAGAGACCATCTTCTCACCTGAGACGGAACAGGCCAAATGGCCTAAACCCTGATAGCTATTGATGATGATGATTAGTACATTTGTTATAATTTACAGTGCCTTGTCATTTACTGTGACAGTTATAAAAAAAATATATGTTTTTGTTAAGCAACATTTAGATTAATATATAAATATGAAAATACTAACAGTATTTTCTTAAATCTGCATACGCCTCAAGTCTGAACACGCTGATTGGTGAATTTGTTTCGTATAGTACAAAATTTCACTTCTGCTTAGGAATGGTTAATATCGTTAAATGTGGGACAACCTGCATCCCGCGACGGGTATGAGTAGGACTTGAGGAAAATTTCCTGAAAATCGGGAATGTCCCACCATATCAGGACATCTGGCAACACTAGTAGGCCAATGTAAAAAGTTGTACAAAATTATACAATATTTAGCATACTAAGCACATTAACTTAATTTAATTTAACTTACACCCTTAAAAAGATCATTAAGTGGAAAGTATGAGTGTAGATAAATTTTGTTATTTATATTCTTAACCTTTCTTCTTTGTCGGTAAATGATTAGAGACAATTGTGCCGTTCACCAAGACTGAACAGCTTGCTAATAACAGCTGAAGATAGATAAAGTTAAAGGAACTTACAAGAACTTAGGATGTGAAAGGGAAGAAATATATTATATTGTAGAAAGGAAAAGCTAGCAAATACTGGCAAAATTGGAGTAATACTGTATTAATTGAAACTGGCCACAATAAGAGGAAGATGATAATGATGCCAACTTAAACCAGTTATAAAATGATTTATTAACATGCAGGTATTCAAAAGTTTAACAGACTACGCCTCCTCGATGATTATGTTCAGTAGGGTCGTATTTGTGTTCATAGCTTCCTTTTCTTGCAAAATGCGTATAATATAATATCTGAAGTATGCTGGACAGACATGTAATGAAAGGAATTTTGCTGTATTGTATTGCTGGATACAATTTGGGACATAAATTACAGTACATCGCGACATTTTATAATGTTCCTTTTACTTGTTGCGTTGTGATAATGGTACGCTATGTATTTTGTTTTAAATTTATTCGAAATATTTGTTGTGAAAATTCTGACACCGAGGTTAATAACCTATTATCAGTCAAATTAGGAATAAATACTAGAATAATTGAAGCATGGACCGCAACAATGTTGTAAGCGACACAACTTTCAAAAGTGGGATTTCTGTGTAACAAGGTGTAAGTGTTTCTCTGCATCGCTAGAAACTACAGTAACAATCTTATGGTCCACACCTGTGGAGTAACGGTCAGCGCGTCTAGTTGAGGTTTTTTCCGGGGTTTTCCCTCAACCCAATACGAGCAAATGCTGGGTAACTTTCGGACTCATTTCACCGGCATTATCACCTTCATTTCATTCAGACGCTAAATAACCTAGATGTTGATACAGCGTCATAAAATAACCCACTAAAATATGGGCACTAGTTGTGTGCGCAACGATTGGTTGAATAGGTGCCGTGTAAAACGTTGCAAGTGGGATAATATGGAGGAGAGTAGACCTGTACTGTTGTCATCCTCTACACAAAAACATGCAAATTCGGAAAGAAAGCTTAAAAGAAACGTGGTTGAGTGAAAACAAAATGTTCGAAAAAGACTCAGAGATCAAGAGAAAGAATATTGTAGCTTCAGAAATATTATAAAATCTGAGTTATCCGAAGCAAATGAGGTACGTGGTACGAGTATATAGAGAACTTGTTTTCCTTTTGAGATTAGAGATACGTTAGCTTAATGAAATGACAAATTGTTGAATTTTATTATACAAATATATTACGGTTACAAAATGTTATCAGCAGGGAACGGATTTATATGGACTAAAAATATATGAAATATGTAAATATATATGTAGTTATTTTTACCAAAATATGGAATTAAATATGGATTTTTACCAAAATATGGAATTAAATATGGACTTAAAATTATAAAAAAATGACTATGTACGTTAAATATTGGTACATTTTAATCAAACTAATATAATGGACGTACCTTATCTTCCAATGTAGTTTCAACAAAACACAATTTTTATTGTCTGTTACCATAACAATAGGTTACAAACATTTCTTTCAAGTGCTGAAAAGTGAATCTTCTTCTATTGTCTCTGAGGATAGATTTATACTGACTAAAAGAGCGTTCGACGTCACAAGAAGTAACTGGTACATAATTCAATTTCACAATGTCTGCTGGGGATAAGTCCAAGTTAATCTTCACTGTTGATTCACCACTCATCACAGCAACAACCTTTTGTAGTTCTTCATATCCAGGGTTTTTTGAAAGTACAGTGTCCACCTTAGCTCTTACTGCATCTGCAACTTTACCTCTACCACGATTCAGTTGTTCCACAGTACTATTTATAATTTCAAAACTTTCAGATAGTGAAAGGTGCCTATTTTGGAGACTTTTGAGCGTTTTTATGATGCATGAAAATGTATGCTGAATGTGAGCTAAGTCATTCTTCACACTTATGTCACAGGTAACTGTTTTCGCAGTATCAATTGAGACTGCATCTTCAGAGTCCAATGCAAGGAGAACATTGTTAATAGAGTCTATATGTTCGGCATAATATTCAGCTGCTTCTAGCCATGTACCCCATCTAGTTAAAATTGGCTTTGGTGGCAATGGAATTTCAGGGTACATTTCTTTCAACACGTTAACTCTACTGGGAGCTTTGAGAAATACTTTTTTCACTGATGAAATCAACAAATCTACTTTAGGGAAATTGTCTCTGACCACTTCTGCCACACGATGAAATGCATGCGCCACACAAGTAAAATGAGTCAATTTAGGATATACAACAGATAATGCTTGTCCAGCTTTGACCATATAAGGGGCAGCATCGCTAATAAAGAATAACACATTATCGTACATAATACCCTTTGGCCACAGGATACCCATAGCTTCGTTGAACAGTTTAACTATAGTTTTGTTATTGCACTTTTCTAGAACATCACAATGTAAAAGAATTCGTTCAGAATATTGTTCACTTAACAAACCGATAACTACATTACCAACAAGTCTACCTTCTTTGTCGGGAGTCTCATCAATGGAAACCCAAATTGAACTATCTTTAATTTCATCTCTTATCTTCTGTATTGTCTCATCGTAGATGGATGGAGCATACGTCTTCCTAAGTGTTGACTCATCCGGGATTGTATGTTGAGTATATTTTTCAAGGAATTCCCTGAAGACCTTATTCTTTAGTTTGTAGAGAGGAATATCAGCAGAGATGAGAGAACGGCACAGGTCGATGTTAAACTCAGATCTTACATTCGATGTTGTTGGTTGTGTTAAAAACAATTGTCTCTGCTTGGAATTTAGTTGTTTGTTGGCCTGATGTTTACTAGTTGTAATGTGTTGTTGCACCAGGAACTTTTGTGTAGATGATACTGCACACTGACAGAAATTACAAAATAATATTTTATTGTCAGTTGATAAACCATCTTCTTTAAATTCTGAAATGTAACTTGTTAGTTTTGATTTTAAATTGACTGAATGACGTACTTTTGGCATATTTACCGTCTTTATAGTATGATTTACAAAACTGAACCTATGTGTACTCTGACTGGCATTTAACTGTTGAGCTGCACAACTGAAGTCTGTTAAAAATTTTAAATTAAATTAATACAGTTTTGTAACTTACTTTCCCATTGTTGATAGGACTGCTAATTTTCAAATAACTCTGATGTTAAAGGGATTACTGAACATGTGTTTAAATCTCTATTGTTGAAATGTATTTTTAAAAGTTAATGGAATTTTGTTTTGTTTTATTGTTAAACCTAATATAATATGGACTGTTTTATATGAAATATGGAAAATATATGGAAATTAACGAAAATATGTACTAAACTCTAAAATATGGAAAAATATGGAAAATAAAAGTAGGATTTTTCAACCCTACACATTGTGAAACATAAAGATAATGCAAAATATAAATTATATTAGCTTTATAAGTAAATATGTATTTACATATAAATCCTTTCCCTGGTTATCAGCAACCTTACCATTAAGCACTTTCCTCTTCGATAATATTGAAATAGATTCGGTTAGTGTTTAGATTTAGGAGTGGTTGTGTTGACGTTAGATTGCGTGTTATTTTTCTGATTGTGTTAATGAAGTGTTTAGATTAGCTTGCTCACATAGTACAACAGAAATTTACATCACAGCAAATTATTTTCATGATAAAGACTTATCTGAAAAAGAATGATTGCGGAAAAGAAATCTTCCTAATATTATCGTTCCACATAGCAACAGCAACAAAAAAGGCCACTCTTTAATCTAAATTTCAACAAGGGACACAAAGCATGGACCGATATCAATGCTAGATTAGCAACACCATCATACTTAGGAAGGGCTGGTCATATTAGGAAGTTTAAATGTAGAAAACAAAGAACGGACATGGCAAAATTTTCCTTTCTTAACCGCACAATAGTAGACTGGAACAGCTTACCTGCGGCAATCTTTCAGGGTGGTCCTCTTAAAATCAATACATTTAAGGAAAGGTTGAGAAGATTAGACTGAAAATGTAATTGGAGGTGCAGTGTAATTATTTAAGTTGTGTCATGTAACTAATTGAGTTGATATATAATTAATTAAGTTGATATGTAATTATTTAAGATGATATGTAATTAAGTTGGAATGTAATTAATTAAGGTGATATGTAATTATTTAAATTGGTAATAGTTGGATAAAATAGAAGTACTTATAAGTTAGATTTCCTTTTGCTTATCCGTAGGCGTTATTATAGAATAGTTTTTATTTATAGTCCTAGGTTTATTGTATCTAATATTTATAGATTTACGTTTATTTTATTTTATTTCTGTAATTGTAATTATTGTATATTATATATCACTGCCACCGGGTGTATACCCAATTGCAGTGTTAATAAATACATACACATACACATCTCAGTAACACAATCAGAAGAATAACATGCAATCTAACGTCGACACAACCACGCCTACAGACAGACTTAAGTGGACTGCCGATCCGTTCGGAAGACGGTTTGCCGCTAGTTGCATGACCTTCGTGCTGATCGCGCATTCCTGTCAAACTACAAAGAAGGACCTTTTGAACACATTTCAATACAAGGAGTTTTATGAGAACCTGCCAGTTGAAAATTCGATCCTTGTTTAATGTGTTATGTTACATTCTATAAAGTCCACACCTGTGGAGTAACGGTCAGCGCGTCTGGCTGCGAAACCAGGTGGCCCGGGTTCGAATCCCGGTCGGGGCAAGTTACCTGGTTGAGGGTTTTTCCGGGGTTTTCCCTCAACCCAATACTAGCAAATGCTGGGTAACTTTCGGTGCTGGACCCCGGACTCATTTCACCGGCATTATCACCTTCATATCATTCAGACGCTAAATAACCTAGATGTTGATACAGCGTCGTAAAATAACCCAATAAAATAAAAAAAAATACATTCTATAAAAATACAAGATTCATTTTTTATTTGTTGCTTGTTAGTAAAAGTAAGCTCCTAATTTTTATAGCGATAACCTTTCAAGTCTGATACATCTATGTAATAATTCAAGTATTGTAATAAACTTAAAATACAGTATTTTAGAAAGTGTATAAATATTTCACAATTGATAGTATAACAACTTTCTATATCACTGCACATACAACATTGTTACATGGAATATTGTTTCTATCTTGCTTTAAATGATCTCTACCTTGTAAGAAGATCACAAAATTTATAGAAGCTTACAAATAATGTTAATTTGCATCGCACTTCCCTATTTGATCAACAAGATGTGACACCTTTTGTTTTCTGATTAGTTTTCAGTGATTAGTATAAACTTTTTAAAATGTAACTTACAACGTTGTTACGGCCCATGCTTCAGTTGCATTAAATTAACGACTTCAAAATATTTATGAAGAAATTAAATATGTAAAAACCAAGAAAATTCCATATGTCCTTAGTTGTGAACATTCCCAATAGTCCACGCATTGCAAACAGCATATTTTTGGCATTGATCTTTCAGTTGTGATGGATTGGATAAAGACGGAACCAGAAGTCGACCCGTTGGCTGTAGAAACAAATGAAGATGCAGATAAAGAAGAGAGAAGTCCTTCAGAGGAAGTAAATTTATTTAAAATTGTTTATCTGTTCATTTACTGAAATATTTGTAAGAAAAAAAAAGTTACACATCAGAATTATACAGAGTGATTCAGTCATTTATTTCTGAAACTTGTGCATTAAAACTTTCGAGACAAAATTATTTATAACTAAAGCACATGTGAACTTTCAATTCAGCTTGATTTCATCAATCAGTCCTAACAGGAAGTAGGGTCAGTGGCGTATTAATTTAAAATTTGAAATGGAAGTCGGAGTAAAATAAGGTACCATTTGATAGACTTCTTCAAAACAAACATTTTTCATAGGAAGCGTTTTTATTAATTCCTACTTTTTCAATGAGAAAACGTACGAAAAGACATTGCCATCAATATTGAGAAATATTACAGTACGAAAATGTAAAGAAGATAATTAATGTTGACAGATGTTACTGAAAGACTGAACAATGGCATTAATTTTTAGAAATGTTCAAACTGTATGCCGTTCTGAGCAGCACACACTCGTACTTTTCTTCTAACACTCAGTGACTCTTAATACTTCGGCGTGGTCAAGTGACTGGAAGGTCTCTCGGAATCGCTGTTTCATGTCATCTCTTATTGTGATACGCCACGAACCTAATTCCTGTTAAGACTGGTTGATGACATCAATCTCAAGTGAAAGTTCACATGTGCTTTAGTCGCAAGTAATTTTGGCTCGACAATTTTAAAGCACTACTTTCCGAAATAAATGACTTACAGGTGGTTCTGAATCACCCATTGTTTCTCGTATGTTATCTCATTGAAAGATTAGGAATTAATGAAAATCTTCCCTATGAAAATTTTTGTTTTGGAGAGAACTATCAAATGGTACCATATTTGACCACGATTCCCATTTTAAATTTTAAAGAATACGCCACTGACCCTATTCCTGTTAAGGCTGATTGATGAAATCAAGCGCAAGTCAAAGTTCACATGTGCTTTAGTGATAAATATTTTTGTCTCAAAATTTTCATGCACTAGTTTCCGAAATAAATTAAAGTTACGGGTGATCTGAATCACTCTGTATATAAATCAATGTAAGTTTCCAACATTCACTGTTTTGTGAGAAATCTAATTCAGTTTTACCTACTTAGAGTCCTCAGAAACTTGTTGTCCACCTGTACCCTCACGTAACCTATTGTAACCTCAACTTCTGCACTTAGCCATCCTCTTTTTACCGGTATTTTGCTATTATCTTTTTCGTCATTCATATGTTGCCACTTCTTTTTACCGATATTTGAACTTCATTTGCGTGTTTAAAAAATAATATTAATTAATGACTTTGTTAAGAGAAGAAAATAAAACTATATCTTGCGTATTACCACATTTCGGAACTTAGAGTTTGACATCATGAAAGTTTTGCGTATTGATTTCGCAACTTTCAACCATTACATTTTATTTCAGTAATGTGGAGCGTCAGTCTTCTGTGTAATCTATTTTTTCTTGTTACTTTCAGGGTGAGCAAATTGCTACGATTACACTAAAAGAGGAGATTAAGTTAGAAGTATCAGAGGAAGATGAAGACTTTACAGCTAAGAGGTGGGTGTAATGTACACGTTTTTTTTTGTTTTCGTTTTTTTTTTTTTTTGCTGGTAATGCGTCTTTCACATCCAAATAACTTCAAATGTCGTTTAAGGCATCTATTGGCGTCATCACAGCGTCCATCGATATAACCTCATTCTTCGAAATTTGCAAGCAGCTGAGTAATAATTCTTCTTCGTTCGTGCAATAGAATCTGGATTTCATATTCAGATACAAACTGTACACATCATCCACTGAGCGCGTGGACGTACGTTCTTCAAAGTAGTGTCCACCTGATCGCAACAGAATGTGTTCACATTCACTACAGTAAACACGCAATGTCATGGAACGTCCTTAATATTATTTGCCCTGTGATCTTATTAGTATCGTTATAGCAAGTTGTTTTGAGTTAGATCGTTTTTCACCCAGGTTATCTACTAACGAATGTTGATATCTGAGATAGCCATCTTAGCTGTTATCACAGTCTAGTACATACAGGCACGAAGCTTAATACGTAGGGAATATGCATCCAATGATAGTTGAACTTTAGTTGTTAGCCACTAGGATCGCTACCATCGCACAGTCTATTGTTCCTAGTACTCTGAGTTGCAAACTGCTTGGAGCATTGTGTCGCGAGAAATGAAAAAAATCGTGACTGTATGTACTAGACTGTGGTGTAAGTATGATCAAACAGGAGCTTTCTGTTGGCTAGACATATCATCTGCATACTTACGTTTTTATACTAAATTATTTCCAGTTTCAAACACGTTACAAGTCCTCTCGTCATTGGGTAGCTCCTTTGTTAATATGTGCGACATTTTAACCTTTGACACTTGAATCGACATGTATTTCTCAGACTTATTAGTCCGTGTCTCAAAGCAACATTTTCAGCTGAAGTGAACTAGATTGTTGACTAAATAGCCGGATGTGACGTCAGAAGTTATGATCCAAAGCTACATAGTGCATAGCATTCAAGTCCGTAGCATGGATGAATATATAATAGGATGCGAAACTTACTGAGTTTCTCGTAATAGATACTAGAGGCGCTGTTGTAGAAATTGATCTTGTTGCCACCTGTTGGGGGGGGGCGTTATTACATGTAGCAGCGCACCAAGAGGCGAAAAGAGTAATTACTCCATGCATTTAGCAGTGCACCTGGTGACGAAAATGTTAAACTGTGCAGAAACTATTCCCTCCCACTCTCATCGATATTCAAAACTAACCCAATTTAAAAAAAAAATATATATATTTTTATTCCTCACAGTATCTTCTACTGAAAATTCTTACCGGAGCCAACAGGAAGATGAAAGAGACGACCTATTTTACACTACCCGATTAAAATATAACCAGAGACAAAAAATAAAGCAAAAGGTTAGATAATTTGGATTGTATTCTTTGGGTATTTGTTGTACAGCAGAATGGAAAAGTCTGCAAGAACTAGTTAGATAGATCAATTTATTATATTCCTATTACTTTACAATAAATTCAACAACTCTATTTTTACAACGTCCATAAACACTGTTTAACATACACTGCTTATACACACACGTATCACTTCATGTTCACTTATTAGCAAGTTTCTGTATGCCATCTTGTCTCCTCGAGCAATATCTCGATTATCTTGAACGGATAAATAGAGAACTCTGGGTAATATACCCAACACGTAGTTTTAATGTTCACCACCTACGACGTTGGGCGCTGATCATTTTATTTCAGCCCTCCGCCGCCAGATGGTGCTGACCGTAGTTTCGCATCCTATTATATATTTATCCATGTCCGTAGTAGCTAGTAAACGAAAATCCTTGCTTGATTGTTGACTTGTTCACTAAACAAACATGGATACCTCATTAACAATTGAGGTTATGAAATCTGAAAATCCTTTGGAAGTGAAGTAATGTAAATATAATGTAGAATAACACGTTAACTTTGAACACTGACATTGTTAGTACCTTCTGTACAATGTTTTAAACATTATTGTAATATATTAAGCCCTTATCTTTTCTACATAATTCGTAATGAAACTGCATTAGGACACTGCCTTCTTAATTTAGTACTGCACCGTGATGTCATGGTTTTAGAAAAATAATCTATGAAGAAGGCCGTGTTTCAAGCATACATTTCCAAAGCCCTCTAGTGTGAAGTTTACAAGTCACCTAGTTGCTAGTCACTAGTGTGTAGTTTGATCTTTAGCTTTGAGGAACGGTCTTAGTTTTAGAACTTCGGTGATTTTAGTAGGCCTGTGTAATTACACTACGAGTATTTAATAAATGCTTTATTCTCCAAGATCTAGTCTTAGAGAAAGTTCGTGATCTTATTATGTATGCTAAATACAGTTAGAGCACTTAGAATATTACAGGCCTATGTAATTACATCGGAGTTTCTGATTTATACTTCATACGCTCTTCCAGCATTGATATTTGAAAATGTTAATATCAAGACATAGTGAAAGATACTAAATCCATGATCTCGTAATCCATTCGAAATTCTTTCTTCTTTTTTATGATGTATTTGTATACGATGCATTCCTTCCTGTTGATGTTATTTTTTTTTTCCGTGGCAATCCGTTATTTTAACATAAGATTTTTTAATTGCAGCATTTTTTATAGTGAACTCAATGTAAAGCAGCAGGATGACGTCACTATTCCTGACGACTGTGCTTCTGCAGAAAGTCCTGCCTTAGGAAGTACACTTGAACCTGTGAATGACGACCAATTTCTTACAGAGGAAGGTTCCTATAAGTGTGATATTTGCGGAAAGCTGTTGCAGACGCCCCATAGCCTTAAGATGCATTTCCGCACACACGGAGAAAGGAAATTCAAATGCGACGTCTGCGGAAAGTGTTTCTCAACTTCAGGGAACCTGAAAGTCCATGGTCGTACTCATTCGGACGAGAAGGCGTTCGAGTGCCACGTGTGTGGGAAACGTTACTCAAAGTCTGCAACCCTGAGAGGCCATATACGTATGCACCCTGGCGAAAAGCCGTTTAAATGCAAGAAGTGTGGAGAAAGTTTCACAGAATCGGGAAATTTCAGAGAACATGTACGGGCACACTCGGGCGAAAAACCATATAAGTGCGATGTCTGTGGAAAATGTTACTCCAATGTGGGCCCTCTAACTCTTCATATTCGAACTCACACGGGCGAGAGGCCTTTCAAATGTGATGTCTGCGGTAAATGTTTTTCGTATTCGGGAATTTTGAAAGATCATTTACGTACGCACACAGGCGAAAAACCGTTCAAATGCGATTTTTGTGGGAAATGTTTTTCTCAATCCGGAACCCTTCGTTACCATATTCGTACACATTCAACCGAAAAGCCATTCAAATGTCATGATTGCGGAAAATGTTTCTCAGAATTAAAGCTCTTGAAATATCATTCGCTTAAACATTCTGGTGGGAAGCAGTTTAAATGTAACGTTTGTGGGAAAAGCTTCCTACGTGCACAACAACTGAAAGGCCACTCAGCTTCCCATACAGGTGAGCGGCCATTCCAGTGCGATGTTTGTGGGAAAAGTTTCATATATGTTCGAAATTTAAAAGTACATGCACGCCAGCACGAGAGAAAACAGTGACATACTACATCTGTGGGATTTCATTCTCATTAATTTAGACTTTGAAACCAATTAAGACACATTACAAGATTTCCTAATGTGATATCTGTTACGTATGTTTTTCATATCAACAGTACAGATATGGCCGTAATAGTGAAATACGATTGAAAACTCCGAGAATTTGACTAACGTGATGTCGTACGTAGAATTTTGTCATTATTTAAAGTTCTTTATATTATTTGTATTTTAAATATTATTATTATTATTATTTTTATTATTATTATTATCATCATCATCATCCGCTGAATTTTCACGAGGACGTGAAACAAGTTCCGGAAAGAACCGTCCAATGAAGCACTACGCGATTCTTAGCTAAAATAAATTGTAAAATTGAGGTTTATGGTCGTTTAGACATATAAAAGAACCCAGAACGATAATGTGAAGTTTGTATGAAAAATATGAACTGTCAAGTCCACAAGGCATTAAGGGTATATGTACGTGAACGACCACAAACATTATTAGAAAATGTAGGCTCTAAATTTCTAAAATTTTATAAGGAAATGAACTGACAATTGGGCAAAAATTACAAGGTACCACAACAAAACTTATTATAACTTAAATATCTGATAAAAGTGTAAAAAAGGTTACTAATAATATTTTTTAGAATTCATTTTTTACTTTAAATTAAATTTCCAATATTTCAAAATTTTCACACATATTATTTCATAACTCCACAACCATTTTGTGCACTGATTTAACATGCATTCATGCAAAAGGTAGACTACAATAATGCCCATTTCTTTGAATACAGAAAAATTAGATCACAAAACATTATGTAAATTTTAATATATTTTATATATGACAAATAAAAAGTCAATTGTATTAAAATAAACAACTCTACATGTCTGAGAGTAGTCTACTTTTCAGAAATAAGTGTTTGTTACATGCAGAAAAAATATTAAAGATGTCAGAGGGACCAAAACAATGTTATGGTTACCAAATGATGTAACTGCAGAATTTTTTTTTTTTCATACTTTGATAAAACTGGATTGAAAAATATTATTAGTAACCCTTTTTTTACACTTTTATCAGATATTTAAGTTCTAATAAGTGTTGTTGTGGAAGCTTGTAATTTTTGTTCAATTGTGAGTTCATTTTCTTTTAAAATTTTAGAAATTTAGAGCCTGCATTTTCTGATAATATTTGTGATCGTTCACGTGTAAACGAACGTTTCACAATAAAGTCAGAATTCGAATTATCGAACTAGTGAATAGGCCTACCGATCGTAAAATGACAATGCAGAGTGTACATAACATCTGCATTGCAGAACTGCCAAATAACCTTTTCAATATTTTCACAAGTTAATTTGTGTCGACTTCATTTTTTACAAGGTCGGTACTAGGCGGTAGGTTTCTTTGTAATAAAGATAGCATTGTTATAATTCGAACCAAGCACAGGGATTATATTGAAGAAGGCGGGGTAGGGGATCTATGCCTTATGTCAGTGTAAATTTTATTATGAATATTATGGATTTATTAATTTGTCCTACAGAATAACTCTGTAATGTTGACAATTAATATTTGAGGAGAAAAATTCGCTCCGGCGTCGGGGATCGAACCCGGGTCCTTGGTTCTACGTACCAAGCGCTCTGACCACTGAGCTACGCCGAATTCAATCCACATCTCCGGATCGAACCTTCCACCTTCAGTGTTTCCCTTTTTGGCCTGACTCCAAGTTAGGCATACATGTTGACGTATATGTCCAATGTCAACTGCCATTATACTAGGAGCGCACTCAGTTGAGTGACTTATTTGGCCGGGATTCCGCAGTTATGATGCACTGCTAGCTTTGAGAATATTATGGATTTATTAATTTGTCCTACAGAATAATCTCTGTAACGTTGACAATTAATATTTGAGGAGAAAAATTCGTTCCGGCGCCAGGGATCGAACCCAGGTACTTGGTTCTACGTACCAAGCGCTCTGACCACTGAGCTACGCCGGTGCTGTGGATCACAGGTACATCGTTCACATTTCCAGAGCCAGAACAGTACTGCTTCCCAAGGATTCCATTCAGTCAGAGATGGCATGTTATAGTGAGCAAAGAAATTAAAGTTCTCGTTTTCAGTACTCATTCTGACACGTTTAGTACTCTTCAAGCTCACAAGTCGCTCGAAATCAGCACTGTGAGACTTAGCCACAAGGATAAGAGCAAAAAAAGTTGCTAGATTTTTGTTATTAGCTCAAGAAGCAAAATATTTCATATTTTCTGCAAGTGTTTTGCAGTTATGAATGAATGTCTATATTTTGCAAACCCTGAAGATCTCGATACTCAAGGTCTATTTCTGATAGATCGAGATCACTGCCAATGGTATTAAATACAGCCGTTATATCTGCATCCTTAGACAGGTCGCAAAATTGCTTCACAATGTCAATCATTCTTTCATCTGGATTGAAACGGTTGCTTAAGAAATTTATGAAGCTCTCCTTCACCTCCACGAATATGGCAGTTAAGTCCCTGTTGTCAGTAACATAGAGATTGTGTCCCTTACTTCTTTTTGGCCGTGATGATCCAGATCCTCAACCAGATCATCCAGAAGTGAGGTCAATGCTCTTCAGCTGTCTCAAACCACATGGGAGTATAGTAATGCTTTCTGCAAGTGTCGATGTCCAACCTTCCAAGATGGGATCTTCAAGCAAAGATGATATTTTTGACTTCACGGATCAGTTAATCTAGTCATGTCAACAATATTGATAGAATTTGACTGAAGTGCTTTCTGATATCTGCTATCTGCTGAAGACGAACAGTACATCTGCCAGAAATGTTAAGAATCTGAAGTTATTCTCCGCGCCCAGAAATTTCAGGTGACCATAGCAAGAGCTACCCGGTTTTTTGTGACGACTCTGATGTATCATCCGCGAGTTCAACAACAACAACAACAATAATAATAATAATAATATAGTAATTATAATAATAATAATAGTAATAACAGTAATAATTTCCAACAATTTTGGTGCCGATTTGTGCAGTATCCATAATAAAAACTGCTTAAAAAACTCTGCATTACATAGAATTTAATTATTTTATTATTAATATGCGTGCTGATGTCGTGTATAATATGTAATTATGCCAATAAATTGTCTGTGAATCTTTCCTGGACTTTATATTTTCCATTTCCACAAACATCCTATTTTGTCATCCTTTTTTCGGACTTACACCACTTCTGCTTTGAACTCGTCATATGTTCATCTGTAAACACATTTTGGACTTTATACAGTTATGGCTTTCAGAGTAAGAAAGAATGAGGAACAAAGTAACATAGCTAACTAATTTTCTTGGAATTAATGTCAAACTTATCGAAATCTAAAACGGCAGTGGTAAACTTTAGCTGTCCCTGCTTAGGTCCTTCTTACACGAATGCCAGTACAATGGGATTCAAAACCACTGCCATAATAAAAGAAGGCTGACTGTTTTATGTATGCATTTGACGATACAGTTTACGAAGCCGACATCAGAGTCGAATAAAAAGCATAATTATATTTATTTGTCTGTGATTATTTACCCAATGAACGTCTCCTCACACTTTAACTAACCTCTCCTTTAAATCTCAGTCGACGGTTCGAATCCCGAAATTTAATTATTCTTTATTACAATTATAGGTAATACAATTGCTCGAAAATTCCAAAAAAAAATGTATACACAATGAAATCTCACTCAGTTTACACTTTGAACCCAGTGATGGCTGTACTTCCCGAGTTCGGACCCCGAAAATTAATATATAAATTGGGGGTATAATGCAATTTCTGTAAAAATCTAAAAACTTGTATACACAATGAACCTCCCGTTTTAAATCTCAGTCTACAATTTGAACCCAGTGATGTCATTATTTCCTGAGAAGGAGCCCCGAAATTTGAAGTTATAATTTATTAACAGCAGTATGAACGATTTGCAAGAAAAATATAAAAAATAGTATACACAATGAGTCTGTAACACACATCACTACACACTTCCCATCCTCTGATCTTTAATATTATATGTTGGCTCTGAAAACAGCCGTTGTTTCTGCTGCACTGGATTACACAGGGTAGAAAGCTGTAATTTGAACCAGCAACTACAAGGGCAAAGCAGTAGTTACCAGTTCACAGACTAGTAATATTGGTCAATTTCACCAGTTCGTAAGTGATTCTGTTTCTTAAAATGCTGATTTAGTTGATTGTACTAGTATTCAACAGGAATATTGCTATAAGACTCTAAAGACTGGTGATTTCTACATTATCAGTTACCAGTGACAACCTTTCTCGGATAATCAAAATAAAATATTGTATTAATTTTTTTAATATGTGGTTTACTGGTTCCGATTGAAGTGATGAAGTAGTTGTGAGAAGAGCTAAAACTATATCGAGAAAAGAATAATTATTTCTTTATGGGAGCACTGTTTGAATATAATGAACAGTTTAGGTAAAATGCTGAAAAGCTTTGAAGAGTTGTTAAATGTATTGGAACCTGCCATAACAAGACAAACAAATAGAAGTCATGGATTATCAGCAAAGCTTCAAATACAAATTGGGATGTTGATTATTTTTCAATGCCATCAGGTCTTTCTGTCCTAGACCAGCAACACTTGCAGAATTTTTTTCCTAATAATCTGATACCAATTCGTCAACTGCAGTAATTTTTACTGGCTTTCCTCCTCCTCTGCCAGTTCTTCTGACATGTCAACTTTAGCCTACGAAGTAAATATTAAACTACACTTGTTCATGAATAAATGAAATGTAAAACTGAAAAAAAAAAAAAAAAAGCAATTTTTTTTTCAAGTCATAATAAGTGGCATTCATGTCGGCAGTAGACCCACTAGCTACACAATACGTTCATATTATGATACTAACTGTGTACTTGAATTGATTCTTATCAAAGTTGCTTTCTTAACGGATGCATAATCTTTGTTCTGAGCATCAGTTCCATAGCTTCACACATTACAACAATTTTTGTCCATTGGTTTAATTTACAATTTTTGTTAAAATGCTTTAAAATGTACGGAATAATATATCCTTTGATTCATTAATCATATTGACTACTTTAAATTGATGGCATTTGACCCGAAAAGAGAAATCAAAACCAAAACAGGAACAATTTGGCCTTCTAACCTCAAATAACAATACAAATAGGCCTACAAATAAAATATAAATTACTTCTAAGGAACCAGCAGGTTCATTGCCGCCCTCACATAAGCCCGCCACACAAACTCTTTGATCCCTACGCCCATAATTCCATACATAAAACCGTAAGCCTTCCTTTATTGCGTCATCCTTTTGAGTAACGTAGTATTATACTTGCCTGCCAAAGATTGTAAATTCCATTGTTTAAGAAGTGCATGCAAGAAGGACCTAAGCAGGGACCACTAAAGTTTCCCATTTTATATTCATGTATATTGATTAATGGTTATTATTATTATTATTATTATTATTATTATTATTATTATTATTATTATTACTACTACTACCACTTTCTACTCCAGATGATTGCCTAACCTTGTGTACCGATAGTCTCATAGGCCCAATTTTTTCGGCTGAAAGGTTTCCTCCTTATTGCTTTTGAAAATTGGACATGTGATTTTGATTCATAAGAGTCGTGGAACAATGTTTTTATAAACGTGAGTGGTAAAAGTTGAATTCCAAACTGGCCTAAGTTAAAATGACAAAAACTGATACCTATAACAAATTTGACTCTTCCAGTGCCTGCATATGTTTTTTTTTTTTTTTTTCAAACTGATCTAAATTAAGACTTAGGAGAGTGTTCAATAAACATACAAAGTTACATATGTAAATGAGCCTTGGGGGCGGGAGAAAAAAAACATAGGACACTAGCATCCACCTCTTCAATGTTAAAATTGAGCAAGTTTTGTTTACATGGTTTAAATATAATACGGTTTTGCGTATCTTTACTTCCCTTGAGAAGGATACTTATTGAACCGTGTGTACGGTGTATGCAGTGGCGTCGCCAGGATCAGGGCAAGGGGGGTGCGGATGGGGTGCGAGATTTAAAAATGGAGTGCGAGTTGTAAAAATGTGGTGCATAAAAATCCGAAATGTTCTCTCATGCACTTGCGCGCACACTATTCATCTGTTCATTATTATTATTATTATTATTATTATTATTATTATTATTATTATTATTGGTCAGCATATCCATAACGATATATTAAGGGACGTAGTTTTTTCACATCCAAGAAATTGTTTGTTTTTGTTCTTCAAAATAACTTATGCCTAGGATTTTTTTAATAAATTGCCCTTAGGGGTGCTCCGATTATTTATGGGATGCTTGCGCACCCTTTCGCACCCCCATAGCGACGTCCCTGGGTGTATGGAGCAGTGACGTTGCCTGGATCATAGCAAGGGGGGTGCGAGATTTAAAAATGCGGTGCGAGCTATAAAAATGTGGTACATAAAAAATCCAAAATGTTCTTTCATACACTTGCGCGCATACTATACATCTACTTATTAATATCAATATTATTATTATTATTATTATTATTATTATTATTATTATTATTATTATTATTATTATTATTATTATTCATCACAGCCATTACGATACACTATGGGACGTAGTTGTTTTTTCACATCCAAGAAATTGTTTGTATGTTTTTGTTATTCAAAATAATTTATGCCTAGTATTTTGTTAATAAATTGCCCTTTGGGGTGCGGAAAGGGGTGCTTGCGCACCCTTTAGCACCCCCCTAGCGACGTCCCTGGTACGGAGGAATATAATAGCAGGCATGATAAAAACTGGTATTTTAATAGAAATCTTAGTAGTTGTTAAAAACATAGAATTCACGGCATTGTTGATGATATTACGCCCATCATTCCAGTTTGTTAAAAAAGTGTCTTCTACTTGGCTTGCGGGACGCTTTCAAGATGATCGAATGTTTATTACCAAACGTTGGAACATAGGTAAGTTTAATACGTTTACTCTTTCAGGAAGTATCATGCAACCTTGCTATATCCTTTGGATGAGGGGAAATTGCCATACAGTATATCATATCTTCCTGTAAAGATCGTGTTGTATCTTTTTCATAAAACCTACTGAACTTCCTCTTGCTGGGAATGATTCTGTTTTTCAATTTTTGTAAGTGAAATATCCTTAGTAACATAAGGTATTATTCCATGTATCCCTATCCTGGATCCTACATAAATTCGCATACTTTCTACATAAATATAGTTTCGTACATGCTTTATATTTAAATGTACGTAAGCCACATTCACTGCATAAGCACCTCCGTGCAGTGTTCCGCGCAAAAATTCTCAATTTTGTAGCTTTCTTTTGTTCAGAAAAATAGTCGTATTTTCGTGAAAACACTCTCCTTTTATTCACCGTTTTTGTCCACATCTGTGGAGTAACGGTTAGCGCGTCTGGCCGCAAAACCAGGTGTCCCGGGTTCGATTGCAAGTTACCTGGTTGAGGTTTTTTCCGGAGTTTTCCCTTAACATAGTATGATCAGAGGCCTAATCATAATCATAATCATTTATTGCATCCACTGATCATAAACATGATATGGGACATGTCATAATTACAAACTAATAATTACATAATATACATAAAAGTAATAACTATAATTAAATGCAATACAAATACAAATATAAAAAACATGTAGTTCCGTATTCCATTAACGGTCGCACTAACGTTAGATATGCTATTTTCCTTGATTTGGGGCTAGTCTTTCTCAAGGTTTTCTATTCATTTACGTGTACCCTATCGTCCCTATCAATCTGCAAGGTTATTTCATTTCCACCCTGTTTATTCCCTCATTGACTGATGCTTTTTCAGACTTCAGCTTAATATAAATAATTAATAATTCAAAAATAATTATTTTCACCTTATATGATATGAATTCTGTCCCAGTTGGGATATTCCAGTTTGTTGCTGAATTTGAGAAGGTAGTATGCACTCAATGTGGGCCGTTGGTGATTGTCGTGAAACCCATTGACTTATGTGAACATAACTGGAAGAAATGGATCGGAATTGTGTATCGTTCCTGGGTAGCTCAGTGGTAGAGCGTTTACGCGCTTAGCCAAAGGTCCCGAGTTCGATGCCCGGTCCCGGAACAACTTTTTCCCTTTAATATTATTGAAACTAGCTAACAAGAAGCTAACTTAGAAGCCATTTTCAGCAAAATATGCTTTTGCGAGTCATTGTGTGCACCTGTTAACCAAATCCTAGCCTACTTTGCCGTTTCATTTTCCTTTGGTACATATTACAGAGATTGCGGTCTGTAACTATGAAATCAACCACAGAGCAGCTACACAACTGAAGTACTCTGTTGTGATGTCCGTCCGTTGTTCAGGAAGGGAATTCACTGGATCCACTGTTGACTGGCATGAGCACAGGAGAAGTAGACCAGGACTATGATCGCCCAGCAGAGATGAAGCTTGGCGGAACTCCACCACCAATTAATTTTGCTATGATAAAGTGTGAAGCTGAGGTGAGTGGATTTCGCATGAAACACTTGCCATTCTTTCAAGGGGAGAGGATGGAATTTTTTGGTGAAAAATGAGTAAATTAAAAAAAAAGTATATTTAAAATACTCTGTGTTATGTGTGGAATGCATAGCATAACATTTTGTGGGTATTTGTGCTCTTATCGGATGTTGAAACGTCATTTTTAAACTTGCTGCGCTATGGATTTTTAAATCGCACGCCCGCTTTTATCGGTTTTCAGTAACTTCATTTTTTTTGCTACATTGCCAGACAAAAATGGATATAATTTCTGAACTATTAAAGATACATGCATGAAATTTAGAACACACATTCTTTAGACTGTTAGGAAACTTTTCCCTGTAACAGAATTTTGTTAATTGATTTCATTTTAAAAATACGTCCGTTTGTTTGCAAGTAAGGAAATCAGAAAATTGTTATTAAATTTTAATTGTTTATTTTACAAACGTAGGGACTAATATCAAAATTCTGTTACAGACAGTTTGTAGAGCATGTCTTTGCAAGTACATTGCAAAAAACTGTTTGAATCTATCTTCAAAAACGGTTTAGATATATCGCTTTTAGTACAATCCTGCATTGGGGTTTTTTTTTTTTCAAATTTGGGCCCCCAAGTAATTTTTTTTTTTTTTTAATTTTTTACTTGGTCGAGTTGCCACAGGTATGAGCTCTCTATATACAAAAAATTAATATTTTACACCAAATAGGAAAAAAGTTTAAAAAAATATCATCCTCTTCCCTTAATCTTCCTGTTTTGTCTGTCATGTCCATCATTTCCATTATACAACGTGCGGCAGAGGAATCGGACGATTTGCAAATGGAAATAACTCTGTAGTTATGTCTAGTAGAACAAATCTATTACTCCAAAAAAGCTGGCTATGTATGCCATTTTGTTACATACATTTAGATTGTCTTGAAAATCATGTCCTTCAAATGGTGTCCGCCTCTCTCTATGGACTCTTCAAGTCTTTCCCTGAAGTTGCGTGTCGCTCTTTCCAACATTTCGCCATCAATTTTGGCGATTTCGTGGACAATGGCAATCTTCAGGTCATCAGTTTACGTACACCTTGGACTTCAGGTAACCCCAGAGGAAGTAGTCGCAGAACTGTCATTGAATTTTCTGCCGTATGAGCCAGTACACCATCTTGCTGAAACCATACAATTTGTCTATCAATCCCACGTAGACGCCTATGCAGTTCTGTTTGAGCAAATGTCCTCAGCATTTCATCGTAGCGTTCACTATTCACTGTCACAGTGTTCCCGTTCTCCTAAAAAAAATACGGCTTATGACGCAGTATCTAGACGTAGCACACCTACTAACTGTAACCTTCACACAGTGAAGGAGACACTCGTGTAGTTCGTTAGGATTTTCGGGGATCCGGTATCTAAAGTTCTGCTTATTAATATAACCATTTAAATGGAAATATACCTCGTCACTCCATGAACATAACTTCGTCAGCCAAAATTTCCACCTTTCTCTTGACGAATGGCCTGTGTTGGACATAGTCACCCTCATTCAATTGCTAAACAATCATAAGTTTATATGGATGAAACTTAAGATCTGAATGCAATATTCGGCGCACAGAATGTTCTGAAAGTCGCAGTGCTATAGCCTGCCGTCTAGCTGACCGATGTGGACTCCTCGTAACAGCCACTCTTACTCGCTCAATGTTATCTGGCGTTCGTACACTTCGAACGTGTCCTAGTTGTTTCTTCTTGCAAGTTGATGCTGATAATCGAAAGTTTTGTACCCATCTCAATATGGTATTGCGAGCAGGAACGGCTGCGTTGCGGCCAACATTAAATTGGAGGCAAAAGATACGCTGGGTTTTCACTACTGAATCACCATTCTTGAAAAATGTCTCGATAACGAAAGCACAATGCTCCGAGCTCCATACTTCCATGATTACACAGTAAACGGCCTTCTAAAACCATCCGATTTCTTTGCCACACATTTTATAACCTCCAATGTGTTCTTACAGCTATTTACATATTTTCTTTACTACCATTGAATTAAGCATTGCTTTGTTTGATACATGTTAGTCTAAATTTGAACTGGGATGAGATTTAGTAGGAAAAAAAAGAACATTATTAACACTTAATTTTTTTTGTGACTTGTTTGTTGGAAGTATTCCATCTCACAAAAGGACGCTGGGTACAGGAAGAAGCATTTGCATTGTAAACGTGTTAATAAATAATGATTGAACTATAAGTAATTTTAGGCGGTTCATGTTAGATATATCTCAGGGAAAATAGTTTCATACTATTTTGCTCGTTTTTCCTTCCTTTTCGAGATAAAATTTATTTTATATGAAACATTTCATAGCGCGTTTTGAGAAAGCCATTGATTTAATTCCAGTATGCTCAGTCAATAAGAGAGCACTGTATTATGATAATAAATGACAGAAAGAATTTTAGTTTTGTCCTTTAAATACGTGGAAATTTAATCCAAAACCAATATTACATTTCATTCTGAAAAGGAATTTTAAATTGTTACATTGTTGAATGCCGAACATTGAAATCTTTCAAACCCATGTTAGAAAATTATCTTATGACGAGTTGCCAAACTAACTTACTATTATGACAAGTGTTGTATTGCATGTTTCCACGTATTCACATTTTTTTTATGTTCTAGTGATATTTAACTTATTTTATATTTTTGTTTTCATGTTTTCCGATAATGGTATATCTCTAATGTGATAAGTTGAGCTATATATAATCATAATTATCCTTACTGTGTGTACTTAAAAATATTGTATTCATTGTATGCTTTGTACTGCACTATTTTATTAATACTATTAGTATTATTATTACTATTAGGCCTGTTATTATTATTATTATTATTATTATTATTATTATTATTATTATTATTGTTATTACTATTATCATTATTATTACTATTCTTATTTATTATTATTATTATTATTATTATTATTATTATTATTATTATTATTATTATCATCATTTTATACTTTGTATGCCTCATTTATTTTTGACCTGCTGTTCACATTTTATTATGCTTTTTCTTTCTTTCTCTATGTTATATATTATGTCTGATTTCTTCTTAGTTGTTGTTTACATTTTATTATTATTATTATCTTATTCAGTTTTGTGTGTAAAATTGTAGTGTACTTTGTAAATTTGTAGGGTTTTTGTAACGCAGTTTTTACTCCTGGTTGAGTGTTAGAGAAGGCCGTATGGTCTTAACTCTGCCAGGTTAAATAAATCATTATTATCATTATTATTATTATTATTATTATTATTATTATTATTATTATTATTATTATTATCATTTTATACTTTGTATGCCTCATTTATTTTTGACCTGCTGTTCACATTTTATTATGCTTTTTTCTTTCTTTCTCTATGTTATATATTATGTCTGATTTCTTCTTACTTGTTGTTTACATTTTATTATTATTATCTTATTCAGTTTTGTGTGTAAAATTGTAGTGTACTTTGTAAATTTGTAGGGTTTTTGTAACGCAGTTTTTACTCCTGGTTGAGTGTTAGAGAAGGCCGTATGGTCTTAACTCTGCCAGGTTAAATAAATCATTATTATCATTATTATTATTATTATTATTATTATTATTATTATTATTATTATTATTATTTTATACTTTGTATGTCTCATTTATTTTTGACCTGCTGTTCACATTTTATTATGCTTTTTTCTTTCTTTCTCTATGTTATATATTATGTCTGATTTCTTCTTACTTGTTGTTTACATTTTATTATTATTATCTTATTCAGTTTTGTGTGTAAAATTGTAGTGTACTTTGTAAATTTGTAGTGTTTTTGTGACGCAGGTTTTACTCCTGGTTGAGTGTTAGAGAAGACCGTATGGTCTTAACTCTGCCAGGTTAAATAAATCATTATTATTATTATTATTATTATTATTATTATTATTATTATTATTATTATTATTATTGTTATTATAAATTGACTTACAGAATAGAAGGCGTGAGAAATTAGGTACTTCTTTAATTTGATCCTGAATAAACTTATGTTTTGAGTTGATTGATTGTATTTATAGAGAGGCTGTTAAACATTTTTACTGTCATATAACACACTCCTTTTAATATCATGATAGACTTGCCGATGGATTATGAAAGTCTTTTTTTTTTCTTAACGGATATTTATACTATGAACTGTTGAATTAGTTACAAAGTTTTCACGATTATAGGCTATACGATTACATTAATGAAAAAAATATACTGACAAGTCTTGGGCCTTATTTGTAGTTTTTTGAAAATGGTTCTACACGATTTCCTAGATTTGGCACCTACTATTATTCTAATTACTCTGTTTTGTAGTAGGAATATACTGTTACTATCTGTAGAATTCCCCCTAGAATATTATTCCAGAACTCATTACCGAGTGGAAGTATGCAAAGTATGTTGTTGTTTTATTTACTATCTATTGCATAGATATATTAGCAAGACATGCTGAATTTAGTTTGGGGGTAATTTTCTTAATATGAATTTTCCAAAGTGAAGACTGGTATTACGCATTCTGATGTTATTTGTGTATAATTGACTATTGGCGTTCTCTGATGAGTACAACCCAGCCAACAAAAACACAGGTTAACCAATTTCAAAATATATGACTCAGAATATTTAAGAATTCAATTCACGTGATAATCTGATGACATATAGACGTAGAATATATTAAAAGTGAATCTAGAGAATTTCTGAGTTGAAAATTATGAATGAAGAAAAAATTATGTCACGTCATTCTTGCTACAAAATATACGACAGTGACAACAGACTGAATCTAGTAGGCTGTGATCGGAAAGGAGAATGCCTAAGTTAAAATTTCGCGAACTTTCACGTTCTCGTTCCCGGGCTCCTGCAAGCTTTTCGTTAATTATGAATGTGCACGTTTATATTTATTTTAAAAAAGATTTCCGTTCTCGTTCCCGGTTTATTGTGGACCCTGTGTAAGATCTAATTGAACAAATTTGGATTTTTTTGCTGTATTATTCGTGAAACGAAACGGTTGAGGGATTAAATACAGGCATTAAAAACTCCTGCTGTAAACATGAAGAAGGCTGTTCTTCATTGCACAATGACAGAATGTTTTATTGTATATATACTTCTAAAAACAACAAATTAAAACAGGATTGTCTCCTTTTTTCTGAGCTTTAAGGAAATTTCCTTAGTCATGTGATTGTCTATTTCTGAAACACTCTTTATTACATTATGCATTAATCGTATCTCGTATGTTCTGCAGGAAGAGAATTTATTGGATCTACAAGTGTCTGGGATAAAGACTGAAAGCTTCGGCCACCACTACAACGTAGCTTCGGAGATGAAATTTGGTGAAACTGATGAACCAGCTAATTTTGCTATTGTGAAATCTGAACCAGAGGTTAGTGAGGTAAGTAAAATTCATGGGCTGCACAAGTTCATATTCTACTTATGATATTCAGTGATCCTGGTCTTGGTAGTTGCACCGTTTTCCTTTTTCTACGTATTATATTAAGTCTTACCCTCTTCTTCAGATACCATTATTAAAGTCTTCGCACGTTACAACATCCAAAATTTCCAGAAACCAGTCTTTATCATGTCCCATCACATTTGACCACCTGCAACTTCGACAAAGGATTTGTAAATATTCCTGCATTGTCACTGAAGCTAACTCCTAGCTAATTTCAGTGACATCTGAGATACTGTACCAATGAGACTGTGTAGAAATTCGTTTAAAGAAATAAAACTGTGTCAAATTTATTCTGGAATCAAAACCAGGTACTATTGTAACAGTCAAGACCCTTTGAATGTAAATGGTATTTGTGGGCGACAAAACCGGCAATGGGTTAGGTATTTTAGCTTTGATGAACTTGCTTTCTTTTATTTCTACACTGTTATTCGGGCTTAATATTAGTCTTGAGATGTGTTCACAAATGCCAATTATCACATCTCAAGATGAAAAGTACGTGGGCAGTTCAATAAGTAATGCACATGATTTTTTTTCTCTGCTGTTTTTCATTGGAAAATAACGAAATTTTATACACATCATCTTTAAAGCTTTCTGCATTTCGTCATATAGTTTCGCTGTTTTCCGCTAGATGGCTGTAATGTAGTTTAGTTTCAAAATGACGACTGCACGTAAAACACGTACAAAGTAGAGATCTGGGATTGAATTTCTCTTTGTGGTGCAGGAAACCATTGCAAACATTCACAGGCACTTAAAACATGTCTATGGTGATCAAGCAGTGCATAGGAACAGAGGTTCATGATGTTCTAGAATACGGTGCTTAGGTAAATATTTGGGGCTAAGAGGGTTGAAGTTACAGGAGAATGAAGAAAGTTCCATAACACAGAACTGCACGCATTGTATTCTTCACCTGACATAATTAGGAACATTAAATCCAGATGTTTGAGATGGGTGAATCCAGAAATGCATATAGAGTGTTAATTGCAAATCCACAGGAAAAAATAGCTCTGGGGAGGCCGAGACGTAGATGAAAGGATGACATTAAAATGACAATAAATGACAACAAAAAGACATACATACTAAACAAAGACAACAACAAACACGGAGACAACATCATATATTGGCACAGATATGTAGATGACATACTAATACTATACAAAGGAAACAAAAGACAGATCCAAAACCTGCATCAACACATAAACAAAATACACCCAAGCTACACTACACATTAGAAATTGAAAACAACAAATCCATAAATTTTCTAGACATCACAATAACAAAAGTCGACAACAAACACACATTCAAAGTATACAGAAAGCCAACAACAACAACACACATATACAACACATCCAACCCCCCCACACAACACAAACAAGCTGCATTCCGAACAATGGTACACAGACTACTCAACATACCAATGAACCAACAGGATTACAACGAAGAGCTAAACACAATCAAATACATAGCACAAGAAAACGGATACAACCCCAACATAATAGACAACATAATACGTAAGGCAAAACAAAACCACGAAAAAAAAGCAGAGGAATACAACACAAACACAAGAACACAAAAAAACATCACACTAACATACGAAAACAAACACACACATAAAATTGCAACCTCATTCAAGAAATTAAATTACAACATCGCATACAGAACAAATAACAGTCTATAAAAACATCTCAACACACAAACAACACAAACAAACAAATACAACCACACAGGCGTATACAAACTCAAATGTAACACCTGCAACAACTTCTACATAGGACAGACAGGCAGATCATTTCAAACACGTTACAAAGAACACATCACAGCCATAACAAAATTACAAAACACCTCCACATATGCAGAACACATCACAAATGCTAACCACACCTACAGAGACATCAACACAGACATGGAAATACTACACATCCAACCAAAAAGCAGAAACTAAACACACTAGAACAATATGAAATATACAGACACACGAAAACACACCCCAACGATATTCTCAACACACAACTCAATTTCAAAACACATACACTCTTTGACTCTACACTACGAACGCACCCACAAAGGAAACAGGAGGCGCCAAGACGAACAACGACCAGTTCTGAAGATGACCCAAAATAGGTCGGAACATGTTAACAAGGTACGTTAAAATTTAACACAAGAAAGACTTATCATACATATTCCGAAATTAAAATGTATTTAAGTAAGGTGGGATATGATTGTAGGGACTGGATTAATCTTGCACAAGATAGGGACTGACGGCGGGCTTATGTGAGGGCGGCAATGAACCTCTGGGTTCCTTAAAAGCCATAAGTAAGTAAATAAATAAATAGATAAATGATATGCAGTACTTATTGAGCCACCTATTATGATGATACAATGCCAGTATGGGAAGCAGGAGACCTTCCTTGTTCCACTACAGATTCTACCTGAAGTCAGCACACTTGAACCAGTTGCCCTGCATTGAAAGTTACTGGCCTAGAAGTTAATAAGGGGAGAGGATGGTATATTTTAAAACTTTTTTCCTATTTGGTGTAAAATATTAATTTTTTGTATGTAGAGAACTTATAGCTGTGGCAACTCAACCAAATAAAAATATTTTGAAAAATAATTATTTGGGGGCCCAAATTTGAAAAAAATATACCCAATTCAGGATTGTACTAAAACCTATATATCTAAACCGTTTTTAAAGATAGATTCAAACAGTTTTTTGCAATGTATTTGCAAAAGCATGTTCTACAAACTGTCTGTAACAGAATTTTGATATTAGTACCTACGTTTGTAAAATAAACAATTAAAATTTAATAACAATTTTTCGATATCCTATCTTGCAAACAAACGGACGTATTTTTTAAATGAAATCAATTAACAAAATTCTGTTACAGAGAAAAGTTTCCTAATAGTCTAAAAGAATTTGTGTTCTAAATTTCATGCATGTATATTTAATAGTTAGGAAATTATATCCATTTTTGTCTGGCAATGTAGCAAAAAAAATGAAGTTACTGGAAACTGATAAAAGCAGACGAGTGATTTAAAAATCCATAGCGCAGGAAGTTTAAAAATGACGTCTCAACATCCGATAAAGGCACAAATACCCACAAAATGTTATGTAATGCATTCCACACATATCAAAGGGTATTTTAAAGAAAAAAATTTTTTTTTTTTGAAAATTTCATTTACCAGAAACAACAACAAAAGTGGGCGAGTGATTTAAAAATCCATAACGCAGGAAGTTTAAAAATGACGTCTCAACATCCGATAAAGGCACAAATACCCACAAAATGTTATGTAATGCATTCCACACATATCAAAGGGTATTTTAAAGAAAAAAAATTTTTTTTTTGAAAATCTCATTAACCGGAAACAACAACAAAAGTGGGCGAGTGATTTAAAAATCCATAACGCAGGAAGTTTAAAAATGGCGACTCAACATCCGATAAAGGCACAAATACCCGCAATATGTTATGTAATGCAGTCCACACATATCAAAGGGTATTTTAAAGAAAAAAAATTTTTTTTTTTTTAATTTCATTTACCGGAAACAACAACAAAAGTGGGCGAGTGATTTAAAAATCCATAACGCAGGAAGTTTAAAAATGGCGACTCAACATCCGATAAAAGCACAAATACCCACAAAATGTTATGCTATGCATTCCACACATATCACAGAGTATTTTAAATAATATTTTTTTTTAATTTACTCATTTTTCACCAAAAAATACCATCCTCGCCCCTTAAGCTTATGTTGCTCCATCTTTCTTATTTTCAGGAAGAATCGTATTTTTTTGATTCAGTGCAGGAGGGGCTGAAGCAGGAAGTGACGACAGAGGAGACTGAAAGCTTCTCTGACAGGTGAGTGCAGTGTGCTAGTCTTCACGTCTTCCTTTGTTTCAGTTAGAGTGATGGATATCTAAAAATTAGTGACGTCTGTTTTTCTCATTCCTATGAAACTGATAATCTTATCACACATTACAGGCCATACAGCATGCATCATCTGATATTGTATTAATTAAAATCCTGTAATTATTGCTCTAATTTTTATAATTCATATTATTTATCTACAGTAATTTCGACGTTTTGATTTATCTACAGAAAATCAAAACTCGAGTGGTATTTTATTCACTATTACAAGATTAGAAGAGAGTATATAAAGATTAGAAGAAATAAAGTATTCTAATACAATAAAATATTAATTGACTTGAGAATATACTAAGATTTCTTCAAATGTATTTTTGTATCATCTCATCATTATAAATATTCCGATAGATGACAATAGTGTGTTATGATGAGCTGTTCTCTTGTTATCAGTTGTGCCAACTATTCAGTCTTCATTGAACTCTATTGACGATTACTAGTCAAGAAAGCTTTGTTGATTCAGTTTCATTTTTTTTTTTATTAAAACAGTTGCATTCGACTTCAATTATCGCTGATATGTGACTAGATCCATAATTTCATACAGCAGAAACTATAATATAACCTAAATAATCGGTCTGGGTAGCGTAGTCGGTATAGTGCTAGTGTTCTTTGCTCAAAGTTGCGAGTTCGATTCCGGCCGAAGTCGATGGCGTTTAAGTGTGCTAAAGGCTGGTTCACAATAGACCTGGAACGAAAACTACAACAAAATTAACTATTGTGAACGCTCACATTTAAATACATTTATTTTGACATTGTTTCCGTTATCGTTCTCTTTGTCGGTTTATTGTGAACCAGCCTTTAGTTGCAACAGGTTCATGTCATTAGATTTACTGGCAGGACAAAATTCCAGCACACTGGCGACGGTGATATAACCTGGGCAGTTGCGAATGTCGTTTAATGAATCGTAATTTAATAATTTAACCTAAATAATATAAATAAGATAAATGATAGAAAGCTTATTAAGAATGATGAAATAAATTTGAATCATTTTAAAAGGTACAGTTATTGGAAGTACAATGTTGACACACAAAGAAACAAATGCTAGAGAGTTGATAAGAACAGACAAATGTTGGGGAGGTGATAAAAATTGTAGGATTGGTAGCCATGATTGGTTGAAACACGTCGTCATTGGCCAAAAGTAGTATGACATAGTGAAAGTATAATAATCCTAAAAAACAAAACCTCTATTCCTAATACACGAATAACGAAAGTGACGTATGCTTATTGGATTTAAGGCAAGTTTTTGGCAAAAATGGTTAAATATCTAGTTTATAATTTTGAACAATTGCTTGTCACTACATTTTAAATAGTACAATAAAAACGATATGCCAGTTTATTAGAACATATTTGTGACCTTCAGGCTGTTTGAAGGGGAATTGTATTCACTAGAGTATTTTGAATTCTAAAATTTACCGAAAGTCAGAAAATTTAGGAAACAGCTGATGAATGCAAACACGCACATCACAATATGTATTCACCTTAAAACTGTACAGCACCATATGTTGGGGCTTAAGTGACAAAGGGGTGAACAACCTGCAGATTATGAATGCTGAATCATTAAACAATTTTTAGGAACAATCAACGAAATTTTAACTTTACATCTTTTTTACCGGTTTCTTTGATGTTTCCGCGGATTTTGGACATTTAAATATTCATTTTCTAAATGTGCTTATGGCTTTTAAGGAACCCGAAGGTTCATTGCCGCCCTCACATAAGCCCGCCATCGATCCCAATCCTGTGCAAGATTAATCCAGTCTCTATCATCATATCCCACCACCCTTAATTTCATTTTAATATCCTCTAATCTATGTGTCGGTCTCCCAAAAGATCTTTTTCCCTCCGGCCTCCCAACTAACACTCTATATGCATTTCTGGATTCGCCCATACGTGCTACATGCCCTGCCCTTCTCAAACGTCTGGATTTAATGTTCCTAATTATGTCAGGTAAGGAATTGTTTAATATATAATTTTAGCTGCAACTCTGGAGGCAAATTTTCTGGAATTGTGGAATGCGGACAACCAAAGAGCTGTAATTTGTGTTGAATCATTTCCATTTAGCAACTCTAAATACTTCATTTCTTAATAATGCAATGTTATCCACGTATTAAGAACAGTTTGTCTCCTTGTTCTAGACATCCTAATGTATGCATGCACAACTTTTGTTCTGCTACTTCTCTTTCGATATATTCTAGTAAAGAATGTCAACCTCAGCGCAAGCTATCTGCCCACCATGAGATTCAGCCTGTATGGGCTTGAATATGCACCACTGCGTTAATTATATTTCTATTTAAAGGTAGTCATAATACTTTACACACTCTTGCCCCCTGCAAGTTATATGAAGCATCCTTACTTTTCACTTTTGGAAGGTGGCAATCTTACTGAAATACGTCATCATTATTATGACGTTGCTTGTACACATCTGTGGAGAAATATTTAACTCCATTACAGTAACTTTCAGTTGTAATTTGCAATGTATTATTTTTTGCTTTTGAGGAATAATTTACGAGTTTGATGGCTGGAGAGGAATGCGTAGGGTGGAAGATGTGGTGTGAGCTCAGTTTAATAACTAAGGAGCGGATTCCTATGTAATTAAATATTATTTTTGCATGTGATAAAACGCAACAAAGTAAAAAATTCCGTACATGAAGTTTCAAGTTTAAACCCGAATTTTATTTCACATAAAAACTCATATTTTCACAAAAAAATGATATATTAGTTCATTATGCAACGAGCCTATGATGTTAGTAATTAAGACGCGAGTATGTTTGTTTATGAAACGAGCGTGAGTTTCATAATTTTTATACGAGCGTCTTAATTACCATTATAGGCAAGTTTCATACGACTTTTTATGCTCGACCATATTTCTAACTTGAAATTATTCGGAAGTATTCATTTTATTTGTATCTGACAGAAGATCGGAAATGACCTTGTTCATAGCTCTTAAATTGTGAGATGTGCGCAGACGCGAAAGTGTTGATTTTTTCCGAGGAACAATAATGTCATTGACCTTGATGTAATGTAACATGAACTAATTTTGATATAACCTGGAAATTAATTTAGAATTGAAAAACGAGATGACAAATTGAATTTATTTGAATATTATTTACAATTAACGCTAATTATAGTAACAGAACATAACCTTCTGCGACAGTATTGGATTTCCAGCCTCCGTGACGTTTCCCTCATTGTCTTTCGATATCATATCCAAGAATAATCGAAAACCTGAACTTTAATGAATAGATGTACTTTAATGACATGCATTAAAGGGCTGCTACCAGGTGTATAATTACTACATTTCGGCGTGGTCGAGCATAAACACATATTTTCAGGAAATCTATTATAAACACATAGGCCTAAATCTTGGAGTTTTTTTTACTTAAAAAAATTTTTACAAGAACTTTTAAACATTTTAAAACTAAACCAATTATGTCACTAAGAAGTACGTTATCTTTTTAAGAATTCTTGGTTGCTTCGTGTTTCTAAGCGCTGTGTGGTGTATCCATGATCCATTTTCGTAATGGTATCGCCTCAAGTTCTGAGAACTGCTAGGCAGCATATCAATATTATTATTGGAGAATAAATTAACATGGACAAGGAGGAGAGATCTTGCAACACATAATTAGGAATGTTTATTGTTGCTGAAGATGATTTCATTCCATGCCTTGTTTGTGAAACACAACAGATAAGAGCTCGGGTATGAACATTATTTAATTTAAACAAATCTCTCACCTCTCGCTAATGTCCATCAAGTAAGGCAATATATCTTGTTGTGATTCCCTGTTATCGGGCTTCGTCAATCAATATCCTTCAAGTTATACTGAAAGATGGTTGTTTAAAAACCGATTTGGCTTTCCTATTAGCAAATCTAAACTTTTGTGTGACACCATAAAAAACTCGAAACATCGAAAAATCTGTTGTCTGAAACAGGGAGGTGCGTCCTGTGAAAATTAAACTAGACTCGCTACCAGGTTCAGAAGTACAAGTACTAAGGGACAAATTCCAGAATGTGTTTGGGAAAAACAGTGGATATAAAAAAAATGTGTAAAGTTGCTCAAGTATAGGAGGGTGTGCCTGTAGGTGAAATTGACGGTGTTTGTGTTTGTGACATTCCTCTCTTTAAATTTGCACGTCTGACGTCCTTTGATATGGAAATATCGTTTTCACAGTATAAGTCGTTCAGAGATAATCGGCATGCATTTGTTATGGAGAATTTGGAGATGACCTTTGTTGTTCACTGCAATTCTCGGCCAACTACTAGCACTCAAGTGTGGTTGGTGAGTACATAGTAACCTTTTTTTTCCAAGCTAAGTAAGGTAGTTTAGTCATGTTTAAAAGAAATATTTTTTTTTTATTTTTAGCAAATATTTTCGTACTTTTTAGCACATAAAAAATAAATATATTTAAATTTTTTAGCACATAAAAATCCGCTCCCTATTGATAACACAACCAGTACGCAATTTTGTGCTCCTTCACAGGTGTACAAAACGCATCTTTGGGCTGAAAGTACATTGGGATGTTCCGTGTCCCACACGATAAGCAGCTGTGTACTCTAGTAGCACAGTTTGCTTCCCATACAGTATAGAACTGATCACCCCACAAGGTGAGACTCAGTAATACATTTATCTTTATTCAGTGTGCCACTTGGCTAAGCACGCACTTGGGATTATTCAGTGGCTGTAATGGAATATATGACACACTCACGGACAGGAGAACGCGAATTCGATTATACGCAATGTTCAAAACATACAGAGGTGAGCCTGCCTGGAGAGAAATAAAAAATAGGTTGCAGCCGCCAAATTACTCTTCAAGGAACGACCACTCATATAAATTGAGGGAAAGAAGGCAGAGGACGGACACTGGAAAGTTTTCTTTTCTCAATCGTACTATCAGGGACTGAAATGCTTTACCTGCAGACTTATTAAAGGCTTTACCAACAACCAAAAATGTATTTAAAAATAGGATTAAAGACTTTACTAATAGACGGTAATTATACACAGTATTTAAAGGGTGTAAATGAAATTTTGTTATTGAAGTGTTGTATCAGTGAAGAATTGTTGTGTCAGTGCAGTGTATTGTGTCAGTGAAGTGTGTTGTGTAAGTAAAACGTGTTCCTGTCAGTGAAGCTTTATAGTTTATAGTGGCAGTGCAAAGTATTTGAACAGTGAAAAGTTTTTGATGTGAAATCGGGGTAGAATCAGTGAAATGTGTCGTAGTTCCAGTGCAGTGAGTGAGTTGACAGCGAAATGAGTGTAGTGTTGAAAGGTACTTGTGCAGATATGAACATATCATGCTCGTGGGTTTTAGTTAGATCTAGGTTTAAGATACAAAGTAGATTTATTTTAAATGTTTTTTTTAAGTGATCATGCTTCATTTAATTTAGGATATTCCCTGTTATTATTATTATTATTATTATTATTATTATTATTATTATTATTATTATTATTAGTAATTGTATTTTTAATTAATAAGTTTATTATTGTCATTATTGAGTGTAATTAGTTACCACTGCCACTGGGTATACAGAGTGTATCTAAATTTGGTGTCAAATATTTTGGGGACGTGTTCTTAACATCAAAACAATTTAAAAAGTTAATAAGAACATGGGGTTGAAAACCATTCGTTAGGGAGTTATTAAAGGATTTGTCCCTTCATTAACCGCTGATTGTTTGATGTTTTTTTGTTTGTTTGAATTATGTAGAGCAAAGAAATCAGAAGAAAATGTATTCTGTGAGTGAACAGAACAAAATGATTTGCATCATTTAATTGATGATGTGCTTCTGAACGTCATCCAAAGAATATGTTTTAACACGATGCTGCTCCAGCACATTTCAGCCTGATAGTTCGTAATTTTTTTAATGATCGATTTCCCCAAAGATGTATTGGTCGAAGGGGATTCATTGCATGGCCTGCTCGATCGCCTGATTTGAATACAATGGATTTCTTCGTCTGGGGACATTTAAAGTCCCTGGTTTATGCGACTCCTGTACTTAATATTGATATTCTGAGAGCGTATCCAAACTGGATTTCACGAAATACGAAACACTCCAGGAATTTTCAACAGAGTACGCCAGAGCATGTAACGCAGGTTTAGGGGCCACATCGAAGCAGGAGGAAGCCACTCCGAGCAATTTTTGTAACATTCAATTTTGTCTTGTTACTCTGAAGTAAATTATTTTGAGACCAATGTTCATATGAACTTTTTGTAATGTTTTGGTGTTAGGAACATGTCCCCGAAATATTTGACACCAATTTAGATACACCCTGTATACCCATTGCAGTGTGAATAAATACATACAAATAATCATATTGATAAAAAATGCAACCAGACGCAATTGTCGTGGGTTCAGCAACCCAGCATCGCACAGAGAAGAATGAAGGTACACGCATTCACTATTGTCAGTTGCAGGTTTGGCTGTGGAACAATGTCTAGAATGTCTGGCAATGAATCAAGTAACGATGAACTATCATCGAGTGTTGTGGATGTGGACAAATTAATATTAGAGGTGCAAAAGAGGCCTGTGCTGTACAATAAAACTTTAGAAGAATATAACAATAGGTCTGTTAAAGAAAAGTTGTGGGGCGAAGTTTGTACGAACGTTGTCAGTAACTGGATAGAGTTATCAGCGAAGGAAAAAGCAGCTAAAGGTATGTGTATGTATTCCTTTATTTATATTAGATGGTACATTTGTTATGGATGAAGCAATTAAAGAAACGTACTGCGTTACCATGGGGTGTAAAATGCTTGTGTCAATTTGACTATCGTGGTTGCTCCACGCCGGTTCCTTCTTGCTGGAAAGCAAGATCTGTTCACACAGAAGGAAGAAGTAGTCATTTAGTATGTGGCTTAGTCCACACCTGTGGAGTAACGGTCAGCGCGTCTGGCCGCGAAACCAGGTGGCCCGGGTTCGAATACCGGTCAGGGCAAGTTACCTGGTTGAGGTTTTTTCCAGGGTTTTCCCTCAACCCAATACGAGCAAATGCTGGGTAACTTTCGGTGCTGGACCCTGGACTCATTTCACTGGCATTATCACCTTCATTTCATTCAGACGCTAAATAACCTGAGATGTTGATACAGCGTCGTAAAATAACCGAATAGAATGAAAAAAATATATAAAAAAGTACGTGGCCATGGGGGCACTGTTGCCAACATATCGCCCTACCATCTCGCTAATTTATCAACAAAAAGTAGCTAAATCTCTCCAAAGTTTGTTAAAACATCCCCAGAAATGTCGCTAAATAGTACATTATGCAACGAGCCTATAATGGTAGTAATTAAGACGCAAGTATGACTGTTTATGAAACGAGCGCAAGCGAGTTTCGTAATTTTCATACGAGCGTCTTAATTACCATTATAGGTAAGTTTCATACGACTTTTTATGCTCGACCATATTTCTAAGTTGAAATTATTCAAAATTAGGTCATGTTATGGTTATGTGCGAACTGACCTGAATTGTGAGATGTGCGCAGACGCGAAAGTATTGATTTTTTCCGAGGCCGAATGTCATTGACCTTGATAGAGAATAAGATGAACATTAGTCCGATATAACCAGGAAATTGATTTAGAATTGAAAAACGAGATGACAAATTGAATTTATTTGAATATTATTTACAATTAACGCTAATTATTATAGTAACAGAACATAACCTTCTGCGACAGTATTGGATTTCCAGCCTCCGTGACTTTTCGCTAATTGTCCTTCGATTGCATATCCGAGAATAATCTATACTTGCGGTTTTATAATGGTACAAAGATGACTTGTCATTGGCTGAACACCTGAACTTTAATGAATAGGTGTACTTTAATGAGGTGCATTAAAGGGCTACTACCAGGTGTATAATTACTACATTTCGGCATGGTCGGGCATAAAATTAATAATAAAATATCACTAAATAAAAATAAGAAAAACATACATATGCGGAGAAAAATATCATTTTCTCGTTGTCCCCATCTTCTGCAGTCTGGTTGTATTGTTGACAGCTGTGATGTTGAGGTGCAAGGTGTTGACACTACACTTTCTGCCAAATTGTAACACTTTTCAAATATATTAAAACCAGAGAAAACTACAGTCTCATTTGCTTCACAAGAACTGTCGGCACAAAATTCCAAAACTCGATTGCCTCGGGTCTCTACGTTGCCAATCAAAGATGCCGCCGTTTATGGGTGTTGGAGCAGTAGCATTGAGAGAGAGACCTAACCCGTGAGAATCATTGAATCCGCATCTTTCACCCCTGATCACTGATCACAAATATATGAGATCAGGGCTTTCACGTATGAATCATTAGACTACTCAGTCATGCACCCATGCCTTTCCTGAAACTAAAAAGTGCACGACTTCAGTTGAATGTTTTAACTTAAAAGAAAGAAAAAAGGGGAAGAATATAAAAATCAGCAGAAAAGTCGCTAATCGTATTTTGCAAAATTTGTCGCCAAGACTGATTGAAAATTCCCTTGATTTAGCGACTTATCGCTAAATATGGCAACACTGCATGGGGGTTAGTTGCTGAAGGATGTGTGGATGTGTGTTCAGTTTCAGTGAATGAAATTGTTCGTTTCTTGCAACAAAGCAAAAACAGGAGAAGGAGATGATGGGTTAGACAGAGGATACTACAAAGCAAATCTTTGGGACGATGAAAGAGTAATGGAACAGAGAAAAATTCTCTCCGGTGCCGGGATTTGAACCCGGGTTTTCAGCTCTACGTGCTGATGCTTTATCCACTAAGCCACACTGGATAGATGTCTATGACGTAGTGCAGAGGGCGGCCACAAGAGGGAACCCAAGAGTTGGAACTTAAAACTGAGATGATTCTGTCCGACACCGGGGTAGGTATCTGGTGTGGCTTAGTGGATAAAGCATCATTACTCTTTCATCGTATGATGACGCAGAATATCTGCATGGAAATATCATATGTACTTCGGTACATTAAAATAATATATATAAATCTTTGGGAGCTTCCACATTTATTGAACGAGAGCTTAAAAATGATCCTGATCTCAGAAATTTTCTTTAATTCCTAGCAAAAAAGAACTTCTCAAGTTCTTAAATTTCATTACAATTTCCTTCGGTCCAAATGCTGGTATATTTAGGGTGTCCATACTTGTGGATTAACGTTTACCGCGTCTAGCCGCGAAACCAGGTGGCCCGGGTTCGATTCCCGGTCGGGACAAGTTACCTGGTTGAGGTTTTTTCCCGGGGTTTTCCCTCAACCCAATATGAGCAAATGCTGGGTAACTTTCGGTGTTGGACCTCGGACTCATTTCACCGGCATTATCACCATCTCATTCAGACGCTAAATAACCTAAGCTGTTGATAAAGCGTCGTAAAATAACCTACTAAAAATAATTTAGGGTAACAGATATTCGTTTACCCTCTGCTGCCCCTTATCACGATCCTAGTACTTGCCCAATGTTGCCTTGTGCAGAACATGTTTCATTTGGTACAGTTCCAAAAATCGTATTGAATCATTGTCACTAAATCTAAAAACGAGCTCAAAAGAGATCTTGCTTCACCAAAGCCAGGCGGCTCACGACTGAAAATCAAACGTGTTTGATCTTGTCACGACCGAATCGTGAGCTGTCATAGGCAAGCTTACTAACTGTGTTCACACTGATTGTGGCTTACGAAATCGTAATTGACAGAAGCATTTCACGCTCCATGGGAACGTGGCCTAAGTATTCTAATTGCAGTTAACTTAATGGTGAATTAGGATGGCTAACTTGTTTTCTTTTCGATTTTCGTATTATGCGAGAACATAATGTTTAATTAATTAATTTTAATGGAATCTTTTCGTCTACACCTACTTTATTAACAGTAAAGATGTGAAATAGTTACACTAAAAATGTGCAATGTGGCTTCAAACAGCGTACTGAGAAGTTATGATCCCATGTATGCCTACAAAGTAATCTTAAAAAAAAAAAATAGGTGCCTTGAGTTGCAACAGAATCACTGCATTGTAGAGGATATTCTCATGATTCATCTGCAAACAGTATTCCATCCTTTTTCCGTAAAAATTGTTCATAATGCTACATGGTTTGATCATTTAGTTAACTGGTTGGCGAGTTGGTATAGCGCTGACCTTCTATGTCAAAGGTAGCAGGTTCGATCCCAGGCCAGGTCGATGGCATTTAAGTGTGCTTAAATGCGACAGGCTCATGTCAGTAGATTTACTGGCATGTAAAAGAACTCCTGTGGGACAAAATTCCGGCACATCCGGCGACGCTGATATAACCTCTGCAGTTGCGAGCGTCGTTAAATAAAACATAACATTTTCATTTAGTTAATCAAGATTTACATGAATGGGTGGTTGTAAAATTTTACAGTTGTTTGCAATAACACCTAAAATCCATTCAACCATAGGACGGTCACATGTTAATTTAACCATTTAAAGTCTTTGTCCCAGAACCTCATTGTTTCTGGGGCAAGGTGTTAGAATTTTGCTATATTTCAAATGCTTGATAACCTGCAAGAAAATTAGTAAACACTTAGAACATCCTTTTTCATGACAATGTAGTTTTCATAGTAGAGAATATAATATAATAGATTAGTATGCTGACATCAGGAGAAATTTGACTTTTTGTACAGATTTTAATCATTGTTTTCACTAAATGCTTCTCCATCTATCGCGGTAGGCAGTAGTATGTATGCACTGCATCCAACAGAATGATCTTAATTGTAAAATTCTGATCCGGTGTTCTTGGATATCTAATCTGGCAAGCTTGCCATCCACAGCAGCAAAGCCCGTAACACACTTGGCGAGTTCTCGCTATCACAGATCACACCTCGCTATGATCATGTATGCACTGCGTTCATTCAGAAAGCATTTTTCTGATTATAGTAATGACTCGTTGGGGGAAATATTATAGGTTATGTATTTACGTATATTGTCGTACTTAAATATACAACCTGTAAGTATGTTGTCGTACTTTACAAATTACGTACGAACGCTATGTTGAATCTGAGTATTCAGATGATGAGGAAATGGGGTTACAAGAACATATTTTGTTAACGAAAAGAAAAAGGCCTAAAATTAAAGCCAGAAATATCTGAAAATCACATTGTATCTTACGAAAATAAGGGCGAGTTTTGGACACTGGTTTCGATTTGAATGATGATGCGTTTAGGCGTTATTTCAGGTTCAATGGACCTCAGTTTTTTTTTTTTTTTTTTTTTTTTTTTTGCCATTCATGATATGATATAGAGAATTCTTTGCTATATTCTGATTAAAAATTACTTAAACTGTTAAGACATGTGGATATATTATTTCGAATGTTTAATTAATATTATTAAATCTCATCAAAATAAAATATAGCCCTATTTATTTTCAGATAATCTGATATTTGTCTCCAGATTTATTCTTTAAAAGTTTCGTGTTTGTCTAGTTTTCATCCCGTGTATCATATAAATAGGCCTACGGGTGACATCGTACAAGTTCGATAAGTTTTTGACTGCAATTATCAGCCATTTTTCCTCATTTTCAAATAAAAACAATACAATTCATCGCCACCTGTGATATCTTTTTCTACATTCAATCGTCATAAAGAGTATAAATGTCAAACATCTTTGATAAATGTGTCAAGAAAATTCGCTGAGCTACCGATTCCAGCGAGAAACTCGCGCGAGGTTTTTGCCTTGAGCGAGAATCTCTTCCAGTGTGTGGACGTCCATTTGAATCCATGTTATCAATTTTTTTAATTTTCTCGCAACACATTTCTCGCTGGCGAAAATTCTGCAAGTGTGTTACGGGCCTAATACAGTTAGGAAAATTTGCTCGTTTTAAAATTTGTGTGATAATGACTGTCCAGGTATTTTCGTCTTTTTCTTGTATATTCAGTGGTTGGAAACATTCCCAAAGATGCCACATGCCCCCTTAACAATTTCTGTAACTGTAATGTCACCAAGTTAATATTCAGAATGCAAAGAATTGAATCTCTTTCTTGTGTCATGATACGTGAATAAAATATTTAGTAATAATCATATTATGTGACTTAATATCTATTTAATTCTAGACCTTAAATGAAGAATACCGTATTGACAGTGAGCTCATCTTGCAGGTAAAGAAGTTCAAAAGAGATGGAAAAATTTAAGAGATTGCTTCGCAAGGGAACTTGCAAATCAGCGAAAAACTGTGCCTGGTCAATCTGCTAAGAAAAGAAGAAAGTACTTGCACTTCGATTCACTCTCATTTCTGCTTCCTTCTGGGGAAGCTAGGCCGTCGAGTAGCAAAATAACGCCTTCGAAAAAGAGTAACCAGGAAATCGAAAAGCATTACACGCCTCAACGGACAAGAAAAACGTCCCCAACTCAAACTTCGCAAGAAACCTCATTCCTACGTAATATACTGCAATCAAAACAGAGAGAAGAAATTGACGAGGACAAAAGTTTTGCTTTGATGCTTGTCCCTATGCTTAAAAGACTGAATGATGAGCAGAAACATTATGCAAGAATTGGTATTTTAAATGTCATGAGAAATGCTAAAAACATCCAGCCTACATCAGGTATTCAGAGAGCACATCACGGAATTTCTCCTGCACCAAGTGCGTGTAATGATGCTCATACTGCATTTCAAGCTTTCCAACCAGCAGGACATTCGCAAGTGATATCCCCATCTGCCTCCTCTGAGTGCAGCAGTGTGCTTTTTGATTTATAAAATGCACAATCAAGTGAGTTATAAATTGAAAGTAATTACCTGTATATATTATGACTCGTCTGCACTGCTAGAAGGCAATACTGTATTATCTAGAAGGGAAAGTGATTGATAACCGCAAGTGAAACAAAGAAACAGCAGTTGCAAATTGGCGCCACATGGACAATAGGGATATCCTGAACTTGCACTAACAGATAGCGCACATGTACTTTGAGGGATGCGCTTTGCGTGTGCATTTGTTTTTCGATATGTAAACATTGAGGATATACGTAGTGTATTAGTATATTAAACACTGTTAAAAATGCCAAATTTTTGTTATATTCCTATATGTAAAAACCAGGGAAAGCTTTTTGTCTTCAATCAGATCCCGAAATATTCTGAATATATGCTTTAAACCTTAAAAAATAACGAATTAAATTTCGCCTTGAAACTGCTAGCTATTAAACAAAAGTAACTACTTCAAGTAATGAATTGCTGGCTACAGTTTCATTTTGGAGAAGGGGAAAAGAAAAATTAATAAAAATATACGCAACCTCGACAGCGAGCTATGTCAGCTTAGATTATATGCAGTAGTTGTAGGAGTCTCCGAAGTTTACGCCTGCAGTAAACCCTCGATAAACTGGGATGTTTATTATCCAGGACGATCCCTAGTGAAATCCATTTCGTGAATAATGTTTTAATGTACTGTACTCTAATTATTAAAACCATGTTTTAACTTAAAATTTTCAAAATCATCCTACATAGTATTCAAAACTGCAGGTCCTTAACCTACAAAATACACGAATAATCGTGATACTACTGCGATCATATTATATCAACCTATCGAACATTTTACTTCATCTTACTGCTACATAGAAAAAAATGCGAGGAATTCAATGTCGATAGTCCCTTCCCTATAAAAAAAAAACACGTTGGTGGCTGCATATCTTGTTTTTAGAGTACCTACGGTGCTGAAATATCAATTATTAAAGAGGGCAATATTCACCTTCGACATAGTTCCTATTTTTTTATTCGTGCATATTGTTCTCAAAGTTCTCGTTTAGGTTCATGAACATTCAATTTACTCGTATCTATATTCTGCATACTGCAGATTTCCCCACCCATCTCTTAAGGGGAATCGCTCAATATTATACAGGTTTAGGCCTATGCTATTATTTATTGTAAATTAAATTAAATTATTAGGTAAGAAAATACTGAATTATATTAAATTATACTAAAAATAACTGTAAATATAATTTTGACACGCACAGGAAACCAACAAGTGGGAAACGTAATCAACTGTAGCATATGACATAATATAGCCCTATAACATGTTGCGCCGCATGGAACACTCCTGCCATCTGACGGTAAAACTTCGCATAAGATCCCTATTGTAACATTGCACTCGGTTGTGTGATTTATCTCGGAAAAGAGCTGGCAGCAAAGGGTTTTCATAAAGAAATATTGCCTGTGTTTCGCGAGCATTGCCTCTCATATGAAGCTACAGTAGGGTGCAGAAAGTGCCTGAAAGATAAAAATATGCAGCATATTGGTGACTTGATCCGGCCAGACAGGATGAAAGGATCATATGCTAGTAAAAGGTGTTAGATGAGTTTTGAGTGCATCATTATTACCAACCGTGACAAAACGTGCTTCAGTGCTCTGATGAGGTATTCAGAGGTACCGCCATCTTGTAACTGCTGCTTCTTTGTTTCTCTTGTGCGCGTATCAAAATACTGCACATAATTCTGCCAACTAGTGGTGATAGTTTCAGACGTCTCATTCAAGAATGCAGGTGACTACTTCAATTTGTAAATTTCTTACTCACTCTCTCTCGTATTTAGATCTGTACAACCTTAAGCTTTATTATGTAGATCAGTGTGGTCCAGCTGTTTTCGGTTGAAGGGTCAGATGACTCTTTCAAAATTAATTTACAGTCCGGAATGGTATAATAATATTAAATCGTTATAATTGTTAGAACATGGAGACAAATATCATACCTCAAACTGTTTTGACTCATATTATACCAACTCGCAATATAACAATCGTATACACATCTGTCTCTAGGATCACATCTCTCCGTCCTTCAATGAATTGTCTTGGCTCCGGCTGGCTGACAGATGCAGTTTGCATCGCCTTTCCCTTCTCTATCAGATTTTGCATACATCAACCCCTGAATACTATTTCATAATCTATCCACACATCATAATCTGTATACCTGGTCACAACACAACACTATTGTCAGTCCTTTTCCACAGAACTTCTGTGTATTCTTCGTCTTTTACAATAGACACTATCTGTTCTTGGAATTCATTACCTACAGATGTTAAGGGGTACCTGACCTTAAACTCTTTCAAGTTCAAAGAGAAACATTTTGTTTTAGAATGCACAGTGCCCTAGGATATATCGTCATGTGAATACAAGAACTAGGTAACTCCAAATTTGCGTTTTTTATTTATCTCTGTTACAGCATAGCAAAACTCGCACAGAATGTAATCCAAGAACTAGGTAACTGATCGAACGATACCAGCGTCATCTATTTTCCAATGTAACAAATAGATAAAAGAAAACGAGACATATTCCTTACTGCAATAAATAAGTTGTCTTCCTAACAAGTATTAGGCCGAGTGGCCTGTTACATCTCAAACTAGAATTTTCAGTCCATCTCTTCTTCGGACGACCTAGAGATCTTTTGCCATGCGGATGGTTAATAAATAAGTAAATAGGCAATATCTAAAAATAGGAAAAATTGAGTTACCTAGTTCTTGCATTCAGGTGACGATATATTAAAAAAATTCACAATTGTAACTAGTTTATAAAGTAATCATGTAATTTAATTGGTCATCTAGTTTAAGTGCGTATTTGCGTTCGATAATCTCCAAATCTCAAATGTCTAAAAATTTGTCATTGGTGTTACACAGAAGAAATCTTCATTGCAGTTCAGTATATCGGAAAACCTTATAGGAAATTCCTTGGCCACTAGTCACCGGTCCGTACCGAGCCAAATCAAAACAAAATATAATCGAAATGGTGGTAGTCAAATTCGCGACTATATTCTTAAATAATTCACTCCATTACTCAAGTTCAAGGTTTTATGTAGTACAATGGCGGTTTTTTGAAGGCATTAAAAGAAAATGAAGATGTAATAAGATAAAAACTGGGTTATCACAAGGAAATTAACAGGAAAAAAGGTGTGTTTCACGGAATACCATTAAAATGACTGAAAGTAAATTTCCGGTTAATGTTAACCAAAGCGTAAAGTACGTAATTATGATGGCGTTGCTGTTTTATTTCTGGCCTATAGAAAAATACCTAGCCTTTTACGAAAAAAAATTTTAGGGAACATGAAATTATTCACCTCTTTCATTATAGGCCTATTATTTTTTTATCAATTTTACGAATCAAAAACTGTCATATTATATAATTTTAACTACTACATGGACGAATGAAATCAAGCAAACCTAACCAAAGCTAGCCTAACCTAACCTAACCAAAGATAACCTAATCTAACCAAAGCTAACCTAACCTAAGCTAACCTAACCTAACCTAACCTAAGCTAAGCTAACCTAACCAAAGCTAACCTAACCTAACCTAACCTAACCTAACCTAACCAAAGCTAACCTAACCTAACCTTCGTAAATGCAAGGTCTGTAACCGAAGCAAGAAGAAATCTCAATCATTTAATCTGCAATGTACATGCAAAAATAAATTCAAATAAGGATCACGCTCCCACTGCATGAGATGTCCGCTCATGCGCTACAGAAAAACTGTTTCTGTCCCGAGCCTCTCATCTAAGGCACTCGTCATAATTTACTCGCAATATTTACGCATATACACATTGTCGCTAACAGTGGTGCTATCTCTCAATAATGTTCAGAACGAAGGAGGTATACAGAGAGAGAAAAAAAAGAAATATAGCACAAAACTGTTTTATCTCGAGACTCTCATCTAAGACACGTAATAAGTCACGTAATCTACTTGCAGTATATTTGCGCAAATACACTTTGTAGCTAACACTGGTGCTATCTCTCAGTAATGTTCAGAACGAAGGAGGCAGAGAGAGAGAGAATTTCTCCCGCCAACTACGCCACACACCAACGTCATGTTCTTATGTTGGTGACATTGTGTATTTACTTAAATTTGGTGGTAAACGTAACGGCACTGTTCAAAGCGACCGTGGTAATTCTCCAGTATAGCGGAAATGTTTCGTGTCATTTTTACAAGAATCTTCTATTACAAATCATTAGATTTTTCCTGAACGAAACAACGTAACTTATTGACTTCGTGATGTGCTGCTTCACATCTTGAAGTCTCGAGCATATTAAGAAAGTTCACGTGTTCTGTAAGGTCAGTCAGAAGTGCTAATATGCACAGTCAGTGTTTTGCAACTTGTATTCTTAATAAAAAGTTTGTTTTCACATGTTCTTGGTAAATTTGGGGTAGCTCCTATCTGGACTTAAAAAAGGTTGTTCAGTTTTTTCCCCACACCAACCAACATATTTTCAGAGTAGAGTTTGTCAGTATACATAGCATCCAAGCGTTTAAAGAATTCTATCAGTTTCCGGTGGCTTTTTGTCGGTTTATTACCAAATGCAGACTGGATCTGGCCCTCTGGCCACCTGTTGGTCCACACTGAAGTAGGCCTGTGAGTAGATATGATTTTCTTGTGTTTATTTTTTTTTTTCTATTACTCCATGTTGATAATTATTCAATAGCTCCTATGCAATTTTTGAACATACAGAACTCTGTAATAAATAAAAAAGATATAAAAGTGATTAAAACATGCAGTATTGTATTTATTTATTTCTGTTACAGACAAATGTTTCTCCGGTGGTATATATTTCCTCCAGGAAGTCTCCTATTGTTATTTTTGGTCCGACTGTTTGTAGTAGTTGATCAAAGAAGTACTTAATGTGTAGTATTGCAAAAACTTCTTAACATAGTCTAAGAGGAGAGGATGGTATTTTTTGGTGAAAAATGAGTAAATTTTCAAAAATAAATTTATTTAAAATACTCTGTGATATGTGTGCAATGCATAGCATAACATTTTGTGGGTTTTGTGCTTTTATCGGATGTTGAGTCGCCATTTTTAAACTTCCTGGGTTATGGATTTTTAAATCACTCGCCCACTTTTATTGTTGTTTCCGGTAAGTTAAATAAAAAAAAAATTTTTTTTCTTTAAAATACACTTTGATATGTGTGAAATGCATTGCATAACATTTTGTGGGTATTTGTGCCCTTATTGGATGTTGAGAAGCCATTTTTAAACTTCCTGTACTACAGATTTTTAAATCACATGCCCCCTTTTATCGGTTTCCAGTAACTTCATTTTTCTTGCTACATTGCCAGACAAACATGGATATAATTTTTCAACTATAAAGATACATGCATGATATTTAGAACACACATTCTTTAGACCATTAGGAAACTTTTCTCTGTAACAGAATTTCGTTAATCGATTTCATTTTAAAAAGACGTCCGTTTGTTTGCAAGAAAGGAAATCAGGAGTGTTATTAAATTTTAATTGTTTATTTTACAGACATAGGGACTAATATTAAAATTCTGTTACAGACAGTTTGAAGAACATGCTTTTGCAAATACATTGCAAAAAACTGTTTGAATCTATCTTTAAAGACGGTTTGGATATATCAGTTATATTAGTACAATTCTGCATTGGGTATATTTTTTTCAAATTTGGGCCCCCAAATAATTATTTATTTTTTCAAAATATTTGTATTTGGTTGAGTTGCTACAGCTATGAGCTCTTTACATACAAAAAATTAATATTTTACACCAAATAGGAAAACAGTTTTTAAGTTCTGTCACAAATAATAGGATGCACCCAGTATTGCTTTTGTTTACAGACTGAGGAGTTGAGCCACAACGTAGCCGCTTTCAGTCAGATTTGTTTTGAAACTCGCAATCAATGACTCGAAAGTGTATGTACCTCAAAAGTTGACTAGGAATGCGGTATTTTAATCAGTGTGAAAAGTAATCGCAAGTGCGTGCTTACCCTTGTTTCAAGGTCACTTTCATTGTCAGGAATTCACAAAGAACTTTTCCTCTTATTCATCATTTCCCACTTGATTACTATATATTTGCAACTAAAATTTAATGCTGCTATAGCATTTTATGTCTGTACAAACATTTTCTAGTTCTTCATATTTGCAGTCTCCTAACATTAGATGAAAAGAAGCAATATTAGATTATAAAATTCCTCTTTAGAAAATATGCCCACGACATTATAGAATCTCAGGTTGATAAAAACGCATCTAACACATGCTTGAATGGTATTACATATGTGCAAAAACTAAACAGAAATATTTACACACAGAATAATAGATTTTACAGGAGAAAGAGTTCGTCCAAAGGGCTGGACTCTGGAAGAGTACCCAAAACGCTCATTGCATTTCCACGTTGAATTGGATTAGTTGCTGGTTCATTCTTCAGAATAAAGTTCCTTTTCAAACTAAAATTTTCCAACATTTAAAATTAGGATAAAAATATATTTATTTAATGTTTTTGCCTTAGTCGTTACTAACTTTATTAAACTACATTATTCGTCTAGATCAAATTTTGGTATTACGGTATTAAATTCACTTCAAATATTTCACGTAACTACATATGTGACAATAGCTATTCTGAAGCTCATCTTTTACATTGCCTTCTGTTATGCATCTTCCTTATTTTCTAAATATGCAAGAAGGAACCATAGAAAAATATATTAATTCAACATAGAATTTTACAACTACTGGTTTAAAACACAGCTCAAGATTTGGCCTAAGTTCAATTCTTTTTTTTTAAAAACCTGAACTAACGAAATTCAGCAATGAAATTTAAAAGAAAGCAGAATTATAGTACATTATGCTTGCGCTCGTTTCATAAACATCCTCGCGTCTTAATTACTATCATTATAGGCAAGTTTCATACGACTTTTTATGCTCGACCATATTTCTAACTTGAAATTATTCATAACTTTCAAGTTATCTTAGGTGAATGGGAAGGGAACTGACCTTGTGCAATCTCGTGAATTGTGAGATTTGCCCAGACGAGAAAGTATTGATTTTTTTCCCCAAAACGAATGTCGACGACCTTGATGTAATCTCGTTAAACTTGATATAACCTTGAAATTGAATTCGACATTGTAAAACGAGATGACAAATTGAATTTATTTGAATATTATTTACAATTAACGCTAATTATTATAGTAACAGAACATAACCTTCTGCGACAGTATTGGATTTCCATCCTGTGTGACGTTTTGCTAGTTGTCTTTCGATTGCATATCCGAGAATAATAAAAAACCTGAACCTTAATGAATAGGTGTACTTTAATGACATGCATTAAAGGACTGCTACCAGGTGTATAATTACTACATTTCGGCATGGTCGAGCATAAAATGTATTATGACATTTACATTACATGATTCTTTTAAGGAAATTTCTTCCTGTTAGTAATATGTTTTCATTATGTATTAATTAATAACTGTAAATTTTATTTTTAGCCATAGTTATGATACTAATCCTAAATAATTAGTTATAATAATAGCTATATATATATATATATATACACATATGATGTCATTACTGTCACTTAAAACTGCTTTTCACTCCAAAGACATAGCTAAGGCAGAGTTATCATTCCACTACCACTACTGCCATCACCTCTGCCACTTTCGTCATCTCCAATCAGTCGAATTACTTCGTCCATAATAGACTCAAGCATGCAGTCGTTTTGCTAGTACCCGTCTTCAGTTTTCACTACATTACGACAATAACCTTGCCAGTCTTCATTTTCTGCGTGCACACTCAGTGTCCTTAGAGCTCCTAAGGAAAATTCTCCACTTGTGTTATTTCCTCAGAGCAAAGGGTTTTACGTTTTGTTTTGGTTATCTTTTTCCCCACAAGGGATGCCATGTCTCCTTAACCAAGCAACAATTTCCTTGTTTGTCTGGTAACTGGAAGGCTACTTGCATTGAATGATAGGGAGCATTATAGTGGCAGGTGGCACGTTAGGAGTTACTCGCTCCCTCAAGCATTTTTCGAAGCTGGTTGAGTTCATCTCTTGATGGTAAAGCCTTTTGTACGTGTTTCCTTCTAACATCTTTCTCTTTCTGCAACCGATTTTGGAAAGTCAAATCGATGTCTATCCAAAACTCGTATAGATAAAATATTTATTTTTGCTCTGCTCTAAAGTGTTTGACTTTTGTGATATGTAAACACCTCCATCGTATTGGAGTACTGAATTCACCTAAATGCTTACTGTGCACCAGAGAAGAGGACATGGAGATGGAGCACCTGGCTAATTGTGAAACTCGTAGGACATTTGTGGACCTTCCATCAAAATATTGGGAAGCAAGAAGGATGATGACTTCATTGTTAAATCCAGAGCATTAGATACACACACACTCACTCTCTCTCTCCCTCTCTCCCCTTTCTCTCCCCCTCTCTCTACCCTCTTTTCCCCTCTCTCCCCCTCTTCCTCTTCCTCTCTCTCCCTCTCCCTTTCTCTCCCCTCTTACCCTCCCCTCTCTCCCTTTTCTCTTTCTCCCCCCTCTCTCTCCCCTCCCCCTCTCTCCCCTCTCAGCCTCCCTCTCTCCCCTCTCAGCCTCCCTCTCTCTCTCATTCCTCGAACGCCAATCTATATTGTTTCGATCGTTCTCAAATTACTTTTCGATCCTGTAATCTCCTCAGCAGAAATCCCATGCTTTTTAGCACAGTAGTAAAGACCATTACAACCTTTTGGTATCTCACTATGGAGCTGTAATGTTTTTGAATGAGTGAGACTGAATATTATCTCAGGTCGGCTTATTGCACGCGTAGGTCACGAGGTTATCTTCCTCTAACCCCACTTTTACTACACAATACAAGGATTCCCCTTTAGTTTTTGATGGTGGCCATTTCAAAATTAAATGAACAAAATGCTGTAAATTACAATAAATCTTACGGTACATCAAATACAGGCTAAGTAGAGTATAGTAGGGAAAAAAGACAAAGTCGCTTATGACTCGTATTACACTAAAACACTGACGTCACAAGACCGCGGGATTGGGGGAACTCGATTGCTTGGTCAACCTCCCGTGGTGCGGCGCTGAAAGGCACGAAGTCTGTGACTTAATGCTTCTCTCGTCTGTTCACGTTACCAGTAGCAACAGTTTCTTGTACAACGATAAGACTCACTTAATTCTTGCGCCGAAGGAAAGATTTTGCTTAAATAGTTCATAATGCTAAATAAAAAAATGTCCAATTTTGACTAACAAGGAGAGGACACGCTCTGTATATCACCGAATGGAATAAGATTGTGTGAGATGAAAGTACAAGACGTACTGTTTAAAGTCATACCTGGTATGGGTGGCCAATGATCCCTCGTTTTGGAAATATGGGCTATTGTTTGTGACGTACTTCCGTTAGGTGCTCAATAGGGAAGCATTAAGACTGTGTAAGGGCGTAGCTCATGTGGTTGGATGCTGAGTTGTTATCCAGGAAACCTGATTTCAAATCTTAACTGGTCCTATATTTTTTTCTTTTAATAATGATTAATATTGTGATCACAGTTACCTATTCACATACCTATATCACATTTCTCAATGTATTGAATGCTTCATCATGTTTTAAACAAATCACTAATTAACTAACATTTTATTGTAAAGGATAAACAATGAAATATTGCTCACATAGGAAGGTAAGATGTGTCACTGGCGTCTATTCTATTTCTGTAGCAGCTATTCCATCTCATTTTGTACCCGATTCATTATGATGTCATAAAAACATACAAAACACACATATTTCCTGCACAGCAAATGAAAGAAGGTTGTCCACAGTCACACACATTTTTCCGCACTTCTGCTGCGAAACAGACATCCTTCACATTCACAAACACTTCTCGTTCGTTTATTAATTTTGATGCATACCACGCATATTTCAACATGGCTTTGAATATAGGAACTGACAACTGAAAGTGAATTAAAATATAATAATAATAATAATAATAATAATAATAATAATAATAATAATAATAATAATAATAAAAGGCATATGACTCGGTTAGGAGGGAAGTATTATATGATATTCTTGTTGAATTTGGTATTCCCAAGAAACTAGTTCGATTAATTAAAATGTGTCTCAGTGAAACATACAGCAGAGTCCGTATAGGTCAGTTTCTATCTGATGCTTTTCCAATTCACTGCGGGCTAAAGCAGGGAGATGCACTATCACCTTTACTTTTTAACTTCGCTCTAGAATATGCCATTAGAAAATTTCAGGATAACAGGCAGGGTTTGGAATTGAACGGGTTACATCAGCTTCTTGTCTATGCGGATGACATGAATATGTTAGGAGAAAATACACAAACGATTAGGGAAAACACGGAAAATTTACTTGAAGCAAGTAAAGAGATAGGTTTCGAAGTAAATCCCGAAAAGACTAAGTATATGATTATGTCTCGTGACCAGAATATTGTACGAAATGGAAATATAAAAATTGGAGATTTATCCTTCGAAGAGGTGGAAAAATTCAAATATCTTGGAGCAACAGTAACAAATATAAATGACACTCGGGAGGAAATTAAACGCTGAATAAATATGGAAAATGCGTGTTATTATTCGGTTGAGAAGCTCTTATCATTCAGTCTGCTGTCCAAAAATCTGAAAGTTAGAATTTATAAAACAGTTGTTCTGTATGGCTGTGAAACTTGGACTCTCACTTTGAGAGAGGAACATAGGTTAAGGGTGTTTGAGAATAAGGTGCTTAGGAAAATATTTGGGGCTAAGCAGGATGAAGTTACAGGAGAATGGAGAAAGTTACACAACACAGAACTGCACGCATTGTATTCTTCACCTGACATAATTAGGAACATTAAATCCAGACGTTTGAGATGGGCAGGGCATGTAGCACGTATGGGCAAATCCAGAAATGCATATAGAGTGTTAGTTGGGAGACCGGAGGGAAAAAGACCTTTAGGGAGGCCGAGACGTAGATGGGAGGATAATATTAAAATGGATTTGAGAGAGGTGGGGTATGATGATAGAGACTGGATTAATCTTGCACAGGATAGGGACCGCTGGCGGGCTTATGTGAGGGCGGCAATGAACCTTCAGGTTCCTTAAAAGCCATTTGTAAGTAATAATAATAATAATAATAATAGTAGTAATAATAATAATAGTAATAATAATATCAAGCTTTAAAAATGAGAAGGCATTAGGATTCGAACTCGGGTTGCCTGGATGACAACTCAGCATCCAACCATATGAGGTACGCTTTCACAGAGTCTAACGCTTCCCTATTAGGCACCTAACGGAAGTATGTCACAAACAATAGCCAATATTTCCAAAACGAGGGGTCATTGTCCACCCATACCAGGTATGACTTTAAACAGTGTGTCTTGTACTTTCATCTTACAAAATCTGATTTAATTCGGTGATATACAGAGCGTGTCCTCTCCTTGTGAGTGGTTTTCAGCTCCAATCGATTCATTTTAATTTCATAATTCTTATTGTTTTTTCACTGGGTTGACTTGTATTCACTGATGGCATATTTTAATCCTAGCTTTGCAGCTACCCAAGACAATAGTGCGTCATCAGAATGCGACGGAATCAAACTTGAAGAGCATGTGCTGATTGACCAGAGTTCGACATATTCTGCAGAGGAACCTGCCAGCGAAAGTTCACTTGAATGTCGTAATGACGAAGTGTTGAAATTGGAAGACAACTTGAAGACAGAACCTAGCAGCCACGGACCTGACGATTCCATACTCGGTGTTCCAAGTGATAGTTCTTTCAAGTGTGATGTGTGTGGAAAAGTGCTAACAACGTCGCGATCTCTGAAATGTCATTTGCGAACACATACAGGTGAAAAGCCATTCAAATGCCATATCTGTGGCAAGGGTTTCTCCGAATCTGGCAATGTTAACAAGCATATACGCGTACACACCGGCGAGAAGCCGTTTAATTGCGATGTTTGTGGGAAGTGGTTCTCCGATTCCAGTAGTCTGAAAAAGCATGGATCTGTGCATACGGGCGAAAAGCCGTTCAAATGTGAGGTTTGTGGAAAGAATTTCTCTCAATCTGTTAATCTAAGAAGGCATGCACTCCAGCACGCAGACGAAAAGCTGTTCACATGCAATGTCTGTGGGAAATGTTTCGCTGAATCGGGAAGTCTCCGAAGTCATTCACGCGTGCACAAAGGCAACAAGTCATTCAAATGTGATGACTAGGGCCCGAGGAAGATATGCGTGCGAGTATGCATTGAAGAACCTTAAAATATGCCAATAAATATGCACTAATAATATTCTATATCGATCGTCCAGTTCAAAAGTGCGACAACTAAAAAATTGCCATTTTTTGGTTATTTATACTGCTGAAAGCCCCTTTCGGAGATCTTTCCGATTCAGTATTGAGATAAGTCATATTACAACCAATAAGGAAAAAAAAAACTGAATAAACTGCTTTAGAAATAATTATAACTATGGACTTTAGTACATTTCGAAATGTATTAATAATGAACTGGAAGATTGTGACATACTCGTCCTGAATACTGACTCATTTCTAATTGTCGTGGTTATCAACCAGAACTCTGTTCCTTTCTAAGTGATTTATTTGAAACTTTCAACTGAAGATATCTCAAAACTTGTTTTTTTGAGTTGTCGCAGTTTTGAACTAGACGATCGATATATCACTAATAAATAATTAATAATAATAGTAAATGTAATAATACTGTAGGTCACACTAGATGGGATTCAACTTACATTTATTGAGAAACTGAAGCACTTCCAAAAGAAGCAATGGGTTGTAGTTCACCATAATCATAAGGCGTAGGTTTTCAATATAGATAGAGTGTCTATTGTCTTTCAAGATGAATGTGTACCTTGAAAAGCTTCTTTCAACGTCGCAAGACATAAGGCGTAATTAAATGCTGCGAACTGTACCACAGTAAAAGATAATTGGATTAATGGAGGATTTTCCGTTCATTTGTTCATATCCAAGATTTTTGATACCATGTAATTTATTTTATCCTTAAGCGTTTCATCTACATTACCAGGGGTGGAATTTAGACTGGATATTGTTTCTTCAAACACTTGCAATGCCAACCCTTTGCAAGGATGTTATTACTTTAGATAACTCGCAAAAGTGAGCTGACATTAGCTTCCGATTCACTGGTACACATTATGTTCTGAGTAGTCTCTACAGACCGGAGTTCGAGTTAATCACCTCTTTCATTGGCTGAAGATATTGTGTACAGGAAAGAAACGATTGAAGCCATGTTCCCCATTTTATTTAACACTGGTTTGGAAGGGGGAAAGTGTAACGTTAGTGCTAAAGATCAGAATAACCGGACTTTGGATGGTGGGGGGTAGAAGAAAAACTTTTTTTACAATAGCCATTAATTGAAGACCTCCCCAGAAAAATGATGTAACACGAGATTCTTGAAATGTGTGATGCAGTTGGGAGAAGTAATTTTAAATCATTTATTTATAACAAATCATTGCTTTTAATGGCTAAATAAACTTGTATCCTTGTTTGGTCCAATGGTTGTGATTGTAAATATACACCGAATGAAATAGGCCCCTGAAATTATTTCCTTTGTCCTGAAACATGAATTACAATTTTGTTGGTTATATCCTTACATTTCTATAAGTTTGCAAATTTTTGTATACACGTAATAAAATACATTCTCTACCGTAAAAAGTTTCACAATTTTTTCAACTGTCTCGTAAAAAAAAAACTTTTTACCTGACAGGCAAAATTTGACTAATTGGTCAGATTTTACTTTTGTATTTATATGAAGCAACCAAATGCCAATCCTTTAATGTAAAACTTACATAATTCTCAATTTGTCATAATTTGTAATAGTTCCTTATTCTACTTCAAAACATTTCTACACTTCAAGTACCGGAAACCATATGATTAGTTATAAGTCAGAGATTATGGCAAATGAAATGCAGTATAACCCCGTTAATGCACTTTTCAGGAGACTATAGCCTTCAAGCAAAATAAGCGGGACACTCTATAGATGGAAAATGATTTATGAAATGGGAAAAACATTTTGAACACAACTTCTTAGGAAACATATTTTATTGTGCTGCAATTACAGTGCAAAATGCAAATAACAGATAAATTCATAATATTGTTGTTTGTCGTATGGTTGTACTACTATCATGGATAACATTTTCTATATAATTCAAGTAACTACAGATAACTTCACTTGATACACCAATAGAAGTAACACTAATGCATTTTCAAAGCACATTTAGACCATTGTCAACTGACACAAAGGCCGCCATATTAACTTCCTCAGCTTCTGCTGTACAGGAATCCAATCCTCGCCATCATCCATTATGAAAGGATCATTCATTTCACAGGTTATGCCATTTTTCACTTCAAACTTACTGCACACTCCACAGAATTCAAAGAATGACTACATTTTGCAGAAATTACAGGAATGTATTTGCCAGAATCCTTTTATACAAAAGAAAACATCGGTAAGTGCAACTTTCGATAGTGCTCACTGGAGAGTTTTTAAGATAGAGGGTGAAATTTCTTTGTAGCACTCGTGGTGCAATGACCCTCAGTACAACAACAATAAATTTGTTCACCATGCTTTTAAAACATTACAAGTTTCGCAATTTGTACATTTTACTCGTTTTCGATGCGAGAAAAGTGCTACAAGTGGAATTTGAAATCGTTACAAGAGGATAAAATGATGCAGGATTATACGAAATATCCAGGGACCATAGAGCGTAATTAATAGGATAGCATTATTAGTGGAAACATATTAACGAGGTTTTACTGTAGATCCTTTAATTCTTGCAAGTTTTGAATTCCCTATATCATGTTATATTGCAGATGCATTTTACGCTGTCTTTGTAAAAAAAAAAGGGGGGTATCTACTATTCCACACTGGTATAAATGTTGTACGGTATTAAGAACTATGTTTTGGTGATAAAGAATGTTATAGGTTCTATTTATAATTCGTTTTAGGTAACAAAGGCAATTATTGTGATTATTATTCTCACACTTTAAAATGCCGCCCGTAAATTAACAATTTGTATTATGCAGGAATTGAATCTTATTATCTTACGAATGACTTTTAGAGTGTCCGAAAATTTAACGAGGTACAAGCAATGTTACATAATACTATGTAGATGATTATACTATCTTAAATATCATGTTTTGTTATCCATATTAAATTATGGGCATTGATGAACATCGCATGAATGGAACGATACTGTCGTTATAATTATGTAGGCTATCATTTTCATGTTAAAGAAATACCGTAATCGTGAAAGGGGAAATTGTCGATCACGACATTATTACGTCATTCACAGATCAACGAATGAAAAATTTGTCGCCTGGTCGGACGAGATATTACGCGTCATGGGCGTTGGATTGTCAGAATAACAAATGAGGCACGGCAGGCGATGTAGGTACCTCAAGAAGACAAATGCCAAGCATCAAGCAATCCAAACGGTTTGCTATAAGTTTATTGCCTGGTGGTTTTACAACTCAGAGCTCACCTGAACATATTACGTAAGCAGTGATTGACCATACAGGATCCAGTGACCCATGTGTGTACACAATTTTGAATTGCGCCTCGCCACTAGCAAGCTTTCAGAGCTCGTCTAGTCCTGTCCTGAATGGAATTAGATGTGACAAAATGGAGGTATACATTTGTCAACATTTGTTACGTAAAGGTTGTGAAAATCGGTGAGCATACCAGTCTTAAGAACGCTTTGTATATTGTGTTTGAATTATTGAAGTTAGTGTAGTGTGAATATGCCAGGCGTCAAGACTGTTGGCTGAATTTCTGCACGCAGTGTGTTTGCATTCACCACATGCATGGTAAGTACACTAATAAATTGAAGTTCAATTTCTGAAACTTACAGAGCATTGAAGTTAAACTTGCGCTGAGGCAGATCCTGTGATTTCGGAAGTGAAAATCGTTGAATTTATAAAGGATTTTTGTGGCGATACATTTGATCGTATATACAATCCATAACAAAAGCCTAAACTAATCAATCCTAACCTGTCACAGATTCGTATAATTGCGCAAGATGTCTAAGCGGAGCACGAAAGAAACTACTTATGGACTAGTTTAGTCGAAGGTCATAAATTGCATGCGACGTTCTTCGTGCAAAAACATTCAAGCACTAACGTCGTGATTCCACGATTTTTCGCAAATTTTAGAGGAGTTCAGCATGGGTGTAGAAAAAACAATCTCTATCAGTGAATGATAATGCAAATTTACCTTGCAAAGAAAACTGTAACGAATATTGCACACTTTTATCATTGCCAATGTGACGCTATAAAGCAATTCTAACATTTTTATCATAGCCACAACATATTTCAAACTAATAGTTTTGAAAATATCTCAATTCATTCTAGTAATAAAAAAAGCTGTCTAGTGCCTCCTTTTTTTTTTTTAACCCAAGAAATAAGTTACGTAATTCTCCCAATTTAGATATATCGGATAAACTCCAGAACATGGATTGCACCCTTTCCCTCTTACTTAAAAATTCCAACCTTGTGCTCACAAAATAAATTATTGGCACTGAAAAGTGCCTTTTCGTAAATATAATGATGCGCATTCGACAAACGCAGACAAATCTGCTCTTTTTAGTATTTTAAGACATAATTTGGTAGGTGCAATCCGTGTTTTAAAATTTTCCCATTTTTTCTTTATTTCTAATGAACGTATTGCAACACTATAAGGTCTCGACCTCAAACTGTGCCATAACAAATGGCATGTGCGAAACGTGCAAAGTTCTAAAATTTCTGACCACGGTGAACATCGTGAATATATGAAATCACAATTTTATTTTTGATTATATCATAATGGATACCTGGCTTGAAAGATAATGCATAAATGTACACATTCAGAAATATGTTATGCTGCAGTAGGCCAATTAATGTTTTTGAACAAGTTATTTTGTATTATCTTTCCGATTTGAAACGCAAGTCGATCATGGAAAAGACATTAATAATATGATGAAAGGATCACCCGAATGGGTATTAGTTATTCTTCGCTATACTCAGAGATCGATTTTTTTTTTCGTTGTTGGTAACTCTATACCATCTATTAGATGCTTTATGGTTGTGCTTACAGATGGAGTTACTTGTCAACAATGTGATGCTGAAACGTGTGTTCAGGTTACTGCCCAGCGACAATCCTGGGGCCCGTTTCACAATCCTTACAAATTACAAATTAACAATTTACAAATAACAAGTAAGAGATTACAAATGCTTGTAAATTGTGTTTCACAATGCTATCTTATTAGTTTGTAAAGTTTGACGAACTTTACAAAATCAGCTAAAGAAATTTACAAATACGCATTATTGGTTACACAATATCGCCAGCGACAGTTTACAAAAATCGCCAAGACTCAGAGATAAAGTCGCTGTGTTTTTACTACTATCGATATATATATATATATATATATATATATGTTTATATTTTGTACTAAAATAGATTATTCTAAGCTTGCTGATTCATATTTCACCAACAGAAAATATAAAGTATCGTTAAAGAAAATTAAAAGTATTTAGATTTTTATATATTGGCGACAATGGAATTTCATGTGATGTGATTGGTCGAGTATACCAATACGTCTGTTACTTAAATGACCAAAGTTTGCACCAAATTCAGTCAAATAAGTAAATAACAGATTTATTCCACGTACAAATATGCAATTGATAAAATAATTACGATATCGTTCTACAAAATCAGGTTAATTTTTTGTGTTGATCCATCAGTATCTATTAATGTTGCATCCATAACGTCACAAACATTAGTGATTCCAGCAGCACCGTAAGAATTCTGTGCTATAGTAAATTACATTTTGGTGATCAAAAACCTGCCCCGAATTTAACTCTTAACAACATCAACTACCCTGTGGGCACTTTTGTACACGGACATCTTAGAAATTCCATGCTTATCTGCTAACGCACAGAACTGATAGCTACTATACAACTAATGCAAAACAATACAGTTCTCGCTTTGAGGTTAGGGCATCACTTTTCTCTTTTGGATGTTGGATATGATGTCCCATATCTTGTAGGAGAGATTCCAGCGAAACGACTTCAGAATACCGCATAAGTAGTGTCGTTATTGCATTATTGAATTATTTATTTTTGGTGTAGGGAACTTCTTTTTTAAGTGCGAGTATTTATTAAATACAGTTTTCGTGTATAAATACTTACGCGGTATTCTGAAGTATAGCGCGGGACTCATTCGAAACCTTTCATTAAATTCATACAATGATACGAACGTGTTATTAATTCTTGCCCGGAGAATTTTACTTATTAGATTAGGCCTAAATTTAATATCTTCGTCTGAGTCATTAGAACTCCTTAATGACATCAAAACTGCGTTAGTTTAATTCTTAATATTATCCAGTTACTCAAAAATTAATTTAATAAGTTTTTCTTTATTGTATTTATTCATAATTTGTTGCAATATCAAACTTTACACATCTCAGACGTATTGTAGAATAATGTGCTAATTTTACAAATAAAGTTTACACGTTTGTAAAATTACCCTTCATTGTGAAAGAGAATACTTATAAAGTGAGCAAAATTTAATTTGTAAAGATTTGATTTCCTTTGTAAAGTTCAACATTACAAACAAAGATTGTGAAACAGAAGTTTACAATTTACAAGCAAAGTTTACAATTTACAAAGCTTGTAAACATTGTGAAACAGGCCCCTGATGTATTTTGTTTTATATTTGTGATGACTGGTTAATTAATATTAACCCGGCACACTCACATTCATACAAAAAAGATCGATTTTGTTCTTGCACGGCACTCTGTGATGTGATATTGCTTTCATCTCTGCCAACACAACTCACACACGCATGGAAAAGACATTCTGTTGTACTATACAATTAACAGAGTATAATTGATGCATTATACGCAGTATAGTTAGACAAATCGTTAGGTACATTATACTGTAGGCCTATAAAGCTCGTGTATTCGTAAACTAATTAGGACACAAAGTAGACCGGTAATAGTAAAATGCAGACATAAGAAATGTAATACTGTAGCCTACTTCGAAATTGTACTATACCAGAATAAAACTAGTATTCCCATAATGACTAAAACGTATTAAGCAAACGAAAAAAAAAAAAAAAACAGTTTCTCTTCTTGAATGGAAGAATTCGATTCAAACGAATCTCCACATCTGCTAAGTACAACGGACAGGTTTTCCGCATCTAACTGATCAAAGATGCCATGACTTTTCTGAAATATTTTATATTTTGTAGTTTTATTAAAAACTCGTTTGAAACACATTACAGCGTAAATTCTGCATACATTTTTTTTTAACATTAGAGAACATTGGACGTTGACATTGTAGCAATGATATTTTGTTTTCCTTTTTGATTTTGAGGGGCACACCACACTCACCACCCGATTTGAACATTATGAGAAAATAAATGATCGCACAATTGCTTTAATCTCAATAGCATTGGTTCTATACATGAATGATAATGTCTTGATATTTTTCCCGCACTGCTAAAACTTTTACACTTGCCCATGTTACTAGAATATCAATTATTGGATAAGTTTCAGAACACGTATTCTTTCCTTTCCCTCTTATTTCCAAATTCCAACCTTGTGCACACAAAATAAATATTGGCACTGAAAAGTGCCTTCTCGTAAGCATGATGATGCGCATTCGACAAACGCAGACAAATCTACTATTTGTAGTATTTTAAGATATAAGTTACTTGCAGTGGCGGCTCGTGGGTATTGAATTAAGGGGGGCTGCATACAAAAATAAACCAAGAAACTTACTTTATTTAAAGATTAGTTCCGTGCGCCTTATCTTGTAAGTTGTGTTAAAATGAGACAGGCTCATGTTAGTAGATTTACTGGCATTTAAAAGAATCCTGCGGACAAAATTCTGGCACACTGGCGACGCTGATATAACCCCTGCTGTTGCGAGTGTCGTTAAATAAACCATAATTTAATTTTTTATATGCAGATTTGAACCTTAGAAATATCTAACTGGCGATGTTGTAGTTGGTTGTATAATATATATACATGATACATAAATAAATGAAAAAAATAACTGAGCCAGAAATTGAATTCAGGATCTTCAAGAGTACGCACCAGGGCGCTTGCCTCATTTAATGTGATGTTAGATGTTTCGGATTCCATTATGGTTTGAAAACATTCTAGCAATGGCTCCTTCTTCTCATGAACAACATTTACTGTTCTTATTTTAAATCCATCTTGTTGCCCCAGCTGATGGAATTGTCTTTGAAATACATTAATCTAATACAGATCGAGAGAAGAAAGCAAGGATACTGGACAAATCAGCAAAAAATATGCGAGCTTTGTAGGCTATGTTGTTTAGCGGCTCTTTCCATTATGAGATTCAACTGATGGGCACTTAAATTCACATTTCTCCTGAATTGTTAAGGTACTGAACTGAATAGACTGTAAATATTGTACAGAATTAAACATTGTTGCACTTGTTATACTCACAACATTGAAGAAAATGTATTTAAAACTGCGCGCTACTGACAAGCTGCTGCAAATTTTGCAGCGCCTGGAAACTCTGGATTCACGGCAAGGGACAGCAGGGGAGGGACTAACGCGCAAAGCATCCGAGACGAGACTGGCAGCTCCAGGGGAGGAAGTGGCTTCACCTTATAGTCCTTGTCTCTGGTTTCGCTCTGGCAGCACCAGGGGAGGAAGCGACTTCACTAACGATTGCATTCATGTCATTGAGAGCGAAATTTTTTAAAAAATTCGAGCCGCTAAATATGTATTTCACAACATAAAACGAGACAAGAGCCACAAATGTCTGGGGGTGCTGCAGCTCCGCAGCCCCTCTTCGAAAGCCGCCCCTGGTTACTTGTCAGTGAGGAATTCTTATACTGAAATTTTCCCCAATTATTTCGTTCGTGAACAATAAACTCCATACATCCTGTGGTTTTGGATTATTACTAAGACCTCTTGCTGGTTGCCGCAAACCCGGAAGTCCTAAGACAATATTATGAACTTTGGTTCGAACACTCTTTGGTGGTGGATTTTGTTCCATTCAAAACCGTTTTTATCACGCAATGAAGAGCTAACATTTTGTCCTAGATTTTCCAATCAATTTCCGCCTCATCCCTTACTTATTTACTTACAAATGGCTTTTAAGGAACCCGCAGGTTCATTGCCGCCCTCACATAAGCCCGCCATTGGTCCCTATCCTGAGCACGATTAATCCAGTCTCTATCATCATATCCCACCTCCCTCAAATCCATTTTAATATTATCCTCCCATCTACGTCTCAGCATCCCCAAAGGTATTTTTCCATCCGGAATACAATGCATGTAGTTCTGTGTTGTGTAATTTTCTCCATGCTCCAGTAACTCTTAGCGCCAAATATTTTCCCAAGTACCTTATTCTCACACACCCTTAATCTCTATTCCTATCTCAAACTAAGAGTCCAAGTTTCACAACCATATAACTATTTTATAAATTCTTTAAGATTTTTTGACAAGCTTCTCAACCGAATAATAACACGCATTTCCCTTATTTATTCTGCGTTTAATTTCCTCCCGAGTGTCATTTATATTTGTTACTGTTGCTCCGAGATATTTGAATTTTTCCACCTCTTTGAAGGATAAATCTCGAATTTTTATGTTTCCATTTCGTGCAATATTCTGGTCAAAAGACATAATCACTATCATTTCAAATTCTGAATCGTAACTATGATTACTTTCAATCATAAATGTGGGATCTGTTATTTCATTAATGTCAAAAATGGCACAGTCTCCTGCATTTTTTTCTATTGTCCGATTTACAAATAGGGTACAGCAAGTTGCTATCATAGAAGATGGATCTGCCTTTTCTGAAAATAACTAAATGAATGAATAAATAAAATAAAAAAATGAATAAATAAAATAAATAAATGTATGAATAAATAAATAAATAAAATAAGTAAATGAATAAAATAAATAAATAAATAAATTAGATAAAAAATGAATAAATAAAATAAATAAATGAATGAATAAATAAATAAAATAAGTAAATGAATAAAATAAATAAATAAATAAATAAATAAATTAGATAAAAAATGAATAAATAAATAAATAAATAAATAAAATAAGTAAATGAATAAAATAAATAAATAAATAAGATAAAAAATGAATAAATGAAATAAATAAATAAATAAAATAAGTAAATGAATAAAATAAATAAATAAATTAGATAAAAAATGAAAAAATAAAATAAATAAATGAATGAATAAATAAATAAAATAAGTAAATGAATAAAATAAATAAATAAATAAATTAGATAAAAAATGAATAAATAAAATAAACAAATAAATAAAATAAGTAAATGAATAAATTAAATAAATAAATAAATAAATAAGATAAAAATGAGTAAATAAAATAAATAAATGAATGAATAAATAAATAAAATAAGTAAATGAATAAAATAAATAAATAAATAAATTAGATAAAAATGAATAAATAAAATAAATAAATAAATAAATAAAATAAGTAAATGAATAAAATAAATAAATAAATAAATAAATTTGATAAAAATAAAATAAATAAATGAATGAATAAATAAATAAAATAAGTAAATGAATAAAATAAATAAATAAATAAATAAATTAGATAAAAAATGAATAAATAAAATAAATAAATAAAATGAGAAAATGAATAAAATAAATAAATAAATAGGATAAAAAATGAATAAATAAAATAAATAAATGAATAAATAAATAAATAAAATCAGTAAATGAATAAAATAAATAAATAAATAAATAAATTAGATAAAAAATGAATAAATAAAATAAATAAATGAATGAATAAACAAATAAAATAAGTAAATGAATAAAATAAATAAATAAATAAATTAGATAAAAAATGAATAAATAAAATAAATAAATAAATAAATTAGATAAAAAAAGAATAAATAAAATAAATTAATGAATGAATAAATAAATAAAGTAAATGAATAAAATAAATAAATAAATAAATAAATTAGATAAAAAATGAATAAATCAAATAAATAAATAAATTAGATAAAAATGAATAAATAAAATAAATAAATGAATGAATAAATAAATAAAATAAGTAAATGATTAAAATAAATAAATAAATAAATTAGATAAAAAATGAATAAATAAAATAAATAAATAAATAAAATAAGTAAATGAATAAAATAAATAAATAAATAAATAAATTAGATAAAAAAATAAATAAAATAAATAAATGAATGAATAAATAAATAAAATAAGTAAATGAATAAAATAAATAAATAAATAAATAAATTAGATAAAAAATGAATAAATAAAACAAATAAATGAATGAATAAATAAATAAAATAAGTAAATGAATAAAATAAATAAATAAATAAGATAAAAAATGAATAAATAAAATAAATAAATGAATGAATAAATAAAATACGTAAATGAATAAAATAAATAAATAAATAAATAAATAAATAAATTAGATAAAAAATGAATAAATAATGTAAATAAATAAATAAAATAAGTAAATGAATAAAATAAATAAATAATTAAATTGGATAAAAAATGAATAAATAAAATAAATAAATGAATGAATAAATAAATATAATAAGTAAATGAATAAAATAAATAAATAAATAAATTAGATAAAAAATGAAAAAATAAAATAAATAAATAAATAAATAAAATAAGTGAATGAATAAAATAAATAAATAAATTAGATAAAAATGAATAAATAAAATAAAAAAATAAATAAAATAAGTAAATGAATAAAATAAATAAATAAATAAATAAATAAATAAATTAGATAAAAATGAATAAATAAAATAAATGAATGAATGAATAAATAAATAAAATAAGTAAATGATTAAAATAAATAAATAAATAAATTAGATAAAAAATGAATAAATAAAATAAATAAATAAATAAATAAATTAGATAAAAAAATAAATAAAATAAATAAATGAATGAATAAATAAATAAAATAAGTAAATGAATAAAATAAATAAATAAATAAATTAGATAAAAAATGAATAAATAAAACAAATAAATGAATGAATAAATAAATAAAATAAGTAAATGAATAAAATAAATAAATAAATAAGATAAAAAATGAATAAATAAAATAAATAAATGAATGAATAAATAAAATACGTAAATGAATAAAATAAATAAATAAATAAATAAATAAATAAATAAATTAGATAAAAAATGAATAAATAATGTAAATAAATAAATAAAATAAGTAAATGAATAAATAAATAAATAAATAAATTAGATAAAAAATGAATAAATAAAATAAATAAATGAATGAATAAATAAATATAATAAGTAAATGAATAAAATAAATAAATAAATAAATTAGATAAAAAATGAAAAAATAAAATAAATAAATAAATAAAATAAGTAAATGAATAAAATAAATAAATAAATTAGATAAAAATGAATAAATAAAATAAAAAAATAAATAAAATAAGTAAATGAATAAAATAAATAAATAAATAAATAAATAAATTAGATAAAAATGAATAAATAAAATAAATAAATAAATGAATGAATAAATAGATAAAATAAGTAAATGAATAAAATAAATAAATAAATAAGTAAATGAATAAATGAATGAGTGAATGAGTAAAATGAGTAAATCAAATAAATAAATAAATGAGTGAATAAACTAAATAAATGAATAAATTAAATGAATAAATTAAATAAATGAATGAATAAATTAAATTAATAAAATTAATTAATTAATTAAAAAATGAATAATTTAAATAAGTGAATAAATAAATAAATGAATGAATAAGCAGTGAATGCTTTAGCTGGTATATATATCAATAGGAAGAAAAGCACTTATAATTAGCCTATATTCATATGAATATAAAATTATTGGCTCTGTCTATACCAAGAAATAAATAATGACTCCCCAACAATATTAGTAACGCAAGTGGTATGCGCGGTCATTGAGACCGCTTCTGTAATTAGAAGCACAATAAATCAATAATGCAAGCGCAACACGGCCACTCCTTACACAGACTGCTGACACATTGATAAGAAGGTAAGTGAGTGCCCGTGTCTGTAGCTTGATATGTTCGGGAAATATCTTATTGGATTTGCACTCTGCGGTCCGTGAGACCTCACTGTACCAGTTAAGAGTTAATTGTTGATTATATCTGCCACACACACGCCACAAACCACAACATGAATTTGCTGGTAGTTGACCGAAACATAAATGAATATATATTGTGTAAAATCAAATTATCATATCAACATAAATAAATTGTGTATTAACGTTTTCACAATATTTAGCAAGAACCTTTGAAATGTACAGGAAATTGTACTAAATGTTTTAAGAGACTCTTCCGATATTGGAAATTATTTGTTGCACGTTCATAAATGAAAAATAAATACTTATCCCATTACGGGTAGCTTCCCCTTTAACAGATACCGGTACTTTATAAGGTACTTACTAGTATAAATAAAGATATCACCTCTTAGGTGATGGAGATTCCGTGCATAACAGAACGAAACATTCTAATGTTAACGCAATATAGGATAAAAAAAATAAATAATAATAATAATAATAATAATAATAATAATAATATAACTATAATAATAGTAATAATAATAATAATAATAATAATAATAATAATAATAATAATAAAGATTACAGTAGCGACAACTTGAAACAGTTTCTGACTGCACATAAAATATTATTTTCATAAGTACTGCCGATGCTGCAGTTTGTAGTCAAGCTGACGTCACGCGTCTCGGCTGCCACCTCGGTGCATGCGCAGTCCTCCATCTTTAGTGTAATCCCTTCACGGGAAACGGGAGTACTCCGAGAAAAACTTCTCCAACTTCCAGTTTTTCCACCACAAATTCCATCAGTACCTGACCTGGGATCGAACCCGGGTCACAGACGCGGAATTCCCGGGTGGTACAAACAACGTTACAACACACACCTACAGATTGCCGAACGTCTATGGCGATGATGATGATGATTACAGATTACAACTTATACTTCTGATTCCTTCAAAAGCGTTAAATTCATTTTCTTCATACATATCTATCAAAAGTGTCATGGATGGAAGGAGAGAAACTTAAATTTTTTAGTATATCTTATATGAAATTGTAAAAACTTGTGTTTCAGCCGAAGAAAACACGATTTTACTCGTACTGTGCAAACGTTGATAAAATTTATAAATTCCAAACAATTCTGCTAGTATGATCATTAGGGCTAGGATTCTGATGACCTATAAATCATGAAAAATGTCCTAAAACAATACATTTATGACCTAAAAATTTTTCAAAAATTCCCTTAAAAATGCCCTAAAATTGATGTTACATAATTGGCTTAGTAGGAAAAGTGGTTTTGTACTGCTTAATATTTATACTAGTAATTAAATTAAATTCTAGTACTAACATTTAAGTTTATTTAATTTTACACAATTTTTTCTAAGTAGTATACTTTAATTAAATATTTTACCTGATATATTTCCATGTAGTCCACCACAAGGCCAGTCTTATCCGGAACTTGGAGGTGTATTGACGGAGTGGTAGGGCTGATCCATTACATGGGGTGTACTACATTAAAATGGCAATATTTGTGTAGAAAAACGATTAAAATAATATACAAAATAATGGGTATTAATGGACAAAATATGTACAGAAAATGTCAAAGGAAGTAAACATTATTTTACATTAATAATAGGGATTTATGGCCAAAATTAAATGAAAATACCTAAAAAATGACCGAATAGAACAAAAAGATGCTCTTATGAGTTGAAACAGGCAAAAATGCAAATGGTGATGATGATGGTGATGATGGTGATGATGATGATGGTAATGATGATGATGGTGATGGTGATGTTGGTGATGGTGATGATGGTGATGGTAATGATGGTGATGATGTTGGTGATGATGGTGATGATGTTGGTGATGATTGTGATGGTGATGATGATGGTGATGATGGTGATGGTGATGATGATGATGGTGATGATGTTGGTGATGATGGTGATGGTGATGATGTTGGTGATGATGGTGATGGTGATGATGATGGTGATGATGATGATGGTGATGATGATGATGATGGTGATGATGATGATGGTGATGGTGATGATGGTGATGATGATGATGGTGATGATGATAATGATAATGATGATGATGGTGATGATGGTGATGATGATGATGGTGATGGTAATGATGATGATGGTGATGATGATGATGATGATGGTGATGATGGTGATGATGGTAATGATGATGGTGATGATGATGATGATGATGGTAATGATGATAATGATGATGATTGTGATGATGTTTATCAAATGTCCGAAGACAGATCTGAACCTCACAAGTGATACCAACAAGGCAGCACTCTTGAGACAACTAAGTCAGGAGATAGAGGTGTAGGGTGTACCGTCAGGTGAGATGTACTGCCTGATGGTGATGATAATAATATTATAATATTGAATTTTATTTAATTCATTTGTCTAACCACACTGTATGAACTAGTAGGTCATCTAGCAATAGTGGGATTGGAGATAGTCAGATGATACTAAGTGAAATGAGACCAAGAAATCGACATATGATTAACTGATATTCGCTTTACAGTTTGGGAAGACTTCTGAAAATGCCAATCAGATAATCAGCTCAACTGGGAATGAAATCTATGCCCAAACAGTACGCGCAGATTGCAAGCTTGTACAATGAATGAAATAATAATATTGATACAAGAGCCTAAGTTTATTTGGAGAAGTGACAGCAAAATATTAGGTTTGTTTCTGCAGCTAGTTTGTGATCTCATGGACGCTCATGTACTGTAAAATAATTTACTAATCTCGTATGCTCAAGATGTAATTAAAATTCACAATAACTTACATTTGAATAAACAAATATAGATAAACATAGAACGTAAGATATTAATGCAAAATATACGTGTGTTCCAATCCAGTGGATAAAAGTAGAGCACAACTATCTTAAGCTGTGGTTACGCTATGTCGATCATCGCCCAGTGTAGACTGACCTATTTCCTTTACAGCTAACGTTGTCAGGATTTCTTAACCGTACGCCGGTAACATCAATATAGGATAGCATTCGATGGTACAGGGGGTTGCCTACCACCCTAGGCATTTAACATGCAACTACACGAATTCCGTAGACATATTTATTTATGGAACCATGTTTACTATTAAATAATGACTTCCCTACACACAAAAATAACGTATCTATAATAAACGTACATAATAGTTGTTCTGTATGGTTGTGAAACTTGGACTCTTAGTTTGAGAGAGGAGCAGAGGTTAAGGCTATTTGAGAATAAGGTACTTGGGAAAATATTTGGTGCTAAGAGGGATGAAGTTACAGGAGAATAGAGGAAGTTACACAACGCAGAACTGCACGCATTGTATTCTACATCTGTACATTTCACTTCAATCATACTGATTTAAACTATCACTGACTACATTGTTACTTCTTTCTTTAGACATCATCCTGATAGTGCTGTATTTTCAAAATTGTCTCATAATAATCTCTTTCTATTATCTAATATTATTTGAAATATATTAACATCCTATGTATTTTAGCTTAATTCTGCTACACAGTTTATTTCAGTGTTTAATTAATAGTTCATAGTATTTTGTTGTTTAATTCGTAAATAACTCTTGTATACATGTAACTATCATTTAAATCAAATTGTTGAATTCTTTGTAAGTTCATGCATATGTATGTATACTTTTTGCTGGTTGAGTGGAAGAGAAGGCCTTACGGACTTAACTCTGCCAGCTGAAATAAATTATTATTATTATTATTATTATTATTATTATTATTATTATTATTATTATTATTATTATTATTAAATCCAGACATTTGAGATTGACAGGGCATATAGCACGTATGGGTGAATCCAGGAATGCATATAGAGTGTTAGTTAGGAGGCTGGAGGGAAAAATACCATTGGGGAGATGGAGACGTAGATGGGGGGATAATATTAAAATGGATTTGAGTGAGATGGGTTATGACTGTAGAGACTGGATTAATCTTAATATTTGAGGAGAAAAATTCGCTCTGGCGCCGGGAATCGAACCCGGGTCCTTGGTTCTATGTACCAAGGACCCGGGTTCGATCCCCGACGCCGGAGCGAATTTTTGTCCTTAAATATTAATTGTAAATATTACAGATATTATTCTGTAGGACAAATTAATAAATCTATAATATTCTCATAGCTGCAGTGCATATATTTGTACAGATTACTGTGCACTTATCTGCGGAATCCCGGCCAAACAAGTCACTCAGCTGAGTGCGCTCCTAGTATAATGGCAGTTGACATTGGACATATACGTCAACATATATGCCTAACTTGGAGTCAGGCCACAAAGGGAAACATTGAAGGAGGAGGGTTCGGTCCGGTGCTGTGGATTGAATTCGGCGTAGCTCAGTGGTCAGAGCGCTCGGTACGTAGAACCAAGGACCCGGGTTCGATCCCCGGCGCCGGAGCGAATTTTTCTCCTCAAATATTAAATGTCAATATTACAGACATTATTCTGTAGGACAAATTAATAAATCCATAATATGAATTAATCTTGCTTAGGATAGGGACTGCTGCTCTCAAAAAATCTGAAAGTTAGAATTTATAAAACAGTTATATTACCGGTTGTTCTGTATGGTTGTGAACCTTGGACTCTCACTTTGAGAGAGGAACATAGGTTAAGGGTGTTTGAGAATAAGGTGCTTAGCAATATATTTGGGGCTAAGAGGGATGAAGTTACAGGAGAATGCAGAAATTTACACAACACAGAACTGCAAGCATTGTATTCTTCACCTCACATAATTAGGAACATTAAATCCAGACGATTGAGATGGGCAGGGCATGTAGCACGTATGGGCGAATCCAGAAATGCATATAGAGTGTTAGTTGGGAGGCCGGAGGGAAAAAGACATTTAGGGTGGCCGAGACGTAGATGGCAAGATAATATTAAAATGTATTTGAGGGAGGTGGGATATGATGATAGAGAATGGATTAATCTCGCTCAGGATAGGGACCAATGGCGGGCTTATGTGAGGGCGGCAATGAACACAGGTTCCTTAAAAGCTGTAAGTAAATAAATGCAGTAATTATTATACAAGAAGAGATTATTGGAGTTTATTATAGGCCTAGAGAAAAAAATAAACAGTGTCATTTAGTCTATTGAAGTAATATTTTGCGTGTTGGAATTCGTGAAAGTTAACAAGCAAACAATTTATTTAACGAGAAATGTTAATTGCATTAACCCTTGGTTGACTGATATGCTGACGTTTTTAAAACAAAGCAGTTTAAGATCAAAACATAAAGGAGAAGGAAATTAATGATACCATTACACCATAATTAATTACAATTTTTTACGGATTAGGAATGAAAATAACAATGCATTGATTTAATCATTTATTTACGTATCTATTTCTTCATTTATAGTATGACTATGGCGGATTATATGCAATCCAGTTGAAAATGCACCACCACCATATATATAAGAATCACAAATTAACAAAGAATAATATAACTCGTAAAAAAATGTGTAATTAACAAGCCTTGAGTTTAAAATGAAATGATATTAATTCTTTACGTACCATTTTATTAAATATTATTTTCTTATCTAATTATCTGCCACAACCATTGCGTACCCATAGAGCCTTGCATTGCCACAGAATAAAGTAGTGAACACAAAACTGAAAACTACGAGTATTAACATTTTTCTTGCATTTATCTAATTACCGGTACTTACAGTCTTGCACTCACTGTCTGTTCTGTATTTCTGTCTAATCTATTGCTTCGGTAAACATATCGCTTTCATAATAAGATTAAAATTATTTTGTTAGTTAAGGTGATACCTTGAGATTTTGCCCGTTATATACTCTTCATGGCTTTATAGTGTGTACTTAGTATCTATAATTCCACTTAACTCAAAGCTTTACCTTGTCCATTCACCCAATTTTAACTCTAAAGAGGAATTTACCCAATTCATTGTTTGTATATTAATAGTAAATTACAATACATTTTCAAATAGACTTCCATTGGATGCCACACAATAATCCAGTCTATTATACAACTTTCGTTTGACATTCACTACCATATCCCATATTGCTCGCTAAATTTCTCACATAGTCTACGCGCCCTATTGCCCACATACAACGATTTAACAATGTCATCTTTTTCATTCATGAAGTAGATTTTCGCACATTACTAAATAAACCGTAGAATAATAACTTTCCATTCAAATCTTTGTGCCGATCCATGGCCAGTTACAATTAGCAATAATAAAAAATTAGTTTAGTTTCAGTGAAAAATACTATGTATTGATTTTTTTCATTAAGTGATACTTCCCATCTGCAACTTACTTTATCCATGATCGTTTATTTATTGAAAGTTTTTTTCAGTTTTCTCTTTGCGCCAACACATCTCTGAAGACGATCTTGGACACTGACTTAAGCATGAATTTTCGCACAATTGTGGATCGGAATCATTGTCGCGTATACTGTAGTTTTTTTAGTTGGTTATTTAACGACGCTGTATCAAGTACTAGGTTATTTAGCGTCGATAAGATTGGTGATAGCTAGATGGTATTTAGCGAGATGAGGCCGAGGATTCGCCATAGATTACCTGGCATCCACATTACGGTTCGGGAAATCCTCGGAAAAATCCCAACCAGGTAATCAGCCCAAGCGGGGATCGAACCCGAGCCCGAGCGCAATTTCAGACCGGCAGGCAAGTACCTTAACCGACTGAGCCACACCGGTGGCTTGTCGCGTATATATTGTTTTTACACTATAACTCGTTTGTTACATTTTATCTAACAAACTTAATTGTCCGACATCGTCTTCAGAGATGTGTCGAAGCAGAGGGAAAACAATTTGAAAAAACTTTCTACCAATAAATAACCATGAATAAAGTAAGGTACAGATGGAAAAATGGGTAGTTACTTTTGGGCCATCGTGTATAAATTTTAGTATTGAAATAGAATCCTATAACCAGCTGCTGAGCTAAGCGCAAGAACACGAACTCATCCTCTTTACTTAAATTCTATTAACAACATTATATCAACTACTAGGCTACTTATAGTCTATGGACTTTGTAAAAAGCGATATAGAGCCTGGGATTCAAAATGGATCACCTGACACTGACTGTACAATTGGGGAAATCCTCGGAAAATCCCAAGTAATAAGAGCAAGCGGGAAACGAACCCACGCACAACAGCTCTGAATCATAATAGAAATACGTTGCCACCTGAGGCACGCTGGAACTCATTCTCATTACGTACAAAACAGTCTGTATGAAAATCATGACTGGGACAAAAAGCAGCAGAAAGGTACTATATATGAACATTTTTTCACCATAATCAATAGGTCCTCTGGGAACAAAAATTGGCATGCTTAATATACACTATCTCTCCATTAATAAATAATTTTAATGTTTTTGAAAACCTAATAATAATAATAATAATAATAATAATAATAATAATAATAATAATAATAATAATAATAATAATAATAATAATTTTTTTAAATTATGAAACCTTTTGAGAATTTTGTTCGGACAGACAACGTTTACATAATCCAAAACATACTTAGGTTATCTTACTGAAAACTTTCATGCATGTAAAATTATCTAATGTGAACAAAATTCAGTAAAATATTTAAGATAGAATGAATGGTTTTATTTTTTAAAATAATATAGATCAACATTTTTAAAAATAAATTAGCGTATATAAAAAAATAATGAAAATCTTTGTAAAACTAATGTTGTAGACATGTTTATTAAAATAATTTCGAGGAAAAATTGTTCCGGAGCCGGGTATCGAATCCGGGACCTTTGGTTAAACGTACCAACGCTCTCCCAACTGAGCTACCCGGGAACTCTACCCGACACAGATCCAATTTTTCCCTCTATATCCACAGACCTCGAAGTGGGCTGACAACCGTCAAGCAACCAACATTTGAGTGCACACTAACTCTGTGTGACTTTAAATTGTGGTTTTCTGTTACTTAGAGTGACGTGTATTATGCAAATTAAGCTTTCAGGAATAATTCATAACTAATAAAGTAACACAGAGTTAGTGTGCACTCAAATGTTGGTTGCTTGACGGTTGTCAGCCCACTTTGAGGTCTGTGGATATAGAGGGAAAAATTGGATCGGTGTCGGGTAGAGTTCCCGGGTAGCTCAGTTGGGAGAGCGTTGGTATGTTTAACCAAAGATCCCGGGTTCGATACCCGGCTCCGGAACAATTTTTCCTCGAAATTATTCATATTAACTTTACAGGGAGTTATTCCTGAAAGATTAATTTGCATGTTTATTAAAATAAATGAAAAAAAACGAATTGTATCAAAAGTCAAATACTTCAGTAAATAAGCAATACATTGTTACTGTTAATACTAAATCATTATTATTTCAGTATGTAACATTATGATTTTACCCCATTTGGTGGTATATGATATTAGTTGGCAATACTGAAGAGAGAGCCTGTTTTATAACAAAATACAGATTTCACTGCTCAATATTTTCTGTATCCAGTAGGTGATTTGTTTTCAGCCTAAATGGTTCATCTGACTAAAATAGGACAGTGAAAGACACTACAATTTGTAAAAAGTAGAGATGACTGGTTTTCGGACTCATGGATTCATTTATAGGGTTAAATTTCTGCACAACAGGATGCTTGCCAACTAAGAGTTGAGCCACACTGACAACTATATCACTGTAACTGGCATTCACCTTAAGCATTGCAAGACAAAGGGCAACCACAAACTTTCTATTTCCTTGTACACCTGCGAATTATTATGAAGAATTGCGAAATGTATCATGTACTGAAATCGCCTTACAGAGGGAATTCAATAACTAAGTTTGCACAGAAGAGATTGAGTCCATACACAACAAAATTGTTTTCTTAATTATGAATTAGCAACTTTCAAATTAAAACATTTGCCATGTACAGTTACAACATAGGTCTGAAATGTATTCTTCCATATAAATTGACAGTTGCTTGTTTAGTATGTCTAATGCATATGACCCAGGAATACACATTAATAGTCCAGACAAACAAAGACATCGTTATGTTATGTAATCAATATGCGCCCTCTTTTAACTGGAGTGCATTTTATCTGTGGCCGGGAGCAAAAAGGTCTTAAGTCAATTTCTTGTGAAAATGAGATTTTTATATATTCTGAAAGCGGAAACAATTCTCTACAATCTGGTAAAACGGCTAAAGTCAAATAAGAATCCTGACTGGATTTATAGAGCGTTACCAAATGTCCTAAATACTTTTTGAAATCGAGCACACACAGAATAAAGGACTTAAGAATATTTAATACTTTATTCCTTACAAACCATCACAAGTTTACTTTCCATGATTACCTATTAAAAAGGTCTAACTTGTATTTTAGCCATTTTATCACATACTGATGCCCTTTCCTTCTAAAACTTTAAGCATCAGGGTAAACAGTCCTATAATTGTTTAAGACCCATTTTGCATTCCTAATAATTTACATTTCTCTTTTATTTTGACACGAAAAAGGTCTTATGTTTAAATAATCCCTTCTACTCAGTTTGGCTTGTGGTCTTAAAACAGCTTAAGTGCGGCTATTTTTGGAAATAATCAAGAAAATTGCTAAATGACCAACATTACCTATTTAGAAGAAATATAAACAAATAATATCCAGGAAAAACCTCTTAATTAAAAAAAAACTCCATATTTGACACCAATTCCAATCTTTCTACTGTTCTTCTGAAAAGTATAAAAGTTTTACTTAAGACCTTTTTCCTCCCGGCCACAGATATAATATTACAATTCATATACAAAGAACCAACAAATATTGAAATTTCCAATGCCGTATTTCAAGAATACGGTTTTGCTTGTAAAATGGAGACAGAAGAATTCAATTTGTAATATTACAGGAAAATACAGCACAGCTTAGCTCGAGGAGTCGAAGGTTAAATTTTATGTAGACGCGAATGACGTTGAAGACTTCCCGATGTCGAGAAAAACTTTCCACAAGTACTACAACAGAATGGCCTCTCACCAGAATGAACGCGTGCATGTAATGCAAGATTTCCTGTAGACTTGAACAATTTTTCACACACGCCACATTTGTATGGCCTTTCACCAGTATGCCGCCGTGAATGCATTGTGAGATGTCCGGAAGCGCGGAAGGATTTCCCACACACATCACATTTGAATGGCCGCTCGCCAGTATGAAGGCGTGAATGAATTTTTAGATTTCCCGAAGTCTTGAATGATTTTCCACACGTTTCGCAGTTGTATGGCGTCTCTCCTGTGTGTAGACGTAAATGCCTTTTAAGATTGCCGGGCTCCGAGAAACACCTTTCACAGACACTGCACTTAAATGGTTTTTCGCCTGTGTGTTGGAGCATATGGCTTCTCAGATGGCAAGATTCTTTGAAACATTTTCCGCATACAGTGCATTTGAAAGTCCTCTCGCTTGAGTGTCTGCGTTTATGACTTATCAGACTTCCCTTCACGGAAAATGATTTGTCACACATATCACAATTGAAAGGCTTTTCCCCTGTATGTATGATTTTATGTCTTCTGAGATTTCCGGCCTCCAAAAACCCGAATCCACAGACATCACATTTAAATGGCCTTTCACCCGTGTGTGAGCGTGTGTGGTTTTTCAATTTTCCCTTTTCCGAGAATGACTTTCCACATAAATCGCATACAAAAGGCCTCTCTCCTGTGTGTACACGTGCGTGCCTTTTGAGATGGTTTGAACGCGAAAAAGCCACTCCACAAACATTGCATTTGAAGGATTTCTTCCTTTTCTGAGTCTGAACGAGGGCATTCGCTGAACCTTCGCCGTAACTGTCTCCTGAACCCGTCCGATTTTCGCCTGCAACTCTATCGCTGCGAGATTGTGTTTGCAACTGCTTTTCTCTTGTGATAAGATTCTTGTATGAAGAATAGGCAGAGGCTGGGTCATCAGGGTAAATGGAACTCTGCCGGTATTGGCCCATTTTCACAACCTCGGCATGTGCAACAGTATCTTCTGATGCAACGCTCCTCTGATGAGCAGTTGCATTGCTGTGAAAAAAAGACACTATTACTGCAAATAATAGCCAAATGGTAAAATAAGAGTAAATAATAATTTCGTACATGCTGCCTTTTTGGCATCACTTGTGAGGTTCAGATTTGTCTTCGAACAATTGATTAAACAACAACAACATAAATATATTCTGTGATTTGCACTGAAACACAGAAATCAATAACAGATTATCATTAGTAAAGAATTTGTGTTCCATAAAAAGTAAAATCGTGGCATAGTTCAAAAGTGGAAATACAGTGTACCTGATGTTCCGCGTATTTCATTTGTTTCGTTGATCATAAAATAATTTAGTATATCGATCGTCGAGTTCAAAGGTGCGACAACTAAAAAATTGCCATTTTTTTAGTTATTTATACTACTGAAAGCCCCTTTCGGAGCTCTTTCCGATTCAGTATTAAACCAGGTGGCCCGGGTTCGAATCCCGGTCTGGGCAAGTTACCTGGTTGAGATTTTTTCCGGGGTTTTCCCTCAACCCAATACGAGCAAATGCTGGGTAACTTTCGGTGCTGGACCCCGGACTCATTTCACCGGGATTATCACCTTCATTTCATTCAGGCGCTAAATAACCTAGATGTTGATATAGCGTCGTAAAATGACCCAATAAAAAAAATTCAGTATTGAGATAAGTCATATTTACAACCAATAAGAAAAAAACTGAATAAACTGCTTTAGAAATAATTATAACCATGGACTTTACTCATTCACTATTAGTACAATAATAGCCAAATCGTAAAATAAGAGTAAATAATCATTTTGTACATGGTGCGTTTTTGGTATCACTTGTGATGTTCTGATCTGTCTTCGAACAGTTGACTATAATCAACAATAACATATATATATATATATATATATATATATATATATATATATATATATATATATATATATATATATATATATATATATATTCTGCGATTTGCATTGAAACACAAAAATCAATAACAGATTATCGGAAGTAAAAAATTTTTGACGTCCATAAAAAAGTAAAACCGTGCCATAGTTCGAAAGTGGAAATACAGTGTACGTGATATTCTGCGTATTTCATTTGTTTCGTTGATCATAAAATAATTTAGGATATCGATCATCCAGTTCAAAAGTGCGACAACTCAAAAATTGCTATTTTTTTAGTACATTATGCAACGAGCCTATAATGGTAGTAATTAAGACGCGAGTATGTTTGTTTATGAAACGAGCGCAAGCGTGTTTCATAATTTTCATACGAGCGTCTTAATTACCATTATAGGCAAGTTTCATACGACTTTTTATGCTCGACCATATTTCTAACTTGAAATTATTCAAAAGTAGATCATGTTATGGTTATGTAGCGAACTGACCTGAATTGTGAGGTGTGCGCAGACGCGAAAGTATTGTTTTTTTCCGAGGCCGAATGTCATTGACCTTGATATAACGTAGAGAATAAGATTAGTCTTGATATAACCTGGAAATTGATTTGGAATTGGAAAACGAGATGACACATTGAATTTATTTGAATATAATTTACAATTAACGCTAATTATTATAGTAACAGAACATAACCTTCTGCGACAGTATTGGATTTCCAGGCTCCGTGACTTTTCGCTAATTGTCTTTCGATTGAATTCCGAGAATGATCGATACTTGCGGCTTTATAATGGTACAAAGGTAATTTGTCATTGGCTGAAAAACTGAACTTTAATGAATAGGTGTACTTTAATGAGGTGCATTAAAGGGCTACTACCAGGTGTATAATTACTACATTTGGGCATGGTCGAGCATAATAGTTATTTATACTACTGAAAGCCCCTTTCGGAGCTCTTTCCGATTCAGTATTGAGATGTCATATTTACAACCAAAAAGAAAAAAAAAATTAAATAAACTGCTTTAGAAGTAATTATAACTATGGACTTTACTAATTCATTATTAGTACATTTCGAAATGTATTAATAATGAACTGGAAGATTGTGATGTAGTCGTCCTGAATATTGACTCATTTCTAATTGTCGTGGTTATGAACCAGAACTCTGTTCCTTCCTAAGTGATTTATTTGAAACTTCCAACTGAAGATATCTCAAAACTTGTTTTTTTGAGTTGTCGCACTTTTGAACTAGACGATCGATATAGTTATTTAAAGTAAATAGCGAATTAATTTTCCTTTCGATCACAAAAGATACAGATAATGTTTCGCACGGCTCTCAGTCAATATCTGGTCTTTATTCCACGAAAGTACAAATTACAAGAAAGAAAAGTTACAAATCTACATATTTACAAATTTTTGTGTTTCACAAACACTTGTGTAAGAAGGAGAAAATAATAGTTTCCAGGCCGTGATATTAGAATTTAATTGTCGTTTATAATTTTACAAATGGTATGTTAGAAATTTATAAATTTTATAACTATTTCTTAACGTACTCTTGATATGGGTAAACAGCTGAATTGGAAGTTATATTATTTTAGATCCTAAAATTGGCTGAGGTGTATTTTGTAGAGAAAAATAAAACATGTGTTCTTATTCTGGTGGTGAAAAAATTGAGATCTGTCAACATAATTACCTCAGAAGTAATATTTCGAAAAAGAATTAACGATGGTCGCTGATGTTTACCATATGTTAGCACAACCTGTCCTGTAATCTGTGCTATTATTTATTGATATATTATGTGGCCACGTTTTATTCGTTGAGAGAATATTTATCATACAGAAGAGGGCACACAGAATATTGTTTTCTACAGTAATCTCACTAGACGTTGTGATTTATCTTATTTACATTATTATACCATCTCATCATTACAAATATTCTGCTAGATGGCAGTAGTGTGTTATGATGAGCTGTTCTCTTGTTACCCTTTGTGCCAACTATATGATTTTGATTGAACTCTATGGACGATTACTAGTCAAGAAGGCTGTGTTGATTCAGTTTAATTTTTATTAAAACAGTTTCATTCCACTTCAATTACAAATATAATATATTAAACATTCTCTGATATACGACTATCCATAAACTCATATAGCAGAACCTATAATATAATCCAAATAATATATAAAGATAAATGATGAAATAAACATGAATAATTTTAAAAGGTACAATTATTGAAAGTACAATGTTGGCAAACAAAGAAACAAATGCTAGGGAGGTGATAAAAAATGTAAAACAAGCAGCAATGATTGGTTGAAACACGCCGTTCCATACCGTTGTATTTATGAAAAGTAGTAGGAAGTATAAATGTGCATTAGTCAACTTGAATCCAAGAGATTCCTTGCGTGACATATTTAATATGATATATTTGCACCTTTACGAGGCTACTTGGTTGTATAAAAATAATTAACAGTTCTGATCCGAAACAGAATGTAGGTAATTATGATTATTTAAAAAAAAAGTATAATATATATTTATATAAACCTATTTCAAAAACCTAGGTGTCTTAAATCGCATATAACATGCTCCATCCATTATATTGTAAATACCATTTTTACGAGAATTCTAAAAATTAAACTTAATCAGTGCCTTTGAAACTTAATATAGCCTATATCAGTATAACATTTGTCTCTGTAGTTTTGAAAATCCTCATTGTTACGGATTTCTTATTCTGATATTCAATTTCTTGTAAGCCCATGTCGAGTCTATGTGTAATGTGTACGATTTCCACATTATAAAGTTTTCGCACGCTACTGGTCCACTAAACAGTTAACGCTATGTTGACGTCACTGACGAAAGAGCCAATCAGAGCAATTCAGCTCACGTTAATTCAATAGCGGACGTGCTGTCTCCAGACAGATAACATACACGAGAATAAAGTTTATCGTGGGGCTAGTTTCATGTTAAAATGTACGGTACGTCATCATTTAACAGAAGAGGTGAAAATGCGTACACTACTCACCTGTCAGGCAAGGCTTCTTCCTCCTCCTCGTCCTCTACTGTTGCTTCCACTTTCGGCTCCTTCAGAGGGTCTAATTCACCAGAATCGTCCTGTAAGAAGAAAGTAAATATTGCAGACAAATGGAGCAACATCATCTAAACTAGAAGTCGGAAACTTTTCTGATGGCAGAGACCTCAATTTCAATTCTTGCAAGCAGAATTTTTAAGTAAAACTAATTAATATATTTTTGGTACAGTTCATTGAATTCATCAGTCACAATGGAGTGAACAAAACCTAGAGGTCGATTTCTAAAACGAAGTCAAGATGCAGCATGAGAAGAAACCGCGGTTCGTGGTTTTAATATATGGCAACACAGCAAAGGATCGATCTTTATTTCTAATGAAGAGTCGGTATTACAAGGAAATGAGCATCGGACTAACATATTAATTGAATTGCAGTACAGTCTTTTGTTTCGAGGTAAGTTAATGTTATATTTACTAACTTTCGGAATATATATCCGGTTAAAATACTAGCATTACTTAGTATTTAATAGGAAACGGATTTTCAGATGCCAAACTGAAAATAAATATTAACCAAATAGCACAAGTCGAGCGTTTATGTTGTTTATCCTTCGTCCATAACTACTAATAACGATTAAGTACCTGAAAACCTCCTCCCAAGTAAATATTAATTGGATTAAAATATAAATTAAAACTAAATATATTATGGTTCTGTTTTCAGATATATCACTACACGGAAAGCCCCAGTAATATAAAACGTAAATAATAATAATAATAATAATAATAATAATAATAATAATAATAATAATAATAATAATAATAATAAACAAAATCGTATGTCTGATATTCTTGTTGGCCAAAATCAATTTCAAGTACCTATTAAATAAAATATACAAAACTAATGTTATTTCTAATAAATTTTATTCAGCTTCCTCCAAGTGAAGGTGCCTAGAAGACAAAGCTTACCATAAAATTGTTGTTATAATGGAAAAAAAAATAAAACAATGGAGAAGAAAAAGAATAAGAAATAGCACAATTAGAAATAATTGGAAAAGACTAAACAAAACATCATTAATTCCAGAAGAAACATAAAATTTCATAGTATCTATTAGCTATTGGATGATCATAGTCGTCTATTTAGTACTGGTTGCAAGACCCAACTTAAGTGAGCAGATCGCCATAGCAAAGAGATGAATCTATTTACGTGTAGAGATGGTTTCTTAGGATTTTTATAGACCCCTTCACTGCAAACAGAGATACTTCAGTGACAAGAGTTTGTCCTGACCAAACTGCTTGCAAAAATGCGCGAATCTTTTTGTGATGGTCCCTCTAGCCCCAATCAGTAATCCAATAACTTCGATCGACGCTAGATGATATTTTTCCTTATAATATGGTAAGTTATAGTGGGGTCGTATATGTCGCATTTTTTCTGATGTACCTCGGCAGGTTGATTTTCGTACGTTTCCATCGTTACAAAAATTAAATTGTGTCACCTTATGGACATAAATGTACATACCTCAAAGCAACGGAAGTTGTAATAAAAGTAGCAACCTGCTATCTCTTTCATTTCGTTGTAGGTTATTTAGTATTCTTGCTAAATTTTTCGTTCATTCCTATGAAAATCGAAATCTTCGCCTGAAATTATCGTCGTTACATAATTCTAAAGGCGTATTCCTGTTCCTTAAGACTATAATCGTAGGATTTAATGCTCGTAGGACACACATTTGTCTTTGACTACTAGGTTTATAATTTTATAAACAGCTTTCCCAATAGCGGGACTGCCTCATTGGACAAAGCATAATAAACATATTGAGTGAAAACAAAAAAAAAGACCATAAAAGAGAAATGAGGGAAACGAACAAAAGGGAAAAGTAAGTAGAGGAAAGATAATAGCATGCATATGACAGGCCTAAACATAGTAAACAAACAGATTAGACATTCGAGCAAAAGTATCCCTTTTTAGGAAACAAAGTACAGATGGTATTTTAAAATGGCAAGTGATCCTCTGATAGCAGTAAGGGAAACATCACGAATGAAGTCGTTGTTCAGCTGGAACTTCTTGCAGAAACTGGCAAAGAGGCGAGGTATTGTGCCCCTAGCGCCAACCATTAGCCCAACTACTTCAATGGAGGTGAGGTGATATTTCTCCAAATAGAATGGAACTGTGGGCTCATAAATTCTGCATTTTTCTGCGTGGACGTCAGCGGGCTGTTGTTCCTGTGCCTCGAACCTGACTGTCGGGTCGATAATGTAGGCGGATGTAGAGCCTGGTGGACTGGCAAGCATGTCAATTCGCCGACAGGATCCCTCTTGAGAGATGCCATGGACTTCTTCGTGCACAGTGAGACCTTTCTTCCTCAAGGCTTCGGCAATCCTGGACCTGATTCTGTGATGTCTAGAGTTCCGCACTGTCTCGCTGAAAGGACAGGCACCCAAAACGTGGCCAAGAGTTTCAATCTCACTGACGTAACGACGACAGTGGCTTCCGTCTCGGGACCTTCCTGGTATAGCATGCAGCGGACAAACATTAGCTGTCATTTTAAGAGCTTGTCTCCATTCACTGCTAGTGAGGCGATCAGGTTGTCAGACCCATTTATTGGCGGGAGTGAACTCCTTATAGAGGATGACGCATTTCCCTTTCTGATTTGAAGAGCACCAAGATTGAAATGCTCGCTCCCTGAGCTCTTGTCTCAATTTTGTCACTTGAAGTGAATCAGAAGAGGTGTTTTGAAGTCCAAGTTTATTTAAACAAACCCCAATTTCATTAGACAAGTTGCGACAGGAGTTTACATGGATATTTTGGGATCGTTGTAAGCTCTGACATGCATTGATATGCTGCAAAAAAAGCTTCCCAGCTAGATTTAAATAGTCCCAATCCCATGTATTTTCTGTCAGCATAAAGCATGTTGTCTGGTGTGTCGGTGGGAAGCTGGAGTATTTCCTTCAATGTGGTTTTAATGAGAACATCGGCATCAGAAAGAAATTTGGCTGGTATTTTATTCAGTGGTGTTGTCTGAAACTGATAAATCAAAGTAGGGCAGATGTAGCTGCATAATACAGAATATTTCTGATGATGTTGTAATAGAGGAGTTGATGCAAGGATATCTAGTTTGTTCTTTAACTTTTCCATACACTTGACTGCATCAAATACAGTAGAAGTGTGGTAGCTTACACCGAGATATTTTATATTTTCTTCTGGGACAATTGACGGAATTATTTGGCCAGAAATTAAGTCAAGTGATTTGTATTTAATAAATCCTTTGGTTACAAAAATGCATTTGCATTTATCTATGTTTATGTTGAGACCAATTTCGTTAAATCTAGTTATGGCAAGTTCAACCAGTACTCGTGCTGAGTCTTCATTTCTAGCAACAATCACGGTGTCATCTGCAAAACCTAATGATGTTATCTTTGGTAGTCCTGGAGAAACTGAAAATCCATGCTCTTCTTGCAAGTCATGAGTAGAGAGTTCTTCAAGAATATGGCCAGTTGATATGTTATAAAGGGAGGGAGAGAGCGGTGAACCCTGCATAACTCCTCTCTTGATAGTGATTTGTTTGGTTTTGTACGTTCTCGTTTCTGTTTGAGTTTTATTATCTCTCTGCAGCTCTAGTATTAGGTTTGATAATTTGGAAGGCAATCCAAGTCCTAGCAAAGTGTTCTGGAGGTGTTTGTAACCCACATTGTCAAAAGCTTTACTTATGTCGAGAAATACTAATGAGATTTTGCAGCAACTAAAACCAACTCGAGAATTGATGTATTTATCAGGATACCAGGGGAATTAATAAACCCTCTTTGACTTTCGCAGAAGTTAATTAAAGCTCTCAGGCGGAAATCAAGAATTCGCTCTATTACCCGTCTGACCACAGAACAAATCTTTATGGGTCTCCAGTTTTCAAGATTCATTTCATCCCCACCTTTATAAATTAATACTGTCCTGGCTTGTTTGAGGCAAACTGGTACTAAATATTTTGTCAGCATAGTGGTCGCTATCATAGCTGTTACCTCATAGCATGTTTCGTCTTTCAAAGCCCGCACAAGTACATGGTCAGGACCTGGGGCTGTGTCTACAGCTATCTTGCTGACAGCGAATGCTACTTCTTGTTTCGTGATAACAAGATTTTCCGTGCTATCTAGAACAACTTGCTGTGATTCAGTTATAACGGGAGAATATTCTGGACATTCACAAAGATTTTCAGTTGAAAGTCGTGAAGGAAAATGATGATGGATCTTGTTAATATCCACTTTACAGGATGTGCATTGATCGTTAAGTGCTGACCTAACTGCCTTTCTCCTCTGATTGTAATAAAGAAACTGAGTTTTCTGGTATTCATACTTTTCACGTCTCTTTTCTCTAGCCCTCTTGGTTGCTCGTTCAGGATTGCTGGATGTCTAGGACCGGGAAGTAAATGGATGGCTCTAGAAAGAAAATTAAGGAAATCCTGAACTTTAGTACAGAAATCTTCGTCAGTGTTGATCTTCGCGAATTCCAGTTTCCATTTTAACATTTCTTTTTTATATGCAGTAAGACCATCCAGCTGATCTACTATCTCCATCTTGTACACATGAAGGTACAATAATGAGGGGCGTTTTCACAAAACTCGTTATCTACATTTTTTTTTCGATTTTGAGGTTTTAGCGTATCCTTATGTTTTTGGGTCAGGAGAATCCAATGGTGCTATCAGAATTAAGCTAAAGTTGGTAAGTATATCAGTAAATTGATCTTGAAATAAAAGAGATTTTTCAAAACTCGGTATCTAGAGTTCTGTATTTTAGAAAAGAGTTGTCTTGACAAAAAGAAGATTTTGTAGATAACGAGTTTTGTGAAAACGCCCCTCAATTATAAACGTACCCCAGCTGTGCTGTCTGCTTTAGAACCTGGTTGCGACCCATGGCTCAAAAAATGAACGATATCCTATTTTATAACTTTAAAGGCAGCTTAACCCATTATATCCCACTGTTTGATATATCATTTTGTGTTAACTGCATTTTGTTTCGTTTTACAGATAACTATTTAATATAAACCTACATAATATAATAAGCAACGCCAATTTTTCTCCTTAAAGTGGGTATTTTAATCTGAAAACCATGCAGTAAAATAGGAAAAGTACAAAATTATTTTCCAGCCTGTTTTTCTGCTGCTTTCCTAACCAATTGTGGCTTGTTTTTCACTCTTGACTATCAGATAACTCAAAAGGACATAATACAAAAAAGAAATTGGAAGTAGAAGAGGCAGTGCCCCCACGAGCTCAACTCACCTCCACTTTACAGTTCGTGGCGGGAAAGGTAACAGCAGCTGAACTTTCTTCAAGTTGTACATCAGGTGTGAGGTCATAGCTGTGGTCCACGTACTCCGTCTTTATCTGATCCACCTGCAGATACACGAAATTTCCTTCCTGGGGAAAAACAGAGAGGCACAAGGCATGAGAAACCCCAGAAATTCAGACCCCGATATTTTTCTCACTATTGATAAACAAAAATATTATGACAGTGAGTGCCAAGAATTTCTGCAGTTTCCCGCCAGTTTGGAAGAAGTTTCAGCAGTCTGGCACCAGATGGCTTCATGCTATTGTGAATGCTCATATTTAAATACATTTACTTTAACATTATTTCCGTTTTCGTTCTCGTTGCCGTTTCCGTTCCCGGGTTATTGTGAACCAGCATTTATTCTTGGAACTACTTGGTTCTTCAACCAAACGATAGAGCGTATTTTTTTGTCCTCTATACATAAACAACACAAGTTCCTATAAGCACTCCAAGTAAAGAAATTTTTCAAGAATTCAATATTTTACCACTCCCCTGCATCTACATCCTAGAATCTGTTTGCTTTATACATAAGAATCTTAACTATTTTAAAAGGAACTCTGAAACTCACAACCATAACACAAGAACTGCCAACAACTTGCATATAAATTGTCATACTATTACCAAAAGTCTCAACAGTACTGTTCATACAGGTATCTCATTATATAACAAGATACCTGGGATATTAAACATTTAAATTATGAAGGTTTCAAAACCAGGGTAAAAACTATTCTGCTCCAGTCCATGCCGTTCAAAATCACTGATTTCTTGCATTAAAGCTATAAAGCAAAATACCTACCTTCATTACTGTTGCACATAATATTTTCTCCAAACAATATTGATAATAATGTAGGACTATCTTGTTTTTACCTAATCTCTGTTAATTTATTTATTTAATGTCTTGTAAACGGAAAATGTATTATATATCTTGTTATTTATTGTGTCTTTTGGGAGTTTTACTATTCTTTGAAAACTTAAGAGTGTTAAAATTAATACTAGAAATCAATTAAATTCATACTAGAAATGTTATTTTGTGTGTGTGTGTGTGTGTGCGTGTGCGTGCGTGTGTTTTTTTTTTCTGTTTGTATCTAATGACGAACCTATAATCTGTAATAGATTGTACAGGAAATGAATAACTACAATACAATACAATACAACTCAACAATGAAAAAAATTGGAGTTGCCTGGTTTTTTCCCCCAAACCATTCAATTATTTATTCGTAAAATTAGCTTCTTGTTCTTTCTACTACAGTAGGTAATGAGATTTAATTAATTAATTGTATAAACATAATAATTAACATTTGATGCAATAACAATTTCCTTTTTGTGTTATATTTGAAGGAAAGTGAATATGTTCTCTGATAATGGAAAAAAATAAAAATACAGATACAGAATAGATAGTCTGCCATTAAACGAATTGTTTAAACATAGTAAATAATTCTAAGTGCAATACAAACTTTCAATTTGCTTCGGCCTATACTGTATATAAATAGTACATTATGCAACGAACCTATAATGGTAGTAATTAAGACGCGAGTAAGTTTATGAAACAAGCGCAAGCGAGTTTCATAATATTCATACGAGCGTCTTAATTACCATTATAGTCAATTTTCATACGACTTTTTATGCTCGACCATATTTCTAATTTGAAATTATTCATAAGTATTCATGTTATTCTTATCTGACTGAGGAGCGGAACTGACCTTGTGCAATATCTCGTAAATTGTGAGATGTGCGCAGACGCGAAAGTATTGATTTTTTTCCGAAAAACAAATGTCGACATTGACCTTGATATAATCTAGAGTAAAATAAACATTAATCTTGATATAACCTTGAAATTGAATTAGGCATTGAAAAACGAGATGACAAATTGAATTTATTTGAATATTATTTACAATTAACGCTAATTATTATAGTAACAGAACTGATTTATTGTGCAATTGGTGAAATGAATTAGTGGGAATGTGCTTTGTGAAAGGCTGGAAGATGACGGTGAATTGATGTTAATTTGTGTGTTGTTTTTTTCGACTGAGTTTAATATTATATTTGAGATTTCAATTTTATTTTGATCGATTCTTCAACATAACCTTCTGCGACAGTTTTGGATTTCCAGCCTCTGTGGCATACCCGAGAATAATCGATACTTGCGCTTTCATATTGCTACAATGATATTTTCTGATTGGTGGAACACCTGAACTTTAATGAATAGGTGTACTTTAATGAGGTCCATTAAAGGGCTGCTACCAGGTGTATAATTACTACATTTCGGCATGGTCGAGCATAAAATACATTAAGCTATAAAATATCCTAAATATTAAGAACAAACATTTTTGGGGTCAAAAATATCCCACGTAAGTAGTATGAAATTCTTGAGCAGCTAAGTTGTAAGGATTAAAAACGACAAAATTTCCGTAAACTGGACAGTAGACCTAATTATCTTCCCGTCCACTAAAAGGTACATAGGCTATTCTAGGCAGACTTCCACATTTCATTCCAGAAGTAAAGCATTTATATCAAAGACATTAAAGGAGCTGTCTTCTATTGATTCACTTGTTAACTGAAGAGACAAGTTGCATGCAGGAAAACTAGCAGTTGGACTTGTAGAAGAAACGGGAATTATACGAATAGTTTATTAGCTTATATTTATCCGCCTGAATTAATAGGTTCCCGAAACAGACAAGGTAAACAAAAATACAATATTGCAATATACACTCTTAGCTCTTATATTCCCCGAACCAGGTCCAGCCACTAGGTGCGCTGTAGTTGTCCTGCGATATATCGAAGAGATGGCTGTCTTCTCCTTTAATGTCTTTGCTTATACCATTCACGTGAACAAAATAGAAAAAGTCCTTTCACTTTACCTCTGTCAAAGGCTTCTTTTCTTCTTCATCTCTGTTATCATGAGGTTGTAAGTCCAACGGATCTACTTCGGGTTCTATCTTGATCAAATCCATCTCAACTAAAAGAAGTTATTAAAAACTGGACATTAATTTGTGAAATGTGATTCGCTGAACACATCAGCAGTTCTTACGATATATTTTATCTGAATTTCTTCGAGAATAATTATTATAAGATATCACCACAGTCTAGTATATACATTCACGAAGCTCAATACATAGTAAATATGCATCCATAGATAGTTGCTAACCACTAGGATCGCTAATATCGCCTCATTACAGACAATGCGAAATAGTATACCGGCACAGTCTATTGTTCCTAGCACCCTCACAACTCAAGCTTCGTGACTGTATGGGCTATTCCATATGAAATCGTTCAGTAAAAAGCCTCGCATTTGTTTTATACTCTAATTTTTTCCCTACTTATACAAGGTGCTGAGGGGAGTGCATTTTCAAAAATATACTCTCGAAAGTCAAACGATTTTCGTATTATTGAGCTACAAATTTAGCGTATTTTATAAAAACAAGCCTCTTTCAGCGCTCAGAACTCTGGAACCATTTACTGCAGAACATTGAACGAGAGCTTATTTTGAAGCTGAAATTTGGTAGGTTCTGTTAAGAAGTAATCCTTATTTTTATTGTACACAGATAGACAGATAATCTGATTTTACTTCCTTTTAGGCCTTTTGGCCATTTGTAAAAATGTAAAAAAATATTGAGAAAAAACCCTGCATTATTAAGAGGGATTCGGCATTGTTTGCTTAGTGGTATGGCAGTAAGTTTCGAGGGTATTAAGTAGATTATTTTCACACGCCTAGACTTGAACGGCGCAATACCGCACGCACTGACCGAGAGCTGAAGATAAGAGAGCGTTGGGCGTCATTTTACTCCTGTGTTTATGAAAACCTGTGATAAAGTTAGCACAGCCATGACTGCTAGACAACACATCACGTGTTTGTCTCCTGGCCTTGCTTGTCTCGGTTAAGCTCCCGTCTCACAGTCAGCTGGTTAGTTCACGCACATACTATTTATTTTCTCTATTTGATATTTTCAATCCTTTCTTATCAACATACCATCAGTAAAAAATATGTGTTTATTTGTACTTTCAATGCTGAATCTAACTGTATATTTTAAAAATATTTTTTCCTAGCCAAAGGCGTCTTAATGAGGACAAATCTAAATTTGTCCATTTCCATAAAAAGTAAGAAAATCTGTTTATAACTTATGTGAATATAAACTTTAATTTATCAGTATCAAAATAAACCATGTTTTTGATCATTGGGTGAAAGGGTTTCGGAGCTACATCAATTTAAAGTGGCTAATTTTATGAAAATACGATAAATTTAAATACTTTTAATTTAAACACTATGAAGTTCTGATACCTCAAACTTTGCACAAAGCATTGTATCACAGTTCTCTATGTACAAAAAAAGTTTCACTGTATTTAGAAATTTACTGTAAGGTCAATTTTCTCCATATTTCGGTCGATTTGAGATGGAATAGATCGTATATACTAGACTGTGATATTATACAAAAGTATGAAATATATTTCTACGTGAGGAAATTGTTTGAATTTGAGGCCAATCTTCGATATATCCCCACACCACACACAATTGACGTCTGATTTGAGTTTCGTTATGCGTTAATGAGGGGATAGCTAAGTAATATGAGGCTGATATAAATATGTGACAAGGTTAGTTAGTGGGGTAGTCGAATGAATATTTAAGTGATGTGAGGCCGAGAAATATGAAAAGGTTTCAATGTTTAATTACACTTTCTGTCCTATATGCAGCGTGGGGACATCGAAGTTTCGCCGAATTTAATGCATTTCCTTTATTCGCACATGCAAAAACGGTTAATTACACAATATTAAACGAAGAGATAGATATAAATGTCCATGCAAGATGTCCAATTAATATTATTTTTGTACAATAAGTGGTGGAGAATTCAATCTTACTTGCGAGCAAACTCGTGAGCTGAATAATCGGTCGGTCACGGCACCCTTGATCAGAATACTCCAGAAATTTGTAGGATTGCGCATTGTCGTGCAGTGAGAGTATTCTATGCAAAGAAAATGCCGGATATATTCTCTTTGTAAGTCGTGTTTCGTTGTAAGCATTATTGCGGAATGTTTGAGTCTCAACTTTAAGACACAATCATGGGAGTGGGACTTTGAAACGAACGGAAGAAGAACACTTCAAACAGGTAAATTAAAACTTTCTATAGGCCTACATGCTTGGTTTGCTATCCAATTACCAATTGTCATGTATGGCGGTCAGTAATTAAAGTCATTGTTGCCCAGTAGTTCCGAATTGTAAGCAAATTTTTTAATATTAGATGCAATCGCGTCGCTGTTATTCCTGACGTGGTTCCCCCTATTTGCTTACGTCCTAGGAACTTAGGGTATATTACGTGAACGATCACAAATATTATCAGAAAATGCAGGCTCTAAATTTCTAAATTTTATAAGAAAATGAACTCACAATTAGACAAAAATTACAAAGTACCACAACAAGAATTATTAGAACTTAAATATCCGATAAAAGTATAAAAAAAGATACTAATAATATTTTTTAGAATTCACTTTTTACTTAAAATTAAATTTTTCAAAATTTGAAAATTTTCACATATATTATTTCAGAACTCCACAATTATTAGAGATAGAATTCTGAAATTTTGTACACTGATTTAACATTCATTTATGCTAACGGTAGACAACAATAATGCCCATTTCTTTGAAAATATAAAAATTAGGTCACAAAACATTATTTAAATTTTAATATATTTTATATGGGACAAATAAAAAATTAATTGTATTAAAATAAAGAACTCTACATGTCTGAGAGTAGTCTACTTTTCAGAAATAAGTGTTTATTTTAATGTTATGGTCACCAAATGATGTAACTGCAGAATTTTTTTTTTGATACTTTGATAAAACTAGTTTGAAAAATATTATTGGTAACTTTTTAATACTTTTATCAGATATTTAAGTTCTAATAAGTCTTGTTGTGGTACCTTGTAATTTTTGTCCAATGTGAGTTCATTTCCTTATAAAATTTTAGAAATTTAGAGCCTGCATTTTCTGATAATATTTGTGGTCGTTCACGTACATATACCATTAAGAAGTGTAGACTCTATAAACACTGCTATAGGTATTATCTTCGCGCTCTCATGGTTAACATGCCGGCATCATACAATAACGTGGGGTGTGCTTTTAAAACATAATTTTGCCGACCGATTGTTGCTCTGTAGGTTTCACTCTAAGCGTCACGTTGTCACGTCTACTTCCTCGATAAGAATAAGCACTAGTTTGTTATATTGTTAAATGGCTATTATTACGGTAATATTATTATTATTATTATTATTATTATTATTATTATTATTATTATTATTATTATTATTATTATTATTTCATAAAAGAGTAAGTTGACATTCTTGACTCTTAATAATAACTCTTCAATAATAATTTTTAATCACGTACCTTAATGTTCGTCCTCAGGACAAGACATTGCAACCTCGGTTTTAGTCCACGTGGATTAGACAAGTAGGTGTCATTTAATAATGGAAGCAGCTTATTGGTTGCAATATTGAAATTGAGGCGAGTGATTGGAGCGGCGACATATGAAATTGAAAACAATAATGCAATTAAATTTCAAAGACCTGCCGAATGTTATGCACGAGGCCGCTCAAAGACCTGGCGAATGTTAACCATGAGAGCGCGGCGATAATAGGTATAATCGTTCGCCAATTTAGTTCTTTTGTTGCCGGTTGCGGTTAGCAGACGACGCTATTAGTAGCACCGTTAAACATTATCACGTACCCCTACATGGAAAGTATACCTGTGATTAATTTCGATAAAACAAACTCATTTTCACCAAAAATGTCGAATAGAATCTTGACCCAGAACTTTGTAAACACTGAAAGCAGGGCAAGGATTTCTATAAGAAAACAACCATTTATCCTTTCTCCTTTAACAGACAAAAATTGAATCTTCAGCTCTCGAGAAGCAAAATCGCTCCTTTCTTTAACTCGCAAACCAGTAAAGATTTTGAGTAACAGGCACTTTCTAATCATTTCTCTCACTTTCACTCCCCATCTAACGTGAAAAAAAAAGTTTGTCGCTTATCAACTTTTGAGCATATCAATGTCTTTTTTGAACGGAATACTACGAAGTTAGTTTTTTTCTCTCACTTTCCAAAAAAAAAAAAAAAAAAAAAAAAAAAAGAAAAGTGATCCTGAATTTTTTCCTATGTTTTCCCTAAACATTTGTCTATGAATCCTAAAAATTAAGCGCGATTGATTGACTCTCATAGAAGCTACGACATGATAATGTTTAATGATACGGTATAGCTAGTTTTCGTCTACTTTCTGCGAACTCCAACGAAAGAACCAAATGGCGGACGCTTATATCCAGTATTTATCGAGCCTTAGGAAGTGCATAACGTCATCAGGAGCGAATGACAAGACGCAGAAGTATAAATATAGCCGACCTGCATTGTGAATGGCTGCAGAAAATAAGAGCTACGCGAAATTAATTACGGAAAATAATATGAAGCATGCAATATTTCTCATAATATGCAGCTTTGATATAAAATAATGTTACATTAAACACTTTACTATTCAATTAATATTTGTATTAATTGTGGACGTAATTCCACGCCGCTCCGCTAGATGTCAGGTCCGCGATATTTCGCACTCACATCAATGCTGCTGGTATACAGCTGTCCGATATTATTATAGTAAGGTATTTGGTATAGGTTAATGCTTAATACGTATGGATATTTTCACTTTGAGCCACGACCCCACGAGTGGCGCTCGGAGCAATAACCGGAAGTCTTCAGAAATGGTTTTCACACTTACGTCTTATGATAAGAGCCTCTTATCTACATTAATTCCTGTTTTCTTACAAATCTCCACTCCAGTAAGTTAGAATAAGACATTTAGTTATTTCCTCATACCACATAGTAAAAAAAATGTAAAAAAAATGTAAAAAAATTGTACAAAATTGTAAAAATTGTAGAAAATTACTAAATTGTAAAACTATAAAAATTTGTAAAAATTGTAATTGTAATATTGTAAAATGTTGACTTGTTCCACATCTTAAAGCTTCATTGCTCATGTAAGATCTATGGAATAAAATAAATGAATGAATGAATGAATGAATGAATGAACATAGTGATGCGCGACACTGATAGTTCGTTAATTTTAAGTAAATAAATAAAAGTTGATTTCATTTATTTACTGTGTTGTAAGTTTAACTTAACAAGGTCTACCAACATCTGCGGTAAGGTTGTTAAAAAACACGATCGGCCAAAAATGCATATTTTGCAGTGGTGGCTCGTGGGGTATTGAATTAAGGGGGAGTGCATACAAAAATAAACCAAGCAACTTACTTTATTTAAAGATTAGTTCCATGCGCCTTATCTTGTAAGTTGTGTTGAAATGAGACAGGCTCATGTCAGTAGATTTACTGGCATTTGAAAGAATCCTGCAGACAAAATTCCGGCACACCGGCGACGCTGATATAACCCCTGCTGTTGCGAGTGCCGCTAAATAAACCATAATTTAATTTTTTATATGCAGATTTGAACTTTAGAAACATCTAACTGGCGATGTTGTAGTTGGTTGTATTATATATATATATATATATATATATATATATATATATATATATATATATATATATATATATACACACACATGATACATCAATAAATGAAAAAATAAATAACTGAGCCAGAAATTGAATTCAGGATCTTCAAGGGTACGCACCAGGGCGCTTGCCTCATTTATTGTGATGTTGTTAGATGTTTCAGATTCCATTATGGTTTGAAAACATTCTAGCAATGGCTCCTTCTTCTCATGAACAACATTTACTGTTCTTATTTTAAATCCATCTTGTTGCCCCAGCTGATGGAATTGTCTTTGAAACACATTAATCTAATACAGACTGTGTGGACATCGAGAGAAAAAAGCAGGGATACTGGATAAATCAGCAAAAAATATGCGAGCCTTTGTATTTTGTTTAGCGGCTCTTTCCATTATGAGATTCAACTGATGGGCACTTAATTTCACATTTCTCCTGAATTGTTAAGGTTCTGAACTGAATAGACTGTAAATATTGCACAGAATTAAACATTGTCGCACTGGTTATACTCACAACATTAAAGAAAATGTATTTAAAACTGCACGCTACTGACAAACTGCTGCAAATTTTGCAGCGCCTGGAAACTCTGGATTCATGGCAAGGGGTAGCAGGGGGAGGGGTAAAACTAACTCGTAAAGCATCTGAGACGAGACTGGCAGCTCCAGGGGAGGAAGTGGCTTCACCCGTAGTCCTTTTCTCTGGCTTCGCTCTGGCAGCACCAGGGGAGGAAGTGACTTCACTAACGATTGCGTGCATGTCATTGAGAGCGAAATTTAAAAAAAGATTCGAGCCGCTAAATAGAGACTGTATAATAAATGTATTTCACAACATAAAACGAGACAAGAGCCACAAATGTCTGGGGGTGCTGCAGCTCCGCAGCCCCTCTTCGAAAGCCGCCCCTGGTATTTTGCCATGTTATTTAGAAAGATTTTAAACAAAATAATTAACCGATTACTTATTATGAATTGAACTCCTTCATATTATTGGAGTAGCATTATTTCTTCATGGTCTAGTTGATATGCTGTGGAGGGGACCAGGGGAGCTTGAACGAGGGATTGAACAGAGATTTAGTCAAAACCCCTAGTTGCGTATCAATATAAAATATTCATATACTTATAGGTACTAGAATTGCTCATTAGTAGGTGGAAATCACATTCCAACAAAATCGTCCACACCTGCGGAGTAACGGTCAGCGCGTCTGGCCGCGAAACCAGGTGGCCCGGGTTCGAATCCCGGTCGGGGCAAGTTACCTGGTTGAGGTTTTTCCGGGGTTTTCCCTCAACCCAATACGAGCAAATGCTGGGTAACTTTCGGTGCTGGACCCCGGACTCATTTCACCGCCATTATCACCTTCATATCATTCAGACGCTAAATAACCTAGATGTTGATACAGCGTCGTAAAATAACCCAATAAAATGAAAATAAATCCAACAAAATCCCCTAAACAGGTGTTCCAGTCTAAATCGTTTTCCCGCTCCCATAAAGCGCAATACAGTTGACTTCCAAAATGTTACTGTCAAGATTTTACAAGTGAAGAAAAACACTCATGAGTATTACCAACTTACAGGTAACGTTCAGAAGTCAACTTTTTACTTAAAATCTGACAAAAGGCCGGGATTACGAGCGACATTCGTTTGCGTTACGTTACGTAACGTTGTACGTTGAACTTCTACCGAACGTTCAGAGGCTGTGTTTTATAATCGAGGTTCGTGACAACTATCATACTCTGCCGGACATAATGAGTACTGAAATGCACACGTCAGTCAGTCAGCTGTTTATGATAAACATTGAATTTTGTGGTAACTTTGTTTGAGACAAATAAAATAGGCCTACCGGTATTACAAAAATATTTTTCAACAGTATAATGTAGAATGACGATAATAATAATAATAATAATAATAATAATAATAATAATAATAATAATAAAACATTATACTAGGAAGACTGTTGTACCTTGAAACACTATTCACTTTTTTTTTTAATTTTGGGAAATGAAATTTTTTAAATAAAAAATGCTTGAAATAATTATTGAAGTTTCCTTTAGAATTTCCTGTATGTATTTCCAGATCTATTACGGAGGAAAAATAAAATAAAGAGATGTGTAATGTGTTCGAAGGTACAACAGGTTCATGTACCTCGGAACATACCCTCTTGTAAGTTGGGACACATGGAATATAGGTGGGAATATAGCTTTAAAAACTGACAATCATATTTAAAATATATTTCCCATCATAAACTATTTCTTGGTTTTGTGTTAGAAAACATATATCAATGAACGAAATATTTAGTTTTGGTACTAAAAAAATGTTTCGTCCACAGAACTCACACTTTGCAATAAATCAAACCGAAATTACGACCAGAGCTACTGAGCGATTTTCTCTACAATCTGTTTCAGTTTGAGTTTTCTAGATAGCAGCAAATATTAAAAAACCAAAAAATGTTCAAAGCTATACTATGCTGAAGGTACAACTCTCTTCCCTACTAAATAGCTGGACTAGTGCCAATTACGAATATATTATTTGTAGTAAAAGCCCCTTTATTCCGGGTTGAAATAAAATAACATATCTAAAATAATGTAAATAAATGATTAAAAAGATAAAAAATTAGTTCATCCCAGGCTCGAACCCGGGTCATCTACACCACAACCAGGCTCTTGGCGAATACGCTATGGTAATCTACCAAGTATAACTGTTGAATTAGGTGTTATGAATGCTTTTAACTTTGCTGCCTATAATGTTTAATTTTAAACTAATTTTGTTTTATGCCATATAGAGGAAATATATTCATGTGACGTGACATATTCAGTCAAAGATCGTTCCTCGTATTATATAATTTTTAAGTAATATTATTTTATTTAATATTTCAGTAGCAATATGGCGCATCTACAACGAAAGAAGAGGTGAAAATATATGAAGGGCTTCTGATTCGTGATTGGTTGACGTTCAGCTACGTTTCTTTGCGTTTGTGAAAGCTTGTCCTTGGCAATGTCGAATCAGCACCGTCATGCGTTCGTTCATTCTAACGTTGATCGTAATGAAATACACGGAGCTTGTATTTGTCGAACTTCAGCGTACTTCACCCAACGCAACGTAACGCAAACGACCTTCGATCGTAATGCCGACCTAAGTAAGGCTGGGATTTCGATCAAAGTTCGTTTGCGTTACGTTCATCCATACGTTGAACTTCTGCCGAACGTTCATAGGTCTTGTATTATGATCGACGTTCGTGACAACTATCACCCTCTGCCGGCCATAATGAGTACTGAAATCCACACGCCAGTCAGTCAGGTGTTTACGATATACATTGAATTTTATGGTAACTTTGTTTGAGACAACATAATTAATAAAATATCGGTTTTAGAAAAATATGTTACGACGGAATAATATAGAATGACGATAATTATTAAGTAGGTGGTAGTAATAATAATAATAATAATAATAATAATAATAATAATAATAATAATTACAATAACAATAACAATAATAATAACAATAACAGTAATAATAATAATAACAATAAAAATGGTAATAATAATAACAAAAAGAATAACAATAATAATATTAATAAAAATAACAAAAATAATAATAATAATAATAATAACAATAAAAATAATAATAATAACAATAATAATAATAATAATAACAATAAAAATAGTAATAATAATAATAACAATAACAATAAAAATAGTAATAATAATAATAACAATAACGATAATAATAACAATAACAAAAAGAATAACAATAATAATATTAATAAAAATAACAAAAATAATAATAATAATAATAATAATAATAACAGTAACAATAACAATAACAATAAAAATAGTAATAATAATAACAATAACAAAAAGAATAACAATAACAATAATAATAACAATAACAATAAAAATAGTAATAATAATAACAATAAAAATAACAATAATAATAACAATAACAATAAAAATAACAATAATAATAATATTAACAATAACAATAATAATAACAATAAAAATAGTAATAATAACTATAACAATAAAAATAGTAATAACAATAATAATAACAAGAATAACAATACGAATAAAAATAATAATAACAATAACAATAATAATAATAATAATAATAACAAAAAGAATAACAATAACAATAATAACAATAACAATAAAAATAACAATAATAATAACAATAACAATAAGAATAACAATAATAATAACAATAAGAATAACAATAATAATAACAAGAATAACAATACGAATAAAAATAATAACAATAACAATAGTAATAATAATAATAGTAAATAATAATAATAATAATAATAATAATAATAATAATAATCTAGACTACTGAATAGCTGGACTAGTGCGAATTACGGATATATTATTTATATTGGATACCCATCTTTATGTTCGGTTAAATTAAAATAAGGTATCTAAAATAATGCAAATAAATGATCAAAGTAATAAAAAAGTAAGTAGACCTCTTATTCGAACCTGGCTTCAATTACACCAAGGCCTTTGACTTTACCACTATGCTACAGAGAGCTATGCAATGAATTGGTTGAATTACGTGCTATGAATGCTTTCATGTTTGCTGCCTATTATGTTTCATTTTCAATTCATAAATATTAAAGAAAAATGTGTTTTATGTCATTTATTGTATATTCATATGATATGACACATTCGATCAAGAGGTCGTCCCTCCTACGTAATTTTAAATTAATATTATTTTATTTAATATTTCAGTAGCAATATGGCGCACTTACAACGAAAGAAGATGTAAAAACAAAAGGAAAGCGTCGCCACGGTTTTGATTGGTGATTGGATGACGTTCAACTTGAGTTTCTTTGCGTTTCTGGAAGCTAGACCTTGACAGTGTTGAATCAACGCCGTCCTGCTTTCTTTGATTCTGACGTTGACCATAATCAGATACGTAGAGCTGATATTTGTCAAACTTCAACGAACCGTAACACAAACGATCGTTGATCTTAACACTGGCCTAAAAAAATATTTTCTATACTTTTGTGTAATTTATAATTAGCTTGGAAGAATTTTGAGGTAAAATATATAGTAACAGCTGCTAATGCTTTTTCATCAACTCGCATTTTGAACATTAATGTCCATTTAATAATGACTTCTTTCAGTCATAATGGATATGATCAAGATGGAACCCAAGGTCGACCCATTGGACTTACAACCATATGGCGAAACAGATATAGAAGAAATTAAGTCTTTAATGGAGGTAAAGTTAAATGAGTTGCTATCTGTTTTCTTCACGAGATATTTAAGGGATAGCTTAAAAAATCTCTTAAATATGTCAGCAAACTATAATTATTACTGTACACTCTTATATCCAGTAATTGTAACGCCACTCTTACTGCTGTATGAACCAATCTATCGCCTCAAAGTAAAATAATACTAATAATAATAATAATAATAATAATAATAATAATAATAATAATTACTATAATAACTGATTGATCTGATTAACCTTACCAAAAGGATAGCTTTTAAATGGGTACCGGCCAATGGCAGTTGACAAATGAGGCTGGGCCTCAGTCACATTAAAAGTAGAATACTCTTATTGGAAGACATTTATAAATCGTAAAAATGGCGAAATGGACTAAGAGAGTTTTGGGATCACACTCTTTAATTGTTAATCCATATAGGTTGAAGTGACTCTGAAGGAATGTAAGAGCAATATTTGTGCAACATCATATAATCTATTTTAATCTATTTTACAAAGTTATATCAGGACTTTTTTTAGGTTTTATGCCACTTTAATATATTTGTACCGTGCATACATCTCAGTTTAACTTAGTCACATATGTTCAAGACCCAAAAATCCTCTAAACACAAGCGAAAGCATTCTTGTAAAGTTGTAAAGTAAATGTAAATATATGTAATGGATAAGTTAAAAGACAAAAAAGACATATATAAATTAAAGTAGTAAAGTTGTCTGGTGTCAGATTGCTTATAGTTTTTCGAAAGTGGCGAGAAACTTTGCAGAAATTCTTGGCACTTATTTTCATACAACTGTATAACATTGAACTCTGATGTTTTGGAGTCACTCATTCCTGATGTGCGTCTGTTCTCCAGGAAGGGAATGTGTTGGATCGGATAAAGATGGAATGTGTGGACCAGAGCTATGAGCTCACATCTCAGATAAACCTTGAAGAAAGTCCAGCGGCAATTCCTTTACCCACCGTGAAGTGTGAAGTGGAGGTGAGTTGGCCCAACTAATTCTGAGTTCAAAAAGCAGGACAAAACAAATGTTGTAGTGGAGCCATATGGTATCATGGTTTTTTGATGAATACGCTCATATTAAGCAGCAACATTAGCTTTAATCCTTTTATTATGTAAGTTTACTCAAAGGTAACTCTGTGGCCTTGAACACACTCGGAAAAGTAGTTTTGTATGTTACATCTTTCACTCCTGCTGATTTTTATTTGAAAGAAATTGAAATTTTGTGTGATATTGAGTCAGTCACTGGATAATCAAGTGGCATAGATTCAAAAGTGTGTAACCCAAAGTTTCAAAGTGACTGTTGTTTAGCTTTAGAAATTCAGTCAAGGAATACATTTAAATTGTTAACTCGTTGAAGGGTTTCTAAATGTTCAAGGTATTAAGTTTTACACCAAGTATATGTCAAGTGCTATTTTTTAATATAATTATATGTTCCTAAAAATTACATTACCTGAAAGTTTTCTAAATGTTCAAATTATTAGGTTTTATACCAAGTATATTCCAATGTCTTTCTTTAAATCCTTGATCACGTGATAGGACAAATAGATATGATTGAGACGAAATTCAAATAAAAACTGCTGAGCCATTTATACCCGAAATTGCGATAGAAAATCTGAAAAAGTAAACGTCTCCAGGTATCGATCAAATTCCAGCAGAATAAATTCAAGAGGATGGAAGCGCATTACCTAGCGATATTTATAAACTTGTACTTGCTATTTGGGAAAAGGAAATTGTACCAGAACAATGGAAGGAGTCCATTATCGTACCTATTTTTAAGAAGGGGGACAAGACTAACTGTAGTAACTTTCGACAAATGTCACTTTTGTTGACATCGTACAAAATTTTGTCCAATTTCTTTTGAGAAGATTAACACCATACGTAGATGAAATTATTGGGGATCATCAGTGCGATTTTAGGCGTAATAGATCGACCATTGATCAGATTTTTTGTATTCGACAGATATTGGAGAAAAAATGAGAGTATAAGGGTACAGTACATCAGTTATTCATAGATTTCAAAAAGGCATATGACTCGGTTAAGAGAGAAGTTTTATATGATATTCTTATTGAATTTGGTATTCCCAAGAAACTAGTTCGATTAATTAAAATGTGTCTCAGTGAAACGTACAGCAGAGTTCATATAGGTCAGTTTCTGTCAGATGCGTTTCCAATTCACTGCGGGCTAAAGCAAGGGGATGCAGTATCAGCTTAATTTTTTTAATTTGCTCTAGAGTATGCCATTAGGAAAGTCCAGGATAACAGAGAGGGTTTGGAATTGAACAGGTTACATCAGCTGCTTGTCTATGCGAATGACGTGAATATGTTAGTTAGTTAGTTAGTTAGTTTAGGTAGTTAGTTAGTTAGTTTAGGTAGTTAGTTAGTTTAGGTAGTTAGTTAGTTAGTTAGTTAAAATCACTGCTTGGAGTGATAGACATTAATGTCCGTACCATGAAAAAATGTTCAAATACCAGTTGAGCTGATGTGTGCATTACTTTTTTCTTTCAGGAAGACTCTTGTGATTTAGACACTTTAAAAAAGGAGCCTAAACTGGAGGTAACGGCAGATGAGGATATAGTCTTGACTGACAGGTGAGTGCAGCGTAAGGATCTTCACATTGTCCTTGCCTTCATTCCTTCTGTTAACACTAGGACATCCGGAATTAGTTATATACTTGCAATCGCCAATGTACATAGTCGTTTTGACTGCTTCTACTAGTATATACACAATACAGTGCTAAATAATAAAATAAACAACACTCAAGAGAAATGTATCAGTGAGATACTTTGTTATACTTATGCCACTTTAAACAGTATGTTTAAATTATTTTGTGCGAGATCGTGCGTATTTGCTTGGTTTTCACACAAAACCAATCTGCGATGAGTCTAAAATTCCACATTCAGTATTCCCAACCTAACACACAGAACAATTTCCCTCTTCTTACCGCTTAAGTGACATATTGATTTTACTCCGTTAGGCTTTTAACATATTATTTTTAGAGACGTTCAATATAGTAATAATTATAAATTGCAAACTTACCACTGCAATTTCACCTAAATTGCACTGTTAATTATTATTTTTAAATATTTGCAAAAATTAAGTAAACTCTACAACTTCACTAAAGTTACTGCATTCGTGATGCAAGTAACATTAAGGAAGCCGTTTGTTTTAAGTTCGCATTTATAGACTGGGGGGGGGGGGAAAAAGACAGACGTATATCACGGAGTATAGTAAACACAGAAAACATTTTAAAGCAACAATGTTGAAGATAGATATTTTTGTTTTGCAAATTTGCCGTCATTGAACAGAAACCAAGATGGAGATTTCATTGCAACTAATTAGAAATTCCTCTTTCAGGTATGTAATAAACGATCTTCGCTCTTGTAACGCATATTACTATTCCGAACAAGCGATCTGTGTCAAAATTAATTACATCGTTCTTTATAAATTATAGTGGTTACAATGTTCAGGCTCTTGTCCAAGCTATTCAACTTAAAACTAATTCTAAAACACACTCCATTAGGATTTTAAAATAATCTCAAGTAATTGTTTATATTAATTGTCGTTATTAAAGGTTGAAATATCGGGGAAGACATTCACTTGACATCCTTATATATACGTCTCTTTATTCTTTTCATAATGTATTGGAATATTCAATTCAATTCAATTCAATTTATTAAGCCATTAATCATACAGTGATAGGCTTCCTCACAGAAAACATACATTTGAAAATACACATATAATTGAAAACAGTAATTAGAATGAAAACACAAAACATTTTGAAACTCTAAAATTAATGAAAACACTTCACTCTTAATGTAATAATTGTAACTAAATGTAAATACGGTAACTTTATTTATTAAAAAACAATTTCGTATTAATTCATGTTAAGAAACTCATCTACAGAGTAGAAAGGATTAATTAAAAGCCAATTATAAAATCTAGCTTTGAAACTATTGGTTGGAAAATTGGGAAGCTTATTATATAATTTCATCACCATGACAGAAAAATTTGTACTAGTTTTATGTAATCTACAGTATGGAATATTAATTTGTTCACTATTTCTAATTTCATGATCATGTATATTGGCTATTAATGAGTAATTGTCTATATTTTGTGGAGTGTAAAGGACTAGGTCGTATATATATATATATAAATTTATGACAGTTAATATCTGTGATTGTTTGAAAAGAGGTCGACAATGTTCAAGATAGTTTGATTGACATAGAATTCTAATGACTTTCTTTTGCAAAATCAAGACACTCCCAATTTTGCTACCATTTCCCCAGAAAATTAAGGCATACCTAATTATCGACTGAAAGAACGAAAAGTAGGCACATCTTAAATAATTTTGAGAAACACAAGTCACTAATTTCTTTAATAAATATATAACTCTTGATAATTTTGTGCATATATATTCGATATGTTTTTCCCATGTTAAACTGGAGTCTATAAAAAGTCCTAGAAATTTGGTATAGAATTAACTTGTGTTGAAATACAGATACTTTACCAATCTTACCTACAATTTCACCAACTTCCTTCCACAATATTTCCTTTTTATGGATATGCCTGTATTTTTTGAACTCATATCGTATAGAACAGGACGACTGGAAACATGGTTACGGTAATTAAAGTTTCATAATTTATTTGTGAGAAATTGCTAAATACACAATATTTTGCAGCCATATTTGTGTTACCGTCATTTGCTTGTTTTCTAAATGAAGAGTCATCATCGCTGTCAATTTGAAGCCAAGTCAATCCAGAGCAAAGAATGACTGCACAGACCACTGTACTCCAAACAGAACGTTGTAAACAAACCAGTTCCATGTAGAGCTAATCGAGCGGTGTTGTTCGTTCGCTGATGATTGTCATACTGGAAACTTTAGAATATTATATATTATAATATATTACTTTACTCGATAAAATATACTTTTCTGTTTCTGGCAATAAGAAATCGTGCTTCTTACGTTACATGAAAACAGAGGAACCAGCCTATTCCTACCCATTCTCTAATGAGATCTGAGGAATTCGCCACAATTTCCTTGTGACAGTTACGATTCGTCACACGATTACAATTCATAACAATTACGATTCGTCACACGATTACAATTCGTAACAATTACGATTCGTCACACGATTACAATTCATAACAATTACGATTCGTCACACGATTACAATTCGTAACAATTACGATTCGTCACACGATTACAATTCATAACAATTACGATTCGTCACACGATTACAATTCGTAACAATTACGATTCGTCACACGATTACAATTCATAACAATTACGATTCGTCACACGATTACAATTCGTAACAATTACGATTCGTCACACGATTACAATTAATAACAATTACGATTCGTCACACGATTACAATTCGTAACAATTACGATTCGTCACGATTACAATTCATAACAATTACGATTCGTCACACGATTACAATTCGTAACAATTACGATTCGTCACACGATTACAATTCATAACAATTACGATTCGTCACACGATTACAATTCGTAACAATTACGATTCGTCACACGATTACAATTCATAACAATTACGATTCGTCACACGATTACAATTCGTAACAATTACGATTCGTCACACGATTACAATTAATAACAATTACGATTCGTCACACGATTACAATTCGTAACAATTACGATTCGTCACACGATTACAATTCATAACAATTACTATTCGTCACGATTACAATTCGTAACAATTACGATTCGTCACACGATTACAATTCGTAACAATTACGATTCGTCACACGATTATAGTTCGTAACAATTACGATTCGTCACGATTACAATTCATAACAATTACGATTCGTCACACGATTACAATTCGTAACAATTACGATTCGTCACACGATTACAATTCATAACAATTACGATTCGTCATACGATTACAATTCGTAACAATTACGATTCGTCACGATTACAATTCATAACAATTACGATTCGTCACACGATTACAATTCGTAACAATTACGATTCGTCACACGATTACAATTCATAACAATTACGATTCGTCACACGATTACAATTCGTAACAATTACGATTCGTCACACGATTACAATTCGTAACAATTACGATTCGTCACACGATTACAATTCATAACAATTACGATTCGTCACACGATTACAATTCGTAACAATTACGATTCGTCACACGATTACAATTCATAACAATTACGATTCGTCACACGATTACAATTCATAACAATTACGATTCGTCACACGATTACAATTCGTAACAATTACGATTCGTCACACGATTACAATTCATAACAATTACGATTCGTCACACGATTACAATTCATAACAATTACGATTCGTCACACGATTACAAATCGTAACAATTACGATTTGTCACACAATTACAATTCATAACAATTACGATTCGTCACACGATTACAATTCGTAACAATTACGATTCGTCACACGATTACAATTCATAACAATTACGATTCGTCACACGATTACAATTCATAACAATTACGATTCGTCACACAATTACAATTCATAACAATTACAATTCGTCACACAATTACAATTCATAACAATTACGATTCGTCACACGATTACAATTCGTAACAGTTACAGTGGGCTCACTAAAATTCGTCAAAATTTCGCCATATACCATACAGTAGCAGCTTATTTATCTTGCATTATGTATTTCCAATTTTTTTCTCACAATAATGTATTGCGTTTCTATAGTATTTTCAACTTATTCCTTCCACAATAATGTATTGTGTTTGTATATCATTTTGAACTTCTTCCTTTCCACATTAATGTATTTTGTTTCTATAGTATTTTAAACTTCTTGTTTTGCACAATAATATATTGATTTTATAGTATTTCCGAATTCTTCCTTTTTCATAATATTGTATTGTGTGTCTGTGAATTTTAGAATGCTTTCAAAAAAAGCATCGGAAATAAAACATTTTAAATATTGGATTATAATTCTACCCCATTTTCTCCTGGCTTCGTTGTCTCATGAGTGGTGCGTTAATGATATCACTTCTGAGATTGAGAACTGTCTCCGGACAGTTGACTAAACAACAATCTTATTTTTTAGATTGAAATTTGTGAGATCTGCATACCTATTATTTTCCATGATATTCAGTGCGAGTTGCAGAACAATTTTATCATGATCTACATGCGTGTTTATTGCTATTCAACCTTTTTGCCCATTGTTTGCATTGAAGGTCTGTTTTCTTCACAGCAATGAGAGTAATGTCTCATCAGAAGACGATTTTTCACTCGAAGAAAATGTAAATTGTCATAATAATCCTATAGACCGTGAGAAGCCAACCTGCGAAGTATCTGTTGATTTGAAGCGACAATCTCACAGCGATGGAATTGTGGGCTCAATTCACACTGGCACAGGACAGAGTTCAGTGAGCAGTGAACAAGTTTCAGGAAACTCCCAGTCTCTCAGTCGGCACGTGAAAGGCAAGAAGTCATTTAAATGTGATGTGTGTGGGAAGTGTTTCGTGGAATCGTCGAATTTTAGACGGCATTGGCTCTTACACACAGGCAAGAAACCGTTCAAATGCGATGTGTGTGGAAAGTGTTTCAGACAGACAGGGAATCTGAAAAGGCATTCTCGCTTACACACAGGCCAAAAGAATTTCAAATGCGAGATCTGTGGAAAGTATTTCTGGGAGTCGAGAGATTTGAAATCGCACATGATTGCCCACACAGAAGGCAGTGATTTCAAGTGCGATGTTTGTGGGGTCAGCTTTTCGCAAGCGGGTAATCTCAAAAGACACGCACTCTTGCACACTGGGGAGAGGCCATTTAAATGCGTTTTCTGTGGACAGTGTTTCAGACAGTCTAGCAATCTGAAGAAACATTCTCGCTTGCATTCAGGCGAGAAGACTTTCAAATGCGACATCTGCGGGAAGTGTTTCTGGGAGGCGAGAGACGTTAAAACTCATGAACGCATGCACACAGGTGACAAACCTTTCAAATGCGATGTTTGTGGACTGGGTTTTTCTCAGTCAGGACATCTGAACAGGCATGCCCGGTTGCACACGGGTCAAAGGCCTTTTGTGTGCGATGTTTGCGGGAAGTCTTTCTTGGATAAAGGAGATCTCGGTAAGCACACACGCTTGCACTCTGACGAAGAGCCGTTCAAATGCGATGTGTGTGGAAAGTGTCTGTCCTCGGCGAGCAGCTTGAGGGCTCATGCACACCAGCATACTGGCCAGAAGCCCTTCAGGTGCACTGTTTGTGGAAAGGGCTTCTCAGAGTGGAGGAATGTTAAGAAGCATTTACGTCTTCACACAGGCGAAAAGCCTTTCGGATGTGACGTGTGCGGAAAAACTTTCTCTATTTCCGGAGGGCTGAAACTGCATTCACGTATTCATACTGGTGAGAGGCCATTCAAATGCAACATCTGTGGGAAGTGCTTCTCGGCATCGGGTAGTCTCAGACGTCACATGCGCGTACATAAGACGTAACTTCACAAATTCTGGAGCTATTGTATATTTTTCTACAGACTCTTGGTTTTCTTTTCGCCAACTGATATGTAAAATTGCGATAGTGTTGTACTTAGTCCTTATTAATTTTTATGCTCGACCATACCGAAATGTAGTAATTATACACCTGGTCAAGTTCAGGTGTTCCACCAATCAGAAAATACCATTGTAGCAATATGAAAGCGCAAGTATCGATTATTCTCGGATATGCAATCGAAAGACATCAATAAATCACCAATGTTTGAAATGAAGTCAGTTCTGTTACTATAATAATCAGCGTTAATTGTAAATAATATTCCAATAAATTCAATTTGTCATCTCGTTTTTCAATGTCTAATTCAATTTCATTCAAACAAAATTCAATTTATCATCTCCTTTTTCAATGTCTAATTCAATTTCAAGGTTATATCAAGGTCAATGTCGACATTTGTTTCTCGGAAAAAATCAATACTTTCGCGTCTGCGCACATTTCACAATTTACTGCACAAGGTCAGCTCCGCTCCTCAGTCAGATAAGAATAATATGAATAGCCTACTTATGAATAATTTCAAGTTAGAAATATGATCGAGCATAAAAAGTCGTATGAAACTTGACTATAATGGCAATTAAGACGCTCGTATGAAAATTATGAACATATACATACTCGCGTCTTAATTACTACCATTATAGGCTCGTTGCATAATGTACTATATTCTATCTTGCTTTATTAGTTATGTTTTGTTTTTGTTATGCCCGAGCTTAAGAACGCCCTGTAGCATGATTTCCTGTGGAGTGTCAAATATGAACAGTCCAGGAACAGTGTCAGCAGAATACATTTTCTTAAGATGCTTAGCCAGCATTACAGCGCGGGCGGTAAATCACTGCCAGATAAAAGTATTCTTACGCCACGTATCACGCCTGGACTAATCACATTGGTTCAGTAGAACAAAGCATGCATTTTAATTGGTTCAATTAAATCACGCATTCTTCGAACTCTTTTCTTACGTGTAGTCTCATCAAAGCGACTTATCGCTATATTACACTGTATCGAATTAAATGTAAGAGATGTTTGATTAAGACGACATCTGTAAGCACGTGAAATCAAAACGGGTTTTAAGCCCATCTCACCTGCAGTGTTGCCAACTCAGAATTCCATTTACCGCTGCACAAGCTTAAAAAAACCGCTAAACTGTATTTGAGAAACTCCAGATTTTTCTTAACACATGACTTCCAAATTTGAAATACAAACTATACAGTTCTAGGAACTAGAGAATTTTATAAAAATGTAGACTAAATTATGGAAAGTGTCCATCACTTCATAGGCTCTATATTCTATGCAAAATCGTATGGACAATTAAATCTGAATATTTTGCATTCAATATCACCTTACATCATTTACACTGGGCTTTCGAACTATCACCGGCAACTTCTTCCACCCAGTCTTTCAACACATTATGTTTTTCTTTTCTTTACATATGGAGTTTTACGGGGCATTTTTCTTCAAAATTGAATGAAGTAGATCAAGAATATACTGGACACTTCGGAAACAATCACATTCACAGCCACACCAGTCGGTTCGAAATCTGATTTCACACTGAGCTGGAGACGTGCCTGCCAATAGTGAGTTTGGTTTTAAGTTTTAAGTATGTATGTGTTACATAAACTACAATGCGGAATGATAAATTTAATAATATGTAATATAAGACGACATTAAGATATATGGATCACATGAGGAAACAAACAGGAAGGCAGAAAGTAGGAAAGGTTGAAGAATGCTGGTTTTGCAGTGAAAGACCTGCCCAAGGGCAGAACACTATGAATGAATGAATCATAATATAGGTTATTATAAATGAAAACAATAATTCAGTTCATTATCTACTCCTCATAATTAAACATATCAATTTATTTACAAAAACAATGCCTATATGATTAGACTAAGAGTTTAACAAAAGTGGCTACCTTATTTGTACAATAATGGGTGAGGTAGGAAATGGACATGGTTGTGCGAAATCGAGTTATCATAAAACATTGATATTTTATACTCGCACAATGAAAAATTGTGATAATACTATATTAATCTCTGGTTTATGATTAAATATCATCTGCCTTTGTCGGAATCATCAAAATATGCCAAATAAATAGCTAGCCGCTGACGGTAAAATTCTGTAGCTGAGCATAGTCCTAAAAACACCAGATTTAGCTACAAAACCGCAGACTTGGCAACTCTGCTCACCTGGTGGATGGCGTGGTCGGTACCCCGGTGGGGAAACCGATAAGGAAGCATAAAAAGTGTTGGTGAGGAGATTTTGGGAGGTAGTTGAGACGGAGAGGAATAATTGGGGGTCTTTTTGGTGAAGAAGCAGAGGATGGCGTCATGGTGTCAGCTTCAGCACAAGAAATATCTTGTAAGAAACTTATATGTTGTAAATACTTAATAAATCAAGTAGAGTTTTCATTTGTAATCAATTCAGACTAAGTTTAGTAACCATGTAGTTTTCCTATAGTATCCTGAGAGCTCCAGCTCTTCAGTAAAATCGTTTCCATTATTGAGTAAAATGGTGGTGAGAGAAATCCTGATGAATGTGAGCAGGAGACGAACACAGTTGTCATCCGTTCGGCAAGTCATTCGACTTAAGTGATGGTCGCATAAAATTTCAATATTTACTTCCTAATGAACCTTTAAAATTTGTTTCATTTGCACATATTGTAGTCACCGCCTGCTCGAACGCATCTTGTGACTGGTTATACTGCAGCCACTAATCAAACATGTGAAATGAACAGAAAAAAATTTCCTCTAGATGCCAAGTCCTAATGGCATTGAAGTCGCTTGTGAATATAGATTCTATGCTCTATGTTTATATAGAGAGGCATCGAGAAGTTACCGTACTTTTCAGGGGACGTGTCTGTTGAGCGAATGTTGTTACTAGGGTTGGATTACTACACTTGTTATTTGTAACTCCACTCGTCAACTAAACACCCCGTACACTTCCCACTGTCTGCGCCCTCCATCCCCACCACTCGCGAATTTTAGGTGCGATAACTTTTCTCTACCTCTCTCCTGTAATATAATTATTATGTAATTAAAATACGACTTTGTTTCGCGACTCTAATAGCTTCGTTAATAGAACAAGACAAGAGGAAATACAAGACGTGCATAATTTAAAATATGAAAGCCAATGAGTTGCTCAGTTAGATTAGCCCCCTGTGTGACAGAATTAAAAAGTTTCCAAACTAACTATCAGTAGGACATGTTATGGAACTTGTAAGGTTAATTAATTATTTTTAATATATAAACTGCAGGATCATATGCTACCAGTTTTTGGTGATTTACAAAAAAATATAGATTAACTTTTCAGATAGGGATTTTTGCAGCTAAACAATTCAGTAAAAAATGAACTGGTGCCTCAGGAAGTTACAGGTTTAGTACTTTCCAAGAAAAGGGTTTCTCCGTGGAAGAAAACAGAAACACTTTTTCTGTGCAGAACTTCCCTACATTATTAAGTTTTGTATTGTATTTATTAACATTCCATAGTATTCATGCATTGTTTCACAGCTAGAATATGGAACAAGTCAAAAAACTTAATACTATTATAAAGTCTTAAATTATAGTCACAGTCTAGATGAAATATATACAGACGAGATTTACAATACAGTCTACTAGTACAACACATAGTTTTAGTATCAATTTCATGAAGTAATTAATTATGTTGTATTAAGTTGCACAGTTGGTTCTATCCGAAAATATTGAACCTCTTTTTAATCACATACCATATTGTCTGTAATCCAAGGGCTGCTGTACGAATATATATTTTTTTCATTATGATATAGATATATTTATAATTGTTAAATTTTATGAATCCCAACACGCTCGAAATAAAAAATATTGATTTAATAGAACAAATGGACTGTAATAACTTTTCCTTCTGTAATAACCAGGAGAGATATTATTTCAATGTACAGATTTTACCATTGAAATCCTTATGCAGCATGCTGCAGTTCACCATTGTATATTCCATATATCTTCTTTGAGAGCTGGTGTAGTATTATTTTACTTTTGTAATAGTGGAGACAAGACCCAGTTGAAAGACTCCTGTGGTCTACTTTACTTCAGCTAATGAAGGAGAAAAAAGAAGGGCTGTTCTTCGGACTGCAATATTCTTGCACTCGGATTTCCTGTCTGTTCTTCACAAAACAAATAGCCCATACTATATCTTACATCATATGTACAGATTTGCTTTCAGCGCATTAACTTATGCCAAACATGGCGATTTATTATTGGTAACGTCACTATTACTTTTTATATTATTATTATTATTATTATTATTATTATTATTATTATTAGCCCTATCATTATCATTATTATTTACTACTGCTACTGCTACTTCATGGAATGAAGCTTTCCTTTTTTATAGTATGAAAGTAATACAATCTGAGATTTGTGTCATATTCAGCTATTATTAAACACATTTATTGAAAGTAATTCCAAAAAGAACAAATATCCTGTGATGCTGTGGTCTATGATAGTTGAATCCATTGCTTAGAATTGTGGAAACTAAGTTTTGAGAAAGTAGTTTCTTTTGTATGGATCAGTGTATAAAGTGAAATAGAATGGCCTAAATTAGAAAAGTATGGAGAGGTGAACAAAATTTTGAAAGACTATAAAATAACATTCATGAAATTTTTGATGAGTGTATTGCTCAATCAAATAACAGAGCAATAAAAGTCAGATTGGAACTCAAAATGAGAAAATGTAATATTAACAATTTTAGGAAAACAGCTTTCTGTGTTCGGCATTTATTAAAAAAAAAGTTCTAATTCATAACATATTAAGTTTGTGGAATTATCCTGCAACATCTGCTCCAGTTGAAAGGATTTTCTGTATCATAGGGAAGACTTCTAGTGCCTACTGTAAAATTTCATTTGAAGTTGTCTTGCGGCGAATTTTATATGATTAAACTGACAAACAAATTATTAAAAGTGTCATGTCCACAGAGAAGTAGCAGACATTCAACTTTAGACTCTTGTTTTTTATTTTTGTGGTCGGTGAGTGTTCTTCCTTATTTTGAGAAAGTGTTATTGTTTCAATGTAATTTATATTGACATATTAAGAAACTAATTATTGAAAATTTATAAATTGACCAGAGATTACCTAAACGACGAGTAGGCCAATCAGATCGGACAGGGAAGTGTCCTGGAATTCTACTAGATAACTGTGTAAGTGTCCTTGCTTTGGATGAGAAAAATATAATAATAATACTACAAATTGTTGAATCATTGAGGACGACGAAGAATAAATCAATATATTTAATAATTAAATGAATTTATTTTTATTTATTTTAGTAGGTTATTTTACGACGCTTTATGAACATCTTAAGTTATTTAGCGTCTGAATGAGATGAAGGTGATAATGCCGGTGAAATGAGTCCGGGGTCCAGCACCGAAAGTTACCCAGCATTTGCTCATATTGGGTTCAGGGAAAACCCCGGATAAAACCTCAACCAAGTAACTTGCCCCAACCGGGAATCGAACCCGGGCCACCTGGTTTCGTGGCCAGACGCGCTAACCGTTAATCCACAGGTGTGGACAATTAAATGAAAATTGAACGAATTTAATTATTTTGTTTTTTTTTTTTTTGCTTGTAATTTAAAAATGACACAGTGAAAACTGTCGTTTTTTTTTTCTCGCTAAGCTTTGGGTAACTGCCACTTTAAAAATAATGGATAGATCTAGCTATAAAATTGCTTAGTTCGCATCGCTCGCTTTTTTCAGGAACGGGAGAGTAGGTCTACTACTGTCGCCACATTCACGGCAACCTTGATCTCGTTTGCTCGTGTGAGTTCAGGGAGAGGAAAAAGTTTTCATTTTCGTAGGTTATATGTGTATATCCATTTTCATTTCGTAGAATTGCAATTCTGGAAGAGGTAAGTTGCAGTTTTTACTTTTAAACTATAAAAGTCAACATAGGCTTTAGTCTATAATATAATTATCATTGTGTGTTGATTAGGGTATGGGGCCTTTCCATTACACTATTACTTCCACTTTGCGGAACTATAGGCTCTAATATCAAACGAGGAGGAAACGAATTGCCCACTGTAACCCATTATCTTTTGCCTTCATTGCCTCATGAGTGATATTTTATTTGTGTCACGCGATTTCAACCTGTCTCTGATAGTTCACTGACCAGTAAACAAAATCAGACTATGTTTAAACGTATTTATTATAGGGCCTATTGGTTTTTTTCTGTCAGTGGGTAGGTATACCAGCGCACCAACTTGTCCGCCTGTCCGTTCTTTCGGGAGGGTTGCATTATCCAGTTAGCTAAAATATTTGTGTCATTATGCTGCATATTTTCTCTAACAGGGATTATAAAGAATGGACACTTAGCGAATTTTCCTGTGTTTTGTTTCTCTGTGCGCCGGCGTTTAGTTTCACTTTGAAGCGCTAGAGGTTAGTGTAATCGAGCACACGCTAAGATAATAAGAGTATTAATTTTATAGAGAACCTCTTTTGGGAGAGTGTTTGAATCTATATCCCATCATCATGTAGGTGATCGCAAATGAGTAAAAAATTGGGTATACATTTCGAAACTTATGCTGTTTTAAACAATAGTGAAGAAATGTGTTGCTGTGACTGTACTGAGGGTCATTGCATCGCTAGTGCAAGAAAGAAATTTCACCCTCTACCTGAAAAAGCCTCCAGTCAGCACTGTCGGAAGGTGTACTTACCGCTATTTCTTTGCATGAATGGATTTTAACGCTCAATACATTCCTGTCCCTTCTGTAAAATTTAGTCAGATGGGAAAGCGGAAATCTTCCGTCCATATGTGTAAAATTACATTAGTGTTGCTCCTAGCAGTGTATCAAGTGAAGTTATCTGTAGTTACTTAAATTGCATAGAAAATGTTATTCATAATAGCAGTACAAACATATGACAGACACCAATCATACTTTTTTTTTCTTATGAAATGAGCTCCTATATGTATTTTGTACTGTAACAATATAATATGTTTCCCATGAAGTGGCGTCTAAATTGTACTCCCCATTTGATAAATCATTTCCCTTCTATAGCTCTGTTCCGTTTATAACGCTTTAAGGCCATAGTCCCTTGACGAGCGTATTAACGGAATTATACTGTACATACATAATTTTTATCCATGACCATAACGAAAAACATGCCTTTACAAAATAATGTTGCGTTTATAAAGTAGGCTTTTATTCAACATTACTTTATTCCTCTAGTGAGATAAAGACTTTACCTCACAGTTTCCATTCAACTATTACTCAAGAAGTTAATATATTAGTTACTAGATGTCACTACATCTACTTCTTTATTACCATTTCTTAAATATAGATACACTCAATCTCCTTCTCTTTTCTCTGTCTACTAAGTCGTAATTTGTGAATTGCATCCATATCTAATATCTAATATATATATATATATATATATATATATATATCTTACTTACTTACAAATGGCTTTTAAGGAACCCGAAGGTTCATTGCCGCCCTCACATAAGCCCGCCAGCGGTCCCTAGCCTGTGCAAGATTAATCCAGTCTCTATCATCATACCCAACCTCCCTCAAATCCATTTTAATATTATCCTCCCATCTACGTCTCGGCCTCCCTAAAGGTCTTTTTCCCTCCGGTCTCCCAACTAACACTCTGTATGCTTTTCTGGATTCGCCCATACGTTCTACATATAATATAATATAATATAATATATATAATATAATATATATATATATATATATATATATATATTTTATTTTAAATTAAGGCGTGGAGACTTGAACCTGCGAAGTTGGGTTTATAGGATTTTAAAACAACACGCGTTAGTCAACTGAGCTAAACAGACACGATGATTAATTATGTTTTAATAATCGTCTTATGTTTACAGAAGTAAAATGTCAAATTATTTTAGTCATTTTAGTCCCGTGAACACTTCTAAATAATCCCTGAAACTTCATAAAGATTAAAATACACGTTTTAAATGAATATATATATATATATATATATATATTATATATAGGTATATAATTAATTATAATTTGTTATTTATCCAACACCTTAGATACCATTCTTCACTATTCATGGCCTCCTACATCATGACCTACCTAGTTCACGTATCGATTCTAAAATCCATGCCATGATATGTGATTATATGAGGACTTATTTTCAACACATTTTCTTTCATAAAACATAATTTTTCGTTATGGTCATGGATAAAATTACGTATGGTACTTGTGAGCGTGATCTTTATTGCGCTCGTGTGATTTAAGCACGAGGCGTCAGCCTCGTGCTTAAATCTTTCCACTCGCGCAATAAAGATGCACTTACCTCACAAGTACCATAAATAACTATTATTGCACAGAAACATATGACTAGACAATGTGATTATTTTCAAACAGATATTAACCACCACTAATATTAAATGTATTGTTTCTCTGCTTTAGGATATACTTTCTTTAGTGAAAATAAATACACTAGGCTCTAAATTTTTCATCGTAGTAACAACTGTACTAAATGTTTTCCTAACTGTCGTGTAAGCAATTAGTTTCCGACGTGTTAAAAAAATTGAGAAGTAGTAGTTCATATTCATTTGTAATAAGTAGCCTTGTAACTTTGGACCGATAGGGAGCGTTACGTAGTTTCAAGTTGACTATGCGTTCACCAGTCTGTACTCTAGCATGCATAATCAGTGTACCTGCTGAATAATAATGTTGCAGGTTAAAGGTTCACAGGAGCATATATTTACAGCGGGATTTGGTAAGTGTTTAAAGTGAATGACAGGAACATTACACGTAAAATATGTAATACAAACAAACGAGGTGACAAGCGATATTATATACAGAGACATTGTAGCACAAGAAAATAAAGGAGGAAACTCAAACCCACGAATAATTCTATGATAGTTATTCTGCACATAACGAAAGGTACGTAAAAATATATCTCTGTAATGCTATGTAACGTATATTTACTTTTAGAGTTGCCGAGATTTCTTTATGTTCACCTTGTTATTCCCGTAATCGATCGCAGAACCAAGTCAATGTCCTCGTACTAGCTCACGTCCTCGACCTATGTACCCTGCTACAGTCAACTTGAGTAATCGGTCTCCAACACTAGAAACATAGTAATAAGTGTTTGTCAACTGCTCTGTTTCTTTAAATCGTTTTTAAATTGTTACAAAACACTTTTTTCAGTTGTGATGGATGTGATCAAGATGGAACCTGAGGTTGATCCATTGGACTTACAGCCGTATGATAACTCATACAAAACAGGAGAGAATGAGGCTTTACCAGAGGTAAACTTAAAAGTTTTATTGTATTTTTTTCCTTCTTTTTTTTTTTTTGTCTAACAGTGGAAGTGCATATTTAGTAGACTAAATTGCTAATCCGTAATTATCTGTGTAGTATAATGCCCCTTGATTTGGATTGGCAACATCAGTTGCGCGTTGATTCGTGTCTGAAGATAGGAAACAATTTTCACGTGAAGTTTCGCTAGTCTATGGGAATGGTGCTCACCCTACATCGTGATAGAGCAGTACAGGCGTTAAGTAATCTGGCCTCAGAATTGAACTCGAAAATTCACGTAATCAGTGTCTGGCCACACATCTATAATCTTTTCGCTGTAAGAAAAATCCTAATGTAAACAATAGCACGTGACTGAAGTGAGGCTTCATTGGCCGCTGTTTGGCACCATAGATTCTCAGTTCGTGTTCCCGCCTACTGTTGTACATTCTGTTTCATGTTAAACATTTCCCGTTACTCGTCACGTAGGCCTAACCTCACTACTATGCATTCGTTTGCTTAGGAAACATTTACTTTATAATTACTGTAATTGAAACTCACATAACTTATTATATACATTGAAGACAATTTGTTTTTCTCCACTTTTGAGAAGGTTTCCACTCTCATGTTTAATAACCACACACACCGAGGATGCAGAATTATAGTTCAGTACCACGTGCTTACGTGAACTACTACGAGCTCCATTGAAGCCAGCTTGTTATAAGAACAGACTACCTCGGTATTACTGTTGGTATTCATCCGCGTTCATATTACGTAACAAAATATAACAGTAGCTTTACTTTTACATAGCGTTTTACATATGAGTGATTATGTTTCATCGTATTTAACAACTAGAATTCATTTTTTTATTTTCAAATAATGCAAGATTATGGTTTCCAGATAAGAACTATATTTTCCTGCGTCATGTGAGTGTTTCGACTGCGAGCCAATCACGTGTATGACAGCAACGTGCTTATGTTTACGTTAGGATTCTTCTTACAGCAAAAACAGTATACAGTACTTGTTTTCTACCTTTGCTGCGGGTAAGTTGCTATTAGGCCAACTATCAGCTGATTGGCCTTAGTACTGTTTTGAATTTTGCGCCAGGGATTATTTTATCTACAAAATGATATTTCCGCGATATACACAGGTTTCTTCAACAAAAGATCCAGTAAGTTTCCAAATGCCCGGGTCCAAACATATCCACCATCTATGTCCTTTTTCATGCTTCTTCATGTGGGTTTCCTCAGCTCCTCCTGCCAGATGGCTTCCATTTCAAAACTTATTTTTTTAATTTGGTTTCTATGCTTCACATCACATGCCCATACTATCTTCACTTGTAACTATCTCCTATTGTAATAATATTTCTCACTTTATCTCGTCTTGAAATTATTGTAATAATTATTCGGTAATTGTAAATATGCGATGGAAACTATGATGAAAGATGGCGTGACTCCAACCAAAATATGAATGTTTTCTTCAAGTAAAATTGTACATTTATTTACTTACCACTGGCAACCTTAATTTTTCTGGTACCTTTCACTTTTAGTTAAATAATTGGTGTTATATATAATCAACATTGGAATAGTTTTCAAAATTGGTATATAAATTAAGTTGGTTCCCACTTAGAATTTAGGTTTTATGTTATTCAAAATACTTTCTTTAAAAGAGGATTTATAGGAGATCCTGAATTAAATAAATCTTAATGTCTCGCTTAGGAGAATAATACATAACATAAGTCGCTTTAAAATGTTTCCAACAGGTTTTATTCTAAACAGAATATTGATGGGACTGATATTATGAGTTTTAAAATAAGAATGCGTTTTATGTTGGCGATGCCTCAATCGTACTAATATAATGAAGTGAAAACAAGTGACTTTTGAGTTTATTTGAAGTGCTCTTGCACAACAAACACAGATATTCTTTTCACATTGTTTTTATACACATATCATTGAATTCTGTGAGAGACATATAAGCGTTTATCAATTTTAATATTTAAAGGTAGAGCCTTTGTGTGTTTCTGTAAAGTAATCTCGACTCCCGGACATTTTCCCGAGTAGCCTACCTATTCTCCCGAAGGACTCCCTACCGAATACAATTTCCCGAATGATTTTTCCCGAAAACAAATTTCCCGACACAAAAACAATCCCGAATAATGCAAATCAAGCTTTCAGGTATAACTCCCTGTACAGTTTATTTGTATATCTTCGAGGGAAAAATTGTTCCGTGGCCGGGCATCGAACCCGGGACCTTTTGTTAAACGTAGCAACGCTCTACCAACTGCGCTACTCGATAACTCTACCAGACACCGATGCAATTTTTCTCGGTTGAGAAGCTTTTGTCATCTAGTCTGGTGTCAAAAAATCTGAAAGTTAGAATTTATAAAACAGTTATATTACCGGATGTTCTGTATGGTTGTGAAACTTGGACTCTCAGTTTGAGAGAGGAACAGAGATTGAGGGTGTTTGAGAATAAGGTTCTTATGAAAATATTTGGGACTAAGAGGGATGAAGCTACAGGAGAATGGAGAAAGTTACACAATGCAGAGCTGCACGCATTGTATCCCTCACCTGACATAATTAGGAATATTAAATCCAGACTTTTGAGATGAGCAGGGCATGTAGCACGTATGGGCGAATCCAGAAATGCATATAGAGTGTTAGTTGGGAGGCCGGAGAGAAAAAGACCTTTTGGGGAGGCTGAGACGTAGATGGGAAGATAATATTAAAATGGATTTGAGGGAGGTGGGGTATGATGGTAGAGACTGGATTAATCTTGCTCAGGATAGGGACCGATGGCGGGCTTATGTGAGGGCGGCAATGAACCTCCGCGTTCTTTAAAAGCCAGTATGTAAGTAAGTAAGTATATCCACAGACGTCAAAGTGGGCTGACAACCGTCAAGCAACCAACATTGAGTGTACACTAAATCTGTGTGACTTAAATTGTGGTTTTCTCTTAACGAACAGTGACGTGTGTTATGCAAGTCAAGCTTTCAGGTATAACTCAGTTGAAATTGTGTTTACGATATTGGATAAACTGGTAGATCTTTTTGTCTTTGCCTTCTTATAGATTTCTTTAATTGTTCGCATTCCTGTTGCAGTGTTAAAACACGTGAAGGAGTTCTTGTATCTAAATGAAGTTATTTCTAGCAATGCCTTTATGTTCTATAGGAAAAAAAATTATCGAAACTGGAAGTGGTAGGCTTGAAGACAGAATGCCTGGACCACAGCTGTGATGTGACATCCCAGAAGAATATTGAAGACACACAGGTCCCTGTTAGCTTTGCTGTGATGAAATGTGAAGGTGAAGACACTCCAATGTCTGGCAGCTCTCCTGTGTTCAAGTCTGAAGTTGAAGTAAGTGGTCACTATCAGTCTTCAGGTATACTAGCAGTGCATTTTGAAGTATATCAGGGCCACTAATTAATTTAGAATATATAGTTGAATCGCACTTTTTAAAAGGAACTAAGTCAAAATTTGCTACTTTTCAGGAGAGCATCAAAACATTTTTTCATGCACATATAGCATAATCAGATATTTAAGACTTACATTATATAAAGATAATATGGGATTGAATTTAATGATAACAAACTTTTTAAGAAAATTTTGTGCTACAATGGTATACATAAATTTATAAATTTGAGACTTAGTTCCTTTCTTCACTGGAAATTTTTTTTGAAAGAACAAAATAAATAGATTAAGTTAACAACATTTATTCAACGCAGATCTACATGTATTTTGATTAAATTGACATATTAGAAATTTTAATAGTACATTATGCAATGAGCCTATAATGATAGTAATTAAGAATCGAGTATGGATATTTATGAAAAGAGCGCAAGCGAGTTTCATAATTTTCATACGATCTTCTTAATTACCATTATAGGCGAGTTTCATACGACTTTTTATGCTCGACCATATTTCTAACTTGAAATTACCGGTATTCAGATGTATACATTTTATTTGTATCTGACAAGATCGGAAGTGACCTTGTTCTAGGTCGTGAATTGTGAGATGTGCGCAGACGCGAAAGTATTGATTTTTTCCGAGGAACAATAATGTCATTGACCTTGACATAGTCCCGTTAAACTTGATAATACTACAATATTATAACCTTGATTATTGAATTCGACATTGAAAAACGAGATGACAAATTGAATTTATTTGAATATTATTTACAATTAACGCTAATTATTATAGTAACAGAACATAACCTTCTGCGACATTATTGGATTTCCAGCCTCCGTGACTTTTCGCTAATTCTCTTTCGATTGCATATCCGAGAATAATCGATACTTGCGGATTTATAAGGGTACAAAGCTGACTTGTCATTGGCTGAACACATGTAAGCTGAGTTATCATTGGCTGAAGACCTGTACTTTAATGAGTATGTGTACTTTAATGACATGCATTAAAGGACTGCTACCAGGTGTATAATTAGTACATTTCAGCATGGTCGAGCATAAAATAATATTATGAATCAAAAAATTAATTCAAAATGGACATGTTTCATAAAAAAATCAACACATGTGAAATGACTAGAGGGTCTCATTCATGGTGCGCCAGGACCTGTTTAGTAGAATATGAAAATATTTCTTCGTTAAATGCTTCAGCATTTTTAACACTGACGTACTTCATTAGTATCTTAAGGTCTTCAATCTTTTGAGCATTGATGGGAACTTTTTCTTCTGGATATGCCTTTGTTAGTTCAGTGTCAAACTCGTAAATTCCCCTTTCTCAAGGTGAAACCTATCGCTAATATAACTCTTGATATATGGGTGACCTTCTACAACGCCAGGGCTATCTGAGCTGTATGTGAATTTCTTTCATACAGAGGGTGTGAAATGAATCTTTCCCCTCACGAGCATTCTTTGAAGTTTCTTCCGATATGGTATTCTTTTTGAAATTTTAGGCCACCACATATCAAAGTTACTGATCAGTTTTCAGAGTCCACTGTGTACGGTTATTTCTATATATTCTTTTATTGTATACACCCTATCGGCCCCTGTTATCGCTTTTCTGAAAACCCCAAAATCCCTATCATAAGGGAGAAATGAGTGACCTCGATCAGGAAAATAATGTTTTATAGTTTTGAATCTTCCAGAAGCTGCCAGACCAAGACGAAACCTAACTATTGTATGATTTTTTTTTTTTTTTTTTTTGGCCTGGGCAGCTATCTGAGAACATATTATGTATGTTTTCATCAAAATAGTATTTAAAAAACGAACAAACATCATTGGATCCCTTTCGAACCTGTCCTTCGTAATACACGTACAGCACACATTGGTTGGATTTAAGATCATGAATGGAAAATATATTAATCTACAATTGCCTCATATAGAAGACTTATTTGAACTGGTAATTGGGGGAAGGGCAGATTATGCTAACAACGTTCATCATCTCTTTGAATTTTAGGGATCATTTTAGTCAAATTACTGTCTCATGTATTGACGCACACAACTTTCTCTGTTATAAAAATATTCTAAGAATAAAATAATAATGATTATCTAAACAACTTATTACCAGTACTTTACACTTACCTATATAAACATTCATTCATTGTTGTCTCTATACACACGTGTTTCGTAAGCAAGTCTAACAAAATACCAAAATTTAATGTAGCATAACAGAGTTACAAAGAATGTGTTGTCATATTATTTTCTATGTCCAAACGGTGAAGAAACGCACTAACTTTCTGACTTAGTTCTTTTCTTTACCGTAGTACAAACATCACAGTGATGTTAGAGACACATGGAAAGGTCTGACGAAGTTCATTTCTTCGCCAATCAGTGTGTCTTGGAAGTAGTAATCATTTGGATAATAAAAACAAGAATGGCAAATTTTGACTTAGTTCCTTTCTAAAAAGTGCGATTCAATTAATTGTTTTCATTTTTTCGATATATCCTGAACTTACACTGCCTTCAATTTAGATTTCAAATAAGCTAGTAATTCGCAAAGATATTTCTGGTAAGGATCAGACAATAATCTTAAAAGAAAGGAGAAACTTATTCTTCCTAGGAAGAGAATTTCATTGTAACTTTTCAGTGTATGGGCAACTAAAGCTCTCTTCAATATCTAGTAATTTCTTTCAGGAATATGCGTTCGATCTGGATAGATTTCAGCAGGCACAGAAAGTGGAAGTATCTTCAGAAGGGGATGAAGTGTTGACTGAGAGGTGAGTGTATTTTGCTGGTTATGTTTTTCCAGTCTCACAGCTTCATTTAATGATGACTTAGGAAAAATTTTATAATATATAGCACAGCTTTTTTCTAGTATTATTGTTTGGTTATTCAGATTGACTCCTGAAAATATATTGATACTGAAACTACATACGATTCCCTAAAATCATTACCGTTACAACAAACATACTATTATCTGTTCATTTCGAGGTGGCGGATGAAGGTCGCGTACAAGTATTTGAAGCTGTTCACGTGCCTTTTCTGCCTCATTTAGAATTCACAATTGTGTGCAACAATCAGCTCGTTCTCATATAATTTGTCACATAGCATTTTCAATTGTTTGCTTCCAAATTTTCAAAACTTACTGTTAAAATTTTGTGCTACATATGTCAGTCAGTTATTGTCGGGTGACAGAAGGTATAAGATCGGTTAGCTAGAATGCCTAAATTCAGTAAACCATTGAAAAGTAAACTTCATGCTTACGTCAGTGAATTTGGTGCCCATGTGTTTTCAATCGATGGAACAGTTTTGTTATGTAAGGTTTTTGGGAAGACTGTTAATCACGAAAAATATACTTTATGAGTCCACATGTGTCACCTACGAAGTAAATATGTGAGGTATGGTTATATAATTTAAATTTATTGCTAAAATACTCCGTGTCCTGCTTAGAAGGATCGAAAAATAAGTGCTAATTTAAAATATTGTGACAGCGACGTGAGATTCGAACTCACGACCAGCGTCCCGCAAGAAAGCAGATCGCGCGGGGACGTCGCGCGGAGGAGAGAAGTAAGGGGAAAGGGCCTACGCGGCGAGAGAGTGGAGAGAGAGTGCGCGCGCATCTGGTGCTGGTAGAGAGGAGAGGGCTCTGGATTTTTCTGGAGTGCCATCTCTAGAGACGCGTGGAACTTTCGAGGCTACGTCGCTGTGGTTATAAATTACGGACGCGAAGGAACGACAGATAGAGTTTTCAGTTGATTAGTCAGCCAGTCAGTGAGAAAGCCAGAGCAAGCAAGCCAGTCTTGTGTACCAGAGTTCGACTCGAGTGTGCGTCCGCAACTGTGTCAGCATCCGAAGGCCTGAGTTCGAGTGCAGTGGACCGCAGTTGGAGGGACCTGAGTTCGAGTGCAGTGGACCGCAGTTGGAGGGACCCGAGTTCGAGTACAGTGGACTGTCTCTGAAGGTCTGTGGTTCGAGATACTGTGAACTCGAGTGACTGAGCTAGAAGAACTGTGAACTGAGAACTGATAGTTCTGATATGTAAATAGTGCTCTGTAAATATTAGTTAATATTAACAGTTCATTGTTGTTCGTACCAGTCCAAGTAAATCGTCATTGTCGTCGGTGGAGTGCTATAACGAATACTGTGTTGAGTGAAAATCCAATTGTTGACGAGAGCGTTTAAGGCGAATTGTAGAAAGGAATTATTGTTGGAAGAATAAAATTCCATTGTTGTGAGTTAAATAAATTTACAATATAAATTATGGTTTTATAACATAACTTTTGTACATTTTGATGTAAAAACTCTCCGAGTTTCGGGGATCGGTAAATGCAAGTCGTTGTTTGCGCCTCGAGCTACCCTGAAGACATTTAAAAGCACTCAACCTTCTGCCAAGTGTTCCATAACATTTGTGGAGTGATTAGCGCAGCTGCATTTATAATGCGTTGTCTCAGTTTTTAAACTGTCAACTGTGCTGCCTTGGTACACAACATTCGTCATAAAGCCCCTGAAAGAGGTCAATTGGCTTCAAGTCGGGTGACCTAGGTGGCCATGCAAGGATTCTCATTGTTGCTGAAAAACCTAAACTGGGAGAGTTGATAACAACAAAAGTTCTGCACATGTCCAGATACACATTACATTTCCTTTGATTGTCGCCTCGATGAAGGAGAATGGTCCAATGACAGAATGTTCTACAGATTGCCGTCAGTATTGTTTCCACGATAAACGTTAATGCGCACGCGCATGAACATGGAACTGTTTTTGAACCGTTGGTGCATAAACTTGGACAGATTATGTACCTCGTCAGATGTAAATCAAAACGATATCTTCATCTGATTTTAATTAGTGAGCATTTATTTCTCGATTCCTCTAAGCGGGACATGATGTAGATATGTCTTTTTAAAATGTATGCCATTTTCAAAGATTATTGTGCCTTTTCTACGTTTTTATTGCCTTTTTTCCTGCCTATGTTAACTGTTATAGATGCCTAAACATACGAGCGCTGGTAATAAATAATGTATTCATACTTCTTGGAGTATATAGATGCCAAGATTCATCGCTGTCTGTATCAGATGGATCTGAGTCTTTATTTTAAAAATGACCATTGTTAGAACAGCTCTGAATATAAGAAGTATTTTCACTTCGTCTTAAGTGGATGCCATTTTGATGAGCGTTATGGCCATGTATCTCTGTGGTCATCAGCACAGTAAACCCTCGGACTACCGTCTCTTACCCACGGATAAGACTTTGCACTATCATACACCCTTGGCTGCTGGTGAGTATGCTTTCTATCTCCCTTCAGCACGTGGTGAATATTCTGAGACACTTCTTACCCATCATCCATTTCACCACTGATGTATCTTCTCAGAATATGACAAGGTAAATAGCTGTCACATGTCAGTTGCTGGCATCTAATGTAGAAACAAACTTGTTCAGCTGTATTTAAAGAGGGAAGTTTAAATAATAAATTGGAACAATCAATCAAACTCCTGTATCTCCTCATGAGAAGCATAGGGCAATCACAAAGTGCCTCCATCGGACCCTATTTGTAGCCAACTTCTTCACTTCGCTCCATGTTTTCCCCTCCCTAGCAATTTCCTCCAAAACTGTTCTCTTCCATGTATTTTTTGGCCTTCCTCTTGTTCTACTACCCTGGGGGTTCCAATCCAAAGCCATTCTTTCCACTGCTCCATCTCCTTTCCTGATTGTGTGCCCTGTCCAATTCGACTCTCTTCTTTTGATTTCTATTGTGATTTCTTTCAGATTTGTTATCTTCCATAGTTCTGACTTTGTGTTTATATCTGGCGATCTAATTTTTAAAATTCTTCGTAAACATCTATTAACAAAGTTTGCAGTTTATTTTGTATAATTTTACTTGTTTTTCATGTGTCACAGCCATATATTAAAATTGATTTCACGTTACTGTTAAAGATTTTAATTTTTGTAGATCTAGATATAATAAAAGATTTCCATATTGAATACAACTGGACAAATGTACTATTTGCATTTTTTATTCGGTATTTTACATCCTCAAAGACGCCACCATCCTTGTCAATTATACTACCCAAACATTTAAATTCTTCAACAGTATCAATGTTATTATTATTTATTATAACTTTATCTGTCTTTTTACTATTTAATCTTATTTCTTTAGTTTTCTTTACGTTTATTTGCATATGAGCCCCTTTTATTACTTTCAATAAAGTATTAACTTTATTCTGCATGTCACCAAAACTATGGGAGAGCAAACACATTTCATCAGCGAAATCGTGATCCTCCAAGGTATCGTTTAATCCCCAGCTTATACCTCTTCTAACATTGCCAACAGACCTTTCCATAATAATCAAAAATATGATCGGAGAGAGAATACAACCCTGTTTCACTCCGCATGTAGTTGTTATATTGTCTGACAGCATACCTTTGTGTATTACATTACAAGTATAGTTTTCATATATAAGTTTAATTAGTCTACAAATTTTTCCTGGTATACCAAATTTTGTTATTGTTTTCCATATATAACCTCTATTAAGCGAGTCAAACGCTTTTTCAAAATCGATAAATAGTAAATATAAGGTACTTTTCCATTCATTGCATTGTTCACAGATTATTCTTGAGGTATTAATTTGATCAACACATGATCTGTTTGTGCGAAATCCTAAATTGGAACAGGAATCTTAAAAACGATAAAATTATTGCTTATGACTATCTCTCGCAGGCCTTTGAATTGTCTGGTATTGGAATGTTGTGGTGACTGATAATTCTTTATGTTTATTCCAGCGTTATGGATACTGACAATAGTGTGTTACAAGAATACACCGGAATTGATGGTGGAGAAGACAAATGGACACAGTGTGGTAGTCACAGACCAGATGGTTCAGATATTACTAATTTAAGCAGTAATTCTATCAAGTGTGATAGATGCAACGAGGTTTTTGTAAAGCCGGAATCTCTGAAACTTCATTTCCGTACACACAGAACCAAAAAATTATTCAAATGCGATATCTGTGGGAAGTGTTTCTCAAATTCGTCAGTTCTAATCAGGCATTCACGCGTGCACACAGGGGAGAGGCCTTTCAAATGCGACGTATGTGGCAAGTGTTTCTCAGTATCGTCAGTTTTATACAGACATGCACGCATACATACAGGCGAAAAGGCATTCAAGTGCGACGCGTGTGGCAAGCTTTTCTCACAATCGGGAAATCTGAAGAGTCACTCCCGCTTACATACGGGCGATAGACCGTTCACGTGCGATCTTTGTGGAAAGTGTTTCTCACAATCACCTGTTTTAAAGAGGCATTCTCGAATACATACAGGCGAACGGCCATTTAAATGCGATGTTTGTGAAAAGTGTTTCACAGATTCCGGCCACCTTAAAATTCACTCAAGGATACACTCTGGCGAGAAACCATTTCAATGCAATGAATGTGGAATGGATTTTTCAATGAAGGCAAGTTTAAAAAGGCATGAACGCATACACACGCAAGAAAAGCCCTTCAAATGCGATGTCTGTGGAAAATGTTTTTCAGAATCATTCGTGTTAAACAGACATGCACTGACACACAGAAACGAAAAGCCCTTCAAATGCGAGATCTGTGGAAAGTGTTTCTCACAATCAGGCGCCCTCAAGAATCATTCCCACGTTCACACGGGCGAGACTCCTTTTAAATGTAATGAATGTTCCATGTCTTTTTCAGTGAAGGCTGTTTTGAAGAGACATGTACAAAAACATATAGGCGAAAGGCCATTCAAATGCCATGTTTGTGGGGAGCGTTTCTTAGATTTGAGTAAACTCAAGGTTCACTCCCGCGTACACACGGTCGAGAGACTAATTATATGAGATGAACGTGGAATTATGCAGAATTGAGAAGTTTACAAATCATACAGTGCTACACACAACCTCAAGGACTTTCAAATGTAATATCTCATGGAAAATATTTTACGTGTAAGGATCATCTGTTATTCCTAAGGAGGGAACAATGTGACGACCACGTGAGATTCGATCTCACGACCGACGGAGGAGAGGCTAAGTCGGCCGTGTTTTGAGCGGGTTGCGCGCGCATCTGCCTCCTGGGGCATGGCTACACGCGTTGAAGGAGGGGAGCAGCAGCGTGCGAGATGATTCGAGAATGGACACACGCGTCGAAATATCGCGAACTATCCAGAACTCGTACTTTCTCGCAACGATAGTTTAGCTATAAATGAAGAAACGCGAGCGAACTTGAACAGTTTTCAGTTTATTCAGCCATTCAGTGCGTAAGCCAGTGAACAGAGCAAGCCAGCCAGTCTTGTGTACCGGAGTTCGACTTGAGTGTGCGTCCGCAACTGTGTCAGCATCCGAAGGCCTGAGTTCGAGTTAGAGTTAAAACGTTAAAAATGTTACTACTTTTAAAAAAGGGTACCGGTAATGTACCTTTATGACAGATGGGCTCCATTTCAACATCGGAATGGTAGCCTTTGAACTATTGCTCCTCCAGTCGGTATTGATTTCCGGCGTTTGCTTTCGTCAGTGTTGGGATTGGGGGTGTGTTGCTGTTATGGTGGGGGAGGGTTGTCTCTATGTCGTATATTATGAGGTCGAGTAATGGACGTGTATTACATTGTAGTTGTGTATTAAGTATATGCTGTCGAAATGTTATTGTATGTTGTAGATTTCATATTGTTGTAATATGTTTAACTGTGGACTTTTTGTGGACATCAAATTACGCAGACCATATTGCTAACAGCAATCACGACAACAATAACGTATGGAAATACTATAAATTTTACTTAGTCTTACGTTAAAAAAGGCATATACCTTCGACAGACGACCCGTTTCAACGCTATGTCACGTCATCTTCAGTGTCACTTGAACCACTGGCGATCTTGACTCTATGATGTGCATTTGTCGATGGTAGGGGTGGGGATGTGTTGCTCTTATGGTGGGGGCTGGTTGTTTGTGTGTTATGACGTATTATGACGTGGAATAATGTGTGTATATTGAACTGCAATTGTGTGTTAAGTATATATTGTGGGTATGTTATTGTATTCTTATATATTTCGTACTGTTCTAGGATGTTTAATTGTGAACTTTTTGGTGTGATGTGTAAAATTTCCATAGGTGTGATGTGTAAAATTTCCATATATTTTCTATATTATTGTAGTCATGATTATTGTTGATAATGTGGTCTGCATAATTTGATGTGATGTATGGTTTGGTTATAGCTTTAATATGTTCATTATATCTTGTGGGAAAGGATCTTCCTGTCTGTCCTATGTAAAAATGTGGGCAACTATCGCATTTTAATTTGTAAACTCTAGTTGAATTATATTTATTTGAAAAATGCACATCATAGAGTCGAGATCACCAGAGGTTCAAGAGACACTGAAGATGACGTGACATAGCGTTGAAACGGGCCGTCTGTTGAGGGTATATGCCTTTTTTTTAACAATTTTACACTTTTTTAACGTAAGACTAAGTAAATTTTATAGTTTTAACAAAGTGTTAACGAGAACTTTAATCAATGAATAATGGAAATATTACACATCACACCAAAGGTCCAGAATTAAACATATTGGAACAATACGAAATATACAAGCACAGAATAACATACCCACAGGATATACTTAATACGCAATTACAATTCAATACACATACATTATTCGGTATCATAATACACGACATACAAATAACTATCCCCCACCATAAGAGCAACACACCCCACCCCAATCACTGACGAAAGCAAACGGCGGAAATGAAGACCAGCTAGAATAGCTGTAGTTTGAAGGACATGAAACCGGTCTTGAAACGGGGCCCGTCTCTGTTAAAGGTACATTACCGGTTTTTTTTTTTTAATTGTTGTAACTCTAGAACGTTTTACACAGAGTGATTTATATAGAACTAACTTACTTATTTACTGGCTTTTAAGGAACCCGGAGGTTCATTGCCGCCCTCACATAAGTCCGCCATTGGTCCCTATCCTGAGTAAGATTAATCCATTCTCTATCATCGTATCCCACCTCCCTGAAATCCATTTTAATATTATCTTCCCATATACGTCTCGGCTTCCCTAAAGGTATATAGAATTAACACATTTCTTTATTCCAAAACATACGATGCTAGCCACAATTTTTTACACCTCAAATGTAGAGTATCTTCAGGAGATTACTAACCTCTATAGCAAATGTTGAAACTTCTTTATTTATTTGGCTGGAAATTCACTTAATGACCAGTCTTTAACCACAGTCTACTATATACAGTCACGAAGCTTGAGTTTTGAGGGTGCTAGAAACAATAGACTCTGACGGTACTATTTTGCATTGCCTGTAATGAGGCGATATTAGAGATCCTAGTGGTAAGCAACTATCTAATGTTTGCATATTTACTACGTATTGAGCTTCGCGACTGTATATAGAAGACTGTGCTTTAACGTCAAATCAAGCACGACTTTTGATTTCTTGTCACGAGATGCGCAGATGTTTATTCTTTATTTCCTTATTTTTGGCATCTGTTTTCGACATTTTGTTTTAGTCACTGAAAATGCAGTACACATTAAATCAACGGCTCTTCCTTGTGAAGCAATACTGGATTACGAATTCAATGACAGCTACTCAAAGAGAACTTGGTGTTCGTAATCCCCTCCAAAGAAACACGACACTGGGACTGGTAAACAAATTGGAAACAACTGGATCTCTAAAAGAATAATAATTTCGATGACAATAAATATACAGAATATTATTGCCATTCTTGCAGTCTTGTGACCAGGGGTGAGCCGTTTTGCCGACACCTTCCACTATCCCAAGACGTCGTGAATCATGTGGATGCGACATCAGACAGAAACGCTAACAGAATACAGAAATATACAGACACACTAAAACACACCCTAATCAAATTATCAACACTCAGATCAATTTCAGAACACACACACTATTTGACACAACTCTTCATCACACGAACGCACTCGCACAACAAGCAGCGAAGTTGAGATGACGCCGAGACACAGAAGGCTCTGAGGATGGTGTCAAGTAGCACCGAAACAGCTGTAAGCCGCACATGCTTACATAAGTAACACGAGTAAGATCGCCATTTAATCAATTATGAAAATAATACCAAAAAAGAACAAGTATCCTGTGATGTTATGATTATGATAGTTGAATCCAGTGCTTAGAATTGTGGAAACTAAGCTTTGGCAAAGTAGGCTATGTTCTTTTGTATGGATTAGTGTATAAAATGAAATAGAATGGCCTAAATTAGAAAAGTATGGAGAGGTGAACAAAATTTTGAAAGACTCTATGAAATAACATTCATGAAATTTTTGATGAGGATGATGCAGACCAATAAAAGTCAGATTGGAACTCAAAATCAGAAAATGTAAGAGTAACAATTTTAGGAAAACGGCTTTTTGTGTTCGGCATTTATTCTAAAAAAAGTTCTCATTCATAACATATTTAAGTTTGTGGAATTTGCCTGCTAATCTGCTGCAGTTGAAAGGATTTTCTGTATCATAGGGAAGACTTCTAGTGCCTACAATTCCATTCGAAGTTTTCGTGCATCGAATTTTATATAAATAAACTGACAAACAGAGAAGTAGCAGGCATTCAACTTTAGACTCTTCTCTTCTATTTTTGTGGTTGGTGAGTGTTCTTTCTTATTTTGAGAAAGGGTTATTGTTTCAATGTAATTGATATTGGCATATTAACAAGATAATTATTGAAAATTTATAAATTGACCACAGATTACCTTAATGACGATTAGGTCAATCAGATCGGACAGGGAAGTGTCCTGGATTTATACTAGATAACTATGTAAATATCCTTGTTTTGGATGAGAAAAATATGACAATAATACGGTTCTACAAATTGTTGAATCATTGAAGAATAAAGTAATATATTCAGTAATTGAACGAATTTATTTTTATTTATTGTAGTAGGTTATTTTACGACCCTTTATCAACAGTTTAGTTTATTTAGCGTCTGAAGAGATGAAGGTGATAATGGCAGTGAAATGAGTCCGGGGTCCACCACCGAAAGTTACCCAGCATTTGCTCGTATTGGGTTGAGGGAAAACCCCGGAAAAAAACGTCAACAAAGTAACTTGCCCCGACCGGGAATCGAACCCGGGCCACCTGGTTTCGCCGCTAGACGCACTAACCGTTACTCCACAGGTGTGGACAATTAAATGGAAATTGAACAAATTTAATTAATTTGTTTTGTTTTGTGTTTTTTTTTTTTTTTTTTTGCTTGTAATTTAAAAATGACAGTGAAAACTGAAAATGGCTAGGAATCCCACTAGTAGTTTTTTTTTTTTTTTTTTTTTTTCCGCTAAGCTTTGGGTAACTGCCACTTTAAAAATGATGGCTAGATCTAACTATAAAATTACTTAGTTCGCATCGCTCGCTTTTTTCAGCAAGGGGAGAGTAGGCCTACTACTGTCGCCACATTCACGGCAGCTATGATCTCGTTTGCTCGTGTGAGTTCAGGGAGAGGAAATAGTTTTCACTGTCGTAGGCTATGTGTGTATTTCCATTTTCATTTCCTAGAGTTACAATTCTGGAAGAGGTAAGTTGAAATTTTTACTTTTAAACTATAAAAGTCGACATAGGCTTTAGTCTGTAATATAATAATTATCATTGTGTGTTGATTAGCGTATAGGGCCTTTTCATTACACTATTACGTTTCACTTTGCGGAACTATAGGCCCTAATATCAAACGAGGAGGAAACGAACTTTTCATTCATTCATTCATTTACAGTATTTTATTCCATAGATCTTACATGAGCAATGAAGCTTTAAGATGTGGAACAAGTCAAAATTTTACAATATTACAATTACAATTTTTACAAATTTTTATAGTTTTACAATTTAGTAATTTTCTACAATTTTGTGCAATTTGTTACAATATTTTGGCGAGATGTAGTGAGATGAGGTGAGGTCCGAGGATTCGCCAAAATACTACCTGGCATTTGCCTTTAGGTTGGTAGTGGAGTAAAATCAGTGAAGCCTGTTGGGTGGCGTTCTTTCTATGTGCTGTAGTCAATTAGATCTTGGACTTTGAATTCTTTCTGCCAGGTTAAAAATATTTAATTCTGTACTGATCTCTTCATTATGTTTCTTGTCTAATAATGCATAGCCTGCTACTGAACGTACGAACTTCATTTCAGCTCCTCTGTTCTTCTTTTATTTGATCTGTTAAGTGTCCAATTTTCGCAGGCGTATATCAGCATTGTTTCATTTAGCGGTGTGGATTTTAGTGTTTTGTTTTTCAACGTTCTCCTTATTGTTCCGCACATGTTATAAAATCTATTTAATTTTATGTTTATATCGTTCTTTTGACAGTAAGATACGTTGAATCCTAGATAATTGAAGTTATTTACCTGCTCTATTAATTTTTTATTAATCATTATTTTGCATCTTTTATGATTTGTACCTTCCAAAGCCCTTGCTTTGGTTTTCTTCTCAGAAATACTCATATTATATTCACTTGCGAGTTCATTCAGTTTATGAGCAGCAACTTGTAATTCGTCCTCAGTGTTATTAAAAATTACTTGATCGTCTGAGAACCTAGTAATAAGCGTTTCTCAACCGCTCTGTTTCTTTAAATCATTTTCAATTGTTACAAAACACTTTTTTCAGTTGCGATGGATGTGATCAAGATGGAACCTGAGGTTGATCCACTGGACTTACAGCTGCATGATAACTCATACAAAACAGGAGAGAATGAGGCTTTACCAGAGGTAAACTGAAAAGTCTTATTGTGTTTTTTTCCTTCTTTTTTTTGTGTAACAGAGGTAGAAGTGCATATTTTCCATTTCATATTTACTAGGCTAAATTGCTAATCCGTAATTAACTGTGTAGTATAATGCGCCTTGATTTGGATTGGCAATATAAATAGCGCGTGGATTTGTGTCTGAATATAGGAAACAATTTTCACATGAAGTTTCGCTAGTCTATGGGAATGGTGCTCACCCTGCATCATGATAGAGCAATACAGGCCTTAAGTAATCTGGCCTCAGAATACAACTCGAAAATTCACGTAATCAATGTGCTGGCCACACATCTATAATCTTTTCACTGTAAGAAAAATCCTAATATAAACAATAGCACGCGACTGAAGTGAGGCTTCATTGGCCGCTGTTTGGCGCCATAGATTCTCAGTACGTGTTCCCGCCTACTGTTGTACATTCTGTTTCATGTTAAACATTTCCCGTTACTCGTCAAGTAGGCCTAACCTCACTACTATGCATTCGTTTGCTTAGGAAACATTTACTTTATAATTACTGTAATTAAAACTCACATAACTTATTACACGCTATACATTAAGGACTATTTGTTTTTCTCCACTTTTGAGAGGGTTTCCACTCTTATGTTTAATAACCACACACACCGAGGATGCAGAAATTATACTTCGGTACCACGTGATTACTTGAACAACTACGAGCTCAAGTGACGCCAGTTTGTTACAAGAACAGACTACCTCGATATGACGTTGGTATTCATCCGCGTTCATAGTACATAAAATATAAAACTAGCTTTTCTTTTACATAGCGTTATACATATGAGTGATTATGTTTCATCGTATTTAACAACTAGAATTCAATTTTTTATATTCAAATAATACAAGATTATAGTTTCCAGATAAGAACTATATTTTCCTGCGTCATGTGAGTGTTTCGATGGGAGCCAATCTCGTGTATGTTAGCAACGTGGTTATGTTTACATTAGGATTTTTCTTACAGTGAACACAGTATACGGTACTGGTTGGAGGATTTTCTACCTTTGCTGCGGGTAAGTTGCTATTAGGCCAACTGTCAGCTGATTGGCCTTAGTACTGTTTTGAATTTTGCGCCATGGATTAATTTATCTACAAAATGATATTTCCGTCATATACACAGGTTTCTTCAACCAAAAGATACTGTATGTTTCCAAATGCCTGGGTCCAAAGACCTTCTGGGGAGGCTGAGACGTAGATGGGAAGATAATATTAAAATGTATTTGAGGGAGGTGGGATATGTTGGTAGGGACTGGATTAATCTTGCTCAGGATAGGGATCAAGTTCCTGTATCTAAATAAAGTTATTTCTAGTGATGCCTTTATGTTCTATAGGAAAAAAAATTATCGAAACTGCAAGTGGTAGGCTTGAAGACAGAATGCCTGGACCACAGCAGTGATTTCATATCCCAGATGAACGTTGAAGAGACACAGGTCCCTGTTAGCTTTGCTGTGATGAAATGTGAAGGTGAAGACACTCTAATGTCTGTCAGCTCTCCTGTGTTGAAGTCTGAAGTTGATGTAAGTGAATCGCAATGTGTCTACAGGTATACTAGCAGCGGATTTTGAAGTATATCTGGGCCATTAACTAATTTAGAATATAATTAATCGTTTTCATTTTTTCCATATATCCTGAACTTACACTGCTTTCAATTCAGATTTAAAAAAAAAAAACTAGTAATTCGCAAAAATATTTCTGGTAAGGATCAGACATTATTCTCAAAAGAAAGGAGAAACTTATTCTTCCTAGGAAGAGAATTTCATTGTAACTTTTCAGTGTATAGCTCTCTTCAATATCTAATAATTTCTTTCAGGAATATGCATTCGATCTGGATAGATTTCAGCAGGCACAGAAAGTGGAAGTCTCTTCAGAAGAGGATGAAGTGTTGACTGAGAGGTGAGTGTATTTTGCTGGTTATGTTTTTCCAGTCTCACAGCGTCATTTAATGATGACGTAGGATAAATTTTATAATATATAGCACAGCTATTTTCTAGTATTATTGTTCGGTTATTCAGGTTGACTCCTGAAAATATTTTGATATTGAAACTACATACGATTCACTAAAATCATTACCGTGACAAGAAACATACTATTATCTGCTCATTTCGAGGTGGCGGATGAAGGTGGCGTGCAAGTATTTGAAGCTGTTCACGTGCCTTTTCTGCCTCATTTAGAATTCGCAATTGTGTGCAATAATCAGCTCGTTCTCATATAATTTGTCACATAGCATTTTCAATTGTTTGCTTCCAAATTTTCAAAACTTACTGTTACAATTTTGTGCTACATATGTCAGTCAGTTATTGTCGGGTGACAGAAGGTATAAGATCGGTTAGCTAGAATGCCTAAATTCAGTAAACCATTGAAAAGTAAACTTCATGCTTACGTCAGTGAATTTGGTGCCCATGTGTTCTCAACCAACGGAACAGTTTTGTTATGTAAGGTTTGTGGGAAGACAGTTAATCACAAAACATGTATTTTATGAGTCCACATGTGTCACCTACGATGTAAATATGTGAGTTATGCTGATATAATTTAAATTTACAACATGTAAAAAGTCTCCGAGTTTCGGAGATTGGTAAATGCAAGTCGATGTTTGCGCCTCGAGCTACCCTGAAGACATCTAAAAGCACTCAACCTTCTGCCAAATGTTGCATAACATTTGTGGAGTGATTAGCGCAGCTGCATTTATAATGCGTTGTCTCAGTTTTTCAACTGTGTCAACTATACCAAGTTGGTACACAACATTCGTCATAAAGCCCCTGAAGGAGGTCAATTGGCTTCAAGTCGCGTGACCTTGGTGGCCATGCAAGGATTCTCATTGTTGCTGAAAAACCTAAACTGGGGGAGTTGATAACAACAAAAGTTCTGCACATGTCCATATACACATTACATTTCCTTTGATTGTCGCCTCGATGAAGGAGAATGGTCCAATGACAGAATGTTCTATTGATTGCCGTCAGTATTGTTTCCACGATAAACGTTAGTGCGCACGCGCATGAACATGCAACTGTTTTTGAACCATTGGTGCATAAAGTTGGACAGATTATGTACCTCGTCAGATGTAAATCAAAACGATATCTTCATCTGATTTTAATTAGTGAGCATTTTTTTCTCGATTCCTCTAAGCGGGACAATATATAGGTGCCAAGATTCATCGCTGTCTGTATCAGATGGATCTGAGTCTTTATTTTATTATTATTCTAATTAGTATTAGTAGTAGTAGGTTTATTTTGCCTGGCAGAGTTAAAGCCATGAGGCCCTCTCTTCCACTCAACCAGGTTTCAGTAATATACATGAAATACAATTAGATTACAAGACAACACAAAAGAAAATACCTTAGAAATTACATAAAATGTAGTAGAAAATTACAATGTCAAGATTGGTTACATAATATAAAATTACAAATAGTCAGGATCATTTACATAATATATAAAATAAAGTAGAAAATTACACTTAATCAAAATCAGTTACATAACATAAGGGGAATATACACATTCACACACACAAACACACAATTTATGAGACCTGAAAGGCTCGAGTTAAATTCGACGATTGATTCACTCGATATATATGTTATACAGTTAATATACTAATAGGAGAATACATGTGGGTTACAAGACATAAAATGTTGATTAGCAGAGTCGTACTAAATGGCATACAAATACAAATGATTAAGTAATATATCAAGATAATAAAATAAAGAAAAGAAAAAAGAAGATGAAGAGAGAGGAGAAAAAAATAAGTTGGTCATTTAAGACTTTTTAGAAACTTCCGCAAGAGTCTATTTCTGTTCATCAAAAACATTTCTCTTTTTTTGTAATAGAAATGTACTGTTACTATGTGTGGAATTTCCCGAGAATATTATTACAAAACTCATTACCGAGTGGAAGTATGCAAAGTATATTGATTTTATAATTGTCTGGTATTGGAATGTTGTGGAGACTGATAATCCTTTATGTTAATTCCAGCATTATGGATGTTGAGAATAGTGTGTTACAAGAATACACCGGAATTGATGGTGAAGAAGACAAATTGACACAGTGTGGTAGTCACAGACCAGATGGTTCAGATATTACTAATTTAAGCAGTAATTCTATCAAGTGTAATATATGCAACGAGGTTTTTATAAAGCCAGAATCTCTGAATCTTCATTTCCGTATACACAGAACCAAAAAATCATATAAATGCGATATCTGTGGGAAGTGTTTCTCAAATTCGTCAGTTCTAATCAGACATACACGGGTTCACACAGGGGAAAGGCCTTTCAAATGCGACGTGTGTGGAAAGTGTTTCTCAGTATCGTCAGTTTTATACAGACATGCACGCATACATACAGGAGAAAAGGCATTCAAGTGTGACGCGTGTGGCAAGCTTTTCTCACAATCGGGACATTTGAAGAGTCACTCCCGCGTACATACGGGCGAGAGGCCATTTAAATGCGAGGAATGCGGTGCGTCTTTTTCGATTAAGGCAGTTTTGACAAGGCATTCACGCATGCACACACACGAAAAGCCATTTAAATGCGAGGTTTGTGAAAAGTGTTTTTCAGAATCGGGCCACCTTAAAATTCACTCCAGGATTCACTCTGGCGAGCGACCATTTCAATGCAATGTATGTGGAATTAATTTTCCAATCATGGCAAGTTTAAGAAGGCATGCACGCATACACACGCAAGAAAAGCCTTTCAAATGCGATGTCTGTGGAAGATGTTTTTCAGAATCATGCGTGTTAAACAGACATTGTCTGACGCACAGAAACGAAAAGCCTTTTAAGTGTGAGGTCTGTGGAAAGTGTTTCTCGGAATCAGGGCCCCTGAAGAATCATTCCCGCCTACACACCGGCGAGACTCCATTTAAATGTAATGAATGTTCCATGTCTTTTTCAGTGAAGGCTGTTTTGAAGAGGCATGTACAAAAACATATAGGCGAACGGCCATTCAAATGTGATATCTGTGGAAACTGTTTCTCAGAATCGTCTGTTTTAAAGAGGCATTCTCGCATTCATACAGGCGAAAGGCCTTTCAAATGTGAGTCATGTGTAAAGTGTTTCTCAGATTCGAGTCTACTTATAAAACACAACCGTGTACACACGGGTGATAGACCATACACGTGCGATCTTTGTGGAAAGTGTTTCTCACAATCGGCTGTTCTAAAAAGGCATTCTCGCATACATACAGGCGAACGGCCATTTAAATGCGAGGTTTGTGAGAAGTGTTTCACAGATTCGGGCCACCTTAAAATTCACTCCCGGATACACTCTGGCGAGAAACCATTTCAATGCAATGAATGTGGAATGGATTTTTCAATGAAGGCAAGTTTAAAAAGGCATGCACGCATACACACGCAAGAAAAGCCCTTCAAATGCGATGTCTGGTGAAAATGTTTTTCAGAGTCATGCGTGTTAAACAGACATGCGCCGACACACACAAAGGGAAAGCCCTTCAAATGCGAGGTCTGTGGAAAGTGTTTCTCACAATCAGGCGCCCTCAAGAATCATTCCCACGTTCACACGGGCGAGACTCCATTTAAATGTAATGAGTGTTCCATGTCTTTTTCAGTGAAGGCTGTTTTGAAGAGGCATGTACAAAAGCATAAAGGCGAAAGGCCATTCAAATGCCATGTTTGTGGGAAGAGTTTCTTAGATTTGAGTAACCTTAACGTTCACTCCCGCGTACACGCGGTCGAGAGACTAATTATATGAGATGAACGTGGAATTGTGCAGAATTGAGAAGTTTACAAACCATACAGTGCTATACACAACCTCAAGGACTTTCAAATGTGATATCCCATGGAAAATATTTCACGTGTAAGGATCATCGGTTAAGACATATGTATTTTCACTTAGCCCAATGTTAATTTATTTTGATTGTGTCTTAATTACTATATAAAATTATAAAAGCTACAAAACATATGTACGTTGAGAATTTCTCGATTTATCACAACCTCAGCGCTGCTGGATATTGCATATGTACAGCAGCCGGAACCAGAAAAAGGGGCATTGGGTTGTCGCACATTAAGGTTAGTATTTATATGTTTACTGAAAGCGAAAATAATACTCTTTTTAAAACTGATAACAATAGGGAAGAACGTTTCAAAATATCATCATCGTAGCGGCACTACTTTTCCGTCATCTACATCGAATATTGATTGTTAACTCGTGGATATGAATTTTAGCAAATTCTTGTCTGATAGTTTTTTATTAAACGAAGAACAGGAACAGTTAAAATTAACGCACCTAGTAACACATGGACATACAGCAAGTTTTTCATATCACATTTTTCGATACACAATATTGCTAGCAAATTTCGCATTAAAACTTATTTCCATTGTTTGACTTCACAGAATTCTTTTATAGCCTTCGATAATTCTGTTGAATGCAATTTTATAATGAAAAAAAAATTGATTTTCAAAATTTATTCTTTTTAGTAGTAATATGTACAAGTTATAGACACTACATCAGTTATTTGTCATAATTGTCACCTCGACGCAGACGCTCGAAAACATCCGTTCAGTCGGAAATTCCAGTCATGGATCATTATTGCCGCGAAGGATTGCTTCAATCCTTCATATTGAGGTGTCGTTACTTGCAGAGAAATCTGTCAAGCACTAGCACATTCTGAAATTCAGGAAATTTGTCGACATTGCCGTAAGAGAAGGCCTGTCACCAGTTGATATTAAATCTGGAGTTTAGACTTTAGCCTTTTGAGTGGAGATGAAAATTTCTGTCGGTTGGTTTCTTTTTTATTGGGTTATTTTTACGACGCTGCATCAACATCTAGGTTATTTAGCGTCTGAATGATATGACGGTAATAATGCCGGTGAAATGAGTCCGGGGTCCAGCACCGAAATTTACCCAGCATTTGCTCGTATTGGGTTTAGGGGAAACCCCGGAAAAAACCTCAACCAGGTAACTTGCCCCGACCGGGATTCGAACCAGGGCCACCTGGTTTTGCAGCCAGACGCGCTGACCGTTATCCCACAGGTGTGGACAAAAAAAAATTCTGTGAACCTTTCAGTATAGTTGTAAGTAATTTATAGCTTAATATTTTTAAGAGGTAGCCCTTTCCAAATTTTCGAGCTTTCCGAGAACTCTACTCATAAATCTTACAACCTTTCCAGCTAAAAGTGTCTTCAGTGTTAAATTTCTCTTTGCTGAGGATAGTCCTGTAATGAAAATTGTTGACTTATTCTGCAGAAAACCTCATGACTTGAGTACCCTCTACTCCGGTCTTGTTCAGCTGCAAAATCAGTTACAGAATAATATTGTAAAGAAATTTTAAACTCCTTGGTCCCAGTAGTAGCGCTTTGTCGATAAAAAGATCAATAACTGTTTCAGCTGCAGTAAAACATTTAATAATTTCAAGGGAAAAATTGTTCCCTGATAGACCGATCACGGAACCCTTCGCTTAGTGCACGAATGCTCTACCGACTGAGCTACCCCAGGAACTATACACGACACCGTCACAATTCTTCCATTTATATCCACACAAGTCAAATGGGTTGACAAGACGCCAGAACCCAACTTTGAGTGCACACAATTCTGTGTGACTTATATTGTGGCTTTTTGCCTTTAATTTATTCAAGCCAGCTTCACAGGGAGCTATTACCTGAAAGCCAGAGTTTAATAAGAAAATTTAACTTTCAATACTAGCGACGTATATTGTAAAACATGATATGTGTATCTTTGTTAACGATTGATTTTAACTCTTAACTAGATTAAGCATTGCTCCTTATTCCGAGTTACAGTAGCACGAAAACTGAATAGGCCTAAAGGTAGCGAATAGCCAAACGAAAAGTTTAGTTGCTCAAGTGTGACTTAAATAACTGTCAATTTATTAATTTTATGCTCGACCATGCCGAAATGTAGTAGCAGACGTTTAATGCATGTCATTAAAGGTCAGGTCTTTCGGCCAATGACGACTCAGGGTACAACTGTTCAGCCAATGACAGGTCAGCTTTCTACCGTTATAAAACCGCAAGTATCGATTATTCTCGGATATGCAATCGAAAGAGAATTAGCGAAAAGTCACGGAGGCTGGAAATCCAATATTGTCGCAAAAGGTTATGTTCTGTTGCTATAATAATTAGCATTAATTGTAAATAATATTGAAATAAATTCAATTTGTCATCTCGTTTTTCAATGTCTAATTTTATTTCAGTGTTATCTCTGTAGGTTCTTATGGCCTAGCAAGGTCACTGTGGACATCTGTTCCTCGGAAAAAATCAATACTTTCGCGTCTGCGCACATCTCACAACATACGGGACATTGCTCCAGGTCAGATACAATAAAATTAATAATATCAAGTTAGAAATATGGTCGAGCATAAAAAGTCGTATGAAACTCGCCTATAATGGTAATTAAGAAGCTCGTATGAAAATTGTGAAACTCGCTTGCGCTCGTTTCATAAATATCCATACTCGATTCTTAATTACCTTCATTATAGGGTCGTTGCATAATGTACTATTATCTGAACTTTAGCGCGGTGAGGTTATCCCGCCGTCATTGCACGTGTCACAACGAGTTAGAACAGCGCGATCTCTCTATTCTCTCGTCTAACCAGGGTTGCCAGATAAAGGAATTGAAACCGTCGTATTAACTTATGAAAATAGTTGTACTTCAGCATAAAATTCACGTACATTCCGCAACTTCCTAATGTATTTCTAGTCCACCGCTTTGTAGTGAAATCAAATCTTGGATGAGACGAGTTTTCTAGTTGACATTGTTTACAGGTTTTGCCTCAACCCATAAAGAGCAAATGATGGGTAACATTCGGCGCTGGAATCATTTCGCTGGCATTATCACCTTCATGTCATTATCCGGTTGATAAAGAATCGCAAAAGATGTAGGCTATATATATATATATATACTGTATAATATATCGTCGCCTGAATACAAGAACTAGGTAAGTCGAAATTTGCGTTTTTTAGTTGCCTCTTTTATAGCATAGCAAATATCGCACAAAATGTAATCCAGGATCTAGGTAACTGATAGAACGATACCAGCGACATCTATTTTCCAATATAACAAATAGGTAAAAGAAAACGAGACATATTCCTTAGTGCAATATATAAATAAATAAATAGGCAATGTCACAAAATGTGAAAAATCAAGTTACCTTGTTCTTGCATTCAGGCGACGATATGTCTACCAATAAATTTTAGTTCCATTTAAAAATATTAATTATAGTTCACATCCACAATGACATTTAGCATTGAAACAAATCACCACCCATTTCTTCATCATCAACACTGTCATCGCCGTAAGGAGTGCACGATGACGCTTGGTTAGAAACAACTTTGTTATATTTAAAATCAGCAGAAATTTGATCTTTGGCTGGCGCGGCGGCAGATAGGCCTATTTTAGTATCAGTAAATGTGGCGGCTGAAAATTATATCAAATTAATTCATCTACAGTCGACTCAAACCCGACACCTCTATAATGTCGACGTGTTAAGGCTGGCTCACAATACACCGGGAACGGAAACGACAATGAGAACGAGAACGGAAATAATGTTAAAATAAATGTATTTAAATGTGACTAGTCACAATAGTTACTTGTTTTCGTTGCCGTTTCCGTTCCCGGTTTATTGTGAACCAGCCTTTAGGACTTCTTAATGCTACTGCGGTGCTATTTAATAGATAAAAGATTTCCTTTATCAAACAAACAAGGAAGGTAATGAAATTAAACTCGCGTTACTTTGATATAACTGCGCCGAATACGTGAAATCTAGTGCTCAATATGAAAAATTATGACTTGCTTGGCAAGCATTGTTACCAGATCGATTTTCAAAGAATTTCCCCACCCCCCCCTTACAAGCTTTTTTTTTTTCACATTAATCCAAGACATACTAAATGAAGAAAAGTTGTCTAAAAGGGACGAATTAACCATCAATTTTATGTTAATTATAAACCAACATAAATTCCCTATTATTTTTTACCTTCAGTGAAATAGTCGTACAAAATTGCGTATGACATAGAGTGCGGTCGTACCTCGTACAATTAGTCAAAAATAGTCGTATGTATGGCAACCCTGCTTCTAACTCGGTTACGGTGTACGACCATGGATAAATATATAATAGGATGCGAAACTGCGGACAGCACGATCTAGATGCAGTATTCTGAAATAAGGTGATCAGCGCCCGACGTCGTAGGTGATAAATCATAGAACTACGTGAGGACCAGCGTTCTCCACTCTCCGATACGAAGTAGTCAGAACGTTGGCCGATGACCAGCCAACAGCGTTATGAAGGCAAGATGGATTCCATAAAAATGCAAAAGATTCGAGGAAGATGCTCAGCGCCTGGATGCAAGACTGTTAATACTGTGGGAGGGAAGCATTTTTTCTATTTTCCTCAGGAACCTATGAGGTAAGCTTTAGTATTATTATTGTGTCCTGTGTAGCCTAAACCTTACACTTGAAAACAATGTACTTTTTGGTGAAGTAGGTTAGACGAGTTGTGCATTGCTTTCTGCTAATTTATTTAGGATTATAGTAGGAGTATAAATTTAGATGGTTCCGAAATTCAGTCAAACTGTAACGAAATGTGAAATATTGACGAAAAAGAGCAAGAAGGCTGAAAATGAAACCTCGTAAACCTGAATTGTAGCATTAGGCCACATGGCTGCAAACTAAAACCACGTGGTTTTTAGTATAAACATCTCACAGTTATGGAAAATAAAATTATGCCTTCTTTGATGTAGTTAGCCATTCTGGAGAAATTCTCAATCATGTGTAGTAATAATAATAATAATAATAATAATAAGCTTAGGCCTAATATTTAATTTAGTTTGTACCCAATATCTGTTGCTGCTACCAGTTTTCCTATGGTCACTCACCACCTAGTGATGCGCATTAGATATCTCTTAAAATAACACAAATGCACCAGATAACTTATTATTTTTTTCCCCAATTTTTGCATGATTTCTATTCAATATTTCTTCTACTTTATCTCATTAGTAATTGTAATCCATTGCTTTAGGTGTTGGAAGTGGCTCCGATTTTGTGGGCTAGAGGACCGGTATCGAGTTGCCGCAGATGCCACACACAGGTTGAGAATCTGCATGGACCACTTCATTGAGTCTGACTATTATAGCTCTTCACAAAACGTGATACTTAAGCAAACTGCAGTGTCCACTGTTCATGCTAATGGATTAGTGGTGCCATCAAACCCTAAAATCCGGAGCCCACCATCTAGCCCAGTTATGCCTCGAGCGACCTTATCACCGGGGTCTACCCCAACTTTCAGGCATCACAAGACTTTGCGGACGTATGCTAGGAGGGCGAAGATTGATTCTGCATCTGCTGAAGGTAATTAGTACACTAGCAATGTTTTTATGTCATTCATGTTTAAAATTTCCGATTTCATTACTCTTTTCTTTATTTTCAGGTACGCGTAGTCTCATAGGTTTACAAGCTGCAATTGAGTAGGCTGCAGGCTTGGCAGCTATGCCTCAAACAATTCCTGCTCCTATGAGTACTCCAGCTTCAAAGATTACTGCTTCGACGGCATATGCCGGGATGAATAAAGATGCATGCCAACAAGGTAATTATTCCACTTAGTCAAGTTCATGGATTTCAAGGAATGCCTTAGTTTCTCATCAGCTGTTCTTACATTACATGTTTCAAAATACATAATTAATTATGTTTCGTTTTTTTTGTGATTATTACAGGGAACAGTATGATTGGTGAACAGCTGAGGGGCTATCAGCAACCATCGCTCCTATTCAATGTGGTTCCCACAGCTGAAGGTAAGCGATACTGTCTTGTGAGCCTGGTAACATGCTAGTAATCATTTAAGTTAATTGCCCCCTGCCATATGTCTGCAGTTTTCATACTTCATTCTTTTACAGTAGCGAATAATAACAAATCCTCTTAACTACAGGGCAGGGTGTTTATCTTGTTATATATCGATCGTCCAGTTCAAAAGTGCGACAACTCAAAAATTGCCATTTTTTAGTTATTTATACTACTGAAAGCACCTTTCGGAGCTCTTTCCGATTCAGTATTGAGATAAGTCATATTTACAACCAAAAAGAATAAAAACGAAATAAACTGCTTTAGAAGTAATTATAACTATGGACTTTATTAATTCATTATTACTACATTTCGTAATCTATTAATAATGAACTGGAAGATCGTGATATACTCGTCCTGAATACTGACTCAATTCTAATTATCGTGGTTATGAACCACAAATCTGTCCCTTTTTAGGGGATTTATTTGAAACTTTCAACTGAAGATATCTCAAAACTTGTTTTTTTGAGTTGTCGCACTTTTGAACCAGACGATCGATATTGCAACTGATATCCTGACAAGTCTCCCTGGCACGAAGTACACCATCATTCCCTCTTACTGACTTCTCTTTAATATCCCAACACCTCTGCTGATTATCCCTTTCTGTTAGTGTCAGTTGTCCTCTATAGCCCAGCCTATTAGCAAAAAAATATTTTATATTACATTACAACGAACAATTCAGATTAACACAATCAAATTTGTTGCAGCATTAAACTTTTGGATTGTTACTATTACTTAACATTTATATGAGTTATAATTTGTACAGTTAAGAGCAGTTTGAAATGAATGGAGCACAAAGTCTGTTCAATTCTTGCTTCAATTTAATTTATCATTTATTTCCTTAGATACTGACATGAATACATCCAAGATGGAACTGTTTCCTTCAGCTTCAGCTACACCTCCTTCCAAACTTGGTAAATATTGATCACATTTTGATGTATTGTCAATTTTGTAGTATGTTATATAGCCTATCCATAGCGTGCATGCTTTTTGTTAGGCCTACATTAACTTAACAAGGCTAAAGGTGTTGTCACGTTTCATTTTTTATTTAAAATAGTTCACAGCAATTAGATTAATCTGAAGTTAATTTCGTAATCTTTAGGTCCTGGTGTTGCAAAACGAAAACTTTTCTCGAGTCCTCACTTCTCATCTTCACCCAGGAGCAACAAACTAAAAATGGCAGCTCTGAAAGCAAAGGTGAAGAGACTGGAGAAAAAATTGCAGTGTCTTTAAAGTAGTGTAAATAGCTCATATTGTGTGTAACAAAAAGGTATAATATCATATTGGTGGAAAGTTCATAGCTTTTTTTTTATTATTTTATATTTTTATTTTTTTTTTTTTTGCCCCAGAAAAAAATGCTTTTAGCAAATGTTAAATATATTGTGTAATTATAGGGAGCAAAGTTACAGTATGTGGTACATGTGTGTGTATGTAAGAGAGATATTTCACTTTGGAAGTTGGGGGTTAACATACCTTCAGTTCACCTAGTAAACTTTTTTGCCCAACATAATGCAAGTAAGTGATGCAGCTCATGTATTTCACTCTGACCCTCAGTACATACAACATTTTGGTATACGTTACCGTTATGTGTATGCCAAACAACAATGTCTAAGAACCTTAGATGTGATCCTACAAAAGTGGTCTAAAATGTGTTGCAAAATAGTAGATAGTAATATGACAGTTTCAATTATCAAACATTTTTTTGTAGTATCTGAAATCCGATTAATATAATATGTATCTAGTCAGCGATGTATGCAATGGAGGGGAGAAAGGAATTGGCCACTCTTACTCATTACCTCCTGCTCTGATTGTCCCATGAGTGTTACTTGTAGGGTCCAAATCTGTTTTTGGACAGTTGACTAACCAATAGTTGATGGGTCCAGGCAGACAAGGGGACAAACCATACATTTCGATACGTAGGATATCTCATTGGAATGTGAAGAAATATGTTCTGACTAAACTATATGACAACACATTATTCAAATGGTATCATTTACATCTGTAAACGAGCACAGATGGCAGAGCATTCCAAAATATAAGTATATAGATGTGGCTTTTTCTCTTATCCGACTGGGCCCCACAATTTCAATTATTCAATTTGTTGTATAGACTTTACCAATGTACTGCACACTAAATATGTAAGTGTATCTGTGTGTATAGGATTACCAGATGTTCTGGATTTCGCTTGACATGTCCTGCATCCTGCCAGGGTTCGTAAAAATCAGAAATTGTCCTGCTTTTCTTTCTTGCCAATTCCCAATGGACAAAAGAGAGTTAACTATTGAGTTGGGGTCCATTAGAGGAATTATGTTTGTAAAATCCTTGCTCAAACAAGTCGAGTCACCAGAGAAGTATTAACAATCCGAAAATTAAATAAGGTAAAAGCTAATTTAGAATCCGTATACTTCAATTCTATTCATGATAATAGTTTTGTATCAGTTTTATTGTACAAAGACAAACAAATTACCTAATTATATAACAGAATGTAAAAAGACGTCACGTCAGGTATCAAGTTAGTCTATTATGCCCTGCTTTTATATGGAAAATTCTTTTTCATTTAAAATGACCTGCTTTTAAATTGTTACAATCTGGTAACCCTAGTGCACATGTAGTGTATGTTAAACAGTGATATGATGGATCTTGTCAAAATTGTGTTGTTGAATGTATTGTAAAATAGTATACAGTAATATAGTAATTTCAATTATGTAACTAGTTTTTGCAGACTTAAAGTGCACTATACACTATTACCTAAAAAATAAAATCCCAATTATCTAACCTTGTTTTCTTTTATTTTCTGTCCCTGTTTGGCTGTATTTTAATTAGTTACATTATAAGGTAGTGTAAAATAGACCGTCTCTTCCAACTATTGGCTCCAATAACAATTTTCAGTGAAAGATGGTGTGAGGAATAAAAATTTTAAAGTTTTACTTTAAATTGAGGGTTTGGGGCGGGGGGGGGGAGGAGGAATATTTACTGCATATAGTTCAACTTTTCGCCGCCAGGCGCGCTGCTAGACACGCGGAGTAATTAGTTATTATTTTCGCTACTTGGGTGCGCTGCTGGATGCACGGAGTAGTTACTCTTTTCGCTACTTGGTGCGCTGCTAGATGTAATAACGCCTCTAACCGCATATAGATGGCAGCACGATCAATTCTACAACAGCGCCTCTAGTATGTGTTACGGGAAACTCAGTGAGTTTCGCATCCTATTATATATTTATCCATGGTACGACTCTTTCACGGCACTCTTGATCGTATTGCTTGGCGTTTCGCTAGGGCAATAAAGTTTTGTTTAGTAGCGTTACAGGAGTTTCGTTTGATGGTGTTGAAGAGGTACGTTGTAGTTTTTTACGTTTTAGATATGAATGTACGGAATACTTAAATAAATTACTAACTTCACAGCTGTCAATTATCTTGAAGTACTAAAACGAGCAGATTTGTCTGTGTTTGTCGAATGTGCATCATCAAGCTTACGAAAATGGCTTAAGTGCACAGTAACGGAGCGGGCGTATGGTAGAAGACGCCAGCTATACACATATACCAGTTTTGAACTACTCTTACATCTTGTAGGCATTACTGTTAACTCTGATACTTTTATCTATGTTTGCTATGCATGATGATGTTGGGTTTTTGACGATTCATGGATAATATAGAAGGGTTTTGCCGAAGGTATCCGGGAGGCAGTGAGGCTTGCCCCCGTTATAAGCTGTATCGGAAATGCAATGAATATCGTCTTTGCGGGTAGAGAAAGCATTGACACAAGCATATATATATAAAACACTGCAATGAAGAAGTGAACACAATCAAGTACATACCGGTAGCCCAAGAAAACGGTGACAATCCAAACAGAATAGACAACATCATAAGAAAGACAAAACAAAAACTTAACAAACACAAAAACACGCAAAACACAACACAAACGCAAGAACACAAGAAATACATCACACTAACACATGAAAACAAAAGCACACATAAAATCGCATCTTCATTCAAAAAGCAGAAATACAACATAGCATACACAACAGAAAACACCACAAAGACATCTCAACACAAAAAAAACACAAACAAATAAATACGACCAAACAGGTGTATACAAACTCACATGTAATAGTTGCGACAAGTTCTACATTGGACAGACAGGCAGGTCATTCCAAACACGCTACAAAGAACACATCAAAGCAATAACCAGAGGACACAATACATCTACATGCGCCGATCACATAACCAATGCTAACCATACATAGAATAACATAAATCCAGACATGGAAATCCTACACATACAACCCAAGAACCAAAAACTCAACACACTAGAACAATATGAAATATACAGACACACTAAAACACACCCCGATCAAATTCTCAACACACAGATCAATTTCAGTACAGACACACTATTTGACTCCACTCTTCAACAGCTTTCAACAATCAAATGCTCCCACATAACAGGCAGAGAAGTTCGAGATGACGCCGAGATCTAGTAGGCTCTGAGGATGGTGTGATGAAGCACCGAAACAGCTGTAAGCCGCACGAACTTACATAATTAACACGAGTAAGTCCGCTAGTTAATCATTTACTTATATTCAAGTGTTATAAGTAGTGTATGCAGAATCAAAATGGAATATCATAATCATTTATAAATAATTTTCAACATAATAGTGATTTTGTCCTGAGTGAGACATTTTTTAAATCACTGGAGGTTGAAGTATTTTGTTCTAGAATAGGAAAATTCTTTACGAGAAGCCATGCGTGAACGAGTCTGAATCATTGGCTACGTGAGTTGTAAGTTTGCGTTGAATTCAAGACAGTCCCTGATGCTAGGAGGTAGCGAACCCAGGGTCTTGGCAGGGTATTGTGAAAGAACATAAAGCGATGCTAATTAGATCTTAGCAACTGTTTCTCCACAACACAGTTTTTCTAATCACTGTCAGTTACATAACCTTTTCTTTCAGTTGTGTTGGGTGTGATCAAAATGGAACCTGCACTTGATCTGCTGGGCTCACAACTACATGATGACACATACGAAATGGAAGGAAATGAACCCTTGTCGGAGGTAAAGTGAAATATCTTACTATGTATTTTGTTTATTTGTTTCTCTAACAGTGACAAAAAGCACACATTCCAACATTTGACACTTTATACGCAGTAGATTAAATTAAAGTCCCGTGGTGTTGCTGTGTGATATATGACGCCATGCGCTGGCCTGGCGCTGGTTCTATTCTCCTCCGGAAAGAAATTTTCACATTAACTTCAGCTACCAGGGTTGCCATACGTACGACTATATTTGTTTAATTGTACGAGGTACGACCACAGTCTACTATATACAGTCGCGAAGCGTGAGGTGTTTTTTTGCAAATCTCGTGATAAAGCGCTCCAAGCGGTTAGCAACTAGAAACAATAGACTGTCCATGGTCGACTTTGGACTGTGTCGTATTTCTATCGAGTGCTAGCTCGTTGCGTATTTCACATTGATGCTTGTGAAATGTTCGTTATTGGTTGTAATGAAAATGTTAATGGCTAAAATATAATAATTGGAATAATAATATGGGACAAGGAGGAGACGTTTGTAGTGCTATAAATTGTAGCAACAGTAAGAGAAAGAGGCCAGAGTGATCCTTTTTCCGATTTCCGAAAGATTCAGAAAGGTTCCTGGGTTTCCACAAGAATGCTGTGCCGAAACAAAACTCTTAAATTTGAAGTCCTTTGTGACTGTTAGAATACATTATATCCTTAAACTTCACAATGAAATGTTTCAGTCTAACCGAAAAGACATTTGATACCGGTTAAAGTTCTGTCACTTAGGCTGCTAAATTTGCAGAGAAATAAAGGTTAGGTCTTTTTTTTTTTTTCAGAGGATATATTTTTAATTGTAGCTATTAATTTTGTTATTATTTTTATGTGTTATTTTACTAAAGACGTAGAAAAATTAAGTTTGTTTTAATGAAATTTATTGGTCACGTTTTATTTTCATTTCTGGTGGGATTATTATTGCTTAGGCCTACTTTTTTTTCAAAGGACATGTTTTTAATTATAGCTGTTAATTTTGTTGTTATTTTTATTTGTTACTTTACTAGAGACGTAGAAAAAGTCTGTTACAATAAAATTTATTGATCACGTTTTATTTCCAATTCTGGCATCGACTGGAGTGGTTTGTAATTATATATATATTTTTGACGTCCAGACCAGCGCAGTTTCAAATGTTGGCAAACAAAGAAACAAATGCTAGGGACGCGATAAAATTAAACAAATGCTAAGGACGCGATAAAATTAAACAAATGCTAGGGACGCGATAAAATTGTGCGATAAGCAACCATGATTGGTTGAAATACGTCCTTTCGTCCCGTTTTATTGGTCAAAAGTAGTATGACGTAGTAAGAGTGTAATAGTCAATATAATAGTATCGCGGTAGGATTAAGAAGTCTAAACTCGCCGACATTTTTTATCGATGTCGGGTTTAAGTCGATTGCAGATGGATTAATTTGATGTAATCTTCAGCTGCCAAAGCGTCATCGTGCTTGCTTTACGGAAATGATAGTACAGATGAAGAAATTGTAATTTGAATACAAAATGTCACTGTGGATATCAATATTAATACAATTAGTAATATTCTTGATTGGATGAAGAAATGGATGCTGATTTGTTTGAATGTTGAAAGTCATTGTGGATATGGACAATAGTTAGTAATATTCGTAATTAGAACTAAAGTTTTGTGGTAGAATTATATATATATAATATATATATATATATATATATATATATATATATATATATATATATATATATATATATATATATATATACAGGGGCGGACGCAGGATTTTTTTTCGGGGAGGGATTTGAGGAGATAGTAAAAATGGAGTAATGAGAAATAAGTTTATATACTCACAATTTGTTTCCGAGTCACAAACATTTACAAGTTGGCCTGAGTAGCGTAGTCGGTATAGCCTTCTGTGCTCGAAGTTGCGGATTCTGCCCTAACCCAGCTCGATGGCATTTAAGTTTGCTTAAATGCGACAGGCCTCATATGAGTCGATTTACTGGCATGTAAAAGAAGTCCAGAGGGAAGAAATTCCGGTACACCGGCGACGCTGATATAACCTCGGCAATTGCGAGCGTTGTTAAATAAAACATAATTTTTTAATTTTAATATTACAATGGCTGCAATACAAAAACAATGACAGAATGACATTTACAGAAGAAGGCAACGAGGCTTCTTAGACATTTCATCCAGTACTTCATGAGCTTTTACTTCTACATTTTTATGTATATACATCAAGGCCAGTCCATTTAATCTGTCTGCTCCCATCGTGCTCCTCAAGTAAGTCTTCAAATACCGCAATGTTGAGAACAACCGTTCTGGTGTTGCTGTAGTTACAGGCAATGTGCAGAAAAGTTTCAGCGCCTTGCGAGTGCAGGGAAAAATAATTTCATTGCACCTGTTCAAAGATGATATAAAACAGTAGGTATTAGGTGAAGATTTTTCAGATCAAGGAAATTTCTCTCCACATCTTCAATTCATTGAAGAAAGACTCTGGTGATGCATCAACATCATTGGGCCGCTGATTTACTATAGCCTCAACAGCAGTTTCTAAATCTTCATCTGATGCTCGCACTATGTTTTTAGGCAGCAAAGTTTGTATGGACTTTAGGATTCCCTTACGATTTAAAAACCTGTCCTTGAGCTGACTAATGAAATAGTCTAAGAAGAGAAGGAAAATTAAAAGCCTAAAATACTCTTCATGACTCTCTGTCTTGAAGTAAGAACGCTGTGTTTGTCTTCCTGCAGTTCTTGGAATTTAACACTTTAACAAAGAGAATTTACGTGGAAAACTCTCTAATTCCTATGTACATTCACGAATTAAAATTAATATTATTTTTGTTTCTTGTTTCGTTATTTCTCAAAATTTCGGGAGGGGATATATACCCTTAATCCCCCCCCCCTTGCATCCGCCCCTGTATATATATATATTATATAGATCTGTGAACCATGTTTTTTTATCTATAAAAATAATAAAATGGTGCATGTACCGGTACGACAATTTTATGCTGTACGACATTTTTCATAAGTTGGTACGACGATTGCGTATCCTTTATCTGGCAACCTTGTCAGCTGTTGACCTGCATCACGATCAAGTAATGCAGAGGCACTGGTATTAATGTTATCCGGTCCACAGCTCAACTGCGGTTCTGTTTGCCTCCTCTGTATGAAACTCATGGATTTCATGTGAGAGAGATTTTTTCTCTGTGCCCGTAACATTTTGTTCTGAATTATAATTTCTGAGACATAATTGTAATCAGCGAAGGTGCTTTCTGGTGTCCTACAACAGATATATATTGTTTTCACTCAGTCAGTATTTATGGAAGTCATGCTACCACATATTGACAGATAAGACTTTGACCTTAAATATGTACAAAGCTTGGTAATTTCCTAGTACCCGGTACTCCATACGTAGGTCACCAATCCTAAACATATTTAGTATAACTTGATGCCTTCTGACAAATAAAAGCAATTGACAATAGATATCTCAGTCGTGACAACCTCATAAAATATCCTATCAATTGAATAATCGATCTTGCTACGTACAACATAATTATATTATATTATTATATTATCACCTTTGCATTGAAGGTACGAGTTATATTTTGTGGTGTTCTTTCTTGCTTTAGGGGGCTCCGCCCCCTAAAAACCCCTGTTGGGGACTTTGGCCCCCAAACCTTCGAGCAATTAATTTATAGTAATTAACCGGTCCATCACCTTTGGGTTGAAGGTGCGAGTTACGTTTTATGTGTTCTTTCTTGCTTTAGGGGGCTCCGCCCCCTAAAACCCCTGTTGGAGACTTGGCTCCCGAACCTGCATTCACTTAATTTATAATAATTAACTGGTCCATCACATTTGAGTTGAAGGTACTGGTACATTCTTTAATAAATCACTGAAAAACAAATGTGAATATAATAATTACAGGATGTGGAGTGAGTACGAAATTATTATAATTTTTTATTTTTAGCGCACCATTTTTACGTAAATAACGACAAATAAAAACTAACATGCCACATAACATTATTTTAAGAAATACAGGAAACAAGCATGAAAAATATTCACCATTCTTAATGATCTTCGGATAGGAAAAAAACGTATGGAATAGAAATTACATAGAAATGTGTGTGTAATAAACAATAAGCAAACCATCTTCGATTAATCGTTTCAAAACAACGTGAATATAGCGTGGATTGTGTAGGAAAATAATTTCTTATATGTTGCTCCCAATGTGCATCATTGTTAACTTATGAAAACAAATGAAAATTAACATGGCATATAAACACTATTTGAAGAGAGATAGGAGATATTAAGTAATATTCAGCGTTCTTAATGATCTTCACATGGAAAATAACAATGAAATATGTATAAAATAGAAATTATATACAGGTGAGCATATAAAAAAAAAGTAAGTAGAATCATTTATTTGATTAATAAGCTTAAATTACTCTAGGTTTAGTGTAAGAGTGGTCTATGTAACGAGTACCGGGTACTAGGAAAATACCCAGAGTTTACAAGTACTCGAGAGGAATGTTTGGAAGCTTAAATCAGTTTGGAAATATTTCAGAATTATTAAAAATACTGTGTCATCAGAAAATGTCCAAGCAGGATAAATGTAGATATGAAATAAGAACCAAGTTCTAGATCGCTACATTAATCGAATTACTTCTTCATGAGTGGCAACAATGATACAAATGAAAATAGAAAAGAAAACTCATAAGTGATCTAATCCATTCCCTACTTACCTTCTGAACGAATGTATAGAAAAATTATTATACAGACTGCTATAGCTCGCGCAAGAAACGATTACCGAAAACCAATGGTGGCGTTGCTGTCTGTTTTGACGTGTGTATGTAGGCACGCCGAGGGGGGAGAGGTGCGAGCCGATGGAAGTACTGTCTCTTCCAAGAAGATGAACAAATGAGGACATCGCTGTGGAGATAAAGAACGTAGCAAGAGAAAAATTCGAAGCTAATTAAACGCGCGACATATGTTTACGAATGAAATAATAATAATACCGTGCGATACAAGACACGTATTCACATGCAATGGAACAAACTAAAGTCGTAATGTAACTATCACAACGCAAGACTGATTCTATCGATGTCATTTCTCTTCTGGCTGTACTCTGAATATCATTCAAGTTATCTCGTGACCTTTCCTGTCGCCCGCTCTTCCTTATCGCAGTGTTTGATTCGCATTCCTTCCGTCGGTAATCCTTACTTGCGAGACCTATACCACTATCACTATCACTGGTACCGCTTAATAACCTTGCACAATATGGATATTTGTCTAGAAGTGTGTTCGAGTTTGTTAAAAATCTCCTTTGTTATAGAGGATTTATGTATAATAATAATTTTATTTATTTATTTATTTAATGTGCTGTACAACAGCCAGTGGCCAATAACAGTTCAGCACAAATATAACAGAAACATAAAACAAAAATAATTATTACACATAAATATAATTCCAATTAATTACAATAATGAAGATGAATGGATAAATAATGGATGAGTTTAAAATACATAACTAAGAATACTATGAGACAATGATAATTGAGTACAATGCCTAAAAGAATACATAAATGATAAATCATTGCCAAGAGCAAACTAAGTCTATACATTGAAGCAATCGAATTCGCAGCTATGCATGTTGGCATTTTTAATGCATCTGGAGACTGGTGAAAGGAATTTCAAATTTCTAATATAGAAAAGTTTGTGGGCTCTCATGTCTTTTGTTGGAATACGTAAGGTAATATTGTTTAAGAAAGAGTCACAGGATATATCACCTTTGAGGACTTTACAAAAGAACAGATAATCTAGCTCATGGCGTCTAGCATATAGATTTTGACAATTAAAATATTCACATTTTCTCTCATAACTATACACGGAATTAATGGGCAAAAATCTGAATGAATATAAGGATATAAATTTTCTTTGTATATTTTCTAATTTAGCCGAGTCCGTAGTTGTAATCGAGTTCCAAACTACAGATGCATATTCGAGTTTCGATCGCACCAATGTATAGCATAGATTAAAAGAGAATCGGGCGTGCAAAAAGAATAAGTTATTGACCGTATTATTCCTAGCATTCTGATTGCGTGATTGTAAATATAATCAACATGACTATGAAAATACAATTTACTGTCAAAGAATATTCCCAAATCTTTTACGCAATCTGTTCTGTTTATTAGTACATTATTTAGATAATAATTAAATTTCAGTGAAGAAGTTTTTCTAGAAAAGGTTATTACATTAGTTTTGGATACATTAATTTTCATACCATTTTCTTCCGACCATTTAGCGACTGAATTAATGTCACATTGAAGTGTTTGACAGTCAGTACTACTTTTGATTGTACGAAAAATTTTTAAATCGTCTGCAAATAATAAACAGTCAGAAGTTATTTCTTTACATATATCATCTATAATAATAATAATAAATTTAGCTTCCCTTATGAATAGGTTGCCAGATTTGACAAAGCGTATTACATAATTTGGAAATACACCTAAAAGGTAAAATGATATAAATTTGAAACGGTTAGGGAATCGAATATACAAAATGTCAGAAAAATTTACACCTAAGTAGCGTTTGTGCTCATTTACAGTCAAGAAAGGGGGAAAAATATATCAGATAGGTTAGAATGATACTATACTGTGTTATTGTAAATATTTCTCTTACGGGATACATTATTCCGATGGTACTCTTAACCAAAACGACTACATAATGGTGTATTTTCAGAGGGAAGGAGCTAGCAATGTTAATTTTGAGATTTAATAACATTGCCACGAGGTTTCCGAAATCCAAAACAATCGTGCTCTGTATGATGAGCATTCATGGGGTTGGATATTTTCAATGTTTCGTTACATTAATGTGTTAATACGTCCGTATTGTCGTGAGTAATAAAATGTCACATTCGAAAAGACATTTGCACGCATTTTCTAGAGTTCCTCTTTAGTCAGCTGTTCAAAGACAAGTCTGAACATCGGTAGTGGTACCAACTTGGAACCACTTATGAAGCAACTAAGCCAGGATATAATTCGGTAGGGTGGCCAGATCCTTTCCCCCTTCACACATACATCGCCAATTAGCTACATATCACACTAATCAGACTTTAGATGTATACAAACAATTGTTCTTCCTCTGACACATATCATCAAGTGATAATAGATGTACATATCAGCCAGAACCTCAATCAGAGGTATTTCTAGAATATGAGTAATATTTTTTTCGTACAGATATTACCCTGTGTAAATTAATGCCCTATTCTCATCATTGCAAGTGTCCTTTAAGTTTTTGTTTCTATTCTGCCTTCAATTTTCTTCTTTAATTTGTCGCTTGTGTTGAAAGTTAGCCAATGACTGCCACATAGAACCACATTCGCAGCTGTTTCACAACAAGTCACCTTTAATAGTACATTATGCAACGAGCCTATAATGAAGGTAATTAAGAAGCGAGTATGGATATTTATGAAACGAGCGCAAGCGAGTTTCATAATTTTCATACGAGCTTCTTAATTACCATTATAGGCGAGTTTCATACGACTTTTTATGCTCGACCATATTTCTAACTTGATATTATTAATTTTCTTTGTATCTGACCTTCAGCAATGTTCCGTATGTTGTGAGATGTGCGCAGACGCGAAAGTATTGATTTTTTCCGAGGAACAGATATCCACATTGACCTTGCTAGGCCATAAGAACCTACAGAGATAACATTGAAATTAAATTATACATTTAAAAACGAGATTTCAAATTGAATTTATTTGAATATTATTTACAATTAACGCTAATTATTATAGTAACAGAACATAACCTTCTGCGACAGTATTGGATTTCCAGCCTCCGTGACTTTTCGCTAATTGTCTTTCGATTGCATATCCGAGAATAATCGATACTTGTGGTTTTATAACGGTACAAAGCTGACCTGTCATTGGCTGAACAGTTGTAACCTGAGTCGTCATTGGCTGAAAGACCTGACCTTTAATGAGTAGGTTACTTTAATGACATGCATTAAAGGTCTGCTACCAGGTGTATAATTACTACATTTCGGCATGGTCGAGCATAAAATAGTTAATACAATTATTCACGATGTCCTTTTCTTCTGTAGGAAAGGAATTTATCGCATCTGGAAGTGTCTGGCATGAAGACAGAAAGTGTGGACCAGAGTTACGATCAGAAATCAGAGATGAAGGTTGAAGACACCACACCAGTGCCTATTAACTTTCCTATGGTGAAATCTGAAGTTCCAATAAAGGTTGAAGACACCACACCAGTGCCTATTAACTTTCCTGTGGTGAAATCTGAAGTTCCAATAAATGTTGAAGATACCATACCAGTGCCTATCAGCTTTCCTATGCTGAAAACTGATGTCGATGTAAGTGGTTCATTGTTACTATATAGATATGCCTATAGCGCATTTTTTAGTATGTCAGACATATTAACAGTATCTAATTGTATTAATTGTTATTCCATTTCCTGATATGTTCTCAAATTGGGCGTTTTTTTTTTCTAGATTTAAAATGAAATAATAACGCGCAATTATATTTCTGGTATTGAACAATGAATTATCTGGACTACACGGAGACAATTGCGTTCAGGAACAGATTTCATTTTAAGATTACAACATTTCTCATTTTGTTGTTTCTCATCTAGCAATTACTATGCTGGACATTGAATGATGAATTCAAACAGATGTAAAGGCTTATACAAAATTCACAATACATTTGCTTCCTCCACACACTTGGCGAGTTCTCGCTATCACAGATCATCTGCGGAAAGCATTTTTCTGATTATAGTAATCACTCGTTGGGGGCAATATTATAGGTTATGTATTTACGTATATTGTCGTACTTAAATATATAACCTGTAAGTATATTGTCATACTTTACAAATTACGTACGAACGCTATGTTGAATCTGAGTATTCAGATGATGAGGAAATGGAGTTACATGAACATATTTTGTTAATGAAAAGAAAAAGTAGGCCTAAAATTAAAGCCAGAAATATCTGAAAATCACAATGAATCTTACGAAAGTAAGGGCTAGTTTTGGACACTGGTTTCGATTTGAATGATAATACGTTTAGGCGTTATTTCAGATTCAATGGACCACAGTTTTTTTTTTTTTTTTTTGCCATTCATGATATGATAGAGAATTCTTTGCTATATTCTGATTAAAATTACGTAAACTGTTAAGACATATAGATACATTATTTCAAATGTTTAATCTATACTATTATATCTCATCAAAATAAAATATAGCCCTATTTATATTCAGATAATCTGATATTTGTCTCCAGATTTCTTTTTTAAGTTTCGTGTTTTTATAGTTTTCATCCCATGTATCATATAAATAGGCCTATGGGTGACATCGTACAAGTTCGATAAGTTTCTGACTGCAATTATCAGCCATATTTCCTCATTTTCAAATAAAACCAATACAATTCATCGCTACCTGTCATATCTTTTTCTACATTCAATCGTCATAAAGAGTTTAAATGTGAAACATCTTTGATAAATGTGTCAAGAAAATTCGCTGAGCTACCGATTTCAGCGAGAAACTCGTGCGAGGTTTTTGCCTTGAGCGAGAATCTCTTCCAGTGTGTGGACGTCCATTTGAATCCATGTTATCAATTTTTTAATTTTCTCGCAACACATTTCTCTCTGGCGAAAACTCTGCAAGTGTGTTGCGGGCCTAACATGAATAAGAAGTATGTTTATAAATAAATAACATAATAATAATAATAAAAATAATAATAATGAAAATGGTAGTAGTAATAATAATAATAATAATAATAATAATAATAATAATAATAATAGTGATATTAATAATAGTAACATTGTAATAATGTCGCAACTTGTTTGACAGTGGATATTTCATATTCAGAATTTTACTAGAATTTTTTTTGGACATACAGTTATAAAATCGGCATGTACACTGATTGGTACAGAATTCGATGTCCATAACCTTCGTTTTTTGTCACGAAACCAGTGTATTCATTTGTTTTACAAGCTTGCACAATAACGACAAATTGCAGGTTCCATACCTCAATTGTTCCGGGGTTGTGAATCTTCTGAATCTGCAGCAACAATCTGTATTACAAATTAATTTGCAAGTGTGGTGGCAAAACCTTTATTTTCTGCTACCTATTTCAGAAGAAGAAGTCCTGTTAGAGAGTTCCCATTTAGAGCTGAGAGAACTTTCAACAGCGAAATGTATTAATGTTTCAATATATAACATTTTTACTGTTTATTTACTTCAAATATTCTTGTAAAACTTCATTACTAGTTTTGCAGGTATTTATACATAAAATCTAATATTTTCGAGGTTGAAACTTGATTCCCATGCTTTACTGTACAAGCAAATAACCTGAATTTAACGAAGGACATATTAAGACAGTAAATCAATGCAGTTTGGGCGAACCATTTCTATTTTGCGTAAAAGACATTACAACGTTATTGAGAAGTTAGATTGAATTCACTAGGTTTAAATAGTGATGTGTGTGACATAGGGAACTAATGACCAATGTGGTCAGTTAATGCCTTCTTCATTATTTACTCTTTCAGGAAGATTTGTTGGATTTGGACAGTGTTCACGAGGCAGAGATAGTGGAATTAACTTCAGAGGAGGATGAAGTGTTGATCGACACGTAAGTACACAGTGTTGGTTTTTATTTTCACATGCTTTCAGAACTTCGTTTAATGAAGACCTAGGAAATAAATTTTATAATGACTATTTCGTTTATATGACATCATTCCATTTTCGACCAATGAAGTGTGAAGTGTAATGATATTTTGAATTCCAACCAATCACAGTCAGACTTTGCGATAATTTTTGCACCTAGATTTATCGATATCAATTTATCGCATGGTTGTTCTTTTGTTTAGTCGTTGTCGCCAACTGTTTCCTTATGAATAGATGATCATGAATACATTAAGATGCAACTACACGGTTAAACTTTTCTTTCAACTTTAAAGCAATGAATGCAAGTTTGATATTTAATATTAATTCATATATTTATGCAGTGAAAACGACGTTCAAAACGGCGCACCATGTAGACACCAAATCTTCATGCATCTTAATTGAACGTACCTTTTAAACTTGATTCTTTCAATATTCTTCCCAGATTGCACGCATACGCGATTGGAATATTGAACTGTGTAGATGCAGCTTTAGTTCCATTACGCACTACAGCGAGAATACATAAGCATTGCTATATAGCTGTCCCCACAGTTACTGTTAAATTAAATTATGATTTCAGTAGATAATGAAAATGTATTTATGTTATAATAATAAGAGGAAAGTGCAGTACATGTAATTAACATTGTTAAGCCTGTATTTCGCAATTGGCATTACTGAATAATAACATCGAATTTCTTTATTCCAGTAATCGATATTCATCTACGATTATTTCAACTTCACAATGTCTGACTAGGTTAAATATTCGTTAATAAACAATTATTAACATTTTGTGATCGAATTTTAGGGATATATTTTTATTTTTTTCACGATATAGTCCTAATGAATGCCACGCGAGGTCTGAAATTTCCCAGGTAAATCTCAGACCTCTCGTGACATTACTACAGAAGATAATGTTTTTATCTATTTTTTGTGGTAATACCACAGTCTATTATATACAATCTCGAATCTCAATATGTAGTAAAAATGCAAACATGGATAGTTGCCCACCACTAGGATCGCTACTATCGCCTCATCATCGCAGATCTCTCTCCTAGCAGCCGACAAAATATGTTACACTTTCGTTGTGTTCTTTTGGAAAAATTAATACCTTCCTTCCATTATTGAAATATTAAATGCATGAAGTTAATTTATCATTTTAATGAAGTATATTAAATTCCACCATAAACTCGAAGATCCTGCAAGAAATAGGTTAATATTATTTTTGTTTGTGCAAAACGAACTGAAATTTACTATAATCGCTTCACTCATTCAAGATTATAGCGATAATTAACTATGAAACCAATTAATATTAATAATAATGGAAATATGAATTAATGGATTAACTTACGTGTACCGGTACTTGTAGTGTAGGCTTACGTAGTTGAGGTTAAGCAATAATAAACACACCAGAATTGGAAATAAAACGTGATTAATAAATTTTATTGTAACAGACTTTTTCTACGTCTCTAGTAAAGTAACAAATAAAAATAACAACAAAACTAACAGCTATAATTAAAAACATATCCTTTGAAAAAAAAAGGGCCTAAGTAATAATAATCCCACCAGAATTGAAAATAAAACGTGATCAATAAATTTCATTAAAACAAACTTAATTTTTCTACATCTCTAGTAAAATATTATTATTCCAATTATTGTATTTTAGCCATTAACATTTTCATTACAACCAATAACAAACATTTCACAAGCATCAATGTGAAATACGCAACGAGCTAGCATTCGATGGAAATACGATTCAGTCCGAAGTCGACCGTGGACAGTCTATTGTTTCTAGTTGCTAACCGCTTGGAGCGCTTTATCATGAGATTTGCAAAAAATCACCTCAAGCTTCGCGACTGTATGTAGTAGACTGTGGTAATACTTAGTAACACGTCAATATATCTTGGTACTGAACTGACGTAAGATTTACAAAAATGATCATTACCACGACAAGTAACACTCTGAAACTCCCGCTATATCTGCTGCTTTATTATTCTCCTGTCCTTCGAGAACCATGATCTCTTGCAGTGTATGATGACGTCACTACTTGATTGGCTACATTTCTGTCATGGCCGCAATCCCTGTGCATTGTGCTAGTTGGATACCTTTCCAGCTGCGAAATTCGAGTGCTGCGAAAGTTGCGATAAGTTTCTTCACTTTTGCAGTGGCAGCTAGCTAGGGCTTTTCGTGTCTCTGCTCATGCTTCAGTCTATTTTTAGGTAGTATTCCCTGTCACATTTACAGTATATATAGTTAAATGCACGCATATGTATATCTTAAATAGCTATTTCTTATTATGAAACAGAGGACAATGTCTTAATAGTACATTATGCAACGAGCCTATAATGGTAGTAATTAAGACGCAACTATGTTTGTTTATGAAACGAGCGCAAGCGAGTTTCATAATTTTCATACAAGCGTCTTAATTACAATTATAGGCAAGTTTCATACGACTTTTTATGCTCGACCATATTTCTTATTTGAAAGTATTGAAAATTAGGTCTTTTTATGGTTATGTGCGAACTGACCTGAATTGTGAGATGTGCGCAGACGCGAAAGTATTGATTTTTTCCGAGGCCGAATGTCATTGACCATGGCAGGGAATAAGAATGAACATTAGTCTGATATAACCTGGAAATTGATTTAGAATTGAAAAACGAGATGACAAATTGAATTTATTTGAATATTATTTACAATTAACGCTAATTATTATAGTAACAGAACATAACCTTCTGCGACAGTATTGAATTTCCAGCCTCCGTGACTTTTTGCTAATTGTCTGTCGATTGCATATCCGAGAATAATCGATATAACGGTACAAAGCTGACTTGTGATTGGCTGAAGAGCTGTACTTTAATGAGTAGGTGTACTTTAATGACATGCATTAAAGGACTGCTACCAGGTGTATAATTACTACATTTCGGCATGGTCGAGCATAAAAGAGAATGTTAGATAACTGTTCGGAGTAACATGATCTGCTTCATAAAAACTGCTGTAGATTGTCAGCAAGATTTATTTTTAATTTTCTACAGCCCATTATGATATTGAGCGCAAGGTTTGTGGAATTTATTTTTAACAGTACAATTTATTATTATTATTTTTTTTTTAGAAAATTCTGCTATGGTTTTGATTTTGATTGTGGCAATCAGTAGTAATTTGTTGAATTTATATTGTGTAGCAAATTTTGATTTGTGTTTTGATATATTCATAAAGTATCATGGCATGGGTAAGTTATGATGACTCAACTGGTCCTGGTGAAAGCATTCAAAATGTGAAGTTTGAAAATCACTGTCGCTGTCCCCACTCTCTTTACCTTGTGCTATATCAGACATACAGACATAAGAAGTTAATCTCATGGAAGGGTTGTAATGAGAGTGCCGCAATGTCTCATAGCTGGAGGCAGATCAGTATGTTACCGCTTATGATGATTATTTCGAGCCATGCCTATGGTGTTAAAAATCATTGCAATAAGTGAAAGTCTCAGGAATCTTCTCTGCCACATCAGTAAATTAAAAAATGCAGTTATATTGTCAGACTCCAAAGCAGCTATTCTATCAATTGTCTATAAACACACACCTTCACCTCAAACAGCAGAAATAACTAAAATGCTCTCTCAATTAATATCACTCAATAAAAGAATTGTATTCTAATGGATACCTTCCCATTGTGGAATCCTGGGAAACGAGAATGTGGATGCTTCAGCAAAGAAGGGCAGCACTGCTACTTACAGACCTGTTACTAAATCTACGTATTACACTGTGAAAAGATTTATTAAATCTACATACTTAGATTTCAACAAACAAAATTTGATAACACAATCTCAAGGAAAAAAATGGAACTCTCTGCATCATAATCCACAGTTGATTCCCGATTTACCACGCAAATCGTCTGTAGCTGCATTTAGATTGGCAACAGGCCATGATTATTTGGCCAAACACCTGCATAGAATTGGAATATATCAGTCCCCTAACTGCCCATTGTGCAACTCAAATCAAGAAATGGATTCAGAACATCTCAAAATCTGTGCGTCAGTGGCTGACCTTGATAATATATTTGAAAAATATTGGAGTGCAAGAAGTCAAATGACTTTATTGTCAAATGCCTGGCATTAGAAAGCAACAATATTTATGTTTTTTTTTTTTTTTTTATTTTCCCATGTTTTCCCATCAGTGAGGTTTTAGGCGTAATAGATCGACTATTGCCCAGATTTTTTGTATTCAACAGATATTGGAGAAAAAAATGGAAGTATAAGAGTACAGTACATCAGTTATTCATAGATTTCAAAAAGGCATATGACTCGGTTAAGAGAGAAGTTTTATATAACATTCTTATTGAATTTGGTATTCCCAAGAAACTAGTTCCATTAATTAAAATGTCTCTTAGTGAAACTTACAGCAGAGTTCATATAGGCCAGTTTCTATCTGCTGCTTTTCCAATTCACTGTGGGCTAAAGCAGGGAGATACACTATCAGCTTTACTTTTTAACTTCTCTCTAGAATATGCCATTAGGAAAGTTCAGGATACTAGACAGGGTTTGGAGTTGAATGGGTTACATCAGCTTCTTGTCTATGCGGAAGACGTGAATATGCTAGGAGAAAATCCACAAACGATTAGGGACAACACGGAAATTGTAGTTGGAGCAAGTAAAGCGATAGGATTGGAAGTAAATTCCGAAAAGACTAAGTATATGATTATCTCTCGTGACCAGAATATTGTACGAAATGGAACTATAAAAATTGGAGATTTATCCTTCGAAGAGGTGGAAAAATTCAAATATCTTGGAGCAACAGTAACAAATATAAATGTCACTCGGGAGGAAATTAAACGCAGAATAAATATGGGAAATGCGTGTTATTATTCGGTTGAGAAGCTCTTATCATCCAGTCTGCTGTCCAAAAATCTGAAAGTTAGAATTTATAAAACAGTTATATTACCGGTTGTTCTTTATGGTTGTGAAACTTGGACTCTCACTTTGAGAGAGGAACAGAGATTAAGGGTGTTTGAGAATAAGGTTCTTAGGAAAATATTTGGGGCTAAGAGGGATGAAGTTAAAGGAGAATGGAGAAAGTTACACAACGCAGAGCTGCACGCATTGTATTCTTCACCTGACATAATTAGGAACATTAAATCCAGACGTTTGAGATGGGCAGGACATGTAGCACATATGGGCGAATCCAGAAATGCATATAGAGTGTTAGTTGGGAGGCCAGAGGGTAAAAGACCTTTAGGGAGGCCGAGACGTAGTTGGGAAGATAATATTAAAATGGATTTGAGGGAGGTGGGATATGATGGTAGAGACTGGATTAATCTTGCTGAGGATAGGGACCAATGGCGGGCTTACGTGAGGGCGGCAATGAACCTCCGGGTTCCTTAAAAGCCAGTAAGTAAGTATGTTTTGTGCTAATTTATATATTTTTAAATTCGTTTCAGCATTGTGCATAACGTTGAGAAGAGAGTGTCAAAACATGCCGTCATTGATCTCGAAGAAGACGATGTGATACAGTGTGGTAGCAACAGACCAGATTGTTCAAAGATTAGCGACGTAATCGGTAATTCTATCAAGTGTAATATATGCAACGAGGTTTTCTCAACAGCGCACTCTCTGAGTCTTCATTTTCAAACACACACAATAAAATTGCCATTGAAGTGCGGGTTGTGTGGGAAGTGTTTCTCCCGAATGGCGGAACTAGACGAACATCTCCGCATTCACAGAGGCGAAACACGATTCAAATGCGACCAGTGTGGAAAGTGTTTCTCGCAGTTAGAACATTTGGCGCAACATTCACGCAATCACCCAACATTAAGGCCATTCAAATGTGAGCAGTGTGGAAAATGTTTCGCACGATTAGAACATTTAGCGCCACATGTACGCAATCACTCAGTAGCAAAGCCTTTCAAATGCGAGCAATGTGGAAAATGTTTCATAGCATCCGCGAATTTAAAACAACATTTACTCTTACACAATGGGGAAAAGCCATTCAAATGCGAGGTGTGTGAAAAGTCTTTCTCAACACCTTCAGGTTTCAACCGTCATTCCCTTCTACATGAAAATGCATTCAAATGCGGGGTGTGTGGAAAGTGTTTCTCAGAAAACAGACATTTAAACAGACATGCTCTTACACACGTAAGGGAAAAGACATTAAAATGCGAGGTGTGTGGAAAGTGTTTCGGAAGACCCTCAAATTTCAATGACCATGTGATCACCCACAAAGGGGACAGGCCATTCAGATGCGAGGTTTGTGGGATGAGCTTCTTAAGAGCTGGACATTTAAGGAGGCACGTATGCAAACAGTAGGGCAGACGCGGGCATTTAAAGTGTTGTGCCGCACTACCACAGTCTAATATATACAGTCGCGAAGCTCAATACTTACTAAATATGTAAACATAGATAGTTGCTCACCACCAGGATCGCTACTATCGCCTCATCATAGACTCTTTCCCCAGTGAATAGGGATTATAAAAAATGGACACTTCGCGCCGGTACCTTTGATGTAGCCGGATTGATTTCAATGACCTTCAAGCCTGCTAGAGCGTGAAATTCTGCTTTCTCTTTAGAGTTGGCGCTGACATCACACCAGCTAGCAGTCGACACAGCGGAAATATAATACCTATAATTAATACATCTAGGTACATTATGTACTCTAATAAAGTAAGGATCCATAAAATAATAAATCCGTCATTAACTGTAATGTCTAGACTCTAGAGTTCCTTTATAATGAGAGTTGAGACGTTGACCCCAACAACAATTAAAATATGTAATGATTTGATAGCACTGAAATATGTAAAAAAAATATATATATATATTATTACTACTAGTTTGTCACTGAGAAATAAGGAAGAGCTGTTAACTTGAATTTATTTGAAGGAAAGCGTTACTGGATTATGCAATAAGGTAGGCGATCTTTGGATCCTGTGTCTCAACTCTATACTCAATTATCATCTTATCGTATGCTCGATTACACTAACCTCTAGCGCTTGAAAATGGAATTAAAAGCTGGCGCACAGAGAAACAAAACACAGGTAAATTCGCTCAGTGTCCATTCTTTATAATCCCTATTTGCTGCTTCCCCAGCAGACGACAAAATGTATTGTACTTTCGATATCGTGTTCTTTTGAAAAAATTAATACCTTCCTTCCACTATTTAAATATAAAATACAGAAAATTTATATATTATTTTCATATAATATATATTATATTCTATAAACTTTCCTTCCTGGGTCTTTCGAAAGAAGGATTACTCTGACCTCTTTTTCTTACAATTTATAGTTCTACAAACGTCTCCTTGTCGCATATTATTATTCAAATTATTGTATTTTAGCTATTTACAGTTATTACAAACCATAACGAATTTCACAGTTAACACAACTTTTCACAACAAAGCGAAATATGGCACAGTCAATGCCTTTTCGATCAAACCGTAATGTACCATATGTTCGAGTTTTCTATTTCAGTGTATGGAACTCAGTGAAATATTATAACTTTATTGCGTATCATTGCTAAGATTTATTTAGTGCAATGTGTCCATAAGTTCCGTTTACTTCTTGTTGCATAATATGTTGCCGAAATAATTATAAAACTGTGTTATTTTAATGTGAAGAGCATTTTACATGTTAACATAATCTGTTTGCGTCAACATTTCAAGTTTACAATGGAAGCTATTTTTAGGTGTAATAAAAAAAATAGATTGTGATGTCAATTCAGCACATCTGCCTTCCTTAATTCTAGACAAAAAATTTATCATATCACTCCTATGAAATTAGTGTACGTACAATAGTGTTACTTCGTCTCTTAAGTAGCAGATAAATACAGTAATTCAGTAGTCAATTGTAGTATTAATATACAGACAAACTGAATTTGCGGGGTGTCATACATGACATTATGCTTAATTGTAATATATAATTGCGAAGTTAGGAATATAAGTTAAATATAGTAAACATAACCTATAATTTTCATATGAATGTCAAGACATTGGAGATCACTAAATTTATTATAGACAGAAAGGGGCAACTGGTACAGTAAACATAACCTATAATTGCAACATATCTAAATATCCGTGTGGTGCAACTGAAAATTATTGAATCGTGCATAAATGCATGTACAAGAATTTCGCAATATTTAATCGAAATAAAGGCAGGTATTACACATTCGAGCAACGTAATTTTCTCATCATAAATAATATTACACCTTAACTCGCAAGTGAATTGTTGAAGTGTCTCATTCATTGTTTCAAATTTTATTAATGGAATTACACTACATTTTAGGGAAACATATTTTACTGTTTATGCACTCCAACTAATTTATGTGGTTGAAACGCCACTCTTCGTGTTAGGGTTAAGCGAGTTACATGGTGTGCTTTAAAGCCTGTATTAGATCACGGTGACTGTGGCACAGTCTGTTGTTCCTAGTACTCACAGCGCTCCAAGAATTGCAAAAAATCATCCCAAGCTTCATGACTGTATATATTAGACTGTGGTATACTCTCATTGCTGCAACACACGTCACTGATAATGTAATATTCAGTGCTGGATCGCGTGAAGCATTGAATCACGGAACGTTAAGTAATTAAGCAGAACAAAAAAGATACACAGTTTTCTACTAATGTTATTTTTATGAATGAGTAATGACAATGAAAGAAAACAAATTTTCCAAAACAAATACAAACTAATTTACAAAAGGCTGAGACATAACTGTATTTTTAATTTAAACAATTACTGTAAAAACCTTATAAAATAACGTAAAACCTAGAATTCCACAACAGTTAAAATGTAATGTCATAATCTGAAGCTATTTGTTTTGGACGGGCATCAGTCAGTACTTTGCATCGTTGGAAAATAAAATTAAGGAACTTACGAAGAATGGATTCTTAACAAAATATCAAGCACATTACTAAGAAACAGAAAAAAACAACAGTTAGGCTATTTTTTAAACGTCTTACTGTATTTCTTTGTTGTTTTTGTGAATTTACGTCAGTTTACTCATGCACTTAAAGGATTCATTTATTCTTCGTCACGTAAATCGGAAAGTTTTTCAAAATTTGGAGTTACTATATATCAGACATTGCAATTGTGAGCTGATGGAATAAATTTTCGTCTGAAATGCGTGATCTTGATTTGGATTTTACAATGACCAACTGAGAAAACAAACTGTTCACAAATATAGCTTGAGCCAAACATAGAAGCAATTTTCATAACGAAACTCTGAAGATGTGAATATTTTACTTTGCAAAGTTGTTTATATATATCTAAACCAGTCATGGTGCTTATAATAAAATTACAAACCATTTTCCAAATTTGAAATATTTAAAAATTGAAGCTTATAAGAAAGAAATTTGTAAAATTATCCACGATATATAATATTAACAAATGTATTTTTTTACCTTTTATTTCTATCGACTATATTCATGTTTTTATTGAATATCACTGGCTTCTGTCGGATTGTCAATTTATGTTAAATGTGTATTTTTCTCTTTCTTCTTTATTCTTGCTCTTGTGTTGTATTTATTGGTTTGAATTAAGTTACTGTATTTAGTAAACTGTCCTTGTAAATTTTATCTTATATTATTGACTAAGACCACACCGTACACGAGCCTGGCTCTTACGGTAGTGGCTAGAAACATTTTTGTTTCATAAATGTAATTTGTACTCACTAGTTAAATAAATAAATAAATATTTGTGCATTTGAACTTGGTAAATGTGTCATTTTTCAGTCGAAGAACTTTTAACTGAAGGTCTAATCTTACACATTGATCATTAATGGAGAATGTATTAGCAAATGATAGAAATTCATTCTCTAATATCTTAAAATCACTGAATCTTTTGTCGGTGAATTCTTGTATTACATTTTCCAATATTTGATAGAAGTGGCTAATGTTAACATCGGCTGATAGATTAAGCGATTTTAAAGAAGGAAAACGATAAGATTCTCTCTGATTTAACTGCATCAGAAATAGACGCACACAAACAGCTTTAATTCATCGTACATGTGTACGATATTGTTATCTTTTCCTTGGAGAGGAATGTTGAAATCGTTAAGAGTGCCGATTATGTCGCACAGAAAAGCCAAATCAATGACCCATCTCTCGTCTGTCAATTCATCTAACGTTTCACCCTGAAAAGGAAACTCATGATGATTATATCGTCGGTTTACAAGCAAAACACATTAAATCAGCAATATTACTTCTGAGAAAAGGGCGTATGTATTGTGCTCACTGCATAAGTATAAACCTAGAATTGTAATATAAAATGCAATTAAGAAGAAATAACTTACTCAGATTAATATTATTTTGAGGATTGACTTTTGTCGGAATAAAAACGCCTTTTTCTCATAAGTAATATTTTTTACTTGATGTGTTTTGCGTGTAAACCGACGATGTTATTACGATATTACTACTTACTACATACCACCACCACCACCATTACTCCTACTCCTACTACTACTACTACTACTACTACTACTACTATAAAAAAATTATGTTATTAAAATGACGCGAAATTTTTCCTCCAATAATAATTGTTACCATAAGGGGTGTATTCTGTAGGACCAAAAATAACAATCTTTACGTAGATTAGTTATTTTAGATAGGTGACTCTGGTGCTAAGTTATATAAATTGAATTATTTTAGATTAAGGGTAATTTTACAATATTTATCAGTTGTTAGTGTCATCTAGCTTCAGAGTGAGATGAAGGTAATAATGCTACCAAAATGAATCAAAGATTCATCGCCGGAAGTCACTCAGCATTTGCTCTCAGAGAGTTGAGGGAAAACTTCGGAAAAAATCCTCAACAAGGTAACTTGTCCCAAACAGGATTTAAACCCGGGACCGTTATTTGATGGTGACAGCGGGAGAAGGTTAGGTTAGGTTAAGGTAGATATATGTGTTTTAGTTATCGCCTAGTAAATTATTTCCGAAGTTTTTATATAGCCTAGGTATCAAGAAAGTATCATCGTCAAATATTTCAACCGCTGCAGAGCTTATGAGTTTATATTATTATTATTATTATTATTATTATTATTATTATTATTATTATTATTATCGCAAGTGGGCTATATTAATATATCCCGTGGCCACTTCTGTCATAATTGATAACGCTTATGTTAACTGGCAAGGTCTAGCATGTCATATGTTCCTGCTATATTTTCACGGCCGTTTTGATCCCCGCGTTTTGTATGAGTTCAGTACAATAATATGATGTGAGTTTAACAGTTCAATATTTTTGTCCTGCAGTTAAATTTTTGCAGAGGTACGTTGTAACTTTACGTATTTAAACATAATGTAATATAAGAGAACATTGGTTAGGTGTACTAGCTCGCACGCATTTAATCGCTATTTCGCATCTCCTTTGATTTGGGAAGGTTAGGTCTTCGCAGCAGTTTTAATATTTCAGTGTCTTGGGCCCGAAGAAACGGAGTGAGAAAAGAGATACATCTCGAAACACCGTTATTTAGTACATAGGCTAGATGAAATTAGATCCTAGACGTAGAGGCAGAAGAGTTACTAGACCCGATTAATCCACTAGAACAGGTAGAGGTAAAATTCAATTTGGATCTCGCATAAAAAAGAGCTGAAGTTCACACTAACGTACAAAATTCAATTGCATTATATGCAATAAATACTTCATATCCAGACAATGAATTGCTCCACATATTCACTGATGGCTCTTTGATGAAAAGTAGTCAATACGCAGACGCTGTTGTGAGTAGTAAACTTCTGGAGTTCTTCAACTCTGCTGGAAAATTCAAAGTCAACTTCGATGGAAAATTAAAAGCCATATACATTGCTCTCATTCAGTTCCGCACTAGAACGGAATCATTTCAGAAAGTCGTCATATTCTGTCATATTGACTTCCAAACTGATGCAAATACGACATAAACTTGCAAGAAAGAAATTACATTTCAATAGAATCCCTCCCGTGTTTGAATAGGAAGTAATGAAGAAGCTGGCTACTGGCGAAAAGGGTAACTACAATATTAAACAGTTCAAAAGAACAGTTTTCCTTCCATTCTTCAGAAGTGAAAAGAAAATCCGGGTTTAAATCTAAATGTCTTGCAGATTTAAAGGAATTCAGTGAAGAGGAACAATGGGTGGAGGTACTCGTGAATAAAAATAGCATTCCAGAGTTACCATGGAGTGACACTGTTGTAGCATTCCGCGTAACAACGCACCTTGACTGTCTGGCAGAACAGCTTGAGCCTCACCAAATTACATACTATGTAATGAAGATGTCGTAATGAAGTGGGACCAACTTAGAACACGTACTACTGCACAAGATCGGATGGATAACTTTATTGGCAAGCCAGAAGACTAATGGACTTGTCGCAAATGTGTTGAATATTAGATTAAATAAATTAAATAAATGTTTAAGTGTCTCACTTACAATGCTGCAAACTTTCTTTTTACATTGAAGCAGAAAGACGTGAAGGAATTAAGCAATACTAGGGCCGTGTCTCAAAGCTCAAGTCCATACTACACACTACTGACTAGCAACTAGGTGACTTGTAAACTACACACTAGGGGGCTTTGGACATGTATGCTTGAAACATGGCCTTCTTCATAGACTATTTTTCTAAAAACCATGACATCACGGTGCAGCACTGAATTAAGAAGGCAGTGTCCTAATGCAGTTTCATTACGAGTTATGTGGAAAAGATGAGGACTTATTATATTAGCCTACAATAATGTTTAAAATACTGTACAGAAGGTACTAATAATGTCAGTGTTCAAAGTTAACCTGTTATTCTATTTTATATTTACATTATTTCACTTCCAAAACATTTTCAGATTTTATAACCCCAATTGCTTATGAGGTATCCATGTTTGTTTAGTGAACAAGTCAACAATCGAGCAAGAATTTTCGTTCACTAGCTACTACGGACTTGATTGTTATGCACTATGTAGCTTTGGATCATGACTTCTGACGTCACATCCGGCTATTTAGTCAACAATCTAGTTCACTTCAGCTGAAAATGTAGCTTTGAGACACGGCCTAGATAACTTTGGTGACTCACAAAAAGTGCACATCATCAGTTCCGTGCAGAGCGACTAAAACTGTCTCCTGCATTTTTCGTTATACCTTAATAGTAATAAATATTTAACACAAGAAAGTCTTATCATTCATATTCCGAAATATTTCGGTATTGTATTTATGAGAATATATGTTGGCTAGGTTGGGGAATGGGGTGATGTCATGTTGTCGACATATGTGAGAAGGTTAGTGGGTTAGTTGAGGTGATACCTAAAGGTACGGTGACACATCGCTACTTTTCCTGCGCAACTTTTGTACTGCAGCTGCAAAAGTTGCGTGTCGTGTTCACACGTAAGCCAAAAGTAGCGCGCTGCACGCTACTTTTCGTGCTGCGCAACCCGAGTGCTGCAAAAGTTGCAACTGGAGGTTGCGAGTCTGCGCTACTTTTGCAGCCGCAGTCATGCTGCAGGTTTCCATCTCCGTGTTGACTTCTCAATATACATTTGGTGGTTATGTTCGCATTATTAAGAAACTCATGCGAAAGCCTCCTTATCTATTATTTGCTTTTCTGTCGTACCTATTATTCAGAAATTGACATTATTTTTACTATAAAGCTTTTAAAAACGTCTATATACTTAAATGATAACCAACAGTATATTCACCTAATCAACGTTGGCAACCTTCCTGTTTGGAACTACGCTACGGAAAATTTAAAAAATGAATTATATCGTCAGCAATTATGCTCAGACTGTGTTGTGTATTTAATAACTGTTACAAATAATTTATTTTCATCACATCTAACATTAAAATATATCCAAACAATAAAAGTATCATTGGCACATTTGGTTGGTAACACTGGTTGCAACCGCAGCAAAAGTTTCTACAAAACCGATATCAAAAATGCTGCGGCTGCAACCCTGAGAACCCTGTTCACACGTCGCTACTTTTAAGCTGCGCACAGCATGGAAAAGTAGCGGGCAGCAGGTTCGGCAGCGCTACTTTTCGGGTTGCACCGTTGTTCACACGTCGCAGTACGAGAGTTGCGCAGTTTTTTGTACTGCAGCGCTGCAAAAGTAGCGACGTGTGACCGTACCTTCAGTGAGTTTTATTTACTTGTCGTGTAGGTTGACGTCGGCCATGTTGTGACGTCAGAATCGTTTGTCAAACTTGACGAAAATTAAGCGATATCCCATAATAAAAGAATCCCAATATTTCCCATATGTTGTGTAGTAGATGACTTGTTCCCATAGGAGGGAGTGTGATGTGAATCGGATCTTAATAATTTGTAATGAGAGTTCCTCACACGTTCAGTTTCTGTAATCGCTGTCATTTACATTTCCTCTTCTTTCAGTTGTGATGGATAGGATCAAGGTAGAAACTGAGGCTGAGCAATTGGGTTTAGAACCACATGATGAAACGTACAAAACAGAAGAGTATCAGACTGTATTAGAGGTAAACTAAAAAGTCTTACTATTCACACATAGTGTTTTACAAATCCAGCATTCACCAATCTTCCCTCTTTTCTGCCTTCCTCTTTGTTTTGTCATATGATCCAGATAACTTAATGTCGTTTACCATTTTCTTCTACCCCAAACTCTTCTCCCGTTCACCATTTTTTGCAGTGCATCCTTCGGTACACATTTTTTTCTCAGGCAGTGACCCAACCAATTTCTTTTTCTCTTCCTGATCAATTTCAGAATCGTTCTCTTTACAGTAGCTTCATTTCTTATTCTGTCTGTCACATAACAAGTTCCATTCTTCTCCATATTCACATTTCAAATGCTTCTAATCGCTTGTCGTCACTTCGTCGTAATGTCCACGTTTCTGCCCCACGCAATGAATAATTCCATGGTTACAGGCTAACATTTGTACAACATTAATGAACTTTTCTATATTCGCATAATATAGAATATAAATCCGCTTTTATACACATTACCTTACGTAAATAATTTCGAGAGGTGATACCTGGCCTATTATTATTATTAGTCATTGCCAGTGTCCCTTAAGGCCTTGTTTCTATTCTGCCTCCATTTACCTTCTCTACTTTGTCGCCTGCATGGAAAGTTAACCAATGAGTGCCATACAAAACTAGATTGGTGACTGTTACACATTAATTCAGCTTCAAAATATGTAATAAAATTATTCACGATGTCTTTTTGTTCTGTAGGAAGGGAATTTATCGCATCTGGAATTGACTGGCGTGAAGACAGAATGCGTGGACCAGAGTTACGATATCAAAACAGATATAAAGGTAGAAGACACCACACCAGTGCCTATTAGCTTTCCTGTGGTGAAATCTGAAGTTGATGTAAGTGGTTCATCGTCAATATACAGATATACCAGAAGAAATTTTTTAAGAGTGTCAGATCTATTAACAGTCTCAAATTTTGTATTAACTGTTTTCCATTTTTCACTATGTCTACTACTTAGACGATTTTTATTTTAGATTTTAAATACAGCAATAATTCGAAAATATATATTTCTCGTAGGAACAGAAATTTACTTCGAGTGTACGGCGAAAATAGTGCTTAATGGGATGATGATGATGATGATGATTATTATTATTATTATTATTATTATTATTATTATTATTATTATTCTAAATAAATAAAAATAAAAAATAAATAATAATTATTATTATCATTATTATTATTATTATTATTATTATTATTATTATTATTATTGTTACTACTACTTGGGCTGATTACCTGGTTGGGTTTTTTTCCGAGATTTCCCCAACTGTAAGGTGAATGCCAGGTAATTTATGGCGAATCCTCGACATGATCTCGCCAAATACCAACTCGCTATCACCAATTCATCGCCGCTAAATAACCTAGTAGTTGATACAGCGTCAAATAAAAAAATAAATAATAATAATAATAATTATTATTATTATTATTATTGTTATTATGATGATGATTATTATTATTGTTATTATTATTATTATTATTATTATTGTTGTTATTATTATTGCTATGATTATTATTATTATTATTATTATTATTATTATTATTGTTGTTGTTATTGTTATTATTGTTATTGTTGTTATTATTATTGGTATTAGGTTGAACGAGGATTGAGCGTATTCTCTTCCTGCACTTTGAGCCATCTTACATGTCATACCAACATAACTTACGAGGCATTACGAACGTTCCGCGCTAGTTTGCAATATTGCAGCGGGATGGTTACGCGGGTATTTAAAATGTATAAATTCATAGCTATCGACATAACATAACGAATGTTTCGCGCTAGTTTCTAATGTTCGAGCGGGAATTCGTAGTTGTGGAAATGGCTGCAGTAGGTGATCGTATTAATATTAGAAAGCTGAGCATTATTAATAGTGAAAATGAAGCGCAACAGTGGTGCCGGGAGAAAGGTCTGCTTCCCGCAAATATGGAGTGTCCACTTTGTGGGGAGTTTTCGTACTCCCAAACAATAAGGGAGTGCGATGAGACGAATGTACCAGATGTAGCGGAGTCAACGATCACGGATTGGTTTTCATACTTGAGGGAAGTGTGTAGAGGTAAGAAAATGAACTGTTATGGCAGATTGGGTTAATTTAGGATTTTACTGACAGGTTAGGTTAGTTTAGGATTTTACTGACAGGTTAGCTTAGGATAGATAACGATGAAAGAGTAATGGAAGGTATCGTATGATGACGCAGAATATCTGCATGGAAATATCATATGTACTTCGGTACATTGAAATAATATTAGGATAGATAAGGTTAGTGTAGGATTTTATTGACAGGTTAGGTTAGTTTAGGATTTTAGTGACAGGTTAGGTTAGTTTAGGATTTAAGTGACATATTAGGTTAGTTTAGACTTTTATAATGCGTTGCATAATTATCTGTGACAGGTTAGGTTAGTTTAGGGTTTTGGTTAGGTTAGGTTAGATAAGGTTAGTGTAGGATTTTAGTGACAGGTTACGTTATCTTAGGTTTTTATGATGCGTTACGTATTAGGTTAGTTTAGGATTTAGTGACAGGTAGGTTAGTTTAGGATTTAGTGACAGGTAGGTTAGTTTAGGATTTTAGTGACAGGTTAGGTTTAGGATTTTAGTGACAGGTTAGGTTAGTTTAGGATTTTAGTGACAGGTTAGGTTAGTTTAGACTTTTATGATGCGAAGCATAATTATCTGTGACAGGTTAGGTTAGTTTAGGGTTTAGGTTAGGTTAGGTTAGTTTTGGATTTTGGTTAGGTTAGGTTAGGTTAGGTTGGGTTAGAATTTTGGTTAGGTTAGGTTAGTTTAGGGTTTTGGTTAGGTTAGGTTAGGGTTTTAGGTTAGGTTAGGATTTTGGTTAGGTTAGGTTAGTTTAGGGTTTTGATTAGGTTAGGTTAGTTTAGGATTTTGGTTAGGTTAGGTTAGTTTAGGGTTTTGGTTAGGATAGCTTAGGTGAGGTTATGTTAGGTTTTCTTTAGGTTAGGTTAGTTTAGATTAGGTTACGATTTTGGTTAGGTTAGGTTAATGTAGGGTTTTGGTTAGGTTAGGTTAGTTTAGGATTTTGGTTAGGTTAGTTTAGGGTTTTAGTTAGGTTTGTTTATGTTAGATTAGGTTAGAAATTTGGTTAGGTTAGGTTAGTTTAGGATTTTGGTTGGGTTAGATTAGTTTAGGATTTAGGATAGGTTAGGTGAGGTTAGGTTAGGGTTTTCTTTAGATTAGGTTAGGTTACGATTTTGGTTAGGTTAGGTTAGTTTAGGGTTTTGGTTAGGTTAGGTTAGTTTAGGATTTTGGTTAGGTTAGTTTAGGGTTTTAGTTAGGTTTGTTTATGTTAGGTTAGGTTAGAAATTTGGTTAGGTTAAGTTAGTTTAGGGTTTTGGTTAGGTTAGGTTTGTTTAGGGTTTAGGTTAAGTTAGGTTAGTTTAGGTTTTTATTATGCGTTATATAGTTTTAGCTTTTTTATGCTTTGTGTAGGCAAATATGTGGCAGGTTAGGTTGGGTTAGTTTAGGATTTTGTTGAGAAGTTGGGTTAGGTTAGTTTAGGCTTTTTTATGCTTTGCATATACGAAACTGTGCAATGTTGTGTTAGGATAGTTTAGGTTTTATTGACAGGTTAGTTTAGTTTTGGAGTTTAGTGAAATAGGTTAGGTTAGTTTAGACTTTTATGATGCGTTAGGTTAGGTTAGTTTAGGTTTTTGTAGGCTTTTATTTGCTATAAGTGTTATTTTCTTTCAGACAATGTGGATCGCCTTTAGAAGAACGAACCTAGAATTGGAGGGCCGAATCATATAGTAGAAATTGATGAATGCAAGATTGGACGTAGGAAATTTTAGGCTGGTGGTCGCATTGTGGAGGGTTCTCGGGTTTTGGGCATGATAGTTCGTGAGACGAAGGAAGTGCGATTGGAGATTTGTCCGAATAATAAAGAGGGACAAAGATACTTTTCTTGGTGTTATTCGGAAACATGTCGCCGCTCAAACCACAATAATGACGGACTGCTGGAAGGGATATGAAGGCCTGGATGTTAACAATTTCCGTCATTTGACTGTGAATCAGAGCCTCAACTTTATTGATCCGGAAAGCGGTGCATGCACGAATTTGGTCGAAAACGCAAGCGATTGAGTGTGGCTGTCGTGAAGTAGTGATTTTTTGTTTTTTACGTTGGCAGTTGAAGGACGTCATTGTCTATCATAATGGCGGGCTTCGAAAGAAAGTTCAGTTGTGAAATTTATGTGTTTATTGTAGTATTATATGCTCCAGCGGAGTGTTTTTCAGTGCGTATTGAATTAATAACAGTTCAGCGTTCTTCACATTACATCGTATCGTGTGTTTCATGTGACTAAAATCGTTTCACTGACTAGAAAACAGAACGTTTGCACTCACATTACGTTGGACGTTTCATTTCACAGGTAATTTGCCACATATCTCTACAGTTATTTTACTTGTAACAATTACCAATAGAATGCTTAAGTTTTAAAATGCATCTCCACAAAAAATTCCAACAAATTCGCTTTATAATTCGAACATTTTGTATTGCAAAATCGTCGGAATCCGCTCAATCCTCGTTTCACCCTTTCTTTGTCTGCCACGAAAACGGTCTCTTCAATTGTTTTACAAGCTTCTACATTGACGACAAATTCCAGATTCCATATCTGAATTCATTTGGAGTTGAATCTTCTGAATCCGCAGTAACAATATGTATTACAAATTAATTTGCAAGTGTGGTGGAAGAACTTTCACTTTCCACCATCTTATGTCAAAAGGAGAAGTCATGTTACAGAATCTATATTTTGAGGTAATAAAATTTCCAACTGCAAAATGTATTAATATTTCGTTATATTACATTTTATTGTTTGTTTACTTTAACCATTCTTGCAAATTCTCGTTATGTGTTTTGCAGGTCATTTATACGTGAGATGCACATATTTTCAAGGTTGAAACTGATTCCAATGTCTGACATTTTAAGCAAATAACCTGCATTTAAGGAAACCATGCAGTTCAGTGGAACTAATTGGGATTTGTTTAAAAGTCATTACAACCTTACCGACAAGTTAGATTGGATTCACTGAGTTTGAATAGTGAAGTGTCTGACATAGGAAACCAATGACCGCTATATGGGAGTTAAGGGGAGAGGGTGGTATTTTTTTGTGAAAAATGAGTAAATTTTGAAAAAAAAAAAAAATAAGAATTCTTTAAAATACTCTGTGATATGTGTGGAATGCATAGCATAACATTTTGTGGGTATTTGTTCCCTTATCGGATGTTGAGTCGCCATTTTTAAACTTCCTTAGTTATGGATTTTTAAATCACTCGCCCACTTTTATTGTTGTTTCCAGTAAATTAAATTTTCAAAATTTATTTTTTTCTTTAAAATACCCTTTGATATGTGTGGAATGCGTTGCATAACATTTTGTGGGTATTTGTGCCGTTATTGGATGTTGAGACGTCATTTTTTAACTTCCTCCGCTATGGAAATTTAAATCACTCGCCCCCTTTTATCGGTTTACGGTAACTTCATTTTTTTTGCTACATTGCCAGACAAAAATGGATATAATTTCTGTATTATTAAAGATACATGCATGAAATTTAGAACACACATTCTTTAGACTATTAAGAAACTTTTCTCTGTAACAGAATTTTATTGATTTCATTTAAAAAATACGTCCGTTTGTTTGCAAGAAAGGAAATCAGAAAATTGTTATTAAATTTTAATTGTTTATTTTACAAACGTAGGGACTAATATCAAAATTCTGTTACAGACAGTTTGTAGAACATGCTTTTGCAAATACATTGCAAAAAACTGTTTGAATCTGTCTTTAAAGACGGTTTAGATATATCGGTTTTAGTACAATCCTGCATTGGGGACATTTTTTTCAAATTTGGGCTCCCTAATATTTTTTTTTTTTTCAAAATATTTTTATTTGGTTGAATTGCGACAGCTATGAGCTCTCTACATACAAAAAATTAATATTTTACACCAAATATGAAAAAGTTGAAAAAAATACCATCCTCTGCCCTTAAAGATCTCTTCATAATTTACTCATTTTTACAGGAAGGTTTGTTGGATGTGGACAGAGTTGAACAGGAACAGAAAGTGAAGGATGAAGTGTTACCTGGCAGGTAAGTACATTGTGATGATCTTGTTTCTTCCATGCTTTCAAAACTTCATTTAATAAGACGTAGGAAATAAATTTTATGCTCCACCATGCCGAAATGTAGTAATTATACACCTGGTACCAGTCCTTTAATGTATGTCATTAAAGTACACCTACTCATTAGAGTACAGGTGTTCAGCCAATGACAAGTCAGCTTTGTCTCGTTATAAAACCTCAGCCAATGACAAGTCAGCTTTGTACCGTTATAAAACCGCAAGTATCCATTATTCTCGGATATGCAATCGAAAGAGAATTAGCGAAAAGTCACGGAGGCTGGAAATCCAATACTGTAGCAGAAGGTTATGTTCTGTTACTTTAATAATTAGCGTTAATTGTAAATAATATTCAAATGAATTCAATTTGTCATCTCGTTTTTCAATGTCTAATTTAATTTCAATGTTATATCAAAGTTAATATTTAGTTTACTCTGTAGGTTCTTATAGGGTCTCAAGGTCAATGTGGACATCTGTTCCTCGGAAAAAATCAATACTTTCGCGTCTGCGCACATCTCACAATTTACGAGGTATTGCTCAAGGTCAGTTAGATATAAATAAAATGAATAATTTCAAGTTAGAAATATGGTCGAGCATAAAAAGTCGTATGAAACTCGCCTATAAAGGGAAGTAAGAAGCTCGTATGAAAATTATGAAACTCGCTTGCGCTCGTTTCATAAACATGTATACTCGCTTCTTAATTACTATCATTATAGGCTCGTTGCATAATGTACTATTAGAATGTATGATACTGTTTTTATCTACTATTTTGTGTGGTTATTGCTATTAACGCCACAATGTGTCTTGGTGCTGATATGATATAAGATGCACTAAAATCATCATTACCGTGACAAGGAACACACTACAACTCCTGCTATATCTGGTGCTTTATTATTCTACTGTCATTTTTTTAATCAGCGCCCCATTAACTCCAACATGTCTAAAAGCCAAGGCGCAACAAAAAAGTTTATTTGCTGGTGTTATCTGTGTTGTATATAAACAGAGGATTTTTCATAAGTAAGGAATTTTGCTTCATTTCTTTCACACAAAATATTTGGTTGCTATGGGAACAGTTTCATTGTTGACTAATTTAACGTAGTTTCTATACTGTTTACACAACTACTGGAACAATGAAATTCTAGTTATTTAATAGGATGTTCAAAATGTTCCTCATTTACAATCTGGCAGTGGCTAAGCTGAAGCGTGAATTCTTGTTGAACATTTTCAGTCACTGCTGGTGGTATATCTCTGCAGTCTCTCGTGATCCTCTTTTTTAACTCTTCCATATTAGCAGGCCTCGTAACAAAAACTCTACATTTCCAAAATTTCCATAAAAAGTAGTCAAGTGGAGAGAGATCTTGTGATCTTCCAGGTCACTCCATAAATCCTCTTTTCCGATCCATCTATTTGGGAAAAATCTTCCAGATATTCTCGAATATGGAGAGGATAATGAGGGAAGCGCCATCTTGTTCATACCAGATTGAACCATTAGGAACGTCTGGATCTTGATGATTTCGATACAAGACAGCAAGGGATGGTATGAGAACTTAACGCGAGAATTCCAAATAGCTGTCACCTCTAAGTGTCTCGTCAGAGTACTAAGGACCTAAAATTCTTTTCTCAAAATTTCTGGCCACACATTTACTTTTTGGGTTTGCTGTGTGTGCGTTTATACCATCCAGTGTTGATTCTTGGTTGACTAATACCGACAATTTTGTCTATTTACTTCATCGTTAAGACAAAATGAAACTTTACCAGAAAATAACATTTGATACAAAGTCCAGTCGCCCCGAGTGGCGCAGTTGGTATAGCGCTGGCCTTCTGTGCCCGAGGTTCCGGGTTCGATCCTGGCCCAAGTCGTTGGCATTTAAGTGTGCATGTAAAAGAACTTGTGCGCTACAAAATTCTGGCACATCAGCAACATTGATATAACCTACGCAGTTGCGAGCATCGTTAAATAAACCATTTAATTTTTAATACAAAGTCCGGATTTCTATCGCAGAGATCAGTCATTGTCTCACAGAACTGTAACCTTCTATCGAAGTCATCTTCCATCAACTCCTGCATTGGCTGGACTTTATAAGGTTGGTATTTAGGTTAATTAGCATAAGTGTAACCGTTTTTTAAGTGGGCACCAATTTTTTGTTTGTAATGGTTGTTACAGCACCCACTTACGTAAACCCCAGCTATGACTGGAGGGCCACACCTGTCGTTGGTTAATGGGTCCATCGGACCTGGCCGGGAGGAGTTTTAGAGTCCACCGACCTTTCTCACAAGCACCACGCCGTGGCAGGCCAGCGTAAGAGATGAAATAGCATTTCCTCTGTTTCTGATGTTGTGGTTATACTGCCATTACCCGGTCCTCAGAGCCTCATCTGTAAAAGCAGGTTGCACCACGGGCAGGTTGAGGATGCAATATAATCCAAATTGGCCTCTATGCAACAAAGAAGAAGAAATGACTGCAGATCATCTACAAACCTGTGAAGTTCTACCTGATGTATCCACCACTGAGAAATAATGGAGAGCAACAACGCTAATGGCTTCGTTGCCAAAGCCAGGCATTAGATAACAACAACAACATGTTGATGCAATATTCTCCAGGCAGTTAGTTTCGAGATATCGAGTGCATTTTCTAATTCTTTGGGAGACGCCTTTGGTTTCTGTTGAATTGCAAGTAAAACATCGTGTTGCACGTCACCATCTATGGACGGTCTTCCAAGTCTTTTTATATTCCTCTCATATCCGTGTTCATTGAATTTTTTTTTTTCTCTTTCACACACGGTTGCTTGTCAAATTGTTTGCCAATCTGGATGAGTTTTATTAAAAATTATGCATACCTCTTGTTGTATACATCTTCTGTCGCCAACTCCTATCATCGTCATCATCATCAACATCATCATCCTCATCATCAGAATTTCCAACCTTTCTGTTTCTGGCAAAAAAAAAAAAAAAAAAAAAAGGTAACGGTATCCCCGTAACATGTCATGAAGGCATTTGGGGGCCATGGAGGTAGAGCCACATGCTTTCCATGACCTCGGCACTAGAATGAGGTGGTGTGGTCGGCACCACGCTCTGGCCGCCTTTTACCCCCGGGAAAGACCCGGTACTCAGTTTTATAGGAGGCTGAGTGAACCTCGGGGCCGTTCTGAAAGTTTGGCAACGAGAAAAAATCCACCTGGGATCGAACCCCGGACCTCTCAGTCCGTAGCCAGCTGCTCTACCAACTGAGCTACCCGGCCGCCCCCTGTTTCTGGTAAAAGCATTTCATTTTTCACTGATGACACAGATATGTTTCTTCACACAAAATAGTTAAAGAAAGTAACAGTGAAATTGTTCCCATAGCAACCAAACGTTTTGTATGAAATAAATGATACTAAATAAGTAACAATAAGATACCAACCATTTGAAAAAAAAAGAAGTATGTTGCTATTTAAAAATGTTGTCGATGATGTCGCACCCTGTACAATAATGGCTGAAAAGGAACCAACACATTAATTACCATTGTAATAAATTACGTAAAATGGTGTATTATTTTGTTTTATTGAGGAATTACTTGTCAATAAGTTTATTACGCACAATATATTTAACTTTATTTCAATCGGTAATAATGTATGGAATTATAGGATGGGGTAGCTCATTTAAATCCAATTTTAATCCACTTTATTTATTACAGAAGAAAATAATTAAAATATGTCTTCATAAACCTATTGATTTTCCATCTCAAAATTTGTTTCTAGGCTTTAATGTACTTAACGTAAGACAAATTTATTATATTGTATTAATAAAATTTATACATAAAAATCGAAATAATTTCGAATTCTATTTTCATAGTTATGAAACAAAAGGTATGAATTGTTTAAGATGGTTTGAACCAAAATGCAACACTGTTACAGTATTTAATCATAGTAGTAATTTAGGCCCAAGAATATATAACAAATTTATATTTAAATATCCTAATCTTGTCAATTCTAATAGTTCTAGTATTAAATTTAAAAAGTTATGTATGGATTTTATAAAAATTGAAAAATTGTAAATTTAAATTTATATACTATAATTGCACAGTAGACATGAGACAAATTGTATTGTATAATTATTAATTTCAATTCAGGAATCCGCCCCTGAGCACTAAAAGTATTAAATTTGACGTGTCGGAGTATTTCTTAATTAATTTTAGTTTTATTTGCTTTATTCCGTACTTACGGAAAACTCTGTATAGCTGTGTGTGTCTGTGTTTTTGTCTTTGACTTTGTTTCTGTGTGATGATTGATATATTTTGATCTCACGACTTTGATTATAGTGGAGACTGATACATTTTTATATTCATTTCAGCATTTTGAATAATGTTGAGAAGAGAGTGACAGAAGAATACGCCAATACTGAATTTGAAGAAGACAATCTGACACAGAATAGTAACTACACACCAGAGTCTTCGAACTTCGACGACGTAAACCGTAATTCCTTCAAGTGTAATATATGCAACGAGGTTTTCCTAACACCGCAATCTCTAAAACTCCATTCTTATATACACGCAACAACAAAGCCATTCAAATGTGACGTCTGTGGAAAGTGTTTCTCACAATTAGGAAATTTAAAGCGACATGCAAATATTCACACAGGCGAAAGAAGGTCTTTCAAATGCGAGCTCTGTGGTAAGTGTTTCTCACAGCTAGGGCACTTAAAGCGACACGCAAATATTCACATAGGCGGAATGACATTCAAATGCGAGATATGTGGGCAGAGTTTCTCACAGTTAAGATATTTAAAGGAACACGCACTCGTTCACACAGACGAAAGGCCGTTCAAATGCGAGGTGTGCGGGAAATTTTTCTCACGATTGGGATATTTGAAGAAACATGCTCTCGGGCACACAGGTGATAGGAAGTACAAGTGCGAGGTGTGTGGAAAGAATTTTTTGAATTCGGTAGTTTTACGTAATCATTCACTCATACATACTGGTGAAAGGCGCTATAAGTGCGAGGTGTGTGGGAAGTGTTTCTTGAGATTGGGAGATTTTCAGAGTCATTCACGCATTCACACAGGCGAAAGGCCCCACAAGTGCGACGTATGTGGAAAGTGTTTCTTAAGATTGCGGAGTTTTCAGAATCATGTACGTATCCACACTGGCGAAATGCCATTCAAATGCGATGTGTGTGGAAAGTGTTTCTCACAATTAAGATATTTAAAAAGACATGAACCCATTCACAAAGGCGATAGGGAATTGAAATGCAAGGTGTGTGGAAAGTGTTTTTCTCGATTGGAAGACTTACGGATTCATGTTCTCTTTCACCCAGACGAACGACCCTACAAGTGCGAGATGTGTGGGAAGTGTTTCTCACGAAGGCGAGACTTACAGGATCATGTACGCATTCACACTGGCGAAATGCCATTCAAATGCGACGTGTGTGCGAAGTCTTTCTCACAATTGAGATATGTTAAACGACATGCACGCATTCACAAAAGCGAAAAGCCATTCAAATGTGAGGTTTGTGCAAAGTGTTTCTCACGAGCGGAAGACTTACATACTCACGTTCTTGTTCACCCTGACGAAAGGCCGTATAAGTGCAAGGAGTGTGGAAAGTGCTTTACACGAACACGACACTTAGAGGTTCATCTACGGATTCACACCGGCGAAATGCCATTCAAATGCGAATTGTGTGGAAAGTGTTTCTCACAATCAAGATATGTAGCGCGACATGCACGCATTCACAAAGGTGAACGGCCAGTCAAATGCGAGGTGTGTGGAAAGTCTTTCTCACGAGTGGGAGAGTTACAAATTCATGTTCAGATTCACGCAGACGAAATGCCGTAGAATTCGAGGTATGTGGAAAGTGATTATCACAGTTGGGAGACGTAAACATTCATACTACTTACTTACTTACTGTCTTTTAAGGAACCCGGAGGTTCATTGCTGCCTTCACATAAGCCCGCCATTGGTCCCTATCCTGAGCAAGATTAATCCAGTCTCTATCATCATATCCCACCTCCCTCAAATCCATTTTAATATTATCTTCCCATCTACGTCTCGGCCTCCCTAAAGGTCTTTTTCCCTCCGCCCTCCCAATTAATACTCTATATGCATTTCTGGATTCGCCCATACGTGCTACATGCCCTGTCCAACTCAAACGTCTGGATTTAATGTTCCTAATTATGTCAGGTGAAGAATACAATGCGTACAGTTCTGTGTTGTGTAACTTTCTCCATTCTCCTGTAACTTCATCCCTCTTAGCCCCAAATATTTTCCTAAGCACCTTATTCTCAAACATCCGTAACCTATGTCCCTCAGAGTGAGAGTCCAAGTTTCACAACCATACAGAACAACCGGTAATATAACTGTTTTATAAATCCTAACTTTCAGATTTTTTGACAACAGACTGGATGATAAAAGCTTCTCAACCGAATAATAACAGGGATTTCCTATATTTATTTTGTGTTTAATTTCCTCCCGAGTATCATTTGTATTTGTTACTCTTGCTCCAAGATATTTGAACTTCTGCACGTCTTCAAAAGATAAATTTCCAATTTTTATATTTTCATTTCGTACAATATTCTGGTCACGAGACATAATCATATACTTTGTCTTTTCGGGATTTACTTCCAAACCTATCTCTTTACTTGCTTCCAGTAAAATTCCCGTACTTTCCGTAAATATTCATACTGAAATTTAATATCTGTGGAAACTGTTTTTTTACATGTTTGAGTTTTCCGATCATACCCACTTACACACAGATCAGAGATGATTGAAAAATGAATTCTGGGTAAAGAGTTATCTCTGATCGGAACGTGGAATATAACATAATTTCCTTCGCTCAGCTGAAAAGCCTTTCAAATCTGGTGTATTCGTAATTATGTTTCACGTGTAAGGAAAAGCTGATACAGCAGTATTGTTTACAGGTATACCAACTTTCATATTATGTGTAAATTTGTGCTGGAATATAATAATTTGGTACTCAAATACATTGAGGATTTTCTCACTTACGATCCTTGTGTTCGCGGATTGGGAACTGCTGCATCCGTTAGAGGACTTACGTTTTCCGTGGCAAGGTTTGTGTTTCTATTTATAGGTTAGCTGGCCATGTGCGTTCTTATAAGATTAGCAATTAGTTGACTGATATTTTATTTTAAATGAAAAGAGAAATTAGCACGTGGTCCACACAACGAACGCACAGCCACTACGGTATCTGACAAAGCATCCCTCAAAGTAACTGCAAGCCATTACCTTCACATGCTTTATATGGCAGTACGCAACCGAATCTTTATTTCAATATTGTGATAGTGTTCCTCTCCAAGATATGTTGCAAAATTCATTAGATCAGTGTTTTTTGCTAGAGATTGGAAAGAAAATAAATGTTGACATTATATACAATTTTGTTTATCAGAGTGGCGGCAAATGGAGGCCATTTTCAGCAATGACTGTGAGCATGGTAAGTCCAAATTATTGAACATTTTTTGTTAGTACTGTTATTTTTACGGAGAAATTGTTATTTGTTCAGCACAAAACACCGTCTGGCCACTCTTTTCTGAGAGCTTTGTTAATAATAGCTCTGTATCTTATTGATGATGCATTAAACTATGCAGTTTTCAATTACGTTGTAAGTTTTCATCATCACCATCATCCTTCACGAATTAGGCCTCTGTAGACCTGTTTCGGCCCCATCTAGCAGTCTTCTTAAAGGTCTTCCTGGTCGACGATGTCCTCTAGGTTTATACTGCATCATATTTTTTGGGATTCTTGAATTTTCCATTCTTCTTACATGATCTAGCCAATTGAATTTGTATCTGCTGATTTTTTCTTCTACTGACTCTACTTCTAATTGTTCTAAAATTTCTTCATTCCTTTTTGGGCCTAAAAGAGTATGTTATCCTGCTGTCCTCCTGAAAAATTTCATTTCCGTTGCTTTGATTCTGTTCATGTCTTTTTTCTTTAATGTCCAAATCTCGCTTCCGTATAAAAGGGAGGGTAATGCTAGTGTATTATATATTTTTATTCTTGTAGATTTTTGTACTAATTTAGCTTTTAATGTATTGTTTATTATTCTTAGAATTTGTGTAAATTTGGTAATTTTGTTGTTTACATCTTTTTCATTTTGATAAGATATTTCACAACCCAGATAATTGAAATTTTGCACTTGTTCGAGGCATTGGTTATTGTGTATTATCTTACTTCTGACTGAGTCTTGTCCTAAAAATGCCATTACTTTTGATTTTTGTGCTGAAATTCCATCCCTAAATCTTTTAATATTTTATTTAATGTATATATAATCCTCTTTGTAAATTATCCTCTGAATTGGAAATTAAGACTTGATCATCGACATAGAGTAAGGTATTTAATGTTAGAGCACTGGTTATTTTGATTCCTGATGTGTAGATTTGGTTCCATTTTGAAATAATTTCATTTATATAGATATTAAATAAAGTTGGTGATAGTGGACAACCTTGTCGAACTCCATTATTAACTAATTTTCTTTAGGATATACAGTTATTTATTTTGACACTTATTTTGCTGTCTGTGTAGATTTCTATTATATTTTGTAATAGCAAATTGGGAATATTTTAATCTTGTAATATGTCGAATAAAAGGTCTCTTCGGACTTTATCAAAAGCTTTCACAAAATCAATAAAAGCTATATGGGTTTCTAAATTAAATTCTCTTCGTTTTTCTAACAATAGTTTGATATTAAATAATGGATTTACACATGATCTTCCTTTTCTAAAGCCATTTTGACACTCCAGAAGGAAAGATTCAGCATGTTTTTTTTTTTAATTTTTCATTTAAAATCCTACTAAATATCTTATAACATGTGTTGAGGATACTAATCCCTCTATAGTTTTCAACATTCTGTTTATCTCCTGTTTTATATATGGGAATAGTTGTAACTTTTATTCCACAATAATGGCTTTTATTTCTAACTTTAATCACACACTGGTCCACTCAACACAGTCGTTATTGCACTCCACCGAAGGACAATGACTATTGAAGTGTATTATTGTGAAGAACAACAATGTAGGCTACTCCTAATTTCAACTAATGTTAACAAAGCACTATGGATGGAACAAAACTTTCAGTTCACAGTTCGTTCTACTTGGCTAGTTCTTCTCGGTCACTACTCAAGTTCACTGTACGTCGAACTCGCCTTCAGATACAGTTCACTGCATTTCGAACGCAATACTTCCAGAGGCACTTCACTGCACGTCGAACTCTGGTCCTCGCCGGGTCGCTGTCACAGTTGCTGTCCTCCTCACGTCGAACCCCGGTCTCGAACGTTGGCTTTCTTGCTCGCTCGAAGACTCACGTGTAGACTGACTGACTTCCGAAGACTAACTCAAACTCAGGTCCACCTCGCTCGCTGCCCAAGCCTGGCTCTCTCTCTCTTACTACTGACTGACTCAATCGCAGCACTCTCGGTGTTATATTTATTTATCACGATCGCCTAGAATTTTCTGTGTCCCAAAGCATCTGTAGCTTCATAATAATCGGTTTCCAGACGTTTCCTCTCTCCCCGCGCCCCGTCCAAGCGTCTACCAGATCCGAGTTCCGCTTCCCCGCGCCCCCCTCTCTGCCAGACGCGCACGAAACTCCCCGACGCCACAATACGTTTATCAGTTACTTTAGTAAAAAGAAGAACTCAATTGCTTCTTCCATGAGAATTATTATAGCCAGTCTCACCATAAATACTGTTCCAAACATGAGGCGCATACTCTGTATCCTCTTTTCAAGGTAATAAACAATTTTGTGGCCGCTGTATTCGCCGAAATCGACTGCAAAATCAGCTTGCAATGTCTCAATAGCTCTACACTTGGGAAATATCGACGTCCAGAAAGTCTGGAAATAACTGTCTTCTCAGGACTTTCTTCACAAAAAAATGAAGACTTTTCAAATGAATAATTGCGTCCGATTTCTGAAGGAATATATGAGGCCTTGCAAACCCAAAGGAGCTAAGTGACAAATTTTTCAAAACTGAGTTTTGTACACCTAAGTAATCTATGAACCAGCGCCAATGCACAGCTAAAAGAGATATGTTCTTAACCAGTTTCTAGTAGTTCCAACAGTGACCAAAAATGACACAGGATTTATGTCAAGACCCCTTTGCAATTCTAAAGGAGCTATGTGCAGCTGATTCTATTCAGTGGAAGGCGGACTAGTGACTGTTTTGTTGTATTTTTGGCGTACTTTTTGCTAATAATGATCGAGGAACCTGCCGCATTTAATGACGAAACACAAATAAAAGTTTCCCGTAAGAAGTTAATGCACAAAGCATTTGTGAGTGAGAACTCATATGTAACTGGAAGTGGTAAACATATTCTAGAAAACCCACTTTCACCTAAACAGGTAAGGTCAGGCAACATAATTTCATATTATATTTATTTGATATGTATTTATTTTATATTCCAAATATATTATTATATCTACTGGTTCATTGATCCACATTCAAGATACTTCAGATGATGTCATGTGTCTGATTTCATCACGTCCAAGAAGAAGATGGTGATTTGGAGTGACAACTGTTGCGGTCAGTTTAAAAACCGCATGATGATATTTCTGTACTTTTATCTCATTGCCATGGGAATGAATGATAAGATGGAACACAAATTTCTCATGGTAGGTCACAGTTTTGGTTCTGCAGATTGTGATTTCGCTGTAATACAACAACGCTGGAAGGTTACAAGTAACAATCAAGTTCTGGAACACGTTGTTACAGGCATTGAAGAAGCAAGACCATTTAAGACTTTCCGCATGGGAGGAAAATTCTTTGACATCGATGAAGCAGCATCTCTGACAACCAACACATCTCAATTGAAAATCTCTAAGACCACTTGGATTATGATAGAAAAATCAGCACCGGGTGTTGTGGAAATCAGAGAGAGTTTCAATGAAATCTCTGATTTCAAGTAGTACAAAGTTTTGAAGCCAGGAGTCGCAACGGAAGACATCGCCAAGATACAAATTCAAGCTCTTCCGGCAACAGCTGCTCTGTCTGCTATGAAGAAAGAAAACTTACGGAAAATGCTTTCTTACATAGACGAAGAAAATGGAGAATTTTTTCTGCACCTTTTCGCCTAAGTTGAAGGTTCTACCAAAGTTTGTATGCCTACTGCCATCAGTGTTAATGACCTAAGAAAATTAATACAGGTTTGTTTCCGAACGCTGATATCGAATTTGAATGACCTCATGTGCTTCAGGAATCACACCGATAACTGAATTGCGGCAAGAGGTGACAGACAAGTAATAAGTGATTTCATAATCAGAGTGCACGGTGTATCACAGTAGCAATGCCCAAGAAATTCGAGACTTTTTGGGAGGGGTACATAACAACCCTTTGCGATGCCAAGTATCGATACGTGAAAATCACAGGAGCCTCAAAAAACGTGGTTTCGTTATTTCCCAGAAAGGCATCTTGTGTGTACCTAATAAGACTGGCAAAGCTCGGAGGGATTAAGTCCAGAGTGGAAAAAGCAACAAAATCCACCCCGTCACAAGTCTCTGCACCCCACAAAATGATACAGATTATTCCATTATAGCTTTACCAAACTTATTAAGTTAAGTACACAGAAGATGTCTTTCTTGGAAATAACGAACCTCGTTTATTGCAGGCTTCTTGTATTTTCAAGTAACTGGAATGAGTTGTTATGTACCCCTCTCAAAAAGGCTCGATATTCTTGGGCATTGCTACTGTGATACACGGTTCACTCTGATTATGAAATCACTCACTACTGGTCTGTCACCTCGCGACACAGTTCAGCTGTCGTGTGACTCCTGACGCACATGATGTCATTCAAATTCGTTATCAGAGATCGGAAACAATCCTGCAGCACTGATAACATTAATTTTTGTTTATTTTTCACTTTTTTCTAATACCAGCCAAACTTCAATCTGCATGGTTTCGAAAGATTGCGCGATACTTAGCTCTGTGTAATATAAATATCAGGTTGCACTTAGCTTCTTTCCAAATATCTCAATTTCAAATATTTTTGTGAAGTGTGTGAGTAATTTTAATCCAAAAAACACATGTAGTCAATAAAGCTTGATTCTAAGTATGTTAATAATTTTTTGCTACATCTATATTAAAACCCTCAAGCATGAATCACTTTTTTTTTTCTAATTTCCCAAAAAACACAATTTTGTCACTTAGCACTGTTGAGTTTGCAAGGCCTCATATATTAAGGGTATACTGACATGAATATTGTAAACTCGTAACTTGCAAAATGTTACAAGTTACTGTAATTTTAGGCTGATTTTTAGTGTAGAATACCGGTAGCAACTTGTATCATTTTGGTAAAGATGGGCCACAGAGTTTATCGAAGTGGCCGTTGCTAAAAACATTTGAATGTTGTCATAAGTTAGCATCTCTTCGGAACAGAAGGGTAAATCACGGTTTATATTTGTCACAAGTTAAGCATTCGTGAGAGTAAAACAGAAGACGCAAAATTAGATTCTGTTTGCAGGAAGAAAGTATTAAGTTGCGAAGTATTATTCTCTTATATGCAAGAGAGTGCCAGCAAAATACTGTAAGCCATTTGTAGCGATATTTATGTGATATTGTTCAAAAAAATATTCCGGATGGTGAGTGTAATATATATAAGCAGCTCATTGAGATAACAAAAATTATGAACAAAAGGAGAATAGAGAGTCGTATCAAGACATTGAGCGAAAAGTTTTGGGCAACATAAAAATGTTTAAGGTGCTTTGGGGTTCAGGGAGAAGAAGTTACAGGACAATGGAGAAAATTACACATCGTACATTTGCACGCATTGTATTCCTCACCTCACATAATTAGGGACATTAAATCCAGACGTTTGAGATGGTCAGGGCATGTAGCACGTATGGCTGATTCCAGAATGCATATAGAGTATTAGTTGGGAGTCCAGAGGAAAACACCTTTAGGTAGTTCGACGCGTAGATCGGAGAATAATATAAAAATGAATTTGAAGGACGTGGCATATGATCATAAAGACCACGAATCTTGTTCAGGATAGGGACCGCTGGCGGGTTATGTGAGGTCGGCAATGAACCTTCGAGTTCCTTAAAATCCATTTGTAAGTAAGTAATGTCCTTGGAATCTAGGGTATTGTTTGTCTATCCCGTTGCTTACGAGATTATACATAATGTTGTATATAATTGTGTATAATGGTATATAATCTCGTAAGCAACAGTCTATCCACTGCTTTCTCGATACCGTCACTGCCGCTTCAGTAATAGGTGGCGTGCCATATCAACACATTTACCGCTTCTTACATACTTTGGGACGCTGAAATACGAAATAATCTGGAAGTGTATATTATATTGTAAGTACACACATATACTTTAGTCTTGAATATATTGTCATTCAGATTGATTACGATATATGTATTACATCATATTTTACGTTACTGTTGTAAAAAGTATTGGCTTTCAAAGCGAGATTGAAACTTAGCTGCTACGTTTATTTTATCCCGCCAGGAGATATGTGCTACGAGTCATTCGCTGTAGTCATATACTGGTAACAACTAAGTATCCTATTTAGAGTATAGCATTTGACTCGTTAATAGAATCACCTGCATTTTAACAAAATGCGTGATTTTAATTGTATATTTACTGAAATTCTTAATTAAAAATACATCTATTTGATGTTCACTTCATTTTCAGAATATATTTTGATAAATATTTATTTTTTTGCGATTAGAACACGGCAAAATTTTCTGTAATGTGAACCCTCTTTTCGCTCTAACATCCTCGACTTTGCATTTCATACTCTCAATGTTGGATCATATTATTATGATTCCAAACATGATGTAGGCGTTCAGTTGGTTGTAATAACCTACCTATTTCCATTTCTCGATTAGGTTCAAATCCAGAGAATTTTCAGGCCAAGGAAAACGAGGATGTTATTCTTACAGAAAGGTTTTGACTTTTATAAGTCTCACAAGGTGCGCTATCATGCATGAATGCATATTTCTCTCATTTTCGAAACGGTCTTTTAATAGTGGAATTAGTCGTGTCTCCAACACAGTGATGTACTGTTCCTGTTTTATTGTTCCCCAATCAATGTACAGATGGCCTGCTTCTTTTACTGAAATCACTGAACACAACATGACCCATGTCGGATGCTTTACCATGCATTCGGGATCAAGTTTCTGTTTTTTTTTCTCATGGTGGAAATGTTTCTTTATTAATCTTGCACTTCAAGATTGACTTGTACGAAAAGCATACCTCAGGAAGATTTAAGAATATAGTAGGCCTATGTGTGATAGAAACTGTCAATTTGACACTATTTACAGTTACTTGGAAATTAGACATACTGTATTGGAATATGCAGTGTTTAGTACATACATATTTCTAGCCCTTTATAGTGAAATGTCAGTGCTGATGTACGTGTGCTCTTTTTTTCTGCATGTATTAGAATTTGCCTGTTATCTCTTCTTACGTTTTTCTCTTTCAACGGCATTTTTCTACAAGACAATAAAATAAAACTTCTGCCATTCCAAGTTTGTTGTTAATGCGATGTAACGCGTCCTGAGAAATCTCAATTTTCTCGCAATTTCGCTTTGTGAGGAATTCTGTGTTCTGGATTGAAGCTGCAACCCTTGACGCTAATTTTGCTGTAACAGACACTCGCAGAATCACTAAACAATTGGATATCGTATTACTGCAAACCAATCATATATCTCACTAAGTCTGTGAATTTGTGTAAGGTAATGGAATCTAATACTAACACTGAAACAGGCTTCAATAATTTAGTAATTTTCTAGATATTAAAGACATTGTTTTCTTTTTGTTAACATATGCTGCAGGCATAATTTAATGTATTTAAGGAAAAAATCATGTTATGCACGGTATAGAACAAAAATAATTTTAGTTCAGAAATGATTTCTTTAATGTGGCCAGGTACTGTACACTGCTTCAAACAATGTTAGAATTATAATAGCATGTTTTCGACGATTTTACTTCCTAAATTACTGGAACTACTTCTGCGCTAGTGTTATCCAGAATTTCTGTACCAAATCCTGAAATCATTCCTTACTCGAAAGGTATATCTATAGCATAAATTATATATCGTCGTTTATTCTTTATAAAAATGTAGGATGTTGTTGGAATGTTGATATGATATTAAATTATATCTGTTTCGTAGTGGTATACAGCTGACAAGTACAAGTTATATTACTAATTTTATAAAATAGGTGTTGTGCGAAAATGCATTCGAGTAAGTGGGATTTGAATTTGATCTTTGTAGCTTGTGGTTTATCCCTGCAGTCCAGTTGCCATAATGATTGTAGTTACATAACCTCTACTTACAGTTGCGGATTTGATCAAGATGGAGTCTGAGGATGATCTTTGGGCTTACTGACACATGCTAATATACAGAATGGAAGAAAATAAGGCTTCATCAGAGGTAAATGCAAAATCCTTTGTATTTGTTGTCTTTGAGTGTTTTTCGAACAGTGGAGAAGAGCATACATTTCACACTTTATATTAAGTAGAATAAATTAAAGTCTCTTGCTAACTAGAGGCTCGCGACAGGATCATCAAGGCTGTGTAATAATTAACTGCGTATGCACTGCCAGTCTACCCTAGACATTACATAAAATATAATAGAGAATTACAATTAGTCAAGATCAGTTACATAATATAACGAGAATTTAAAATAAAGTAGATCAGTTACATAACGTAAGGAGAATATATATATATACAATTTATAAGACGAACTGCTCGAGATAAATGCGACGATTAATTCACTTGAGATATAGTACTATATACAGTTAAAATACTAATAGCAAAATACATGTGGGTTGCAGGACATAAAAAGTCGAATAGCAAAATCGTACTATATATCATATAGATACAAATGCTTAATAAGCAAAATCGTATTATATGCCATACAGATACAAATGATTAAATAATATGTCAAGATATTAACAATGAAAATAAAAAGGGTGAGAGAGGAGAAAAAAAATAACATCTTGGTCATTTAGGACTATTTAGAGACTTCTGCAAGAGTCTAGTTCTGTTCAATAAAAAACATTTCAAAGTAGAGTGTGCTTAAAAGGTTTTAGATACCGACTGCTCCTGATTTCCTGTAGGCCTAAGTAATGTCATTTTGGTAATTTCCTAGAAGACGGGCAAAATCCAACATGGCTGACGAAAACTACCAAAACCGTTCTGCCAACTATGAAGTCCAAATGTCACCAAACATCGCAAAATCAAAGATGAAAAATCAAATATATATTCGTATTTTTAAAGAAGAACAAGCCCTCCAAAAAATGAAAATATATTTAATTTTTCGCCTTTGATTTTTTTTGGCGTTTCATGGCATTCGAACTTCATAGTTTGTAGTACTTTTCTGGTAGTTTTCGTCCGCACTTTATCCCCAAAAATCACAAAAACACAAAACAAAACATAATAATTTATCACCTTATCAAATAAAATTCAATTCTCATTGACGTCTTCATCGACAACCACTTCACTTCCAATATAAATGACACAGGCTTTAAGGCAATCTAAACTTAAACCATGCAAGCAAAAAAGAACTAAACACTTTGTCGTACAGTCAACTTTGCATAAATAAACCACGTCTTTACACCAAATGAAATTCTCTTCGAACACTTATTACACCATAACATCTACAGAAAATTCAGTAAGTAATTTCTTTAAACCACAGAAAAAAACAGTTTTCTCCTCAACATTCAACACAATCCTTAATCACCAGCGAAAGAACTAAACCAAAATCGACAAAAAATTTAATCAATAATTTCAGAACACGGATTCCTTCCTTTCCCTCTTACTTCAAAATTCCAACCTTGTGCACACAAAATAAATTATTGGCACTGAAAAGTGCCTTTTCGTAAGCATGATGATGCTCATTCGACAAATGCAGGCAAATCTACAATGAAACATCACTCACGTCAAACAACCAGGAACAACTGACGTCATTATCCATTCAAAATTAATGAAAATTCTAGAATAAATTACAACTATAACCAATCAAATCGAAAGAAAATCATAAAATGACAAACTTTCAATAGCTTTAGCCATCAGACACAACATAACACCACTCACGTCAAACAACCAAGAACAACTGATAACGTCATTATCCATTCAAAATTAACGAAAATTCTAGAACAAATGACAACTATAACCAATCAAATTAAAAGAAAATCACGGCGACACCTAGTATAAAAAACCTAGTACTAACATGTAAAAGTCACTAAAAGATCACTAACATTTAACCCTGAAATAAAAAAGTTGGTAATACGTACTATATTCAACGAAGTGCCCGTCTTCTATGAAATTACCGTAATTTTGTTTCAGACAAAGAAAAAATTTATATTTTGTTAGGACTTCTATATAAATTAGAAACCTCGAGGATATTCTTTGTTACGTAAATTCTTCAATATATATCCAACATCATCAAAATATTTCATATTTTTTTCTTTATCTGCAATCAATTTTAACTTATAGTGGAAATATGGTTGACGGAATTATAACCTTCAAATGAATCGCTGATTTCCATAAAGAATGCTATAATTATTATAACAAATAGAATGCAATGGATAAAATAAAAAATAACGAAAACTCAATTATATCAATCTTATTACGTTGCATTATGCAAGATAGCTCTGTAGCAATATTAAAACTTGTGTTGTGTTAACTACAAAACTGAAAATATTTAGATCTACAAAGAGTACAAGAGATCTGTGAATGAAATAATATTTAGAACTTGTGAATTTGGCTGCGTGGATCTCTCTCTTATTGACTGGATTTCTTTGGCTGAAGGTCTATGTTGTGAATATTTATTTCTCATTTTAGCAGTGAACCTCATTCCGTTATCTATGTTTTGATTGTTCGATATGTTTTCACTTCTGTTGATTTTACCCACATTTAGTTCATCTATTATTTTGTCTAAATATTAGACTACCTTGCTTCTGGAATTATCAAAGACATTAGAAGGTATGTTCCTGTCTTCATATGCTAGAAAGGAAGCTATAGTTTCATCTTTCAAAGAAACGCAATCATGTATGTGTTTGCATATATTATACTGAATCTGCATTATTACATGGCTCACATTTCAGATTAGATAACTCTTTAAATGCTCTCCTAGGACTTATTAGAGACAGTGTTTGAGTTGATTTCAAAGTTTTCAAAGAACGAACTATGTTCAAAGAATATAATAGATCCGAGAGAGCAATAAAAAAGCCAAGAAATAGAAGAAGCATTGATTTCAGAATTAGAAGAACGGAAATGGATTGCTTCGAGTTGCTCTACAAGAAACTTGAATTATTTAGAAGAAAAATATCCCCAGGAGACAAATTACAGATAGGAAAGTTGACACTTGAAATGTGAACAATATATTATATCCAGTCATTCCCACAGATACAGCTGTCTGAATAATATTAGCTAATAAAGTTATTCTCGATGTCTTTTTGTTCTGTAGGAAGGGAATTCCTCGCATCTGGAAGTGACTGGCATGAACACAGAATGCGTGGACCAGAGTTGCGATGCCATATCAGGCTTAAAGCTTGAAGACGCCACTCCAGTGCCTATTACCTTTCCTGTGGTGAAAACTGAAGTTGATGTAAGTGGTTCACTGCCAATATACAGTTATGCCAGTAGCTCATTTTTAAGTATGCCTGGGTGTTGCACTTTTCACAAAGAGTATAATAATAATAATAATAATAATAATAATAATAATAATAATAATAATAATAATAATTCATTCTTTCATTCATTCATTTATTTATTTATTTACTTATTTATTTACGTGCAAAACAACAGCACATTGCCAATTACAGTTTAGCACAAGAAACAAAACAAAATTGAAGAAACGATGATGAGAATGAATGATAGATATGGCAGTGAGATGGAGTATAATCAATATAATAGTCAACATTAATCTTTCACCAAATGCAACAAAATAAATAGCAATATCTGACAATATTAACAAGTAAGGATTTATAATGACTATTACACTCTTACTACGTCATACTACTTTTGACCAATAAAACGGTACGAAAGGACATATTTCAACCAATCATGGCTGCTTATCGCACAATTTTATCGCGTCCCTAGCATTTGTTTAATTTTATCGCGTCCCTAGCATTTGTTTAATTTTATCGCGTCCCTAGCATTTGTTTCTTTGTTTGCCAACATTTGAAACTGCGCTGGTCTGGACGTCAAAAAAAAAAATATATATAAAATTAGAAATCACTCCAGTCGATGCACAGCAGTTTCAAATATGACTCGCATTGGCATTCAAGAACAAGAATTAATAAAAATCACTGATCATACCTATGCATCTTCTGAAATCCGATTTACAAATAAATGAAGAGCACCATTCGGAAATCCTGAATAAGTTGAATACACCATGTAGGCCTAAATCAACGAGTTCCACTTCTATTACGCACACGTGCAATATAACATCAATTGAACCACCAACCACATTCAAATTTGAAAATTGTACATTCAATAATTATTCCTTTTAAAATTATTCATTCGGAAATCCTGAATAAGTTGAATACACCATGTAGGCCTAAATCAACGAGTTCCACTTCTATTACGCACACGTCCAATATAACATCAATTGAACCACCAACCACATTCAAATTTGAAAATTGTACATTCAATAATTATTCCTTTTAAAATTATTCATGTTTATTTTTTATGTCATCGTCCTTAATTAAAACTTTTCTAACACTTGTGTATATTAGTTAGGTTATGTTATAGCTTCTGCTCTGAGAGGATAAAAAGAACTTCTGCTATATGATATTATGGATAGTCACGTATCAGAGATTGTTTAATATTAAGATCTATTGAATAGTAATCATTACAGTGTCTGTATAAAGACACTACTGCCATCTAGCATGCATCTAGCGTAATATTTGTAATGTTGAGATGGTACAATAATACATTTGAAGACAGTTGTATTTTCGTAAGTCAATTAATATTTTATGGTATTGGAGTACTTCGTTACTTCTAATCTTTATATACTTTCTTCTAATCGTGTAATAGTCAATTAAATCCCACTCGAGTTTTGGTTTTCTCTAGATAAATCAAAACGTCTAGTGAGATTACTGTTGATAAATTCAAAAGGTGTATACTACATATTAAATGGATCCAAGCTTAATCTATGCAAATTAGCATATTTTATGCATCTGCAGACCGGAGAGAGGGATTTTGAATTTCTATTATAAAAAATGTTATGAAATCTTAAACCCTTAGCAGGAATACGAAGCCTGATATTGCTTATGAATGATTCACAATCAATATAGCCTTAATGACTTTACAAAAAAATAAATAATCAAGATCTTGACGTCTGGCAAGTAAATTGCAGCAGTTAAAATGTTTCCACTTAATCTCACATTTATAATCATCGAAATTTGGTAAAAATCTATAAGAACACAAGGAAATAAATTTTCTTTGAATATTCTCCAATTTACCCGAGAACAGTAATAATAGTACAACTTTTTTCAGGGATTTTGGCCCCTGCAAAAAGTAAGTAGACAGACTAAGAGCGAGTTACTCATCACTACCAGCGGGCTGGGTCACACAGGTCAGGCTGTGCTGCTATAATACCTAACATTGCCTTCTTATCATGTCACGGTACACTCTTGTCTTGAAACAAAATAGTCTTCTACACGTTCCGTTACTATCCACTACGTCTGTTGGCTGAACGATGTCATGATGACTTATATTTTCTAGACATGAGTGTCCTTCAGCTTCGGGCATAGAAATTATTACCTTCTTCCTCTTTCTCTTCCCCTCCTATGCAGGTTTGTGATTAAATTTCTTTCTTATGACGCAACAGACAGCTCGCTCATTAGCAAAACAACCAAGGACAGGGGCCATTAACGCTGAATCCAGCTGTAATAATAATAATAATAATGATAATTACTAATAATAATAATAGTAATAATGTGACAACTTCTTTCACAGTTCATGTTCCATATTCAGATTTTCTGTAATCTTCTGGACTTACAGTTATAAAATATATATTAGGTTATGTTAGGATAGTGTGATGGCAAAATCTTTACTTTCTGTTGTGTTAGATAGTCTGCAATTTGAGCTAATAGAACTTTCAACAGGGAAAGTATTGGTGTTTGAATATATAACCTTCTTACTGTTTATTAATTTCAAATAATCTTTCAAATTCGTGTTATTACTTATTTTCCAGGCCATTTTTACATGACATAGACATATTTTGGAAGTTGAAACTTGATTGCCTTGTCTTTCAATACATTAGAAATAGTCTGAATTTAAGGAAGACTGTATAAAGGATTTAAATCAATGCAGATCAGGGGAACTAATTGTATATTTTTTTAATGTAATTACAACCTTACCGAAAAGTTAGGTTGGTCTGATTAGGTTTGAATATTGGGGTGTGTGACATAGGACACCAATGACCGATGTGGTCAGTAAGTAAAATATCCCTTCATTGTTTACTCAATTTTCCAGGAAGATTTGTTGGATGTGGACAGAGTTGAGCAGGCACAGACAGCGGGATCAACTTCAGACGGGGATGAAGTGTTGACTGAGTGGTAAGTGTACTGCGTTAATTTTCTTTCAGAGCTTCATTTAATGAAGATGTGGGAGGTAAATTTTTTTAATTTTAATGTTATGTTTTTATTTAACGACGCTCGCAACTGCAGAGGTTATATCAGCGTCGCCGGATGTGCCGGAATTTTGTCCCGCAGGAGTTCTTTTACATGCCAGTAAATCTACTGACATGAGCCTATCGCATTTAAGCACACTTAAATGACATCGACCTGGACCGGGATCGAATCCGCAACCTTTTGCATAGAAGGCCAGCGCTATACCAACTTGCCAACCAGATCGACTTTTTTTTAATGTATGATACTAGTATTATCCACTATTTTGAATGGCTATTCTTAGTAACGCCTCGATATATCTCGGTATTGAAGTAACATTCACTAAAATGATCTTTTCCATGCCAAGTAACACACTACAACTCCAACCGTATCTGCTGCTTTATTATTCACTGTAGGTAAGTTAACAGAAAGCACAATTCAAGTCACACAGATTTTGTGTGCACTCATTTTTGGGATTCTGGCGCTTTGGTAGCCCACTTAAGATGTGTGGATGTAACAGGAAAAATTGGAATTGTGTCGGCTGTAGCTCGAGGGTAGCTCAGTTGGTAGAGGATTCAGGCTCTAAGCGAAGGGTTCTGGGATCGATATCCTGTCCCAGAATAATTTTTCTCTTGAAATCATTCAGGTGTCATAATGTAGGGCATATTTTGGACGAGGAAATATTTTTTACTATGACAGTTATTTTGGAAGGAAGTATTTCAAGGTGGTGTTATTGTTGGAACTGTTCAAAAATTAAGTATATGTATATCGTTTCCCAATCTCTTGTGGTGACATAAATTTTATATTCATTCCAGCAGTGTGGATAATGTAGAGAAGAGCGTGTCTAGAGAACACGCCAGCATCGATCTTGAAGAAGACGATTCTGTACAGAGTGGCAGCAGTAGTGGCGTGAATCGTAAATCTATTAAGTGTGACATATGCGACGAGGTTTTTGCAACAGCGCAATCTTTGAAACTTCATTTTAACACACACGCGATAAAAAAGCCATTCAAGTGCGATAGCTGTGGAAAGTGTTTCTCAAATTTAAAATTATTAAAGCAACATATACGCATTCACTCAGGCGAAAAGCCATTCAAATGCGACATTTGTGGAAAGTGTTTTCTACGATTTGCAGAATTACAGCGACATATGCGCGTTCACACGGGCGAAAAACCGTTTACGTGCAAGGTATGCGGAAAGTGTTTTTCTGGATTGGGGCATTTAACGCGGCATGTACGCACACACAAACGGGAAAGGCCGTTCAAATGCGACGAGTGTGGAAAATCTTTTAGAGATTCGTTTGCATTGAGTAGACATGCGCACATGCACCTAGGTGAAAAATCGTTCATATGCGAGGTGTGTGGGAAGAGGTTCTCACAATACAGCAACTTAACCACACATGTACGCGTGCATACCGGTGAAAAGCGATGCGTATGTGAGGTGTGCGGAAAGAGCTTCACAGGAACAACGGACTTGAAGATACACGCACACATTCACACTGGGGAAAGGCCTTTCGTTTGCGAGTTGTGTGGAAAGCGTTTCTCAGTAAAACAAAGCTTAAAAATACACGCACGTGTACACACTGGCGAAAAGCCATTCAAATGCGACGTTTGTGGTAAAGGTTTCTGTAAATCGAGAGTTTTAACAAAACACGCACTCGTACACACTGCCGAAGAGATGTTAAAATGCGACCTCTGTGGGAAGAATTTTACTTCAGCGTTGTTTTTAAACAAACATACACACAAGGAAGCTTGCAAAAGGCAATCCAAGTGTGAAGAGTGTGGAATGTGTTTCTCAACATTGCGACATTTAAACAGACATGTATTCACTCATACTGGGGAAATGCCATTCAAATGCGATGTGTGTGGGAAATTTTTCTCAACATCACAAGATCTAAAAATGCATGGGCGAGTACATACTGGCGAAAAGCCTTTGAAATGCCAGCATTGTGGAAAATGTTTCTCAAGAGCGGGGCATTTAATAAGGCATGTACGCACCCATACCGGGCTGAGGCCATACAAATGCGATCTGTGTGGGAAGAGTTTTAAAGTCTCGGGCGATTTAAAAGTACATGCACGAATACATACCGGCGAAAAACCATTCAAATGCGATTTTTGCGGAAAGTGTTTCTCATCTTCGGGCCATTTAAACAGGCATACACCCTTACACACCGGGAAAAAGCCATTCAAATGCGAGATATGTGGAAAGTTTTTCTCAACATCGGAGTATTTAAACAAACATGGACGCATACACACTGACAAAAGACCATTCAAATGCGATGTGTGTGGAAAGTGTTACCCAGTATTAGGAGATCTGAAGACACATCTGCGCGTTCACACAGAAGAAAGGCGATTCAAATGCGATGTGTGTGGGAAGTGTCTCTCAACGCCGTCGAGTTTTCAGAGACACGTTCACATTCACACGGGCGAAGGACGAGTTAAATGCTTCCATTGTGGAAAGAGTTTCACACAGTTGGGAACCTTAAGGAAACACGTGATCATTCACACGCGCTGAAAGAATTGCAGATGTAATGTCTGTATAATGAATTTTCCAGAACCGAGACATCTTTTCATCTACACCCACCATATACATGCCAGAGCCCATTTAATGCCCGTAACACACTTGGCGAGTTCTCGCTATAACAGATCACACCTCGCTATGATCATCTATGCACTGCCTTCATGCAAGAAGCATTTTTCTGATTATAGTAATGACTCGTTGGGGGAAATATTATGGGTTATGTGATTACGATATTGTCGTACTTAAATATATAACCTGTAAGTATATTGTCGTACTTTACAAATTACGTACGAACGCTATGTTGAATCTGAGTATTCAGATGATGAGGAAATGGAGTTACATGAACATATTTTGTTTATGAAACCAAGAAATACGCCTAAAATTAAAGGCAGTTATATCTGAAAATCACATTGTATCTTACGAACATAAGGGCGAGTTTTGGACACTGGTTTCGATTTGATGATGCGTTTAGGCGTTATTTCAGGTTGAATGGACCACAATTTTTTTTTAGCCATTCATGATATGATAGAGATTTCTTTGCTATATTCTGATTAAAATTACGTAAACTGTTAAGACATAGAGATACATAATTTCAAATGTTTAATCAATACTATTAAATCTCATCAAAATAAAAAATAACCCTATTTATTTTCAGATAATCTGATATTTATCTCCAGATTTCTTCTTTACGTTTCGTGTTTTTATAGTTTTCATCCCGTGTATCATATAAATAGGCCTACTGATGTAATCGTACAAGTTCGATAAGTTTCTGACTGTAATTATCAGCCATCTTCCTCATTTTCAAATAAAAGGATACAATTCATCGCCACCTGTGATATCTTTTTCTACATTCAATCGTCATAAAGAGTAGGCTATAAATGTCGAACATCTTTGATAAATGTGTCAAGAAGATTCGCTGATCTACCGATTCCAGCGAGAAACTCGCGCGAGGTTTTTGCCTCGAGCGAGAATCTCTTCCAGTGTGTGGACGTCCATTTGAATCCATGTTATCAATTTTTTTATTTTCCCGCAACACATTTGTCGCTGGCAAAAAATTCTGCAGGTGTGTTACGGTCCTAAATGCGATGTGAGGGGTGGAAGTTTACCGTATAGGAATGTCTAAAAGATATAATCCCTCGCACAACCAAGATTCCTTTCATATGTGTTATCTGTGGACTGAATTCCATATGTTAGGATGTATCTGTTTACACATAATCATCTCTAATATGATATGAAATTAGGTATTTTTTGCACAAATACAGTGAGGGTCTCTCACTTTATTTCCAGCTGGTGCTGGTGTTTACTTCGAAACTGAACCATTAACAACTGGAGTCATGTTTGCTTCGCGTAAAATTAGTAATTTTGTTTGTAATATTAGCTGCCATGAGTATAGACGTGTGTTAATGAATTTGTTGTTGCATATTTTCTATTAAATGAACAATTATTAGCACAAGGTTCACACACAACTAAAGCATGCATTAACACAGGGATGCACAGCCACTTTCTAGTAAAGCAACTCTGAGTCAAACTACAAGAAACTACCTGTACATACATTATTTGTCCATGACGAATGTATTCTCCAAGTACTTAGGTGCGTTAAGGCAGTATGCCTATATTCATGAGTGTTATGTTTGGGAAAGTGTTTTCTCGGCATAGTGATCTTTGTTTTCTTTTTTTTGTCAACTGCCCGAAATATACAGGGTATTTAAAAAATACGGGGCATAATTTCAGGTATGTATTTCCCACATATAGACAATCAAAATAGTTCATTACAACATGTGTCCGGAAATGTTTCATTTCCGAGTTATGGCCTTCACAACATTGAAATTCACCGGAACGTTTTTCTTTCCGCAGGTCGTTGTCATTACAAAATATGTTGAAAATGTCCACCTCCTGCTTGAATACAGACCTCACATCGATGTCTCATTGACCTGCGAACACGATCCCAAACTCCAGGAGTATTGCGTATGTCCTCAGAACATGCCACAATTCGATTCCGAAGGGATTCCAAATCAGGCACCGGAGACGAATAAACCAATGATTTTAAATGGCCCCACAAGTAGAAATCGAGAGGCTTCAGATCAGGTGAGCGTGGAGGCCAAGCAATTGGGCCACCTCTACCTATCCATCGAAAGTCTAGTAATGCTCTTAGGGCTTATTGTCGAAGTACTGTGCACTGCAGCTGAACAAAGAGATGCTGCTGAAGTCAGGACGCCTTCTGCAGTAGTCTGGAAACAACTGTCATCTCAGGACTATTTTCACATAGAAATTAAAACTTTTGAAATGAATAATTATTGCCTCCAATTTCTGAAAGAAAATTAAGAGTATACTGCCATGAATTTTGTAATCTCGTAAGTAGCGTAATGTTACAAGTTACTGTAATTTTAGGCTGGTTTAGTAGTATAGAATACGAACTTCTATCATTTGGGTAAAGATGGGCCACGGAGTTTATAGAAGTGGCCGACGCTAAAAATAATTCAATGTCGTCATAAGGTAGCATCTCTTAGAGACAGAAGGATAAATCAGGGTTTATATTTGTGACAAGTTAAGCATTCTTGAGAGTAAAACAGAAAACGCAAAATCAGATTCTGTTTGCAGGAGGAAAGTGTTAAATTGCGAAGTATTATGCTCTTCTATGCAGCAAAATACTGTAACCCATTTGTAGCGGCAGAAATGTGCAACCCTACTATATTGTCCAGTGTGCCTTTCTATTTACTGAAATGAGAAGAAATTTAGTAATCATAGATTTGAAGGAATCATTAAAAAATATTGGCGACGTTTGTCCACCGAAGAATAAAAATTTGTTCAAAAAAATATTCCAGGAGGTAATTGCAAAATATAACCAGGTCATTGAAATACAAAACTTTTGAACGGAACGAGAGTACAGAGACGTAGAGGAAAGTTTTGGGCAACAAAAATATTTAAGGTGCTTAGGAAAACATTTGGTGTTGTGTGAAAAAGTTGCAGGACAATGGAAAAAATTATACATCGTAGATCTGTATTCCTCACCTGACGTAATTAGGGATATTAAATCAAGACGTTTGAAATGGGCAGGGCATGTAGCACGTACGGCTGACTCCAGAATGCATATAGTTTTAGTTGGGAGGCCAGAGGGAAAAACACCTTTAGGTAGTTCGACGCGAAGATAGGAGAATTATATACAAATGAATTTTAGGGCGGTGGCATATGATCATAGAGACCAGGAATCTTACTCTGGATAGGGACCGATGGCGGGCTATGTGAGGGCGGCAATGGATATTCCACTTCCTTAAAATCCATTTGGAAGTAAGCAATATCCTTGGAATCTGGGGTGATGTTTGTCTACCACCGTTTCTTACGACAATATACATAATGTTGTATATAATTGTGTATAATGGCATATAAACTCGTAAGAAACGGTCTATCCACTGCTTTCTCGATAGCGTCATTGCCCCTTCAATAATAGTTGGCGTGCCATGGCAACTCGTTTCCCGCTTCTTACATACTTTGGGACGCTGAAATACGAAATTATCTCGAAGTGTATATTATATTGTAAGTATATTATTTTTTCCGATTACAAAACTGCAAAATATTCTGTAAAGTAAGCCCATATGGTGTATAATAGTAGAGTCCTCTTTTCGCTCTAACAACATCCTCGACTTTGCATGGCATACTCTCAATGTTGGATCATAATATTATTGTGATTCCACCTCTTTAAAGGATAAATTTCCAATTTTTATATTTCCATTTCGTACAATATTCTCGTGACGAGACATAATCATATACTTAGTCTTTTCGGGATTTACTTCCTAACCTATCTCTTTACTTGCTTCAAGTAAAATTCCCGTATTTTTCCTAGTCGTTTGTGAATTTTCTCCTAATATATTCACGTCACCCGCATAGACAAGTAGCTGATGTAACCCGTTCAATTCCGAACCATCTCTGTTATCCTGAACTTTCCTAATGGCATACTCTAGAGCAAAGTTGAGAAGTAAAGGTTTTTAGTGCATCTCCTTGCTTTAGCCCGCAGTGAATTGGAAACGCATCTGACAGAAACTGCTTATATGGACTCTGCTGTACGTTTCACTGAGACACATTTTAATCAATCGAACTAGTTTCTTGGGAATACCAAATTCAATAAGAATATCATATAAAACTTCTCTCTTAACGGGTCATATGCCTTTTTGAAATCTATAAATAACTGATGCACTGTACCCTTATACTCCCATTTTTTCTCCATTACCTGTCTAATACAAAATATCTAATCAGTAGTTGATCTATAACGTCTAAAACCATACTGATGATCCCCAATAATTTCATCTACATATTGAGTTAATCTTCTCGGAATTATATTGTACAAAAATTTTATACGACGTCAACAAAAGTGACATACCTCGAAAGTTATTACAGCTAATCTTGTCCCCCTTCTTAAAGATAGGTACGATTATGGACTCCTTCCATTGTTCTGGTACAATTTCCTTTTCCCATATAGGAAGTACAAGCTTATAAATTTCGTTAGTTAATGCGCTTTCAACTCTCGTATTAATTGTACTGGAATTTGATCGATACCTGGAGACTTGTAATTTTTCAGATTTTATATCGCAATTTCGACTTCATAAAGTGTGGATTCGGGTATAAATGGGTCAGCAGTTTGTATGGACATTAATTTTAAAAATTCACGTGTGCAATATTATAGACTCCGAGGTATATGCACACTTCTGTAAAGGTTTCTTGTACAGAACCTTGAAGAAAGATTAAAAACTACAAATTTATTGTCAGTTATCTCCATAAAGATCTTTCAGCCATTAATTTCTTTATATTTAAAACCAAAATTCTTCACGATAGTGTACAGAGAAGAAACTTTGTTGTGCAAGATTCCTCATCTCGTAGCATCTTTTTAACATAGTCGGTATCATAAATATACATGCCGCCAAAATAACTACGATGACACATCGATAGCAGCTGCAACACAGGAACGAAAATTCAACTCTTCCAAACAAAAAAGCTGGCAGCCACGTGCTCGCTGTGAAACAACCGGCAACGCCGACCTGTCACCATAGATTCTGATTGGCTAGTTTGAGCAGTTGCTATGGTGATACATCGAAATCCCTGAACTGTCAATACTTTTATAGTTTTGTATAGACTGTAGGTAAGAAATTGATTTGGAGGGCAGCTAGTTTCTTTCCTCTTCTATCTTCAAGTGAAATGTGGTTTCTGATGATCTTGTTAAGATCGAAATACTTAAATTTAATATGTCAATTGTACGCTTGTTATAGTATTTATTTCTTCTTACGTTACAAGTAACTGTCGTATATTGAACTCATTAAATATTTTAATATGCGAATTATTGATATAGACAGTAATAAAAATAGAATTGATTTCTTAGTATAGACTTTCGAAATATAGATTTTGACACTTTGTGTTGTAAGTCAATTAGTCGAACGTTTTTACGACGGACTGTAGCACCTTCCCCTTCACTGACGGTAGAGAGTGTGAGTAGAGGGGAAAGCCTCTCAACCAAACTGAAATGGGGAGAAAGACGCTTTACCAGTACGCTATGAAGAAATTTTCGATAACTCTCCCGCAATATTATTAGTTGTTAATAATTACACATCAACGGATAGCGTCAGTAAAGGTACGGTCACACGTCGCTACTTTTGCTGCGCAACTTTTGTACTGCAGCTGCAAAAGTTGCGTGTCGTGTTCATACGTAAGCCAAAAGTAGGGCGCTGCACGCTACTTTTCGTGCTGCGCAACCCGAGTGCTGCAAAAGTTGCAACTGGAGATTGCGAATCCGTTCACACACAAGGCGCTACTTTTGCAGCCGCAGTCATGCTGCAGGTTTCCATCTCCGTGTTGACTTCTCAATATACATTTTGTGGTTATGTTTACATTATTAAGAAACTCATGCGAAAGCTTCCTATCTATTATTTGCTTTTCCGGCCTAACTAGTTTTCAGAAATTGGCATTATTTTTACCATAAAGCTTTTAAAATCGCCAATATACTTAAATGATAACCAACAGCATATTCACGTAATCAATGTTGGCAACCCTCCTGTTTGAAACTACGCTACGGAAAATAAAAAAAGATAATTATATCGTCAGCAATTATGCTCAGACTGTGTTGTGTATTTAATAACTGTTACAAATAATTTATTTTCATCACATCTAACATTAAAATATATCCAAACAATAAAAGTATCATTGGCACATTTGGGTGGCAACACTGGTTGCAACCGCAGCAAAAGTTTCAACAAAACCGATATCAAAAATGCTGCATCTGCCACCCTGAGAACCCTGTTCACACGTCGCTACTTCTTAGCTGCACGCAGCATGGAAAAGTAGCGGGCAGCAGGTTCGGCAGCCGCTACTTTTCGGGTTGCACCGTTGTTCACACGTCGCAGTACAAGAGTTGCGCAGTTTTTTGTACTACAGCGCTGCAAAAGTAGCGACGTGTGGCCGTACCTTAATAAGCATAGGTCTACTGAACCAGCAGTAATGCGTTTCTACGCTTAGGTACTCAAATTATAGTACTATGCAGTGAATTTAAGTGGAATTATGAATAATAACATTATAATACAAAGCCTGCATTATGACATGCATTATAATAAAATTAGAACTAGAAATATTTTTATAGACTTTCATAATCTGTTTTGTGCGGAAATTAAGAATTAATTTAAATTGACACACCTCAAGAATTTTGGTAGGTTATCACTATTATCTTCATCACCGTTCACCGCAGCTAATATTTTGTCTAAAGTTGGCGGTTCTTGACGAAAAAAGAATTGGTGAACTTTAGATTTTATTGCTGATTTTGTGAATTCGTCGCATTTTTCTAATAGTGGAACAGTTATGCGAAATTTCACCGGACTCTTTAATTTATTGTCATTCATCTTCGCCTCTCTTCTGATGCGATAAACACTTGCTTTTCCCACTCCCGTCATCTCAGCCACCTTTTCTAAACTATAAGTTGGATTTTCAGCACATAACGTTTGAAATACATTCAACACACATCTCTGCTGACCACTTCGCATTGGTTTACCTTTTTTATGTTTTATAACACTGCTGGAAGCCATAATGTTCGTTAAATAATTTACAAACTACGATAAAATACGGTCCTAAGCCAAAATAAAAATAACTATGTACTTATATAAGAGATTAACACTACGCTATGTACGCTATTTCCTATACCGATATTCACAAAACACTACGAATTAAACTATAAGGACGAAACAAATCTCAAACCACTCAGGGCAAAAGATAGCTGTTTTCTCCACCCCTAGTTGCTACACTGCGACATACACAATGAGACAATCTGCACTGTGTCGCTCCCCAACATTCAAACCAACATTCGTTAATTTTATTAGTAGCCAGTTGAAAATATTATAACAATGACACTAAAATATACTGAAACAAGTCATTGTCAAACATCTGTATGGCTGCATTTTATATCCCCTAGTGTACTTTATTAAATATTTTATTTTGTTCAGTGTACAGCGTAGGGGGTGCAGGTATAAGAAGTAACAGCTACTGCTCGGTCGCTAACGGTATCTGGGGAATAGGGAGGGGGAAAAGAATGTCTTCGCGCCCTCTCAACTTGCAAGAAATGCCGTTTATATTGAAAGGTTCTTCGATCGACTGCACATAAAGTAAATTAACATGATTTATATGTAACAGATATAGAAAGAGAGAGGAAATAATTGCAGTGAATGACGTGTAAGAAGATAAAAGGAAGAAGCGATACAAAATTATAAAAATTACGAAACAATAATGTAAACCCTACATTTTCACTCATATCCTATTTTGAGTAATGTGAGGCAACTGCATATTATGGTTAATTACCTACAAATTTATTAATATGAACTTCCCTAAGACTGAGAAAGTACGCCTCCAGTGTGATTCTTACTGTTACATCTTGCTGGTTAACGTGATCCTCATCTTTATAGTAATACATGACTTGCTCATATTTATGTAAAAGTCTGCTTATACCTTTCTCTTCTTGACAAATTTTACAGTTATGGTAATGGGTAAACTAGCGCTGATGTATTTTCCTTCGTACTCCGCTTATACACCTTGCTTATAATACGAATATATGACAGGTTACGTTTAGTTACTTTAGCCTTTCGTTATGCCTTGCGTATACGATTAAGATAATCTGGACTAAAAATTCGACGATTTTCACTTACTAAATTACCGGAACTACTTCAGCGCTAGTGTTATCCAGAATTTCTGTACCAAATCCTGAAATCATTCCTTACTCGAAAGGTATACCTATAGCATAAATTATGTATCGTCGTTTATTCTTAGTAAAAAGGTAGGATGTTGTTGGAATGTTGATATGATATTAAATTATAACTGTTTCGCAGTGGTACTACAACTGACAAGTACGAGTTACATTATTACTAATTTTATAAAATAGGTGTTGTGTGAGAATGTATTCGTGTAAGTGGGATTCGAATTTGATCCTTGTAGCTTGTGGTGTATCCCTGCAGTCCAGTTGCCATTATATTGTAATTACATAACCTCTACTTACAGTTGTGGATTGATCAAGGTGGAGTCTGAGGATGATCTTTGGGCTTACTGACACATGCTAACACAGAGAATGGAAGAAACTAAGGCTTCATCAGAGGTAAATGCAAAATCCTTTGTATTTATTGTCTTTGAGTGTTTGTCGAACAGTGGAGAACATTTCACACTTTATATTAAGTCGAAAAAATTAAAAGTCTCTTGCTAATGCCCGTAACACACTTGAAGAGTTTTCGCTAGCGAGAAATGTTTTGCGAGAAAGAGGCGAAGAGCCTTCCTCCACACACTTGGCGAGTTCTCGTTATCACAGATCACACCTCGCTATGATCGTCTATGCACTGCCTTCATGCAGAAAGCATTTTTCTGATTATAGTAATGACTCGTTGGGGGAAATATTATAGGTTATGTATTTACGTATATTGCCGTACTTAAATATATAACTTGTAAGTATATTGTCGTACTTAAATATATAACCTGTAAGTATATTGTCGTACTTAAATATATAACCTGTAAGTATATTGTCGTACTCTACAAATTACGTACGAACGCTTTGTTGAATCTGAGTATTCAGATGATGAGGAAATGGAGTTACATGAACATATTTTGTTTATGAAAAGAAGAAGTAGGCCTAAAATTAAAGCCAGAAATATCTGAAAAATCACATTGTATCTTACGAAAATAAGGGCGAGTTTTGGACACTGGCTTCGATTTGAATGATGATACGTTTAGGCGTTATTTCAGGTTGAATGGACCACAGTTTTTTTTTTTCCCCCATTCATGATATGATAGAGAATTCTTTACTATAATCTGATTAAAATTATGTAAACTCTTAAGATATATAGATACATTATTTCAAATGTTTAATTAATACTATTAAATCTCATCAAAGTAAAATATAGCCCTATTTATTTTCAGATAATCTGATATTTGTCTCCAGATTTCTTCTTTAAGTTTCGTGTTTTTATAGTTTTCTTCCCGTGTATCATATAAATAGGCCTACGGATGATATCGTGGAAGTTCGATAAGTTTCTGACTGCAATTATCAGCCATCTTTCCTCATTTTCAATTAAAAACAATACAATTCATCGCCACCTGTGATATCTTTTTCTACATTCAATCGTCATAAAGAGTATAAATGTCAAACATCTTTGATAAATGTGTCAAGAAAATTCGCTGAGCTACCGATTCCAGCGAGAAACTAGCGCGAGGTTTTTGCCTTGAACGCGAATCTCTTCCAGTGTGTGGACGTCCATATGAATCCATGTTATCAATATTTTAATTTTCTCGCAACACATTTCTCGCTACCGAAAACTCTGCAAGTGTGTTACGGGCCTTAGTGATGTGTCATAATTAGAGACAGTGTCATCATCAGAGTCAGTGAATAGAAAATTACAAATAGTCAAGATCAGTTACATAATATAAGAAGAATATAAAATAAAGTAGAAGATCAGTTACATAACATAAGAGGAATATATATATACAATTTATAAGGCAAACTGCTCGAGATAAATGCGACGATTAATTCACTTGAGATATAGTATACAGTTGATATACTAATAGGAAAATACATGTGGTTTGCAAGACATAAATAGTTGAATAGCAAACTCGTACTATATGCCATACAGATACAAATGATTAAATAATATATCAAGATAATTACAAGGATAAAAAACGGGAGAGAGGAGAAAAAAATAACAACTTGGTAATTTAGGACTATTTAAAGACTTCCGCAAGAGTATAGTTCTGTTCAATAAAAACATTTCGAAGTAAAGTGAACTTAAAAGATTTTAGACTCCGACTGCTCCTGATTTTCTGTGAGTAATGTAATTTTGTTTCAGACGAAAAAAAAAAAGAATTATATTTCGTTAGGACTTCTATATAAATTACAAATCTCGAGGATATTCTTTGTTACGTAAATTCTTCAAAATATATCCAACATCATATAAAATATTTCATATTTTTTGCGTCATCTGCAATCAATTTTAACTTATAGTGGAAATATGTTTGATGGAATTATAACCTTCAAATGAATCGTTCATTTCCATAAAGAATGCTATTATGATTATAAGAAATAGAATGCAATGGATAAAATAAAAAATAACCAAAACTCAATTATATCAATCTTATTACATTGCATTATGCAAGATAGGCTGTAGCAATATCGAAACTTGTCTTGTGTTAACTACAGAAGAGAAAATATTTAGACCTACAAAGTGTAGAAGTGATCTGTGAATGAAATAATATTTAGAACTTGAGAATTTGGCTGCTTGAAACTCTGTCTTATGGACTGGATTTCTTTGGCTGAAGGTCTAACTTGTGAATATTTATTTTTCTTTTTAGCAGTGAACCTCATTCCATTATCTATGTTTTCATTTTTTCATTTGTGTTGATTTGAGCTGCTCCAGTATTTACTTCATCTATTATTTTGTCTAAATAGGGTAAACTGAATAGTGATTGTCCACTTAAGCTAATGAATAATAAATCAACGAAATAGCGGAAAACAGTGGTAACTTATTGAGAGAATTTTAAAGGCATTGGGTCAAGTGAAGATTCAGAAACAAATCAAAATCAATAAACAAAAGATAAAATAAAATTTTAATGCAAAGGTGAATTAAGTAAACACAACAAGTTCACTTTTACAGTGATTGACCGTCTACTGCACGGTTATTGAATACTCACATATTAGTGATTGAACAACACATTTTCACAGTTTCCACTTTTTTCTTGTCTGTTTCGTTTTTCTTGTTCTGATCTTTCTCATGAAGAACTCTTCGCCACCGGTGTAGCTCTGTCGGCTAAGGCATTTGCCTGCTGATCCGGAGTTTCGTTCGTGCGCGGGTTCAATTCCTTCTTGGGTTGATTACCTGGTTGGGTTTTTTCCGAGGTTTTGCCCAACCATAAGGCAAATATCAGATAATCCATGACGAATCCTAGGCCTCATCTCGCCAAATACCATCTCACGATCATCAATCCCATCGACGCTAAATAATCTCGTAGATACAGTGTCGCTAATAACCAAGTTAAAAAAATTAAAAACATATATAAAAGAGAACTCTTCTCGCTGTTTTTTCTTTCATCTCATATTCGCTTCTGTTCTTCTCTTGCCTCTTCTTCCATTTTTCTCTTTTGTGCCTTATCAGAAGAAAGTGCGTGTCATTTCTCTGATGTTGTTACAAATGGCTTCACCCAGCACTGAGCGAGGACCAAAGGATACTTTCCCTTCAACGGGATATTTGTTTCTAGACGCTAAGATTGCTTTCAGGACACCAAACTTCTTGGCAGCTTCATTTAAACTATTTCCACTGCGGACAGACTCTATAGCGTTTCGTAAAGCTTCCCCTGTATAATGCACTTTACCTGGCTTAGGCATTATATTATAGTATCAGTCCTGTAAAAATCCCCATCATTTAACCGATAACACATGTAGAATTGGAACAAATTTGTCGTTATTCTAACAAATAATTTATAAACGACCAATCACTGTAGTCTGCGGACATTTACTTTATAGTGATTGACCACGGGGCATTTTTATGTCATATAAAAACTTTTACAAAATAATATTCTGTGGACAGAAACCTTATATCTTTTCACACACTATGAGTATAAAAACGAGCACCAGAATTTATGCATTCTTTGCAGAATAACTAAATTATTGTATGCATTATTCTTAGCAATTACCCTAGTTACTTGCACTTCTTTATGTTCAGTTGCATTTCCAATCGATTTCAGTCCTCTCAGACAACAGACACTAACTCAGTGGGATGAACAGCGACAACTAACCACAAATAAGGGTTGTTACTAGAGGTATATGCAGCAAAAAGTGAAATCACGATCGTGGTTTATTCACAATATACTTGAAAAAAGGAAGTGGTCAATCACCGTATACTGGTAATAACTACCTAGTTTACCCTATTATACCATCTTGCTTCTGATTTGATTTCAGAGTAGACATTAGAAGGTTATTTTCTTTCTTCATGTGCTACAAGCGAAGCAATATGTTCGAACTCAAGAGTTTTTGTTTTGGAAATATGCTACAGTTTCATCTTTCAAAGAAAAACAAGCCTGTATGTGTTTGCATATATTGTATTAATGAATGCATTTATTATATGGTTACATTTCAGATTAGATAAATCACTAAATGGTCTCCTGAGACTTACTAGAGACAATGTTTGACACAGTTACAAAGTTCAAAGAACTTTGAAACGTTCAAAGAATATAAAAGATTCGAGAGAGCAATAAAAAAAGCCAAGACTTAGAAGAAGCATTGATTTCAGAATTGGAAGAAGCGAATTGGCTTGTTTCCTGTTCCACTACCACAAACTTGAATTATTTAGTAGAAAAATTTACTTAGGACACAAATCTTGGCTTAAAAATCGATAATGTGTTAAATTGGAAAAATGATATTAAAGAAATTACCCCCAAACTAAATTCAGTTTGTTTTGCTTTTAGATCTATGCAAAAGATAGTAAATATCAATACCTTAAAAACAATATACTTTGCATACTTCCACTCGGTAATGAGTTTTGGAATAATATTCTGGGGAAATTCCACAGATAGTAACAATATATTTCTATTACAAAAAAGAGTAATTAGAATAATAGTAGGTGCGAAATCTAGGGAGTCGTGTAGGACTATTTTCAAAAAACTACAAATAATGCCCATGGCTTGTCAGTATATCTTTTCATTAATAGTCTTCCTCGTATGTAATCTTGAAAACTTTGTAACTAATTCAACAGTTCATAGCATAAATACACGTCAAAAAAATGACTTTCATACTCCATCGGCAAGTCTATCGTGCTATCAGAAAGGAGTGCGTTATATGGCAGTAAAAATTTTTAATAGCCTCCCTATCGATATAAAAAATGAAACTCTAAACATAAGATTATTTAGGGCCAAATTAAAGAAGTACCTGATTTCTCACGCCTTCTATTCTGTAGGTGAATTCATGACATTCAATAACACTTCATGAAATTGAACTAAAACTATGTGTTGTACTAGTAGACTATATTGTAAATCTCGTCTGTATATATTTCATCTAGACTGTGACTATAAATTAAGATTTTATAATAGTATTAAGTTTTTTGACTTGTTCCATATTCTAGCTGTAAGCATGTATGAATACCATGGAATATTAATAAATACAATACAATACAATACAATCACACCCAGGAAAGTTGTCACTTGAAATGTGAACCATTTAATATATCAATTCATTCCCACAGACACAGTTGTGTGAATAATATTAGCTAATAAAGTAATGCACCATGTCTTTTTGTTCTGTAGAAAGGGAATTCCTCGCATCTGGAAGTGACTGGCATGAACACAGAATGCGTGGACCAGAGTAGCGATACCATATCAGGCTTAAAGGTTGAAGATGCCACTCCAGTGCCTATTACCTTTCCTGTGGTGAAAACTGAAGTTGATGTAAGTGATAAATTGCCAATATACACATATGCCTTTAGCTCAGTTTTAAGAATGTCTGATCTACTAACAGTCTCGATTTGTATTATCTGTTTTCCCATTTTCTATTACGTTCACAAATTGCACGGTTTTCATTTTAGATCTGAAGTAAAACAGAGAACTATCACGAATACAGGGAGAATATTGTGCCCTCGGAACAGATTTCATCTTAAATTTACGAAATTTTGTTTCTTCTGCTGTTACTGATGTAGCAGTTAGTGAATCAAGGGTTCAAACAGATGTAAAGACTTATACAATACAAATAAAACATGAGCAGGTCCTCTTTCTTAAGAAGACAGTGTATGGAAAAAAAATTAATATTAATAATAATAATACACTGATGTTTGTGGAAATTGGTACACTATGAACGATACATGTGACAAATGAAATTGATAGCACAGATTAGGTACATGACAATACACAAATGATTAGAAATACAGAACTGAACATGATCTGTGACCGTGAGGTTTCAATATGGTGTGAAGCCTCCATGCGCTGCAGTCAGAGCCTCTAAGGATTGTGTCATGGAATCAAAGAGGGCCTGGATATGTTCCTGTGGAATCTCCCTCCACGCAGTTTGTATGCGAGTCCACAAAGCCTCAAGATTGGGTGCTGTAGGACCATGACGAACAAGTTGCCGACCAACCATATCCCAGACATGTTCGATGGGCAGCATGTCTGGCGAACCTGCAGGCCAGGGAAGCAGTGATACCCCTCGTTTTTCGAAGAAGGCTTGCACAATCCTCGCCACATGTGGCCAGGCATTGTTCTGCTGAAATATGGCGTGTGGAGTTGCCTGAAGGAGGGGTATCCAGTGTGGCTTAGTGGATAAGCACGTAGAGCTGAAAACCCGGGTTCAAATCCTGGTGCCGGAGAGAGTTTCTCTCCGTTCCATTACTCTTTCATTGTATGATGACGCAGAATATCTGCATGGAAATATCATATGTACTTCGGTACATTAAAATAATATATATGATATGCGTAAATCACTTCGTGATTTAAGACTGCGCTTATTCTGTCGGATCCCGGCCAACTAGTCACTCATAACGAGTGCACCTCAGCACATGTGTGGACTTCGGTCCTACGTTCATAGACATCTATGACATAGTGCAGAGGGCGGCCACTAGAGGGAACCCAAGAGTTGGAACTTAAACTGAGACGATTCTGTCCGACACCGGGATGGGAATCCGGTGTGGCTTAGTGGATAAAGCATCAGCACGTAGAGCTGAAAACTCTGGTTCAAATCCAGGTGCCGGAGAGAGTTTTTCTCCATTCCATTACTCTTTCCTCCTAATTATGTCAGGTGAAGAATACAATTCGTGCAGTTCTGTGTTGTGTAACTTTCTCCAATTAGTATAATAATAATAATGATAATAATAATAATAATAATGGTACAGCTAGATTCAGGGATTTTGGCCCCTGCAAGAAGTAAGTAGACAGACGAAGATCGAGTTACTCATCACTACTGGCAGGCTGGGTCACACAGGTCAGGCTGCACAGTCATAACGCCTAACACTTCCTTCTTATCATGTCGCAGTACACTCCGTCTTGATACACAATATTCTTCCACACGTCACACTACTAACCTCTATGTCTGTTGACTAAACAAAGTCATGATGACTTATATTTTCTTGACATGAGTGTCCCTCAGCTTTGGGCATAGATATTATTACCTTCTTCCTCTTTCTCTTCCCCCCCTATGCAGATTTGTGATTAAATTTCTTTCTTATGACGGAACAGACAGTTTCTCATTAGCAAAACAACCAAGGACAGGGGCCATTATCGCTGAATCGAGCTGTAATAATAGTAATAATGATAATGACTAATAATAATAATAATAATAGTAATAATGTGACAACTTCTTTGACAGTTCATGTTCAATATTCAGATTTTCTGTAATCTTCTGGACTTACAGTTATAAAATAGAGATTAGGTTATGTTAGGTTAGTGTGATGGCAAAATCTTTACCTTTTGTTGTGTTAGATAGTCTGCAATTTGAGCTAATAGAACTTTTAACAGCGAAATGTATTGGTGTTTGAATATACATAGGTTGGATAAAAAGTAATGGCAACACTGCTGTCACGTGACGATGGTGCGTTCGAAAGCTGCCAGCTGTGTAGACATGAACAAGGACTGTTAGATGAGTTAGTGCAGCCAGCGGCGACAGTACTCTGTTAATCTACTGCAGTGTGTAGAACGTTCACTTTCATAGGGGTATTGCGAGCGCCCTAATACCATCCTTACAAAACTAGAGCAACGTTCCTGGATCAAAATTGAAATGGCACGAGGTCATAGTGCACAAGAATGTTTTCAGGGACTGCGTGAAGCATCTGGCGATGCAGCGTTGCCATATCTCACAGTTGCACGATGGGTTAAAGCGTTCCAGGAAGGCCTTGTTGCACCGGTACCAAAGGGAAGGTGACGACTTTCTTGGACGAATCGTCGCTATGGACGAAAACTGGACTCGCTCGTATGAACCAAACTAGAAAAGCCAATCAAATCAAATGAATGGAAGCATCCCAGTTCTCCTTGTCCAAAGAAAGTGCGCCCTACACAAAGTGCTGTGAAGGAGATGTTCATTGTGGCGTATGACATTGATGGGGTAATACTGCACCACGCTGTACCTCCAAGGCAGACGGAAGACGCGGACTACTGGAACATCCACCGAACTCACCCGATATGATCCATGCAATTACGATCTTTTCCCCAAAGTGAAAGAACCACTGCGAGGGACCCAGTACAATACCAGAGATGAACTTATCCGTGCGGTCAATATGGAACATCAACAAAGGTGGACGCGCTGATGGTGTACGACGCCTTCCAAACATTTGGCAAAAGGTGATAAATAAGGGGGGCGACTATATAGAAGGTACATAAATGTTGTACCCCTGTGAATAAAGCCATGTCAGAAATATCGAACTGTTGCCATTACTTTTTATCCAACCCTAGTATAACCTTCTTACTGTTTATTTACTTCGAATATTCTTGCAAACTCGCATTATTACTCATTTTCCAGGCCATTTTTACGTGACATAGACATATTTTGGAAGTTGAAACTTGATTCCCATGTCTTTCAGTACATTAGAAATAGTCTGAATTTAAGGAAGATTGAATGAAGGATTTAAATCAATGCAGAACAGGGGAACCAATTGTATAATTTTTTAATTTCATTATGACCTTACCGAAAAGTTAGATTGGTCTGACTAGGTTTGAATATTGAGGTGTGTGACATAGGACACCGCTAACCGATGTGGTCAGTAAGTAAAAGCTCCCTTCATTATTTACTCAATTTTCCAGGAAGATTTGTTGGATGTGGAGAGAGTTGAGGAGGCACAGATAGTGGGATCAACTTCGGAAGGGGATGAAGTGTTGACTGAGAGGTGAGTTTACTAAATGAATTTTGATTCTTATATTCTTTCAGAACTTCATTTAATAAAGATGTGGGAATAAATTTTTTTAGTGTATGATACTAGTATTATCTACTATTTTGAATGTTTATTCTTAGTAACGTGACAGTCCACTATATAGTCACGAAGCTTGGGGTGATTTTTGCATATGTCGTGATAGTTGCTAGCCGCTTGGAGCACTGTCAGTACTAGGAACAATAGACTGTGCCACAGCCATCGTGATCTAATACAGGCCGTAAGGCAGACCATGTAACCCGCTTAACCCGATCACGAAGATCGGTGTTTCAACCATATAAATTAGTTGGAATGCATAAACAGTAACATATGTTTCTCCAAAATGTAGTGTAATTCCATTAATAAAATTTAAAACAATGATTATGAGAACTTCAGACATAATTCTCTTGCGAGTTAAAATGTAATATTATTTTTGGTGTGTAAATTAAAGTGTACGTATGTGTAATACCTGCCTTTATTTCGATTAAATATTGTGAAATTCTTATACATTCATTTATGCAAGATTGAATAATTTTCAATTGCACTGCACGGATATTTAGATATGTTGAAATTATAGGTTATGTGTACTGTACCAGTTGCCCCTTTCTGTCTAAATTGAGTGATCTCCAATACCTTGCCATGCATATGAAAATTATAGCTTATGTTAACTATATTTAACTTATATTCCTAAATTCGCAATCATACATTATAATTAAGCATAATGGCATGTATGATACCCCGGACATTCAATTTGTCTGTATTTTAATACTACAATTGAGTACAGAATTATTGTATTTATCTACTACTTAAGAGATGAAGTAACACTATTGTACGTACATTAATTTCATAGGAGTGGTATGGTAAATGTTTTCTCTAAAATTAAGAAAGGTAGTTGTGCTAAATTGAAATCACAATGAAAGTTCTTTTTTATTAAACCTCAAAATAGCTTCCATTCTAAACTTGAAATGTTGACGCGAACAGGTTATGTTAGCATGTAAAATTTTCTTCACATTAAAATACCGTAACACAGTTTTATAATTATTTCTGCAACATATTATGCAACAAAAAGCAAAGGGAACTTATGGACACATTACACTAAATAAAGCTTAGCAATGATACGCAATAAAGTTATAATATTTCACTGAGCTCCATACACTGAAATAGAAAATCTGAACAAACATTACGGCCTGATCGAAAAGGTATTGACTGTGCCGTATTTCGCATTTTTGTGAAAGGTATGTAAACTCTGAAATGATCGTTATCGTTTGTAATAACTGTAAATGGCTAAAATACAATAATTAGAATAATAATATAGGACAAGGAGACGTTTGTAGTACTATTAATTGTAAGAAAAATAGGTTAGAGTTATGCTTCTTCCAAAAGATCCAGGAAGGTGAGTTTATAGAATATAATATATATTTTATGAAAATAATATATAAACCTTATGTATTTCATATTTCAATAGAGGAAGGAAGGTGTTAAATTTTTCAAAAGAACACGATATGAAAGTACAATACATTTTATGGTCTGCTAGGGAGAGAGTCTGTGATGAGGCGATAGTAACGATCTATGGATACATATTTCAACTGTCTTTGTTTGCATATTTAGTAAGTATTGAGCTTCGTGACTATATACTAGACTGTGGTAACGCTGCGATATATCTTGGTATTGAAGTAACATTCAGTAGAATGATAGTTTCCATGACAAGTAACACACTTCTGCCCATGTGCACCATTCTCGATTAAAATTTGACGAGTGTTAAGTCTGCACTTGACCATCTTCAACGCCAATTTGCGGAGTATCAATCTCGATCAAAGTTAAACAAGCGAGTTGATGATGATCAAATTTGATGACGGGTGTGGGACCGATTATCTTGAATTGAACATGGTTAAGTCGAGAAAACCAAAATGGCGGCACGATTTGATGTACTTGATGGAATCGAAGAAGAAATGATGTATCTTGAACACGCAAATCACTGCGGAAAAAACAGAATTGGTGTTATTGTAGAAAAAGTAAGTTTGTAGATGAATAATAAAAATGTTTTTTTTTTTTTTTCAAAATAGACTAATGTTTTATATATGTTTCTGCTTTGGAAGATCGGGATTTTACTTGAGGACAAAATATTTTTTAGGCCTAACTGTCCAATTTTGTTAACATAGTAATAAAGTAGTTATTCTATGCCGGTAATAATATAGTACAACTAAATGACCATTTTGTAGAATGCGAGATTATCACTTATTAGCTATATATTTGCCGTTTGAAACAATTAGGACCTACATGACGTTTTGGACAATTAGGCTATTTACACATGAATTAAGAGAAATTACACGGATATCTTCCTTCCCTCCTACTCCTAAATTCCAACCTTGTGAACACAAAACAAATGGATAAAATTCAGAACAAGGATACTTTCCTTTCCCTCTTACTCCAAAATTCCAACCTTGTGCACGTACATAAATTGGCACTAAAAACTTCCTTTCCGTATGCATGACGATGGGTATTCGACATACACAGACGAATTGTTTTTTTTATTATTTTAAAATAATTGTTAGCGAGGTATCCGTATACTGAAATTTTCCCAAATAAATTATTGGCACTAAAATGTGACCTTTCGTAAGCAAGATGATGAGCATTCGACAAACACATACAAGTCTGCTCTTTTTAGTAGTCTATTTCAAGATAATTGTCAGTGAGGTAGCCTTATACTGAAATTTTCCCAGTTATTATCAATAATATGAAATAACCACTGTATAAATTACGTTACAAGTTATGTGGAATTATGTAAACACGTATAATTCATGTTGAATTGTGAGGTTAAATCCAACCAGGTAGCCTGCTTTTCTCTTGGAGAACTTCCGTCAGTTCTTTTATTCTCTAATATGGATGCAGAATTGCTGACGAGTTCTAAAAGAATTCCCACTTCGAAGTGTGGGATGTTGGGTGCTCTTTTCTTTTTTTCTTCCATTATTATTGTAACTTGTTATTTGAAAACTGCGAGGATGTTTGAAAGCAGTGCGACAAACAAAATCGTAGCGATAATTGTCAGAGTGCGTTCGTTCGCTGTTTTATACGCGGTAACCAAGCGCTCAGATGATTCTTCTCAAGCGAGCATACCGTCAGCTGACGGTACTGAGTTGATCGAGGGAATATGTCGTTGCACCGCATCTGTAACTTGATCATTGTCAAGAATTAACCATGTTTCCGTGATTGTTGATAAAGGGGCTAGATGGTCGATAATGGTGCACACGGCCATACAACTCCTACCATATCTGCTGCTTTGTTATTCTGCAGTCCTTCGAGAACCGTGATCTCTTTTAGGGTGCGATCACGCCACTACTTTGATTGTCAACATTTCTACTGCGTCTGCAATCTCTGTGCATAGTGCTACTATTGTCAGACAATCGGATCTGTGCCCCTTCAGCGCTGTCGTCGTTCTTGGAAAAGTTAACGCCTGTACTCACTCCATTCCAAACCCGCTTTCCTCCCACCACGTTAAACAGCAAGCCACGAACCTTGCCGAATAGGGATGTTGCCAAACTTCCATCAAACGGTGTCATAAATAACTGGTCCTCCATACTACAATATTATTTATTTCAATCAAAATACATCTAGTATTTCTACATTTTTTAAACCTAAATCCCATGTCTCGAATCACTTTCCGTAGTTTTTCTCTCCAACCTTGGAAATTAAAACTTTTCAGTAACTTCTTTCTGAATGGCATAAAATTCTTGTATCTTTCCTCTTAAAATACATCGGTCCATATCATCTACAATAATTAAAGGTTCCCTTGGTCTGTTCTTCTCTGGTGATTCTAGCTTTTCATCTCCCGCACAGACTCCCTCTCTCCTGATTTTCTTTATTAGGAGTTCTGACCTGTCTATATACATTACATAAAATGTTGTATTATTAGTATTAGTTAAGTAAGTAATTTTAATACATAATCATTTGAAATAAAGTAAGCCTCACTTGTGATGTCAGTTGCTCTTTTCGTTGCCTGATTTATAGGAAACAGATATTGACCTGTTTGTTTCTTTTCATCGCAAAATGCTATACGTACCTACTTAATAATATTTCTTTCACTACTCCGTGCTACAGTATTCATGTTGAGTTGAAAACACTGGACTGCAAGTGCAAATATTGTAAACTGGCCTGCAAGAAGGCCAAAATTGTGAATACTGAGGGACAGAAAGGGAGAGATATAGGAATGCAGGGAGACAAATGAATTACCGAGGCTGAGAAGGAATTAGAGTTCAGTTCGCATATCTTACAGTGGTAGAGATCCGATGGTACGACTATATAAAACAGAGAACAGTGTCTTTAATGACAAAGAAAGAAAGGGCTTCGTCTTAAACAGTATGAAAACAGAAGAAAACGTTGAGGTCCTATAAAGTGCTTTAGATTTTCAGCAAGATTTATTTATTTTTTTAATTTTGTAAAGTCCTTCATTCTGTTGGACCTAAAGTGTTTGAAATTTATTCGTATAGAATCTTAAATTTAGAAAATTCAGTTTCAAGATAATTTGTGGATATTTGCAAAGAAGTTCATACTTTTAGTATTTCTTTAGTACTTCAGGTTCTAACTTTTCTTTAATAGTGACGAAAGAATTCCCACTTCCGCTTCCCCTGCCAATATTGCCAAACTTTTTCGATTTGTGTAACAGGTGTCATAATGCAAACCTAGTTTTCAGGAATGGCTCCCTGTCAATAATAATAAGGAAATGGTGTCAGGTGATAAGTTTGGAAGTAAATCCCGAAAAGACTAAGTATATGATTATGTCTGATGACGAGAATATTGTACGAAATGGAAATATAAAAATTGGAGATTTATCTTTTGCAGGGGTGGAGAATTTCAAATATCTGGGAGCAACAGTAAACAAATATAAATGGTACTCAGGAGGAAATTAAACATAGAATAAATATGGGAAATGATTGTTATTATTCGGTTGAGCAGCTTTTGTCATCTAGTCTTACGTCAAAATATCTGGAAGTTCGAATTTATAAAACAGTTATATTACCAGTTGTTCTTTATGGTTGTGAAACTAGGACTCTCACTTTGGGAGAGGAACAGAGATTAAGGGTGTTTGAGAATAAGGTGCTCAGGAAAATATTGGGGCTAATAGGGATGAAGTTACAGGAGAAGGGAGAAAGTTACACAACTCAGAACTGCATGCATTGTATTCTTCATCTGGCATAATTAGGAATATAAAATCCAGACGTTTGAGATGGGCAGGGCATGTAGCACGTAGGGGGAATCCAGAAATGCATATAGATTGTTAGTTGGTAGGCCAGAGGGAAAAAGACCTTTAGGAAGGCCGAGACGTAGATGGGAAGATAATATAAAAATGGATTTGAGGGATGTGGGATATGATGATAGGGACTGGATTAATCTTGCTCAGGATAGGGACCGATGGCGGGCTTATATGAGGGCGACAATGAACCTCCGGGTTGCTTAAAAGTCAGTAAGTCGGGTGTAACTCCTAGGTAGCTCAGTTGGTAGAGGATTCGGGGTCTAAGAGAAGGGTTCTGGTATCGATGTCCGGTCCCGGAATAATTTTTCCCTTTAAATCATTCATTGTCATAATGTAGTTCTTAAGTGAAACGCATATTTTGGAACAGGATGTGTTTTGTACTATGACAGAGAGAGAATTATTTTGGAAGGAAGTATTTCAAGCTGATGTTATTGTTGGAACTGTTCAAAATAGTACATTATGCAACGAGCCTATAATGGTAGTAATTAAGACGCAAGTATGTTTGTTTATGAAACGAGCGCAAGCAGTTTCATAATTTTCATACCACCGTCTTAATTACCATTATAGGCAAATTTCATACCACTTTTTATACTCGACCATATTTCTAACTTGAAATTATTCAAAATTAGGTCTTCCTATGGTAATGTGGGAACTGACCTGAATTGTGAGATGTGCGCAGACGCGAAAGTATTGATTTTTTCTGAGGCCGAATTTCATTGACCTTGGCAGAGAATAAGATGAACATTACTCTGATATAACCTGGAAAATGATTTTGTATTGAAAAACGAGATGACAAATTGATTTTATTTGAATATTATTTACAATTAACGCTAATTATTATAGTAACAGAACATAACCTTCTGCGACAGTATTGGATTTCCAGCCTCCATGACTTTTCGCTAATTGTCTTTCAATTGCATATCCGAGGATAATGGATACTTGCGGTTTTATAACGGTACAAAGATGACTTGTAATTGGCTGAACACCTGTACTTTGAGTAAGTGTACTTTAATGACTGCTGCCAGGTGTAACATTACTACATTTCGACATGGTCGAGCATAAATATCTTATATGTGTATTATTTCCCAATCTCTTGTGGTGACATAAATTTTATATTCATTCCAGTAGTGTGGATAATGTAGAGAAGAGCGTGTCTAGAGAACACGCCAGCATCGATCTAGAAGAACACGATTCCGTACAGAGTGGCAGTGACAGCGGCGTCAACCTTAATGCTCTCAAGTGTAACATATGCGACGAGGTTTTTGCAACAGTGCAATCTCTGAAACTTCATTTGAACACACACGCGATAAAAAAGTCATTCGATTGCGATGACTGTGGAAAATGTTTCTCAAATTTGAATTTATTAAAGCAACATTTACGCATTCACTCAGGCGAAAAGCCATTCAAATGTGAGAATTGTGGAAAGTGTTTTTTACGATTAGGAGAGATAGTGCAACACGTACGAGTTCACACAGGAGAAAAACCATTTAAGTGCAAGGTATGTGGTAAGTGTTTTTCTCGATTGGGGCACTTAACGCGGCATGTACGCACACACAAACGGGAAAGGCCGTTCAAATGCGACGAGTGTGGAAAATCTTTTAGAGAATCGTCACAATTAAGTAGTCATGCACGCATGCACGTAGGTGAAAAGTCGTTCATGTGTGAGGTGTGTGGAAAGAGATTCTCAGAACCGGGCAGCTTAACTACACACGCAAGTGTGCACACCGGCGAAAGGCGATGCATTTGCGAGGTGTGCGGCAAATGCTTCACAGGAACTGCGCACTTGAAGAGACACGCACGCATTCACACTGGGGAAAAGCCATTCAAATGCGAGGTGTGTGGAAAGTGTTTCTCAGCAACTGAAAACTTAAAAACACACGCATTCATACACAGTGGAGAAAAAGCATTCAAATGTGAGGTGTGTGGAAAGTTCTTCTTAACATCACGAAATCGTAAGACTCATTTACGCATACACACTGGGCAGAGACCATATAAGTGCGAATTGTGTGGAAAGTGTTTCACGGCGTCTGGAAGTTTGAAAATACACGCGCGTTTACACACCGGCGAAAAGCCATTCAAATGCGACGTTTGTGGCAAGGGTTTCTGTAAGTCGAGAGTTTTAAAAAAACACGCACTTCTACACACCGCCGAAGAGAAATTAAAATGCGACCACTGTGGGAAGCGTTTTACTTCTACGTTCTTTTTAAACAGACATACACGCAAACAATCTTGCAGAAGACAATTAAAATGCCATGAGTGTGGAATGTGTTTCTCAACATTGCGACATTTAAACAGACATGTATTCACTCATACAGGGGAAATGCCATTCAAATGCGATGTGTGTGGGAAATTTTTCTCAGCATCAGAAGATCTAAAAATGCATGGACGAGTACATACTGGCGAAAAGCCTGTGAAATGCCAGCATTGTGGGAAGTGTTTCTCAAGAGCGGGGCATTTAATAAGGCATGTACGCACCCATACCGGGCTGAGGCCATACAAATGCGAGGTGTGTGCGAAGAGTTTCAAAGAATCGGGCGATTTAAAAGTACATGCACGAATACATACCGGCGAAAAACCATTCAAATGCGATTTTTGCGGAAAGTGTTTCTCATCTTCGTCACATTTAAGCAGGCATACACCAATACACACTGGGAAAAAGCCATTCAATTGCGAGATATGTGGAAAGTTTTTCTCAACTTCTGAGTATTTAAACAAACATGGCCGCATACACACTGAAAAAAGATCATACAAATGCGATGTGTGTGGAAAGTGTTACCCAGTATTAGGAGATCTGAAGACACATCTGCGCGTTCACACAGAAGAAAGACGATTCAAATGCGATGTGTGTGGGAAGTGTCTCTCAACGCCGTCGAGTTTTCAGAGACACACTCGCATCCACACGGGCGAAGGACGAGTTAAATGCTTCCATTGTGGAAAGAGTTTCACAGAGTTGGGAACCTTAAGGAAACACGTCATCATTCACACGCGCTGAAGGTATTCAGATGTGATTTCTGTATAATTAATTTTCCAGAATAGAGACATCTTTTCATCTATACCCGCCGTATATCTGCCAGAGACCATTTGAATCCGATGTGTGGAGGGGAAGTTTCCTGTGATAGGAATGTCTAAAAAGTATATGCCGTCGCTTAACCAAGATGCCTTCAGTTGTGATATCTGTGGAATAGGGGTATCTTATGCGAAGTTTTACCGTCAGATGGCAGGGGCGTTCCATATGGTGCAACGTGTAGGTCCATGTTTTGCCATATGCTACAGTTGATTACATTTTCCCGCTTGTTGGTTTTCTGTGCGTGCCAGAATTGTATTTACAGTTATTTTGTATAACCTAGTATAATTTAATACAATTCAATATTTTTTACCTCAATATAATTTAATTCACAATAAATAATAACGTAAATCTGTATAATATTGAGTGATTTCCGGAGAAGGGTGGAGAAATCTGCAGTATGCAGAATATAAATACGATTAAATTGAATGAATAATTTCGAGGGAAAAATTGTTCCGGAGCCGGGTATCGAACCCGGGACCTTTGGTTTAACGTACCAACGCTCTACCGCTGAGCTACTCGGGAACTCTAACCGACACCGATCCAATTTTTCCCTCTATATCCACAGACCTCAAAGTGGGCTGACAACCGTCAAGCAACCAACTTCGAGTGCACACTAACTCCGTGTGAGAGGCTCAACACAGTTTCTAGATAGTTACACTTTGAATCTTGGTGTTAAGAAATATACAGCTGGGTCGGTGCAGTGTAACTCACACCATCACTGAATTGGGGTAGTGGCCCTTTTTAATTTTTGTTCCCTCTCACGAGCTTGCTGAGAGCTCCAAACCATTCTGTCGGCTACAACTCCACAGTCGTGAAATTTTTTCTTCTGTGATGAGAGTTGTTTGCATACTTCTGCAGAAGACTTCAATACACTGCTTGTTCAACTGCTGTTAACAAGTGTCCAGTATTTCCAAGACCTTCAGTAAACATTGTGGACGTGGATCTTTTCCAGGTGTACAGCTTTCGATACATTGCAAGCTGCTTTCTCAGTGGATTTCGGCGAATACGAGCCGCCTTAACAGTGTGGATTAATAGCCAGAAAACAGGATGTGCGGAGAGCTCAACGTGTTTGCGAAAGTATTTATGGTAAGGATGGGTATAATAATTGTGTACAACTTCTGAGACAATAATAAGGGTACACTCACATGAATTCTGAATGTGTTGGTCTTCATGAGTTTTGTAATTTCGTAATATGTGTTCCTCACATCTTTGTAGATTTTTGAAACAAGAGAACTACATGGGCGCAAAATGCTGAACATTTGGCTGTTTATGAAACTTGGTGACGTCCCCAATATGCCTTTATAAGTTAATTACATAATTCTGTAGGTAAGATAATTCGTTTGAATAACATTTTCATATTTTTCTTCATCGCAATATGAGGGCAAGAACTAATATCAGTTATATTCTCTTATACCTCAGTCCCACACCTGTGGGATAACGGTTAGCGCGTTTGTCCGCGAGACCAGGTGGCCAGGGTTCTATTCCCGTTTCGGGCAAGTTTCTTGCTTGAGGTTCTTTCCCAGCAAATGCTGGGTAACTTTCGGTGCTGGACCCCGGACTCATTTCACCAGCATTATCACCATCTCATTCAGATGCTAAATAACCTGAGATGTTGATAAAGTCTCGTAAAATAACCTACTAAATATATATCTCGTAATTAGGGTTTGTTACAGCTAACTTTATTAAGTGAGTCATATTGCTGAGGAAGTCAATCCAGTTGGTGAGCTGCTTAGAGGAAAAATCATGTCATATGCTCTATATATAAGTCAGAGTCAACGTTCATTCCTTTATTCGGATCGTGTAGTGGTTCGAATCCGAGTATTTTTTCAATAAGTATATAATTTTGTGTTCATGGTAAGTCCAAATTATTGAACATTTATTGATAGTACTGTTATGTATGGGAGAAGCGTCAATTGTATGTTTATCAGTTACTTTATAAAAAGAAGAACAATTGCTTTTTCCATGAGAATTATTATATCCAGTCTCACCATAAATACTTTTACAAACATGAGGCTCATAGTGTGTATCCTGTTTTCAGGGTACTAAACAATTTTGTGGCCGCAGTATTCGCTGAAATCGATTGCAAAATCAGCTCCCAATGTCTCAAAAGCTCTACACTTGGGAAATATCGACGTCCATCAAGTCTAGTAATGCTCCTAATGCTTTTGTCGAATTACTGTGCACCTCCTAACTGGAGCTGAACAAGTAGACACTACTGAAGTCAGGAATCCTTCTGCAGAAGTCTGGAAAAAACTGTCATCCCAGGACTATTTTCACACAAAAATTAAAACTTTTCAAATGAATAATTGCGTCCAATTTCTGAAAGAATATACAGTATATTATGGGTATCCTGACATGAATTTTTTAAACTCGAAAGTTGCATAATGTTACAAGTTACTGTAATTTTATGCTGGTTTGTATCATTTGGGTAAGGATAGACCACGGAGTTTGGAGAAGTGGCTGATGCTAAACTCATCTCAATGTCGTCATAAGTAATCTCTTAGGAAACGAAGGATAAATCAGTCACAAGTTACGCATTCTTGAGAGTAAAAGAGAAGACGCAAAATTAGACCCTGTTTGCAGGAAGAAAGTGTTACATTGCGAAATATTATGCTCTTCTATGCAAGAGAGTGCCAGCAAAGTACTGTAACCCATTTGTAGCGGCATTAATGTGCAACCCTACTATATTGTCCAGTGTGACTTTGAATTTACTGAAATGGGAAGAAATTAAGTAATCATAGATTTGAAGGAAACATTAACATATGTTGGCGACTTTAGTCCACTGAAGAAGAAAAATTGTTCAAAAAAATATTCCAGAAAATACAAGCAACAACAATTATGAACAGAAGGAGAGTACCGGTACGAGTCGTAGCAAGACGAGCGGAAAGTTTTAGGCAACATAAAAATGTTTAAAGTTCTTAGGAAAATATTTGGGGTTAAGAGGGAAAAAGTTACAGGACAATGGACAAAATTACACATCGTAGATCTGCACGCTTTGTATTCCTCACCTTACATAATTAGGAACATTAAATCCAGACGTTTGAGATGGGCAGGGAATGTAGTATGCATGGCTGATTCCAGAATGCATATAGAGTGTTAGTTGGGAGTCCAGAGGGAAGAACACTTTTAGGTAGTTCGACGCGTAGTTCGTAGAATAATATAAAAATTAATTTGAGGGAGGTGGCATATGATGAATAGAGACCAGGAATCTTGCTCAGGATTTGGACCCTTGGCGGGCTATGTGATGGCGGCAATGAACGTTCGATTTCCTTAAAATCCATTTGTAAGTAAGTAATGTGCTTGGAATCTGGGGTAATGTTTGTCTATCCCGTTGCTTACCAGATTATAAATAATGTTGTATATAATTACGTATAATGGTATATAATCTCGTAAGCAACGGTCTATGCACTGCTTTCTCGATAGCGTCACTGCCCCTTCAATCATAGGCGTGCCATGGCAACGCGTTTCCCGCTTCTTACACACTTTGGGACGCTGAAATACGAAATTATCTGGAAATGTATATTATATTGTAAGTACACACATATACTTTAGTTTTGAATATATTATCATTCAGATTGATTAAGGTATATGTATTACATCATATTTGTACCGATATTTTACGTTACTGTTGTAAAAGTTATTGCCTTTCACAGCGAGTTTGGAACTTAGCTGCTACGTTTATTGATAAAATAAACAGGTAGCAGGTATGCGATGTGAGTCATTCGCTATTATGAATATTAGTTCATTTGAGGGAAATAGTCATATACTGGTAATATTTAAGTATCCTAATTAGAGTATGGTATTTGACCACGTTAATAGAATCACTGCATTTTGTTAAAATGCTTGATTTTAATTCTACATTTACGTTTTACTGAAATTCTATATTAAAGAATACATTTATGTGATCTTCACTTCATTTTCAGAATATATTATAATAAACATTTATTTTTTCCGATTTCAAAACGGCAAAATATTTTGTAATGTAAGCCTATATGGTGTACATAATAGTTTATCAGCCCTCTTTTCGCTCTAACGACATCCTCGACTTTGCATGGCATACTCTCAATGTTGGATCATAATATAATTGTGATTCCACCTCTTCAAAGGATAATTTCCAATTTTTATATTTCCATTTCGCACAATATTCTGGGCACGAGACATAATCATATACTTTGTCTTTTCGGGATTTACTTCCAAACCTATCTCTTTACTTGCTTCCAGTAAAATTTCCGTGTTTTCCCTAATCATTTCTGGATTTTCTCCTAACATATTCACGTCATCTGCATAGACAAGCAGCTGATGTACCCCGTTCAATTCCAAACCCTCTCTGTTATCCTGGACTTTCCTAATGGCATACTCTAGAGCAAAGTTAACAAGTAAAGGTGATAGTGCATCTCCTTGCTTTAGCCCACAGTGAATTGGAAACGCATCTGACAGAAACTGACCTTTACGAACTCTGCTGTACGTTTGACTGAGACACATTTTAATTAATCGAACTAGTTTCTTGGGAATACCAAATTCAATAAGAATATCATATAAAACTTTTCTCTTAAGCGAGTCATATCCCGTTTTGAAATGTATGATTAACTGATGTACTGTACCTTTATACTCCCATTTTTTCTCCATTATCTGTCGAATACAAAATATCTGATCAGTAGTTGATCTATAACGTCTAAAACCACACTGATGATCACCAATAATTTCATCTACGTATGGAGTTAATCTTCTCAGAAGAATATTGGACAACATTTTGTACGACGTCAACAAAAGTGATATTCCTCGAAAGTTACTACAGTTAGCCTTGTCCCCCTTCTTAAAGATAGGTACGATTATGGACTCCTTCCATTGTTCTGATACAATTTCCTTTTCCAAAATAGCAACTACGAGCTTATACATTTCGTTAGTTAATGCGCTTCCACCCTGTCGTTTTAATTCTGCTGCAATTTAATCGATACCTGGAGATATATAATTTTTCAGAATTTCTATCGCAATGTCGACTTCAGAAAGTGGTGGTTCGGGTATAAATAGCTCAGCAGTATGTTTTTAAAAATGCACGTATGCAATATTATTGACTTTCCGCGGTATATGCACACTTCTGTAAAGGTTTGTTGTACACAACCTTGAAGAAAGATTAAAAAGACCAAATATATTCTCAGTTATCTCCAGTAACATCTTGCAGCCATTGAGTTTTATTTTTATGTTTAAATCATAAATTCTTCACGATAGTGTACAGAGAAGAAACATTGTTGTGCAAGATTCCGCATCTCGTAGCATCTTTTTAACGTTGTCGGTATCATAAATATACATGCCGCCAGAATAACTACGAAGACGATATCAGCTGCGACACAGGAACGAAAATTCAACTCTTCCTAACAAAAAAGCTGGCTGCCACGTACTCGCAACGCCGACCTGTCGGCATAGACTGTGATTGGCTAGTTTGAGCGGTTGCTATGGTGATACCTATAAGTCCTAGAACTATCAATACCTTTCTAGTTTTGTATAGACTGTAGATAAGGATATAATTTGGAGGGCAGCTAGTTTCTGTCTTCCTCCCCTATCCTCAAATGAAAATTATGTGTTCTCTGATGATAGATATATTTATTACTGACGCTACCCATTGATGTGTAATTATTAATATCTAATAATATTAATGGCCGGTTTCACCAAGCTTCTTTAAATCAGCACAAACGGCTTGTCAACAAATGGATCGTTTAATTTTAACGGGATCTCTAAAATTTGACTGTTTCACCAATGGCCGGTTTCACCAACCTTCGTTATCATTATAACGTCTCGTTAAATAATTTAATGACACGTTAGTCAGTTTTTGTGTTTCACCAAGTATCATTATTGCTAACGCATCTTTAAATTCATCGTTAATTTATTACGACCTATTCGTCGCGTTAAAACAGTAACGATGCGTTAAGAAGTCAACAACATGGCGGACGTAATTATTCGATGATGAAGTTCTTTATTTAGAACTTAAACATAACGACGAACTTATATGTTGTAATAACACTCGGAATAATCATTTTGAAGATTAAGTGATAAAGAATTCCACGAAAGCTACACATTAAGGAAATAAGTAGTAAGAATGATTCTAGAAGAAACTGAATACCGGTATACTGTATAGGTTAGAATACGACAGATAGAAATCACCCACTTAACGCCTCTTCAACACATTCTTTTCGCATTAAGATAACGTTGCGGGAAGTTTTGAAATGGTAATTGATGATATGAACGGGGTATCAAAAGCTATATTGTCTAGATATGTGAATAAATTATCAGACGTACTATCAACATTACAATAGTCATTATTTCTATAGGCCTAATAAGCTTATAGCTAAATTTTATGTTGTCATATACAACATAGATTGTGTACATGTTCCAATCGCATGGTATATCCTGGCAGTAATATAGCCAAAAGAATCTGCAATAGAAGAACATATTTTTCCTTCAATATTCAAACAATTTCATAGGCCTATGTAACGCTCTGTATAGAAAAATTGTGGCTGAACTAGCGCTGAGGTAGTTTCCTTCGTACTCTGCTTATACACCTTGCACATACGAATCTGTGACAGTTTACGTTTGATTAGTTTAGGTTTTTGTTATGCCTTGCATATACGATCAAATGCATTACCACAAAAAATCCCTTATAAATTCAACGATTTTCACTTCTGAAACCAGCAGAACTACCTCAGCGCTAGTTTATTGAAATTGTAATAGGTTAGAATACGACAGATAGGAATCACCCACTTAACGCCTCTCCAACAGATTCTTCTCGGTTTAAGATAATGCTACGGTCTAGACGGATAGCACAACATTCCAAAGGAGGATGCCTTTTAAATGAAAAGGGTGCAAAGAGGTTTTCTTTTAGGAGACAATGGATACCCCTTAAAATTCAATTTAATGACACCTCTCCTGAATCCTGCCACACAAGCATGGCAAAATTGTTACTAATAAATTTGTATGAAATACAGTGGAAAAGTAGTATGCAATTTATGGTAGAGGCGATTTCCCGTCCTAAATTTAGGCCTAATATAACTGCTTAGAATGCTTTGTGTGGCATCAATTATCAAGCTGTCGACCTTATAGTCCGCTAAATTTTCTTAGATTTCATTTAGAAGTTCCAATTTAACTGCTCTACATTCCTATTATTTACATTTAGAAGCAGCTGTCTTTTTTTTTAATTGCGGTGTGACAACATACTGTATTTAGGAAGATGTTCTTAAAATTACTGCCTCTTACCCGTTTGCTTATGATTGTTCCCTCATGCCAAACAAAGTCAGCCATGATCATATGTAACCAATGAAATTCGCGATTTCGAAGCCATGGTCGTATGAAAAACAAAACATGCAATATACAAGTACAAAATCCCCTCGTTAGTAAATGCCTGTTAATTTTAAAGATACGAGGCTTGGTGAAACAGTCAACTTTTAAAGATCCCGTTAAAATTAAACGATCCATTTGTTGACAAGTCGTTTGTGCTGATTTAAAGAAGCTTGGTGAAACCGGCCACAAGCCTCGTATCTTTAAAATTAACAGGCGTTTACTAACGAGGGGATTTTGTACATGTATCTTGCATGTTTTGTTTTTCATACGACCATGGCTTCAAAATCGCGAATTTCATTGGTTACATATGATCATGGCTGACTTTGTTTGGCATGAGGAAACAATCATAAGCAAACGGGTAAGAGGCTGTAATTTTAAGAACATCTTCCTAAATGCAATAAGTTGTCATACCGCAATTAAAAACAAAAAGACAGATGCTTCCAAATGTAAATAGTAGGAATGTAGAGCAGTTAAATTGTAACTTCTAAAGGAAATCTAAGAAAATTTAGCGGACTATAAGGTCGACAGCTTCAAACTGATGGCACAATTAATTATATACAAAGCATTCTAAGCAGTTATATTAGGCCTAAATTTAAGACGGGAAATCGCTCTTCCATAAATTGCATACTACTTTTCCACTGTATTTCATGCAGATTTATTAGTACCCTGTAACAATTTTGTCATGCTTGTGTGGAAGGATTCAGGAGAGATGTCATTAAATTGGATTTTAAGGGGTATCCATTGTCTCCTAAAAGAAAATCTCTTTGCACCCTATTCATTTAAAAGGCATCCTCCTTTGGAATGTTGTGCTATCTGTGTAGACCGTAACATTATCTTAAACCGAGAAGAATCTGTGGAGAGGCGTTAAGTGGGTGATTCTTATCTGTCGTATTCTAACCTATTACAACTAAACTAGCGCTGAGGTAGTTCTGCTGGTTTCAGAAGTGAAAATCGTTGAATTTATAAGTGATTTTTTGTGGTAATTCAGTTGATCGTATATGCAAGGCATAACAAAAACCTAAACTAATCAAACGTAACCTGTCACAGATTCGTATGTGCAAGGTGTATAAGCAGAGTACGAAGGAAACTACCTCAGCGCTAGTTTAGCCACAATTTTTCTATTCGGAGCGTTACATAGGCCTATCCAATTGTTTGAATATTGAATGAAAAACAGGATCTTCTATTGCAGAATCTTTTGGCTATATTACTGCCAGAATATACGATTGGGACATGTACACAATCTATGTTGTCTGTGACAACAGACAATTTAGCTATAAGCTTATTAGGCCTATTGAAATAATGACTATTGCAATGTTGATGTACGTCTGATATTTTATTCACATATCTAGACAATACAGCTTTTGATACCACGTTCATATCATCAATTATTATTTCAAAACTTCCCGCAACGGTATCTTAAAGCAAGAAGAATCTGTTGAAGAGGCGTTAAGTGGGTGATTCCTATCTGTCGTATTCTAACCTACATTCAGTTTCTTCTAGAATCATTCTTACTACTTATTTCCTTAATGTGTAGCTTTCGTGGAATTCTTTATCACTTAAATCTTCAAAATGATCATTCCGAGTGTTATTACAACATATAAGTTCGTCGTTATGTTTAAGTTCTAAATAAAGAACTTCCATCACCGAATATTACGTTCGCCATGTTGTTCACTTCTTAACGCATCGTTACTGTTTTAACGTGACGAATAGCCCTAATAAATTAACGTCGAATTTAAAGATGCGTTAGCAATAATGATACTTGGTGAAACAAAAACTGACTAACGTGTCATTAAATTATTTTACGAGACGTTATAATGATAACGAAGGTTGGTGAAACCGGCCATAAGTGAAATATTAACAGGAGAGTTTTCCAAAATTTCTTCATAGCGTACTGGTAAGGCATCTGTCTGTAAATTGAGAGGTTCTTCGATCAGCTGGACATAAGGTAAATTAACATGATTTATATGTAACAGATGTAGAAAGAGAGAGGAAATGAGTGCAGTGAATGACGTGAAAGAAGATAAAAGGAAGAAGCGATAAAAATTATATTGTAATATCTTAGAAAACAATAATGTAAACCCCACATTTTCACTCATATCCTATTGGGAGGCAACTGCGTGTTATGGTTAATTACCTACAAATTTATTAATACCAACGTCCCTAAGACTGAGAAAGTACGCCTCCAGTGTGATTCTTACGCTTATATCTTGCTGGTGACGTGATCCCATGAATTGCTCATACGAGGGGGATCCAGGAAATAACGACCGTTCGCGCATACCCGCCGCGCAGCTGACTCCCCTTTCTTGTTTGAAGGTCAACTGGCTTCCTTTAGAAGTGTTCTCATTATGTTGTGAGTACTGGTTGCAACAAGTCGCCATTGTGCATTTTGTGTTACTTCAAAATGAACGACGTGATTGATAATCCCGCCGACTGTGAGGTGAGGAGTGTGATTCGATTTTTGAATGCCCGACATTTGAAACCTGCAGAAATTTACCGGCAATTGAAAGAAGTGTATGGTGATACTGTAATGAATGAAAGAAATGTGAGAAAATGGTGCGAAATGTTCAACAATGGGCGAACAATTGTCCACGATGAAACTCGACCCGGACGCCCATCACTCATCACAGAAGACCTGAAGACTAAAGTGAACGACAGAATCTTGCAAGACAGGCGCACATCACTCGACGAATTGCTGAAAGACTTTCTGGGTGGTACGCGTTTTGGAAGTGATGAAGAGTTGAAGAAGACAGTGAACACCTGGCTTAATGAACTGACGGCAGAGGAGTATAACACGGGAATTCTAAAGCTAGTGAACAGATACGACAAATGTTTAAATGTAGTTTAGGTGATGATTATGTAAAGAAGTAAAGGAAGCTTCAGTTATGTAACAGACTTTGTTTTTTCAAATAAATATATATATATATTTTTTAATTATTACAACAAAACGGTCGTTATTTCCTGGATCCCCCTCGTATTTATGTAAGAGTCTGCTTATACTTTTGTGCTCTTGACCAATTTTACAGTTATAGTATTGGCTAAACTAGCCTTGATGTAGTTCCCTTCGTACTCTGCTTATACTCCTTGCTTATAATACGAATATATATGACAGGTTAGGTTTGGTTAGTTTAGCCTTTCGTTATGCCTTGCGTATACGATTAAGATAATCTGGACTAAAAATTCGACGATTTTCATTTCCTAAATTACCGGAACTACTTCTGCGCTACTGTTATTCATCATATCTCTACTAAATCCTGAAACCATTCCTTACTCGAAAGGTATACCTATAACATAAATTATGTATCGTCGTTTATTCTTTATAAAAATGTAGGATGTTGTTGGAATGTTGATATGATATTAAATTATGTCTATTTCGTAGTAGTACTACAGCTGACAAGTACCAGTTATATTATTAATTTTATAAAGTAGGTCTTGTGTGAAAATGTATTCAGTAAGTGGGATTCGAATTTGATCTTTGTAGCTTGTGGTCTATCCCTGCAGTCCAGTTGCCATAAAGATTATAGTTACATAACCTCTACTTACAGTTGTGGATTTGATCAAGGTGGAGTCTGAGGATGATCTTTGGGCATACTGACACATGCTAACACACAGAATGGAAGAAAATAAGGCTTCATCAGAGGTAAATGCAAAATTCTTTGTATGTATTGTCTGTGAGTGTTTGTCGAACAGTGGAGAACATTTCACACTTTAAATTAAGTAGAATAAATTAAAAGTCTCTTGGTAACTAGAGGCTCGCGACAAGATTATCGAGGCTGTGTAAAAATTAACTGGGTATGCACTGCCAGTCTACCATAGAAATTACATAAAATATAATAGAAAATTACGAATAGTCAACATCAGTTACATAATATCAGGAGAATTTAAAATAAAGTAGATCAGTTACATAACATGATGAGAATATATATACAATTTATAAGACAAACTGCTCGAGATAAATACACCGATTAATTCACTTGAGATATGGTATACAGTTAATATAGGCATAGTAAAAGAAAAATACATGTGGGTTGCAACACATAAAAAGTTGAATAGCAAAATCGTATTACATGCTATACAGATACAAATGCTTAATAAGCAAAATCGTACAATATGCCATAAAGATACAATTGATTAAATAATAGATCAAGATAATAACAAGGAAAAAAAACGGGAGAGAGGAGAAGAAAAGTAACAACTTGGTCATCTAGGACTATTTTGAGACTTCCGCAAGAGTATAGTTCTGTTCAGTAAAAACATTTCGAAGTAGAGTGTGCTTGAAAGATTTTAGATTCTGACTGCTCCTCATTTTCTGTGAGTAATGTAATTTTATTTCAGACAAAAGAAAAAATATATATATATTTCGTTAGGACTTCTATATAAATTAGAAATCTCGAGGATATTTTTGTTACGTAAATTCTTCAATAAATATTCAACATCATATAAAATATTTCATATTTTTTGCGTCATCTGCAATCAATTTTATCTTATAGTGGAAATATGGTTGACGGAATTATAACCTTCAAATGAATCATTCATTTCCATAAAGAATGCTATATTTATTATAACAGTTAAAATGGAATGCAGTGCATAAAATGAAAAATAACCAATACTCAATTATAACATATCAATCTTATTACATTGCATTATGCAAGATAGGTCTGTAGCAATATTAAAACTTGTGTTAACTACAGAACTGAAAATATTTAGACCTACAAAGTGTGCAAGTGATACGTGAATGAAAGAATATTTAGAACTGGTGAATTTGGCTGCGTGAAACTCTCTCTTATTGACTGGATTTCTTTAGCTGAAGGTCTTTCTTGTGAATATTTATTTTTCTTTTTAGCAGTGAACCTCATTCCATTATCTATGTTTTGATTGCTCGATATGTTTTCATTTCTGTTGATTTAAACTCCTCCAATATTTAGTTAATCTATTATTTTGTCTAAATATTAGACTGTCTTACTTTTGGAATTATCAAAGACTTCTGTCCTTTGACTTAATCCTATAGGGCAGTTCACATTTTGATTTGATATCAGAGTAGACATTAGAAGCTAAGTTTCTTTCTTCATATGCTACAAAGGAAGCTATAGTTTCATCTGTCAAAGAAACACAAGCATGTATGTGTTTGCATATATTGTAGTGAATCTGCATTTATTATATGGTTTACATTTGAGATTAGATAAGTCTTAAAATGCTGTCGTATGATTTACTAGAGACAATTTTCGAGTCAGTTACAAAGTTTTCAGAGAACAAACTATGTTCAAAGAATATAAAAGATCAGAGAGAGCAATAAAAAGGCCAAGAAATAGAAGGAGCATTGATTTCAGAATTAGGAGAATGGAAATGGCTTGTTTCCAGTTCCACTACCAGAAACTTGAATTACTTAGTAGAAAAGTTTCGTCACGAGACAAATTATTCCCAGGAAATTTGTCACTTGAAATGTGAACCGTGTAATATATCCAGTCATTCCCACAGATACAGTTGTCTGAATAATATTAGCTAATAAAGTTATTCTCGATGTCTTTTTGTTCTGTAGGAAGGGAATTCCTCGCATCTGGAAGTGACTGGCATGAACACAGAATGCGTGGACCAGAGTTGCGATACCATATCAGGCTTAAAGGTTGAAGACCCCACTCCAGTGCCTATTACCTTTCCTGTGGTGAAAACTGAACTTGATGTAAGTGGTTCACTGCCAATATAGTTATGCCGGTAGCTCAGTTTTAAGAATGTCTGATCTACTAACAGTCTCGATTTGTATTATCTGTTTTCCCATTTTCCATTACGTTCACAAATTGGACGGTTGTCATTTTAGATCTGACGTAAAACAGAGAACTATCACGAATACAGGGAAAATATTGTGCCTTGGAACAGATTTCATCTTAAAGTTACGAAATTTTGTTTCTTCTGCTGCTACTGATGTAGCAGTTAGTGAATCAAGGGTTCAAACAGATGTAAAGACTTGTACAATACAAATAAAACATGAGCAGGTCCTCTTTCTTAAGAAGACAGTTTATAGGAAACAAATTAATATTAATAATAATACACTAAGTTAATGGTTGTGGAAATTGGAACACCAAGAAGGATACATGTGACTGAAATGAAATTGATACCACAGATTAGGTACATGACAATACACAAAAGATTGGAATTACAGATCTGTACCGGATCTGTGACTGTGAGATTTCAGTATGGTGTGAAGCCTCTATGCTCTGCAATCAGAGCCTGTAAGCGTCGTGGCATGAATAATGTGTTTCTGGGGAATCTCCCGCCACGCAGTTTGTATGCGAGTCCACACAGCCTCAAGAGTGGGTGCTGGAGGACCATGACTAACAAATTGCCAACCAACCGTGTCCCAGACATATTCGATGGGGGACTTGTCTGGCGAACGTGCAGGCCAGGGAAGCAGTGATACCCCTCGCTTTTCGAGGAAGGCTTGCATAATCCCTGCCACATGTGGCCGGACATTGTCCTGCTGAAATATGGCATGTGGAGTTGCCTGAAGGAGGGGCAGTACCTCGGGCTCTAAAACCTCCCTAATGTAGCGATTTCTGTTCAGATTGCCCTGAATGCGTAGGAGGCGAGATCGCATATTGTATCCAATGGCGCTTCGAACCATCACACTAGGCTTTTGTCCGCTTTGCCGCTCAACAATGCAGGTTCTCAGATTGCGTTCACCACGGTAGCGACTAACACGTAAGCAGCCATCATTGTAGGCCATGATGAAGCGGGATTCGTCCGCAAACACTACATTTAGCCACTCAGCACGCCAGTGACGGCGTTCATGTGCCCATTGCAGTTTGAGGAGTTGGTGGTCTGGACAATGGAAGCTGACACAACGGCATCCGAGCCACTAGGGCAGCCCTCAAAAGACGGCGTCGAACCGTTGACACAGACAGATTCAGTACTCCAACGTCGACTCAACACTGTGGATGAAGCTGTACGGTCCGTCACGGCCATGTGGACAAGATGGCGGTCATTCCGTGCTGTGGTCACATTACATGGTCCAATACCCGCTCGTCTCTGCATACGACCCTCTTCTATCCACTGGTTACACACACACACGTCACTGTCGTAGCAAATGCCCTGTAGAAGTCGAAATGTCACGCTGTGACAAACCTGCTTCCCGGAGACCATCCATTCTGGCCCGTTCAAACTCACTCACGTGCTGATATTGCGCCCTTCCACGTCGACGAGGCATACCTGCACCAGCTTTCCCGTTTCCACTCCTTTTGGAAGGTCTGTAATGACTGAGGAAGCCATATCACTGACCTTGCCGATGACATAAGAGTTACTGTTGGCCCTATGTGGGTGCCATCTTTGTGGAAACGTAATTAATTATTAATGGTACACTGTTCTACACTTGGCCCATGTTTGAAGTTGTTCGGGCCTTTCTTTCAGTGTGTTCCACTTTTCACAAATGGCAGTATAATAACAATAATAGTAATAATAATAATAATAATAGTACAGCTTGATTGAGGGATTTTGGCCCCTGCAAAAATTAAGTAGATAGACTAAGAGCGAGTTACTCATCACTACTGGCTGGCTGGGTCACACAGGTCAGGCCGCAGTCATAACACTTAACACTTCCTTCTTATCATGTCGCAGTACACTCCGTCTTGAAACACAATAGTCTCCCACACGTCCCGCTACTAAGCATTAAGTCTGTTGACTAAACAATGTCATGTTGGCTTACATTTTCTTGACATGAGTGTCCCTCAGCTTCGAGCATAGATATTATTTTCCTCCTCTTTCCTCTTCCCCTCCTATGCAAATTTGTGATTAAATTTCTTTCTTATGACGCAACAAACAGCTCGCTCATTAGCAAAAAAACCAAGGACAGGGGCCATTATCGCTGAATCGAGCTGTAATAACAGTAATAATGATACAACTTATTTGACAGTTCATGTTCCATATTCAGATTTTCTGTAATCTTCTGGACTTACAGTTATAAAATAGAGATTAGGTTATGTTAGGATAGTGTGATGGCAAAATCTTTACTTTATGTTGTGTTAGATAGTCTGCAATTTGAGCTAATAGCACTTTCAACATCAAAATGTATTGGTGTTTGAATATATAACCTTCTTACTGTTAATTTATTTCAAATATTCTTTCAAATTCGTGTTATTACTTATATTGCAGGTCATTTTTATATGACAGACATATTTTGGAAGGTGAAACTTGATTCCCATTTCTTTCAATACATTGAAAATAGCCTGCATTTAAGAAAGATTGTATGAAGGATTTAAAACAGTGCAGATCAGGGGAATTAATTGCATATTTTTTTAATGTCATTACAACCTTACCGAAAACTTAGGTTGGTCTGACTAGGTTTGAATAGTGAGGTGTGTGACATAGGAAACCAATGACTGATGTGGTCAGTAAGTAAAAGCTCCCTTCATTATTTACTCAATTTTCCAGGAAGATTTGTTGGATGTGGAGAGAGTTGAGGAGGCACAGATAGTGGGATCAACTTCGGAAGGGGATGAAGTGTTGACTGAGAGGTGAGTTTACTAAATGAATTTTGATTCTTATATTCTTTCAGAACTTCATTTAATGAAGATGTGGGAAGTAAATTTTTTTAATGTATGATACTAGTATTATCTACTATTTTGAATGGTTATTCTTAGTAACGCGACAGTCTACTATATACAGTCACAAAGCTTGGGGTGATTTTTGCATTTGTCGCGATAGTTGCTAGCCGCTTGGAGCGCTGTGAGTACTAGGAACAATAGCCTGTGCCACAGCCATCGTGATCTAATACAGGCCGTAAGGCAGATCATGTAACTCGCTTAACCCGATCACGAAGGTCGGCGTTTCAACCATATAAATTAGTTGGAATGCATAAACAGTAACATATGTTTCTCCAAAATGTAGTGTAATTCCATTAATAAAATTTAAAACAAAGATTATGAGACACTTCAGACATAATTCACTTGCAAGTTAAGATGTAATATTATTTATGGTGTGTAAATTACGTTGTTCGTATGTATAAAACCTGCCTTTATTTCGATTAAATATTGTGAAATTCTTGTACATTCAGTTATGCACGATTTAATCATTTTCAATTGCACCGCACGGATATTTAGATATGTTGAAATTATAGGTTATGTTTACTGTACCAGTTGCCCCTTTCTTCTAAATGGAGTGATCTCCAATGCCCTACCATTCATATGTAAATTATAGGTTATGTTTACTATATTTAACTTATATTCCTAATTTGAAAGGCATATTGGTACCGTTAAGCTCAATGTTATTTGAAAAATGAGTTCTATTCAGTCAATACTTAACATAAAACATAATAAAACATGTTATAATTACATTTACACAGATTTAAAAACAAACGTTTTCGCCAATTTTGATTGGCATCTTCAGGTCGTGTAGGTCGAATGGAACATGTTATAAAAAATGAACACTTGGTATATGACGTTAAAAACCAAAGTTACAACTGTAATATCACTTAAAAACAGACAATAGTATATAGCAAAAAGCCTCCACGATGTGTGAAGAATCACTGTGTAGAAAGAGGCGTGTGTGAACCAAGGAAACAGCAAAACTCTTCTGTCATTGCAGATACAGTTTTCAAGATAGATTTGATGATGCTACGAACAGGTCGGTCGTGTGGCCGTTATGGACAGCAGGAAAGATCGTGTAAATTGTAAGGATAGAATGAAAGAATATTTAGAAGCATTTAAGATTATTTAAATCTTCTAAAACAATACTTACAAAAAATGGAAGAACATCTTGAAATCTATAAGGCCGGCGACACGACTGATCTTTACATTAAGTATTAGCGTATGACGAAAACTGTATACGTTGCATGACTAGTGGATGAGTGACCGTTACTTGCGTGTGATTTTAAACAGCGGGTTATTTGAATTTGGGTATTGTTCGTTAAGGAGCGGGCTATCATTATTATTAGAAAAGGTGGCAATATATAGTTCCTCCGTAGCATTCATATAATTATGATTGTTAATAGTCTTTAAGACCTGAAGGGCTTCTTCTATGCCAGTAAGTTCGTGATTAAGGGAAATGAGATGCGTGGCAAACTTTGATTTATTCCTATTGAATTTGAAGTCAGAGACGTGCTCTTTGTAACGCGTGCGAAAGTTCCGTTTTGTTTTGCCAACGTATTTACTGGGACAGTTTTACATTGAAATAGATAGATACCGCTATTGGCAAATTTATTGTAATTTTGAATGTTATTGGGAATCGTATTATTAAGTTTGTTGTTGGTACGGAATGCTACGTTAATTTATTCTTTACTAAACAGGTTACTTAATTTGTATGATACATTACCGAAAAATGTCATGGGTTTCCAGTGGGTGGTTTTAGTCTTTTTGACAGAACTTACTAACGTGCTATTAGTTTTGGCTTCTGCTTTAAATTTATTTAAGCGTTTTGTTATCAAATTCGTAATTAAATTGGCGAAAACGTTTGTTTTTAAATCTCTAAATGTTATTATGACATGTTTTATTGTGTTTATTATGTTAAGTATTGACTGAATAGAACTCATTTTTCAATTTATATTCCTAAATTCGCAATCATATATTATAATTAAGCATAATGTCATGTATGACACCCCAGACATTCAATTTGTCTGTATTTTAATACTAAAAGTGAGTACAGAATTATTGTATTTATCTACTACTTAAGAGACGAAGTAACACTATTGTACGTACATTAATTTCATAGGAGTGGTATTTTAAATGTTTTCTCTAAAATTAAGAAAAATAGATGTGCTAAATTGAAATCACAATATAAATTCTTTTTTATTAAACCTCAAAATAGCTTCCATTCTGAACTTGAAATGTTGACGCGAACAGATTATGTTGACATGTAAAATTCTCTTCACATTAAAATACCGTAACACAGTTCTGTAATTATTTCTGCAACATATTATGCAACAAAGATCAAACGGAACTTATGGACACATTACACTAAATAAAGCTTAGCAATGATACGCAATAAAGTTATAATATTTCACTGAGCTCCATACACTGAAATAGAAGATCCGAACATACATTACGGCCTGATCGAAAAGGCATTGACTGTGCCGTATTTCGCATTTTTGTGAAAAGGTATGTAAACTGTGAAATGATCGTTGTCGTTTGTAATAACTGTAAATGGCTAAAATACAATAATTAGAATAATAATATAGGACAAGGAGACGTTTGTAGTACTATAAATTGTAAGAAACATAGGTTGGAGTTATCCTTCTCCCGAAAGATCCAGGAAGGTGAGTTTATAGAATATAATATATATTTTGTGAAGATAATATATAAACATTATGTATTTCATATTTCAATGGTGGACCATCGGATCTGTGCCCCTTCAGCGCTGTCGTCGTTCTTGGAAAAGTTAACGCCTGTACTCATTCCATTCCACCCGCTTTCCTCCCACCACGTTAAACAGCAGGCCACGAACCTTGCCCAATAGGGATGTTGCCAAAATTACGTGAAACGGTGTCTTAAATAACTTGTCCTCCATGCTAAATATTATTTCTTTCAATCAAAATACATCCTGTATTTCTACAATTTTAAACCTAAATCCCATGTCTCGAATCACTTTCCATAGTTTTTCTCTCCAACCTTGCAAATTACTGCCTCTCTCGAAAGGGTCAGTAATTTATTCAATGTTGAAACTTCTTTCTGAACGGTATAAAATTCTTCTATATATTTTCTTACAACACATCGGTTCATATCATCTACAATAAATAGAATTTTCCTTCGTCTTACCACCATTTAATAGAAAAATTCGTTCCGGCACCGAGAATCGAACCCGGGACCTCTCAGCTCTACGCACTGAGCGCTCTTTCCAACTGAGCTATGCCGGGACACGATCCACGGTGCCGGCCGAACTCCTCTCGTAATGTCTTACGGCCTTACTACCTGCACTTTAGACAGTGTAAGTCATACATACAGGAGCGCATATTTAAATGACTTTCTGGCCATATTCAACATCAGTTTGTGACAACTGCTAACACTTAATACATCACATATTCATTATATATGAGGTCTCGCCCCCCTCATTGAATATTACACGACTGCTGTGAGGTAGCCAATGTGTATTATCACCATTTAATACGACAAAAATTCGTTCCTGCATCGGTAATCGAACCCGGGACCCCTCAGCATTATGAGATTTCAAGGTGATGTTATTGTTGGACCTGTTCAAAAATTACTTACATGTATATCGTTTCCCAATCTCTTGTGGTGACATAAATTTCATATTCATTTCAGGAGTGTGGATAATGTAGAGAAGAGCGTGTCTAGAGAACACGCCAGCATCGATCTTGAAGAAGACGATTCCGTACAGAGTGGCAGCAGCAGCGGCGTGAACCGTAAATCTATTAAGTGTGACATATGCGACGAGGTTTTTGCAACAGCGCAATCTCTGAAACTTCATTTGAACACACACGCGATAAAAAAGCCATTCAAGTGCGATAGCTGTGGAAAGTGTTTCTCAAATTTAAAATTATTAAAGCAACATATACGCATTCACTCAGGCGAAAAGCCATTCAAATGCGACATTTGTGGAAAGTGTTTTTTACGATTTGCAGAATTAGAGCGACATATACGCGTTCACACGGGCGAAAAACCATTTACGTGCAAGGTATGCGGAAAGTGTTTTTCTGGATTGGGGCATTTAACGCGGCATGTACGCACACACAAACGGGAAAGGCCGTTCAAATGCGACGAGTGTGGAAAATCTTTTAGAGAATCGTCACAATTGAGTAGTCATGCACGCATGCACGTAGGTGAAAAGTCGTTCATGTGTGAGGTTTGTGGGAAGAGGTTCTCAGAACCGGGCAACCTAACTATACATGCACGAGTTCACAGCGGAGAAAAGCGATGCGTATGTGAGGTGTGCGGGAAGAGCTTCACAGGAACTACGCACTTGAAGAGACACGCACGCATTCACACTGGGGAAAAACCATTCAAATGTGAGGTGTGTGGAAAGTGTTTCTCAGCACCTGAAAGTTTAAAAACACACGCATTCATACACAGTGCTGAAAAAACATTCAAATGTGACTTGTGTGGAAAGTGTTTCTTAACGTCACGAATTCGTAAGACGCATTTACGCACACACACTGGGCAGAGACCATTTAAGTGCGAATTGTGCGGAAAGTGTTTCACGGCTTCGGCAATTTTGAAAACACATAAGCGCCTACACAGCGGCGAAAAGCCATTCAAATGCGACGTGTGTGGCAAAGGTTTTAGTAAATCGAGTGTTTTAACAAAACACGCACGCATTCACACTGCCGAAGAGAAATTAAAATGCGACCTCTGTGGGAAGAATTTTACTTCATCGTTCTTTTTAAACAGACATTCAAGTAAACAAGTTTGCAGAAGACAATTCAAATGCAATGAGTGTGGAATGTGTTTCTCAACATTGCGCCTTTTAAACAGACATGTATTCATTCATACTGGGGAAATGCCATTCAAATGCGATGTGTGTGGGAAATTTTTCTCGGCATCGGCAGATTTAAAAATGCATGGACGAGTACACACTGGCGAAAAGCCTGTGAAATGCCAGCATTGTGGGAAGTGTTTCTCAAGAGCGGGGCATTTAATAAGGCATGTACGCACCCATACCGGGCTGAGGCCATACAAATGCGAGGTGTGTGCGAAGAGTTTCAAAGAATCGGGCGATTTAAAAGTACATGCACGAATACATACCGGCGAAAAACCATTCAAATGCGATTTTTGCGGAAAGTGTTTCTCATCTTCATTACATTTAAGCAGGCATACACCCTTACACACTGGGAAAAAGCCATTCAAATGCGAGATATGTGGAAAGTTTTTCTTAACTTCGAATTATTTAAACAAACATGGACGCATACACACTGACAAAAGACCATTCAAATGCGATCTGTGTGGAAAGTGTTACCCAATATTAGCATATCTAAAGACACATCTACGCGTTCACACAGACGAAAGGCGATTCAAATGCGATGTGTGTGGGAAGTGTCTCTCAACGCCGTCGAGTTTTCAGAGACACACTCGCATCCACACGGGCGAAGGACGAGTTAAATGTTTGCATTGTGGAAAGAGTTTCACACAGTTGGGAACCTTAAGGAAACACGTGATCATTCACATTCGCTGAAGGTATTCAGATGTGATGTCTGTATAATCAATTTTCCAGAATAGAGACATCTTTTCGTTTATACCCGCCGTATATCTGCCAAAGACCATTTGAATGCGATGTGTGGAGGGGAAGTTTCCCGTGATAGGAATGTCTAAAAAGTATATGCCGTCGCTTAACCAAGATGCCTTTCAGTTGTGATATCTGTGGAATAGGGGTATCTTATGCGAAGTTTTACCGTCATATGGCAGGAGCGTTCCACGCGGTGCAACATGTTGTAGGCCTATGTTTTGTCATGTGCTACATTTTTTCCGCTTGTTGGTTTTCTGTGCGTGCCAGAATTGTATTTACTGTTATTTTGCATAACCTGATATAATTTAATATAATTCAATATTTTCTTACCTCATAATTTAATTTAATTTACAATAAATAATAACGTAAACCTGTATAATATTGAGCGATTCCCCGAGGAGGATAGGGAAATCTGCAGAATGCAGAATATAAATACGATTAAATTGAATATTCATGAACCTAAACGAGAACTTTGAGAACAATATGCACGAATAAAAAAATAGGAAATATGTCTAAAGTGAATATTGCCCTCTTTAATAATTAGTTTTTAAGAACCGTACGCTAAACACAGAATATGCAGCCACCAATGTGTTTTTTTATATAGGGAAGAGACTATCGAAATTGAATTCCTTGTATTTTTTTCTGTACTTGCAGTAAGATCAAATTCGGTTTTTAATAGGATGAGGTTTTTTCCCGGGTTTTCCCTCAACCCAATATGAGCAAATGCTGGGTAACTTTCGATGCTGGACCCCGGACTCATTTCACCGGTATTATCACCATCTTATTCAGACGCTAAATAACCTAAGATGTTCATAAAGCGTCGTAAAATAACCTGCTGAAAATATATGTCTTAACTAGGTATGGTCGACCTGGTTGGCGAGTTGGTCTAGCGCTGGCCTTCTATGCCCAAGGTTGCGGGTTCGATCCCGGGCCAGGTCGATGGCATTTAAGTGTGCTTAAATGCGACAGGCTCATGTCAGTAGATTTAGTGGCATGTAAAAGAACTCCTGCGGGACAAAATTCCGGCACATCCGGCGACGCTGATATAACCTCTGCAGTTGCGAGCGTCGTTAAATAAAACATAACATTAAACTAGGTATGTTACAGCTAACTTCATTAATGTGAGTGATATTGCTTAGAAATTCAATCTCTAGTTCCAAATTGCAGAGGTTCTTAACAGCAAAACTCACGTTATGTGCACTCTATATCTCAGAATCAATTAATGATTAATGAGCCATCTTCTCCAATTTAAATTAAACTTGGTCTAAATTAAAGTCGTTCAACTTCAGCATTTAGTTTAAAAGTGCTTTCATTTTCTTCAGAAATTTCTAGGACTCGTTTACAAGAAAGGACACACCACCCATTTAAACGAATGTTGTCTATATGCTGGAGGCTCCACTTGTATTGGCTCTACTGAAGGAACAGCTCAACTATATGATCGATCGAACCTGGCCAATCAGAGTCAAGTAAATCGATGGCGCGTCATTTAGTGTCAACATGCTATTATCCGTGAATTTCGAACTGGCAGATCAAGTCAAGTAAAAAGTACCAACCACGCTCGAGTCATTGAACTCGAGCACTGGTAATTCCAGGTGTCCCTGTTTATTTCAGTTGAGGAGAATGGTCCAGGGCTGGGGTAAGCACACTTGGCAAATGCAGTCCATTCCTTGACCTTGAGTCGCGTGTTCAAAATGCACACATAATAGGTTTTATAAACGTTTAATGCTATAATCAAAAAAATGTAGAAATGCAACTATTTAATATTTTTACAAAACTACTTGTACGCATGTGAAGTGTTGTGTGGCACCATTGAATCCACTGTTTCCTTGAACTTCTTGGAAATTATTCCCGATTCCTCTGATAGGCTAGTTTGTATAATACATGCTTTGCAACATCGCATTATCATAAGAAATATCTGGATCCATTTTAATACATATAAAAATTAATTTCGTGTAACATTTTTCCTTACTCTGCCGCTGGAAATCAGGGGTAGTCTTAGTCTTCAGTTGTTTAAAATTAGGTTGTTTAGAAATGTTTTAAATGCACAGAATTAGTTTTTTAAGGTATAATTTTTATTACTATTATTATTATTATTATTTTACACAGTCATTACTTTATTTTTCCATTAACACTAATATCTAGGTAATTGTCATTGTCTCAATGTAACACGTGCTGTGCTGATCATACTAATTGTACTATTCCTTTAGTTGTGAGATTATATTCATCTGTATTCATTCTTTTTTTTTTTAAGTTAATACTTGTATACTAGAATGTATTTTCCCATTTGTGATTATGTATTCAGTCTCTTTTTTATTATATGTATTTTTTATTATTGTTATTTTAAAGTTAATACTGATTGTGGATATGTATTCAGTCTCTCTTTTTTACTTGATAATGTTTATTATTATTTTAAGTTAATATTTGTATACCGGTATGTATTTTTCTGTATGTGATTTGATGCTGGTTGAGTGGAAGAGAAGGCGTGATGTCCTTAACTCTGCCAGGGAAAATAAAACTATTATTATTATTATTATTATTATTATTATTATTATTATTATTATTACTCTGTAAAAGTCATCTTTCCCATTGAGTTTAAAGAAAACAACTTCCAGCTTTTAAGGTGATCAGTAACGCACGAAATTAAGGCCCACCTAATGTACTCAGGATCTTGGTAATTATAAATATTGTTTCCAGCTATTACGCGTTTCTTGTACCTTAGAAAGTACCATTGCATATTTCATAGAACTTACTACTTTTTGTGATAGAAATCAAATATTAATACAATAAAATTATTATGTAAGCACACATGCATTTCATCTTCTAACGCAACTAATTCTAATTAAGTGGAATTTTTACACATTGTGATCACACTATAATATAATAAAATATTTGCGTACAAACATTTTATATATAATGCTAAACTCGCATAAGGTGTATTAGGTGTATCAAGATAATTTTGTACAGCATATATTACTCACTATCTCCAACTAGAATAGCTGGATCAAATTCCTTCTCCTGTTATAATGTTGTGATAAATTATTGTCCTTAGACTTTTCCAACTATTTTGTTTGTGCTAGACACACAATCACTGCTTTATTCACAAACATTATTGATAAAACTGCCAGAAGCATAATATCTTCAAGTGATAAGAAATAGCATTATTTTCCTAGTTAAAGGTGTCAATGACGATTACATCCTTTGGCTAATTCAAAACAATTGTTTACGAATTCTAAACCTATTAAAGGACGTCTTTTATTATTATTTTTTTTTTTAACTATGAACTCTAGCACGAATAATTCTAGGCCTTCATAATCTCACTGGCACATCATACTTATTATCTTCTATTTCATAAAAAAAATGTCACTAAGTTGTTCCATTTTCTAATGCCAGTACTATTTTCTAATTTTATGTTATACTTAATTATAATATTAGCAGTCGAAACTAACCTTCTACTAGGAAAATCACATACTGTACATATAATTAAGTTTAACACGAATATCAGTGTTAAGTTTAAACCACGTGATACTTGATACAAAGTTTGAACTTACGTGGGGAAAATGATTTTCCTTTTTAAATTCAGGCTTAAACCAATATAAACAATTAACTATTGTGAATGCACTCATTCAAAAACATATTTTAACATGATTTCCATTGTCATTTCCGTTCCCAGTTTATCGTGAACCAGCCTTAACACAAGTTTAAACTCGTCTGGAGAAAATAACCCAAAATCTTTCAAGTTAAGTATCAATAAATGTTATTGTTAAACTCTTTTCCAAAACACTTATGGCCAGTTTTTGCAAGTAATGTTTAATTTAGCTTAACAAATGTTAAATTAACAGCTGGTTTATTTTTAACGTTTTGTTAAGATGTTTTCCATTTTTCCAACATAATTTTGTTTAAAATAACCAACATTTAACTTTAACTGTCGTTAATACTATTCTAACTACTCAACAGCAGTTGGTAATGATTTTGCATATATAAGACAACTTCTTATTGGCTGATATTATTATTTAAATTCTGTACTATGGAGTAAGTCATGAAACATGTGTAAAATCGTAACCTATTACAGTAGCCATGATTCATACAGTACAGAGAATTGATAATGAAAGTTGCATTGACTGCTATTGAATAATAATAATAATAATAATAATAATAATTATGTATGGTTACATTTTATAATGCTAAATATGAATTTCTGTTTAGAAAAATCTCAGCATTATGACCACCAGGTGACAATAATTACACGAATGTGTGTATAGTCAACTGTACAGAAAACCCCGAGGAGAATTCCGTATTATATAAAATTCTCTAATTTAGGTTCATGTATAAATTATATGTAATTTCGTCCTAAAGAAGCAATTGCTGCTGAAACATTTTATTATTTACTCACTGCGTATTTTGAAGCACTATTGACATCGGCTATAGTTGAAGAGCTAGTAACATAGAATCTAGAGTTAATAGTAGCTAGTGAATTGGAACAAGTGGCCTATTTCAACTAGGTAACATACAACTGAGTTTTATTTAAGACATGAAAGTGATTATTATAACTACATACCGGTACCTAAGAAATATTAGTAAATTAATACATAATGTGCATTCAAACATAACAAAACTTAATTGGTATATTAACTTTCATTTATTAGAATTATATTATAGCTAGCGATAAGATATGTTTGCACTGGCTTAAAACAGAAGCGAAAGAGCTGGATTCTTGGAATTTATAATCGTTTTCTTTCCGATGGAAATTTAATTTTCCAGCAGGATAATCACCTCGCGAACACCGCCATAAACGTTCAAAGACGGTTCACGGAAAAGCATGAAAAAGAGGATTGACAAATATCGAGACATCCCACCTCAAAATCCAGATCAGTGATCAAGTTCTGGTTATCTGGGAAGATTTCGCTAAGGACCAGAACTATTTCCGCGATCTGGTGGACCCAATGCCCCGAAAATGCCAGGCAGTGATAGACGCCGATGGCATGTGGACAATGTATTAGATCCACATGTGTATTTCTTTTATTTTTCTTTAATTTGTTTGTTTATCTTAGTTTTATTTCGGGAAGAAAATTGATCTCCCAAGAGTTTTTTAAATTCTCCTAGTGGAGCCAGAGTTGCGAAATAATAAGTTCCACTACACAAAATTATAAAAATGAAGAAAGGTAACATGTATAAAAATTAGTTACGTTAAAAAAAAAAAAGTCGCCGAGAACACGGGTCCCTGGGATGGCAAGTCAACACGCTACTGACTACTCCACCTGGGTGTCATGACGTAACCAGCGCGACGAGGCACATATAACTACTAGGCTTGAAGTCTACGGACAGCTCGCATACAAATGTAATCGTGTAAATATTTCAATGTTCAGTACTAGTTAATGTTTCATTTGGACTGATTTACTGAAGCTTAGTGAAACCGTCCCTTACTCTAAACATTCCTCAAAGAGAAACATAACATGTCACTTTCACAACTTTTGTCTGAACAGCTGTGGTGTTATCCGCCATGTTTAACTGCATGTTAAATGAGTGAACGGCCTGAAATCCTACATTTAAAGTTAACAAACGGTTAAGAATCTGTTAAGCCAAACTGGTGTTGAACAAATGGAAAAATTGTATTTAACAAACTGTTGAAGGTTTAACAGTCGTTAAGTCTTCTAAGAATACTTGGACAAACCGGCCATTAATATACCAAACATAATTACAATATTAGATTTGTTGTTGAAATTTATAATTCAGATTAATTATCTGACATTGAACATTTACTTTACTTCGAAATGGGGAAATTTATAAAGTCTCTACACTTAAATCTACAAGAGATTTCAGATCTACCCTGTGAATAATTCTTGTGTGGCAATAACCTATGTAGAATATCAGGATAAATTACTGATAACATATTAAAAAATTATTCATATGAATCACGAGTAAATACCGGTAATACAATAATTGGATCCAAATTTGCTCATTATTCATATGTAGGCCTACGTATCTTTATTTTTGTCTAAAATCGCTAAGTCATCCCCTGCTGTAACTCCATATTCGGTCCATCTATGGCGGCGATAACTGAACGATTAAATGTTTATTTACAAGTGAATTGTCTTTAGCCAAATATGAGTCAAATTCTTGTGAAACAAGATCTGTCTCCGAGAAAAGAGTTTCCTGCCTCTGTCACTGATTTGTTTTGAATAGAGGACGAATCTAATTAGTGTCACTTCTGTAAATCTTGCATCTTATTGTTCGGACTTGCGAGCTGACTCCTGTCCAAAAGATTCGATTCGTTCTTAACAAAAAGCAATCTAGTAGGTTATATAAAATCATATGGCTTTATAAACATGTCATTTCTGAGGTAGCTGACGGTGGTAAAACTAATATTCGTATAATTAAAAAATAATCCCAGAATTTACTCACAAAGAATGGAAATAATATAAAGTTTATCTCTGCAGTCATGAACCACAATTTTCACGAAGACCTGCATAGCATTGGCACGAATAATCTGCCAGATATTAAAAAAGCTTCGCAAGATCTTAGTAAATTGTCTATCGGTTTCAGTTAACGCAGAATTTGACAAATAGGACAATAACCGGATGTTTTATGTATTTTGTTGCATTCTATTGCGTTTTATCAAAAAGTCAGTAAATCGTGGAGCTGCATTAGAAAATTTAATTAGCAATACCAGCGACGTGTATTGTTGAACTCCGTTTATGTATAGTTTTGTGAACTTTTACGAAATGAGCCATTCTTTCTTATTCCGCATTGTACTAGGTAGCACGAAAGACTGAATGAGCCTAAAAGTAGCGAGCGGTTGAAGTTTTATTTAAATAAATTGTCAATTTGTAACTCCAGCGTTATAGCCATCTCTTTCACGGCCCTTATGATGTTTTCCCTGTACTGGTGTTGGCCTGATAGAAGTTTCGTTTGTTGGAAGCTTAGCCTCCAAAGAGTTACTTGGAGGCTAAGGTTGGAAGTGTTACAGTAGGCTATATCACTGAACAGGTATGTTGCAATTTTTTACATTTAAGATGTATTATAACATAGGCTTTAGTTTTGAAGACTTATTACAGTATATATATATATATTACATCACTATTTGTACCGATATTTTAGTGTTATTAGTATCTCATAAAAAGTATAGCTTCAACTATATATCAAAGCGAGATATAAATATTTACTACGTTTATATAATACCATAGTGGGTATTGTATCGGACACTGACTCATTCACTATTTTGGATCTCAGTTCATTTGTGAGGTTAGGTCTTCAAAATAGTCATCAACTGGTAATATTTAAGTGTCCTACTTACTATACATGGCTGCTAATTTTAAGTTGCAATTAATATATAATATGTGACGAGTATTGAATAATGATAGAATTGTAATAGCATGTGTTTTGAAAACTCAAAATTCCCCTGCAGTTAAATGCAATACAAATGGTATGCCGGTAATCATATTTCGGTTTTGTACTCATTCTATACCTGGTAGCTGTTGTGTTTTTCAACGTCATTTTGTTTCACATTTTGTTACACTCTTCGTGAATTGCTTTTATGGAGAGTATCTAGCCTAAATGATAGCTTTCATAATTGGATTAAGTAATTTAAAATGGGACAAAAATAATTTTATTATTTTTGAACACACTTTTATTTATAAAATCAATAAATATTTTGATTTGTGATTTAATTCTACCTCTCACAGATATATTGTGCTGCACTAACTTAACGACAATGGAAATATCATTTATTGTCCTGTGTATTGCCCCTGTGTATTTCATTGGTTTTAATGCCATTTTATTTTTTTATTAATGGTAGTGGAGGTATGGAGGCTCAAAATTTAATTAAGAATTTATGTACAGTATATTAAGAAAGAGAAAAATCTAAAACTAAACATCAGAATATCATATAAGAAATACTGCGAAACTGCAAATGATGATGGTTTGAAAAAAATTGGGAAAATTTCTGTTCGTAGTTAGGGTCAGATGGGAAGAAAAAGTGAAGTTTGGATTGCTATGGGTTACAAATAAAATATTCTGTAGAAGGTCCGTCACGTTACAATATTGATGAAGTAGGATAATGAAAAATATTTTTCATTTAACAAGGTACTATTAAATGTAGGCCTGTGAAGTAGTTCTAAGTTCAATTGCTTTCATAGAGTGCACTTTATCCAAAAATCTTATTTTTGAGGAAAGACGAAAAACTAGTGCGATTAGACTCAAAGAGGTGATTTTGCTACTGAAGTTAAGGCAGATAGATTCCAGTTTACCTCCAAACGAGCAGTTGTCTGAAATATGTCTTAAACCCATATTGCATTATTTGGAGAACAGCTGCTCCGGATACAATCTAATCATATAGCACTAGGTAGAATCCAAGGAAAATTCGCTGTTTCCCCTACCAAAAATATGGGTGACGTAATAGGCCTATATGACGTCACGTATGTCCGCACATTAGAATGGAAGTACGACAAACTGTACTAATGTAAGTGTTGCAACTTAACTTACCTACTTACCTAAATAAGATTAATAGATTACTAAAGGGAGTATTGTAGTGAGTCAATTCTAATATTGGGTCATTCCATATCAAATCAACAAGGCACTCAACCCGACCGACTCAGATTTCTTTCAAAATTTGAGGGTTTGTTTGACCTGCCGCGCTAACTAAAACTGCCGAGTTTCATATGTCCTGTGCTTTTCGTTTTCTGTCAGTGGCGTTTCAAACATGAAGAAAAATCACATTTTTGTAAGCACGCCGCTTCAATTAAAATTATATATCTCAACAACGTCTCCAGATAAATTTACAAAAATTGGGTGATACATTCTTAATATGTGATAGTTTTCATTACTTATATTGTTTTCTGCATGTATTCAATTACACTAAAAAAACATGGTGAAACAATTTTCATATATTCATATTTAAAAATACAGGGGTTCTATTTTAATGAAAAAAATATATAGTACGCCTCAATTAGTGATATAATGAACTGATAAGTTTCAACTTGGAATCTTCATAGGTTATAAAGATAAAAATTATTATGTCACAGAAAGCGTAAGCTAACCGTATAAGTCGCGATAATTATGTCCCACACATTCGTTGTATTTAATTATATTTGATCATATTCTTGAATGTCGCTATGTAATTTAACATGTAGTACATAATTCGAATTGTTTAAATTATTACCTGAAATAAATTGTCACATGGATTTTGTTAAACCTGAAGTTCTGTAAGAAATGCTTACCTTTCATTGCTGAGATGAAATAGCCTGATCATCTTTCCAGACAGGATGCTGCGTTGTTTCAACTGAATTTTAAAACTGCTTAGCAAGTATAATACCCATCCTAAACAGCAGGACTATATGAAACTTGTGTTCCAGGCACTGCGGTGGATTTTGCAAATCGAAGAGCAAGCATTTTTTCCTCTTCAGTATAGCCTTTCTTAGTCACATAAACGGTATTAATGTTTGGGAGATGATGCCTTGTCCAGTCGTACAATTCCCTAGGTGTAGTTATTTGTTTATCGGATGGTCTCTGCAAACTAGCACAAGCCGCAAACGTTTTAAGTGTCCCACCTACAACGTCGCATGCTCTTTTGCCATGCGATATGCAAAAATAATGCAATTCTGTTGGAAATCCAAAATCTTCTTCATGTAATGTGAGGTTCAGGAATTTTTTTTCTATTTTTATACTGAGCAGAGACTCCATCAGAGAAATACATAATTTTTGTGGTGAATTACAGATGTTTGTTTTAATGACTCCATTAGATATTTTTGAAACAGATGTACATCTGTAGTGTCATATTTCGGGCAGTGTGAAATTATTACCAGATTTTTAATAGAGACTGTATCGGATGACGATTCGTTATGATATATTACGAAAGTATGAATGGTTGTCTGCACATTAGTCCTGTGATATGACTAAATTTCATCTTGGATTACGAAATAATAGTTTTCAGCGAAGTCGCATAACACAACAAGCAGGCATGGCTGTAGAAATTATTTCATATCACGTAGAAACTTACTTTGTTCAGATGATATAAATGAGTGAGTCAGTAAATCACCAAGTTTCTCCAAGAGACAGTCGAAAAATTTGTCTGTGGATTTCATTATAGTCTCAAGCGTTGATCGGTCAGTCGTCATCCACTGCTTGTAGGTCACTGATTCACTGCAGTATTATACGAAACATTTCTCTAAACCCTCTCTTATTTTGAATGGTTCAGGACATTCTGTACATTTCCTGAACAAGCAATTTATATGAGGAGGATTGCACACCATAGTAGCCAAGAAATGTTAAGTTGGAAAGTATAAAGAAAAATTTTCTTGAAATCCACGTAGACCTGAAACTTTAATAAATTGCTTCCGGCATAAGTTTTACATTCTGATAGGACACAAACACAGAGAGTATAGTCCACTAACTCCAGCTAGAATACAATTTCTTGGTCAGGGTTAGAATTTTTAAACACTGCATATAATTAATTTCTGCTCATGTGATTTACTCCCTGATTCTTTAATCACAACAAATATTTCTTACCAGGCATCATTCTGCTTATCTCGTCAGAACAACAGAATTCTTTAACTTTACTGGCAACAGCCGCGAGCAAGGGTTTCCCAGGTTTCGGATTTGGTGAACACAAAATTCCCTTTCTCTTTGCCAGGACTTTGGCTTTCCGAATTATGTAATCGAAAGCTGAAAGAAACTCTTTTTTATATTATTTACGCTGCCGCTTTTAGGTAGTAGTGTTAAAATGGTGATTTTCTCACTTTTACCTGAATTTTAAAAATTTTCCTGCAACTGAGACAAAATTTCAGAATCAGAAAGGTCCTGGTTCCTCGGCATCTTTATATCGAAGACTTTGTCTTTTACAATATTTTCAAATTTCTGTCTCTTATATTTCTCTTGTTGTAGCCTTTCTTGTTTAATAAGGAACACACCTTGGTCAAAAAGACTTGTATTTAATTAACTTACATTTGCTGTAGAGTCGACGTATTCATTACTAGAGTCATTATGAGGATTCTGCGTAATAGCATCATATTATATTTTTATTTCTTTGCGACACATAGCGCACACCTTTTGTTCCTGTTTTAAATCAGGAAATACATTAAGCATCCACGATATAACACTTCTTAAATTTTTCCTCTAATTACAGTGCCCTAATTTCTCGAAGGGATTGCAGCAAACATAGGCCTATAACTTAAAACGCGACTCCATTACATCGCACAAAACTACCACATACTACGAAAACTAACAACACTGCACTTGAAACAGATTGCACGTTTTGTATAAATTGAACACTGTATAAACTGCCACTCATGACGGCCTGACAGATCGATGACGCAGCTTATCAGACAAGTAGGAACTCGTGCGCATGCAGTGTTGGTGTAAGACTGGGTTAAGTGCTACAAACCAATACATTGATATATTTTTTTACTGATATTCCTGAAACGTTTCCAAAATGAAACTTACACCAAGGGGAGAATACTCTTACCTCTATAACATACATTTTTCGCGAAATAATTTATGTCCCGCATTTATAGATATTCAATGTTAAAATGTGTTTCACGTGACTATTCAATAAAGAATTCATTACTTTGATGCAAACCTATTTTTATTGAAACGTATGATCCCTTAGCTTTAAAATAAGCCCAAGTTTAAGATTCTACCTCAATTAGAAGAGAAGTTATTAATTATTTTTGTTGACATAGTATGCGACATTTTTACATTTTTTCTCGTATTGACAGAATTGCTGTAGGGATATCGTGCATTATTGAGGGCTAAAATTTTACATAATTACTTAAGGGGAGAGGATGGTATTTTTTAAAACTTTTTTCCTATTTGGTGTAAAATATTAATTTTTTGTATTTAGAGAGCTCATGGCTATAGCAACTCAACCAAATATAAATATTTTGAAAAACATTTTTGGGAGCCAGATTTGAAAACAAAAATGTACCCAGTGCAGGATTTTACTAAACTCGATATATCTAAGCAATTTTTAAAGATAAATTCAAACAGTTTGTTACAATTTATTTGTAAAAGCTTGTTCTAGAAACTGTCTATAACAGAATTTTGATATTAATCCCTACATTTGTAAAATAAACAATTAAAATTTAATAACATGTTTTTTTATTTTCTTTCTTGCAAACAGACAGACTTATTTTTAAAATGAAATCAATTAGGAAAATTCTGTTACAGAGAAAAGTTTCCTAGTAGTCTAGAGAATGTGTATTCTAAATTTCATACATATATATTTAATACTTCAAAAATTATATCCATTTTTGTCTGGCAATGTAGCAAAAAAATTAAGTTCCAGAAACAGCAATCAAAGGGAGTGTGATTTAATAATCCAGAGCGCAGGAACTTTAAAAATGGCGTCTCAACATCCGATAAGAGCACAGATATCCACAAAATGTTATACAATGTACGTATTCCACACACATCACAGAGTATTTTAAAGAAAAATTTGGTTTTGAAAAAAAAATGAAGTTCCGGAAACAACAAACAAAGGGCGGTGTGATTTAAAAATCAGAGCGCAGGAAGTTTAAAAATGGCGTCTCAACAACCGATAAGGGCACAAATACCCACAAAATATCATACAATATATTCCACACATATCACAGAGTATTTTAAGGAAAAAATCTTATTTTTCGAAAATTTACTCATTTTTCACCAAAAAATATCATCCTCTTCCCTTAACTTAAGGTTCTTTACCATCCTACCAAATTTAGTGAAAATCTGAGGTGGTCGGGTTGAAAAGTCCACTTTTTTGTGTTGATTTGACATGGAATGGCCCTATTATAACAATAAAGTCATATGTTTAATACCTTTGGAAGTATTTGGTATTGTGCATGATATAATTTTTAATAACTTGTTAATCAACGAATTCGTAGCATAATGGCTATGACAGTGATTCACTATACATGAGGTTCTAGGATCGAATCTTAGCGTATTCGAAGGTGTCATGTATTAGAATTTAATATAAAGTAGTTACTAGAATAACACAGGTAGAGGAAGAAAGAGAGACGTAGAGGAAAATATGTGAGGAAGAAAGTGTAGTGGAGTAGTGTAGGTTGTGAGAATAAAATCGGGATAGTGGTGGTATTGGGGGGGAGCAGGATACCATTAAACTAATATTTTGTAGTTTTGTCATCGTGCGCGACGTCATATGGCGTCATCAGTCTCCTATTGGTCTGGAAAACAGTGACTGATTGTTGAATTTTTCCGAATTAATACTTGTTCAGAATTAATTATTAAACATTGACAAATATGAAGACATCTCCAAGGTTAAAATAATGGAAAATGATGTAAGTTTAAAAACACTATAAAAGGGCAACATTACATGTTGTGTATATAATTGTGCATATTTAAATAAACGTCGTTCGAAAAATAAAATTAGTGTTTTCGGGAGATCTCAGACTCTCGTTACATTAGTATAGGTAATTTTTTGTAACAAGAAACTGAAAACTTTTTCCCCACAGCTCATATTTTGCAAACAAATGACCATTTTGCTTCACTATCTCTTTCAGCTCTAATGGATATAATAAAGACCGAACCCGACGCTGATCCATTGGCTGTACAAACAAGTGATAGTACTGATTTAGAAGATACGAAGCCTTTATTTCAGGTATATTCATTGTTATTGCAATTTCTTTTGTATAACCGCGACATAGATCTATACAGGGTGATTCGGGACCTGTGCAACAAACTATGGGGATCGATAGATGTCTCAATGAGGATCATTTTTCGTTAAATAACCCATGTCCTCCGGTGCCTCATTTAGGAGCTACGTGACATTGAAAGAAAGACAGATTTTAGTGACATTTACAATTATGAAATGAATTATTTTTCGAGCTTGCTTGTTGAAAATTTACAGGTGTTGAAAGGGTCTCCCCTGAACCTGATTACATTCATTTACGCCTCATAGCAGTGACTATCGAACTTTGTCCAACATTACTGGTCTGTATCGAATTTGATCAAAGGCAGCGAATATTCCCAGTCGGTTGCTCTCTGGTGTCAATTCGACTAATGCACACTTCACATGTCCCCAATAGAAAAACGATAAGTGTCATGAAGTCTGGTGATCACGCCGGCCACGCAACAGGACGCGCTCTCCATAGCCAATACCAACCGTAGATGTTCGCATGTGCCCTTACAGCGAGGATGAAATGCATTGGGACGCCATATTTTAATCACATGTCCCCATATATCGTGAAGATTACATCACCCATGAGAAGCAGAAGCGTGTTTTGAAGGGCGCTGTATTCAAATGCGACAGCAAAGTCACCGGACATTTGTAACATATGTGCAAGGGTACTTGAAGGCATAAATGATTAATTCATTTCATAATTATGAATCTATATCTAGATGACTTAATTAAAGAATGGAAAATGGAGGTGAATCCCGTTATAAAAATTAGTAAAGATACATTTTTAAATGTTCGAATGTTTGCCGATGATGTAACATTAATACAAGACAGTGAAGAAAAATTGCAATATGCTATTCACAAACTACACCTAATAGGAAAAGAAAACTATAATTTGAGCATATCAACTCATAAAACTAAAGTAATGGCCCACAGTGGTAAATTTACAATTCGTACAAAAATAATAGTTGATAATAAGCCCATAGAACAAGTATCTCATTTTGATTATTTAGATTGTAATATAACTTATGATGTAGATAGAGATATTGACAACAAAATAAGCAAATTCTAGTGGATATGCGGAACAATAAAACTAGAAAAGAAACAAAACTAAAGTTATATAAAACTATGGCGATACCCATGTTGACATATGGAAGCGAATCATGGATAATTAAAGAACGAGATAAAAGTAACTTACAGGCTGCAGAGAAGAGGTTTCTTCACAGAGTAAAGGGATGCACAAGAAGGGATCTGATAAGAAATGAGGATATCCGTAAAGAATTAAATATATACAACATAAACGAAAAAGTTGAAGATTATAAAGAAAAGTGGAAAGAACACCTGTCTCGAATGGATAACGAAAGAATTCCAGCACTGATGCAACAGTACCAACCTAAAGGCAAAAGAGATGTCGAACGTCCTCGGAAGAGGTGGAACTGAATAAAATGTGAAGACGGAATAGGCACTAAGCCTAAACCATTAAGTGAAGATGATGATAATGATGAATTCTATATCTAACTAAAACCTGTCTTTTTTTCGAAGCATCGGAGAATATGAGTTGTTTCTTGAAAAATGATCCTTATTGCAAGATCTATTCATTAGAATTTGTTGCTGAGGTCCTTGAACAACCTGTATAGCCTATCAGTATACAGAAAACTGTACATCTCTCGAACTGAGTTCAACTGACTTAATCGAAGTGAAGAAATCAAGCATGAGGTTCCTTGTCCTCGTTTCCATCATGTTATGTTGTAGACTTTGTTTGCTTATATTTTTTCTGATACTTGAGAACGTGACTGGATCTTCTCATGCAGAGTGCAGGGTTAAGTAGCTAATATTTGCACTGTTGTCCACTAGTATGCGACAAAGAAAGACGAAAGACTCAATCGACTTTCCTTATTACCCAGAGATGTTACTGTGTTGTGGACGCTTGATTGAGTCTGATAGTGATGTCTGTTATCTCACACGTCTTGTCGAATATTTCTGCATTCCTTTATTATGCAAATTAAGTGTAAGTAAATAAATAGACAGAGAGACAAATAAATCCTTAATTTTAAATTTTAAATTTAATTTTTCTTTAGAAATTTGACGTACTTATTATCATGTCATCTGAAATCTTCACCTGTCTGTGATGTTTGGTTAATTATGGTTAATTATTTGAGTTTTTATTGACCGGAAGCACCCTTTCTCTAACCGGAAGTGGAGTTGAATCCGTCACAATCTGTAAATTTTTAAAAATATTTTTCGTCTAATAATAATTCAAATTTGGTGGTAGAGTTTGACTGTATTATTTTCCATACAGTCAAGAAGCTGTGTGTTTTGTTTTCATTTTTTCATACCCTCAGAATGTAGATGATTTTTCTCCATATTCAGTGTTACAGCATTTTACTACACTATTGTTCACACAAAGTGCTCTTAGAATAAAGATATTTTAATCATTCTTGCATCAAAATGAAGCTGATTAACGTAGCTAAGTGCCGAACTACAAACAGTGTCCTATTGGTTAAGAAAATTAATCTATAATTCCAAGATTTTAAATGTTTATTTTTATGTTTGAAATTTTCATATAATAAAATCACGTTTTTTCTTTTTTCACAGCTTATTCTAGGATTAAAATGAATTTCAGTTTTTTGCTTAAAAAAATTACCCTCCTGCCCCCAAAAATATTTGAGCGGTTTATTTTATATCAAGATCCTTAATTTTGTGTCAAGAAATCGGGCAGGGGTGGGGAATTTTTAAACATTTTTTTCTCAAACGTATATAAGTACCTGAATGAATGGATGAATTATTGAATGAATCTATTAATCAATCAATCGAGGAATAAATGAATGAATGAACGAAATAAAGAATAAACGCATAATTAAATAAGTATGTAAAGTATCTAAATAGAGAAATAAAAATGAATGAATACGAAACAAAACATAATATAACACACCAATATAGAACAAATCAAACAACGCGATAACACAAATACAAAACAACAACACAAATACAAAGTCACAATAGAAATACTAAAACACAAAGAAATGTAGATTATCGTTCACACTAAACCACTCAGCACCAAGCAGAAGAAAATAGTGAACACCTACACTACTTACTTACTTACTGGCTTTTAAGGAACCCGGAGGTTCATTGCCGCCCTCACATAAGCCCGCCATTGGTCCCTATCCTGAGCAAGATTAATCCATTCTCTATCATCATATCCCACCTCCCTCAAATCCATTTTGATATTATCTTCTCATCTACGTCTCGGCCTCCCTAAAGGTCTTTTCCCCTCCGGCCTCCCAACTAACACTATATGCATTTCTGGATTCGCTCATACGTGTTACATGTCCTGCCCATCTCAAACGTCTGGATTTTATGTTCCTAATGATGTCAGGTGAAGAATACAGTTCTGTGATGTGTAATTTTCTCCCTTCTCCTGTAACTTCATCACTCTTAGCCCCAAATTTTTCCTAAGAACCTTATTGTCAAACACCCTTAATCTCTGTTCCTCTCTCAAAGTGAGAGTCCAAGTTTCACAACCATGAAGAACCACCAGTAATATAACTGTTTTATAAATTCCAACTTTCAGATTTTTTGACAGAAGACTAGATGACAAAAGCATCTCAACCGAATAATAACACGCATTTCCCATATTTATTCTGCGTTTAATTTCCTCCCGAGTGTCATTTAGATTTGTTACTGTTGCTCCAAGATATTTGAATTTTTCCACCTCTTCGAAGGATAAATCTCCAATTTTTATAGTTCCATTTCGTACAATATTCTGGTCACGAGACATAATCATATACTTAGTCTTTTCGGGATTTACTTCCAACCCTATCGCTCTACTTGCTTCAACAAGAATTTCCGCGTTTTCCCTAATAGTTTGTGGATTTTCTCCTAACATATTCACGTCATCCGCATAGACAAGAAGCTGATGTAACCCGTTCAATTCCAAACCCTCTCTGTTATCCTGAACTTTCCTAATGGCATATTCTAGAGCGAAGTTAATAAGTAAAGGTGATAGTGCATCTCCCTGCTTTAGCCCGCAGTGAATTGGAAAAGCATCAGATAGAAACTGACCTATACGGACTCTGCTGTATGTTTCACTGAGACATATTTTAACTAATCGAACTAGTTTCTTGGGAATACCAAATTCAATAAGAATATCATATAATACTTCCCTCTTAACCGAGTCATATGCCTTTTTGAACTCTATGAATAACTGGTGTACTGTACCCTTATACTCCCATTTTTTCTCCATTATCTGTCGAATACAAAAAATCTGATCAATAGTCCATCTGTTACACCGAAAACCGCACCGATGATCCCCAATAATTTCGTCTACGTACAGAGTTAATCTTCTCAAAAGAATATTGGACAAAATTTTGTACGACATCAACAAAAGTGATATTCCTCGAAAGTTACCACAGTTGGTTTTGCCCCCCTTTTTAAAAGTAGGTACAATTATGGACTCCTTCCATTGTTCTGGTACAATTTCCTTTTCCCAAATAGGAAGTACAAGTTTATAAATTTCGCTATATAATGCACTTCCACCCTCTTGTATTAATTCTGCTGGAATTTGATCGATACCTGGAGACTTGTAATTTTTCAGATTTTCTATCGCAATTTCGACTTCTGAAAGCGTGGGTTCGGGTATAAATGGCTCAGCAGTTTGTATTTCAATTTCGTCCCGATCATTTCTATTTGGCCTATGTACATTTAGTAGTTGCGCAAAATAGTTTTTCCATCTGTTTAGGATTGATGGAGAGTCTGCAAGCAAGTCACCATTCTCATCCTTGATCACGTTTACCCTTGGCTGATATCCGTTCTTAAATTCCTTTATACCCTTATATAAATATCGAATGTTTTTATTCTTACTATTTGTTTCTACCTCATTCAGTTTTTCCTTCAAGTAACCTCTCTTTTTATTCCTAAGTGTACGACTTGCTTCCCATCTTTCATTGAAATAATTATCTCTCTTCTCCTCAATTGTATCCTGTACGAATTTCAATTTTGCCTGTTTCCTTCTTTCTACTACCATGCAACAATCTTCATCAAACCACGGTTTCTTTTTCTTAGTTTCATAATAACCTATGTTCTGCTCAGCTGCAATTTTGATACTATCTCTGATATTTTTCCACACGCTATTAACATCTAATTCTTTCTCAACTTCGTCGGAACTTTCTAAAGTGGCAAACCTACTCGAAATTTCGACCTGATAATTTTGCTTATCTTCCTCGTCCTACAATTATCCTTAATTAATTAAAAAAATTAGAAAACTCTTAAAAACTAACAACATTTAAATTACGCTTATTTATATCCAAAAGCCTGTCGTAGCACGAAACAATTCCAATAAACTCAAAGCAGAGCTACAGAAAACAAACAGAACACAGGGAAGTCATAATACAATATAATATGTACCGGTAACTTCAACGCAATAAGTAATATTCATTACCAACTCTTATTTACATAATATTTCGTTAATCTTTCTTAAATAATAATAATAATAATAATAATAATAATAATAATAATAATAATAATAATAATAATAGACCATCTCTGTGTTGTTGGGGTCAGCATGCTGGTCTCTTACGCAGTGGGCCCGGGTTCGATTCCCGGACGGGTTGAATTTCTTGGTTGAGGTTTTTCAGGTTTTTTCGTCAACCGGAAGGCAAATGCCAGGAAATTCTGGTCACATCATCCCTGAATATCACCGGCCTCATTCATCACCGAAATCATATTCATAACAAATCAGTCATACATATACAGTCGCCATCTAGTTCACAACAATAGAACCAGTCTCAACAATAGTACACAGGCCTTCGGATTTCAACCAAAGATTAACTCACGATATGACCAAAGTTGTTAAAGTGAGTATAAATAACAGCGAGGAAAAAATAAATAATAATAATTACTAGAATTCCTATTATAGGAATCTACCTAAGTCATTTTAAAATAATTTTATTGTTAGTTGAGAGACCTTAAAAGCCAATACAGGTAGCTTGTTTGCAATCTATAAGTTCTCTTGGTTCGGATCAAATTTGTTTACATATAAAGGACAAAACTAAAATTCTTTCAATCATTTCTTGTCATAATACACTGCTGTCTTAAATTGACTGAGCTTATTTGGAATTAAATCAATGGCTTTCCCAAAACACATTATGAAATATTTGACATAATAACTTTATTGACCACAGCGTGTATCTAGAGTGGTGTGTTGTAATTGTGATGTTCTTTTCAATTATTTAAGTATGTTTATGCTCGACCATGCCGAAATGTACTAATTATACACCTGGTAGCAGTCCTTTAATGCATGACATTAAAGTACACTTACTCATTAAAGTACAGGTCTTCAGCCAATGATAACTCAGCTTACATGTGTTCAGCCAATGACTAGTCAGCTTTGTACCGTTATAAAACCGCAAGTATCGATTATTCTCGGATATGCAATCGAAAGAGAATTAGCGAAAAGTCACGGAGGCTGGAAATCCAATACTGTCGCAGAAGGTTATGTTCTGTTACTATAATAATTAGCGTTAATTGTAAATCATATTCAAATAAATTCAATTTGTCATCTCGTTTTTCAGTGTCTAATTCAATAATCAAGGTTATAATATATAATATTATCAAGTTTAACGGGATTATACATCAAGGTCAATGACATTATTGTTCCTCGGAAAAAATCAATACTTTCGCGTCTGCGCACATCTCACAATTCATGACCTAGAACAAGGTCACTTCCGATCTTGTCAGATACAAATTAAATGTATACATCTGAATACCGGTAATTTCAAGTTAGAAATATGATCGAGCATAAAAAGTCGTATGAAACTCGCCTATAATGGTAACTAAGAAGCTCGTATGAAAATTATGAAACTCGCTTGCGCTCGTTTCATAAACATCCATACTCGCTTTCTTAATTACTGTCATTATAAGCTCGTTGCATAATGTACTATTTTTCTTCTGTATGTGGTGGAGGAAGATATCGAAGTTGCATCTTATTCTGTAGTGTAGGTTGGAAAGCATAGACGGAGAGAGAATCGTTTCCTTGGGCGGGGGGGGGGGGTGGAGGCAAAGCAAAACCATAGGGTCCCCATATAATGGTGTAATGGGGGACATCTTTTACCTCCTCCCCCCGTTATAGCTTGACTGTGGTACAGTATATCGGAATATATGATAATTTAATAAAGGTTTTTTCGGGGTGCATGTTTCTTATATCCATATCCGCGACATTTCGGGCCGAGTTGTATAGCACTTGAACTGTAGGTTTTTTTTATTGGGTTATTTTACGACGCAGTATCAACATCTTAGGTTATTTAGCTTCTGAATGATATGCAGGTAATAATGCCGGTGAAATGAGTCCGGGGTCCAGCACCGAAAGTTACCCAGCATTTGCTCGTTTTGGGTTGAGGGAAAACCCCGGAAAAAACCTCAACCAGGTAACTTGCCCCTACCGGGATTCGAACCCGGGCCACCTGGTTTCGCGGCCAGACGCGCTGACCGTTACTCCACAGGTGTGGACACTTGAACTGTAGGTCTACTACAAATTATAATAGGACATAACTTAAAACAATCTCCCTCATTTTCTCTCTCGTACATCAATAAAACTACATAACGGTGCTAACAGAAACTTTTTTATATGAAGCTTAAGATCCACACCCGTGGGGTAATGGCTAGCGCGTCTGACCACGAAAGCAGGTGGCCCGGTTTCGATTCCCGGTCGGGACAAGTTATGTGGTTGAGGTATTTTCCGGGGTTATCGCTGAACCCAATATGAGTAAATGCTGGGTAACTTTCGGTGCTGGACCCCAGACTCATTTCGCCGGCATTATCACCTTCATTTCATGCAGACGTTAATTAAGCTAAGGTGTTGATAAAGCGTCGTAAAATAACCTGCTATATAAAATGAAGCTTAACTTCCTGAAGATATATGAAATGTAAACTCTAATTATTTAATTTAATCTAGTCTTTAAGTTTATACAATATACTGGGGTCACTTTTCTTTTTTCTGCATTGTTGTGCAGTGTGTTATTCATATTTCTCCAAATGGCGGCCCGAACACCTGCAGGCTTCTAACACATAAGTACAGGTTGTTACAAAAGATACATTACAGTGCTTCCATTCCTCAAATGAGATAGAATTTCTTATACAATCCTTCGTCAACGCATTGGAATAGCGGTTCAGCGAGGGAATGCAGCCTCCATCCTGGGATCATTTCCTAATTCTATTTCGTTAGAAGAGATCTTTCTCATTTAATGTGTAGCGTACCTGCTTGAGCACGGGTAGAAAGTTCACAAGAACAAAACTTCCACGAAGAAAGGAGAGAGGATGTCCGATCTTTAATGAAGCCATGGTCGAGAATATCCACTAGGCGAGGTGCTCCCCATCGGCAACATGAAGATCAACTCTATGTCTGAGTTACGACGGCTGGCCGGCGTCAAGAGCATGGGCGATGCGGAATGCCCCACGCTGCTGGACATCGAGATCTGCAGCGAGCAGGACGACCCCAGGCAGCGCCCCAACTTCGGCGTCAAGTGCAAGATCTTCGAACTGGACGCATGCCAAGGCATCGGAAAGGTGTGTCTGGTGTACCTTCACAAGAGCGAGTGCAAATCCGATCTAAAACGAGAGGACCCCAAGATCTGGCTGCTGGACAGAAGTTTCGAGTGGCACTACCTGGCTGCAGACTTCACGCAGTACTTCCGCATGATGCTGGTACACCAGGGTCTCCCCCAGTGGCAGTTCAAATTCACGCCCATGGACCATTATTATGAAATTACTTTACAATGTTATACTTATCGCCTGAGCTAATATATATAAATATTATAGTCCAGACACATGATCATCAATTTAAGCACAGAAACTTAATCATAATCAAAACCAAGAAAGATGTTTTGAATTCAATATTTTCTGACGTTAATAGAAAAAAAAAAAAAAGAGTTCAGACAAGTTGGGGGTGGGGGTGTAATGCACCGTCTGAGCCAACTCGATTGTGTATCATTATTCATGTGAATAAAAAACTGAAAATGAATGTGGTACATAAATATTATTTTAAGAAAGACAGAAATTGTTGAAGCGGTTTTGTTCAGCCCAACTTGACTAAATAGAAGTCTCGTGAGCAGACCCTTGTATAATTTCATTTAAATTTACCTGAGTTACATCTTCTTCAATTATTGTAGTTGGCTAGAAATTTTATGGTTAAATATTTGAGGCATTGACATGGCAAAGGTCGTAACTGCCAAAAATTCGAATTTTTAGGTTTTTCATTGAGAAGGTAGTAAATGGCCATGCCAATGGCACAAAGAAGGTAGTATGTCCGTATGTAATGAAACGAAGTTGGAAACGTAGTCACTAGATGTTGTAAGTTGTATGTGCACAGCTGTTGGCACGGAGAAGGTAGTAACTCCTTTCACAACATCGGAGTGTGTCTAGACAAATATGGGCTGATAACTGTGCAGGAGAGAATAAGAATCGGGTGATTCTAATGGTCCTGATTTACATTATTGCCAAGAAACATTTTGATTCGGTGGACTTGAAATTCCTGGTTACAGAACATTCCTACATGCCATGTGATAGGGAATTTGGCATCATAGAGAATAAAAAAAAAAAAGATGCAAGACCATGGTTCCAGAAGAGGTAAGGCCTAATAATGTAATAATGATGAAGGATGAGGATTTTTTGGACTTTTCTGCAGAATGTGACAAGTTTTTGAATACAACTCCTATCAAAATCAGCACCCTCAACTGGATTAGACTCTCAAGAGCTGATTTTCCTCTAATAAAAACAAGACAGTCATTTAATGACCTTGAAATGTGGATAGAGCACAGGATTTTTAAGAAAGGACAGTCATTAACGTCAATCACTAACTTGCAGTGCTTGCAACGCCTTGAAAGAAGACCAGTCGTCCCTGATGCCAAAAAGAGAGACTTGTTATCTATGTTAGACTTCCTCGATGAAAAGTATCATGCATTTTACCGAAAAATTTGTGCATAATGTATAAATAACGTTAATTCTCAGTTTTGCTAAGGAGTGATTTCAATGTTGTATTTTCATAAAATAGGATTTCACAGATAAATCTTTGCCAGACTTTTCAGATTTCATATGTAACACAAACATGAGTGTATGCCTTTCATTTAAAGCAATTTCTGTAATAATGTAAGTGAGAAAGTGTTCATAAATTTGTTTTTTGCTTCCCCTGAAAAATTTGTTTTTGGCAGTTACTACCTTTCCCATATCAGTGCCTCATTTGTCTACTGTTTCTCGATATTATGATGCTATTTATAAACCATCTTTCCAGTAACACTCCTCTGCTTCTTACATTTAATTTTGTGATTATAATCTGCCCTCGAGTATTACGTACAGCACGAGTAAACTAGTCACTTATGATACTGTGATTTACAGGAAGGACATTTATTGAACCTGCACTCGACTACGATAAAAACAGAATATGAGCTCGACAGCTGTGATCAGGTGGAATGTGAAGGTGTTATTCCCTTAGCCAAGATTGAATCTGAGGTGAGTGTAGATCATAAAATGCGCCAGTTTTTCTTCTTGCGGTGTTGACTTATATTCTCTTCTTCACATATCTCATCTCTAGTCTACCCTCCTGGAGTACTGATTCCTATGTGACAGAGCCATTAATCTTCTCTGTGTGCAACTGATTGGTTCCTCCCTCAATTGAACAGTAATTTGATCCTTTTATTTTGAAATGTATACCTGTGTGTATCCGGTGTGGCTTAGTGGATAAAGCGTCAGCACGTAGAGCTGAAAACCCAGGTTCAAATCCCGGCGCCGGAGAGAATTTTTCTCCGTTCCATTACTCTTTCATCGTATGATGACGCAGAATATCTGCATGGAAATATCATATGTACTTCGGTACATTAAAATAATATATATGATATGCGTAAATCACTTCGTGATTTAAGACGGCGCTTATTCCGTCGGATCCCGGCCAACTAGTCACTCATTACGAGTGCACCTCAGCACATGTGTGGACTTCGGTCCTACGTTCATAGACATCTATGACGTAGTGCAGAGGGCGGCCACTAGAGGGAACCCAAGATTTGGAACTTAAAACTGAGACGATTCTTCCGACACCGGGGTGGAATCCGGTGTGGCTTAGTGGATAAAGCATCAGCACGTAGAGCTGAAAACCCGGGTTCAAATCCTGGCGCCGGAGAGAATTTTTCTCCGTTCCATTACTCTTTCATCGTAAAATGTATACCTGTTGGGATGTGAATGCTTTCGTAACTTCGGAAATTGTAACTGACATTTAGGTGAAAAATGAGATATTGTATCTTACATTCTGTGTCTAATGCAGTAGATAGTTTTCCAACATCTCAACAGACGACAGAAATATACATATTTTACTCTCCTGGTAACTATAAAAACTGCTGCATATATAAATATTTACCTACCTAGTAACTTCAAAATACTAAAAATCACTTACCATGTTTTACTCCACAGCCTCCATCCCTTCACTTAGGAGATGTAGGATTATGTATGTCACGAGGTTATTATTGTATTTTAAACAAGAGACCATTAACTATAAACAGAACCACGTGGAGCCTTAAATTTTTTTCAGGGACCGGACATAATAGACAGAAAGCAAAGCATAGAGATTATATACTCTTTTCGCTGTAAGAAAAGCTCTAATGTAAATATAACCACGTTCCTCTCATACCCGTGATTGGCTCCCAGTCGAAACACATGACGCAGGAAAATATAGTTCGTATTTGGAAACGGCAATCTTGTATTAATTGAAAATAAAACATTGAATTCTATTTGTTAAATACAATGAAACATGTAACTTCACTCATATGTAAAACGCTATGTAAAAGAAAAACTAGGCCTACTTTTATATTTTGTTACGTAGTATGAACGCGAATAAATACCAACAGTAATACCCAGGTAGTCTGTTCTTGTAACAAACTGGCGTCACTTGAGCTCGTAGTTGTTCACGTAAGCAACTGGTACTGAAGTATGCCTTCTGCATCCTCAACTGTCCATTGTGAAGACATAAGACTTAAAAATAATTTAATAATAATAATAATAATGATTTATTTAATCTGGCAGAGTTAAGGCCATACGGCCTTCTCTAACACTCAACCAGGAGTAAAAACTGCGTTACAGAAACACTACAAATTTACAAAGTACACACAAAACTGAATAAGATAATAATAATAAAATATAAGCAACAAGTAAGAAAAAATCAGACATAATATATAACATAGAGAAGGAAAGAAAAAAGCATAATAAAATTTGAACAGCAGGTCAAAAATGAATGAGGTCTACAAACTATAAAAAAATAAGACAATTATTGATAATAATAATAATAGTAGTAATGGTAATAATAATAATAGTAAAATAATAATAAGAGGCCTAATACAGTAATTATAAAATAAATGTTTCCTAAGCAAATGAATGCATAGTAGTGAGGTTAGGGCTACATGACGAGTAACGGGAAATGTTTAACATGAAACAGAATGTACAACAGTAGGCGGGAACACGTACTGAGAATCTATGGCGCCAAACAGCGGCCAATGAAGCCTCACCTCAGTCACGTGATATTGTTTACATTAGGATTTTTCTTACAGCGTAAAGATTATAGGTTATGGGGATGGCCTCAGTCTGAAGATGTGAAATTAAAATTTTCTAGTAACGTTGGGATCTGGTACAAAATTACCCCAAATGACTGATAGTAAAAATTGAGAAGGAGAGGGAAAGGGGCAGATAAGAGAGAAAGATGAAGATTTGTATTATTTAGTTTGTACATAACTGGCACTTGTTCCAGTTTATCATTGATGTATGAATGAATAGTTTTATTTACTAAAATTCCATTTTGAGTCAATAGCATTTGAAATGCAGGCTCTCACACCAACATTGATCGACTGTTTTATTTGCTCTCCGTTCTTAGGACGACTGGTTTAACTTGGACACAGTGAAAGAAGAACTCAAGCCGGAAATAACAGCAGCAGAGAACGAGGTTTTGACTGAAAGGTGAGTGCAGTGTGGCAGTCTTCATGTCATCCTTTGACATCTCCATTAAAATTATTGCATATGACACAAATTTGTAATCCATGTCATAGCATTTTCTATCTTCCTCGTTGAAGTGGTTGTTGTTCTTCACAATACTTCAGAATATTTTTGTAGTGAAGTGAACACCACTACTGCTAATATCTCCATCACCATCTCTTACGAAGCATTACATTCTAAGAATAAAGAAGTTTCACAAATCCCCTCTCACTTGTCTTGTGATTTAGAATGAAAGTTTGACTTCCGCCACACTTCAAGCAAATGCAAATTCCCCCTTTTATTTTTATGATATAATTGAATTGATGTAACCCTAGCAATTACAATTAAGTGTCTGGTATTTCCTAAACATGTTCTCTGAATGATAAATTGGATGCACATAGACTACCAGTACATTGTAAAAGAGAAAAATCTTACATAATTATATATACACATACCATTCATTCATGTTGTGTTCTGCACAAGGACAGGTCTTTGACTGCAAACCCAGCTTCCTCCAATCGTTCCTATTTTCTACCGTCCTCTTCGTTTCCTCATACGATACGTCATAATTTTATCTATGATCTGATATCTACTTCTACACCGACCTCTTCTCCCGTTCACCATTCCTTCCAGTGCATCCTTCAATTCTCAGTTTCTTCTCATCCAGTGACCCAACCAATTCCTTTTCCTCTTCCTGATCAGTTTCATCATCATTGTTTTTTCACCCACTCTTTCCAACACAGCTTCGTTTCTTATTGTGTCTGTCCACTTCACAATTTCCATCTTCTCCATATCCACATTTCAAATGCTTCTATTCGCTTCTCTTCACTTCGTCTTTAATGTCCTTGTTTCTGTCCCATACAATACCACACTCCATACAAAGCACTGCAATAGGCTCTTCCTTTTTTCCAGAGTACCGCCAAAAATGTTTCTTTTTCTATTAAAAGCTCCCTTCGATATTGCTATCCTCCTTTTGACTTCCTGGATGCAGCTCAGGTTACTGGTTTAGTAAACCCTAAATATCTGTAGCTGTCCATTTGGCTATACTGCGTCATTTATCTTATGTATGATCATGCTGTTCGTCTTATTTGCATTTATCTTCATCCCATACTGCTCACAGCTGTCATTTCGCTGCAGTAGCATATATTTTAGTTTCATTTCCTCTTCTGTTATCAACGCCATATCATCAACAAATCTTACGTACTTTATTCTTACTCCTTCTACTATCACTCCTCCCATATTCCGAAATCCGTTTTTTACTAAATCCTGGAAGTGGTGTTGAACAGGGTAGGTGATCAAGGACATCCTTGTCGTACTCCTCTCCCAATTTCACTTCCTTCTGACATTTCTTCTCCTATCCTGACTTTCACTCATTGTTTCATATAAAGATTACTTAACAATCGTCTCGTCCACACCTGTGGAGTAACGGTCAGAGCGTCTGGCCGCGAAACCAGGTGGCCCGGGTTCTAATTCCGGTCGGGGCAAGTTACCTGGTTGAGGTTTTTTCCGGGATTTTCCCTCAACCCAATACGAGAAAATGCTGGGTAACTTTCGGTGCTGGACCCTGGATTCATTTCAGCGGCATTATCACCTTCATTTCATCCAGACGCTAAATAACCTAGATGTTGATACAGCGTCGTAAAATAACCCAATAATAAAAAAAAACAATCGTCTCTCATTCTGTTTTCTTTAGGATCCCATCAGGAACGGGGAATTCCATATTGGTCTTTTTCAAACTACTGACGTCCTTTCTATTTTTTTTTGTCGTCAATTATTTAACGTGTACTAACTGAATATTTTAATTGCAGCATTACGAAAACTCAGAACCCTGAAGGAGAGTGCTCCGAATATTCTGATCCATCAGAAAATTCTGCTCGTGAAAGCCAAAAACCATTCAAATGCGAAACGTGTGGAAAATTTCTCTCTAGTTCGAAATATCTAAAATTGCATTTACGTACGCACACTGGCGAAAAGCCATTCAAATGCGAGAAGTGTGGAAAATTATACTCAAGTTCAAAGTCTCTCAAAGTCCACGTACATACACACACGGGCGAGAAGGCGGTCAAGTGCGAGACGTGTGGAAAACTGTTGTCGTGTTCGAAGACCCTGAAAGTCCATTTACTTATGCACACGAGTCAAGAGCCATTCAGGTGCGCTACGTGTGGAAAGGTTTTCAGAACTTCAAGTTATTTGAAACTTCACGAACGTACCCATACCACTGAGAACCCTTTCAAATGTGACATCTGTGAGAAAACTTTCACAGAATCTAGAACACTTCGTGTACATGTCCGCACGCACACCGGCGAGAAGCCATTCAAGTGTAATGTCTGTGAAATGTCTTTCATTGAATCTGGAAAACTTACTCTACATGTTCGCACGCACACTGGCGAGAAGCCATTCAGTTGCGGGACATGTGGAAAATTTTTCAGAATATCGAGTCATCTGAAACTTCATACGCGTACTCATACCAACGAAAAACCATTCAAATGTGAGATATGTGAGAAATCTTTCGTTGAAAGTGGAAAACTCAGACTGCATATACGCACGCACACTGGCGAAAAACCATTCAAGTGCGGTACGTGTGGAAAATTTTTCAGAACATCGAGTCACCTCAAACTCCATATTCGTACCCATGCCAGCGGTAAGTTATTGAAATGTGACGTGTGTCAGAAATGTTTTACAGTCTATGAAAAATTTAGAGTGCATGTGAGTATTCACACGGGCGAGAAACCATTCACGTGTAACGTGTGTGGGAAGAATTTCACACGATTAGCGCATCTCAGCGAACATGGACGCCTTCACTCCAACGACAACCCAATACAGTGCGATATCTGTGGCAGGACTTTTACGCGGACGCGGAATTTGAAATCTCATATTCGCAGATATGAGGGGAGAAAACATTGACAAGGAAAGTGATTTTAATTTATTATAAGACTCTAAGCATTTTAATACCTAAAACTCCACCTCAAATATTACAAATATTCAAGAATAATGTCTTTTAGATTAGTTTTAGGAACAGGAGTAATAGTATTTAGTAGTAGTACTTATTTATTTAACCTGGTAGAGATAAGGCCGTCAGACCTTCTCTGCACCTCTACCAGGGGATTCCAACTATAATGTGAAGAATAAAATTACAATTAGTATTAAATTTACAATTACAATTACAGTAAAAATCAAAACACGAAAATATTACCTGACTAATTAAAGCTATCAGTGGCGGCTTTCGAAGAGGGACTGCGGAGCTGCAGCACCCCCAGACATTTGTGGCTCTTGTCTCGTTTTATGTTGTGAAAAACATTTATTATACAGCCTCTAGTTAGCGGCTCGAATTTTTAAAAAAATTTCGCTCTGAATGACATGCACGCAATCGTTAATGAAGTCACTTCCTCCCCTGGTGCTGCCAGAGCGAAACCAGAGACAAGGACTATAAGGTGAAGCCACTTCCTCCCCTGGAGCTGCCAGTCTCGTCTCGGATGCTTTGCGCGTTAGTTTTACCCCTCCCCCTGCTGCCCCTTGCCGTGAATCCAGAGTTTCCAGGCGCTGCAAAATTTGCAGCAGTTTGTCAGTAGCGCGCAGTTTTAAATACATTTTCTTTACTGTTGTGAGTATAACAAGTGCGACAATGTTTAATTCTGTACAATATTTACAGTCTATTCAGTTCAGTACCTTAACAATTCAGGAGAAATGTGAAATTAAGTGCCCATCAGTTGAATCTCATAATGGAAAGAGGCGCTAAACAAAATACAAAGACTCGCATATTTTTTTATAATTTATCCAGTATCCCTGCCTTGTTCTCTCGATCTGTATTAGATTAATGTGTTTCAAAGACAATTCCATCAGCTGGGGCAACAAGATGGATTTAAAATAAGAACAGTTAATGTTATTCATGAGAAGAAGGAGCCATTGCTAGAATGTTTTCAAACCATAATGGAATCTGAAATATCTAACTGCACAATAAATGAGGCAAGCACCCTGGTGCGTACTCTTGAATATCCTGAATTCAATTTCTGGCTCAGTTATTTTTTTCATTTATTGATGTATCATGTATATATATATATATATATTAGGCCTTACAACCAACTACAACATCGCCAGTTAGATATTTCTAAGGTTCAAATCTGCATATAAAAATTAAATTACGGTTTATTTAACGACACTCGCAATTGTAGGGGTTATATCAGCGTCGCTGGTGTGCCGGAGTTTTGTCCCGCAGGATTCTTTTAAATGCCAGAAAATCTACTAACATGAGCCTGTCTCATTTAAACACAACTTAAAAGATAAGGTGCATGGAACTAATCTTTAAATAAAGTAAGTTGCTTGGTTTATTTTTTTATGCAGCCCCCCCTTAATTCAGTACTCAAGAGCCGCCACTGACAGCTAGATAATTTATCATAGAAAAACAAAAAATATTTTATATATACTGACATATAAATGATCAGATGAACATAATACAGGGTCTGAAGAAGGTGCTGACTCAGTAGATGAAGATATTTCAGACATACAAGAGATGTCTACGGTCTTCTACCTTGGTAAGGATGCAAAGACGCGCTGGAGAAAACACGAGATGTCACTCTCATAATATTATTAGATGTCGCCTACCTTCAGTGAAAGGAAATGCAAAAAATTGTAAATCACCTCAGTACTGTTTCGAACTTTTTCTTCACTGCCGATATGTAGAACATAATTTAGGAAAATATAAATAATTTGATTGACAGTGTTTCAGATAATTACAGTGAACATAATAAATATAAAGTGAAAGACACATATATGTCAGAAATGAAAGCTGTGATTTGTCTCCTGTTTCATGGCTGGTGTTTTCAGATCTAATAGACAAAACTAAGACGATTTGCAGGTTTCAGATGGCACGGCATGGACATATTTAGAACCACTATGACTGCAACGATTTAGATTCATCCTACAGTACTTACGCTTCGATGACAAATCAACAAGACTGAGAGATCCAAAATTGGTAAGTTGACACCAATCAGAGATATTTTCGAACATTGTATTGCTGACTGTAGAAACAAATATTTGGTAAGAGAAATAGTAACGATTGATGGAAAACTTGAAGGATTTAGTATCAAGTGGCCATTTAGACAGTATATTCCCAGCAAGCACTGCAAATATGGCGTTAAAATATTTACCCAGAACATTTTGCTCAAGTAATCTTGAAGCCTACAAGGAAAACAACCAGAAGGACCCTATAATATGAGTAAATCTGCAGATGCTGTAGTGGAAAGACTGATATCAAGTATATCAGGCTCTGGAAGGAATGTCACTGTTGACAATTGGTTTAACAGTGTTCCTCTGGCTACCAGACTGTTGAAGGACCACAACCTTACACTTCTTGGAACTGTAAGGAAGAACTGCCTGCAGAATTTGTCCAGACCAAGAACAGACAAACTCGTAGTAACAGGTTTGGCTTCAACGGAGACATTACATTAGTTTTCCATGTCTCAAAGAAAGGCAGAGTTGTTCTACTTCTTTCTACGATGCATCATGACGATAAAATCGATGAATCGACAGGAGAACAAAAGAAACCTGACATGATAACCAGTTACAACACATTCAAAGCGGGGTCGATACAGTAGATCAGATGTGCGCTACATATGATGTCTCTCGTAATTGGAGGAGGTAGCCTGTTACAATATTTTTTTGCAATTCTGAACATTCCTGGCATTAATTCACAAGCAATATTTTTTCCCAATACACAAACAGACATCATGCGACGTCTGTTCTTGGAGACATTGGCATTGGGGCTGTTGGCAGAACACCGTGAACAGCGCTCGAATTCCTCCAGTCTACATAAAAGACTCCAGATGAAGTTGAAACGGCAAGCAATTTCAATACAGGCTGGACATAAGGAAGGAAAAGGGAGATATGAAGTATGTCCACGAACAAGACATCATAAAACAAAGTACGTGTAAAAAGTGCTCGAACTTCCTGTGCATTGAACATATTGCACCTACTGTAAGTGTGAAGAATTTTCCATTATAATAAGGATAATGACGAAAGTAACTAAAGAAATTTGAACAGACTGATTTGAAGATAGTTATGTACTTTAACTAATTGTACTGTATTTATATGCATCACAAACATATAACAAAATATTGACAAGAATATTAGAACTTTATTGGAAGCAGTAACTTACAGTAATTTGAAAATATATATTTGTCCGATATAAAATTAGTTTCGAATTTTTATTTGTATTTTAGGTTATTCTTGATACATGTACAATACATCTATGTTAAAATAAATCCATTTTGATATTATATGTAGTACTTTTAAACCAAAAAAGTATCAGGGTGTAGGAGACCCTCCCACGGATTAATCGAGAATTAATTTAATTCACACGTTCCGAATGGGTTGCACAGCATGTTGGAACAGTAAACTGGGAGTTCTTAATCATTTGTCTTGTTGGAACGCACATACTGGGAATCGGCAGGCAGTTCAGAATCGATTCTGAACCGTGCTGGAACAAACCTTAATAGCACAGTCTACTATATACAGTCGCGAAGCTTGAGGTGTTTTTTTGCAAATCTCGTGATAAAGCGCTCCAAGCGGTTAGCAACTAGAAACAATAGACTGTCCATGGTCGACTTTGAACTGTGTCGTATTTCTATCGAGTGCTAGCTCGTTGCGTATTTCACATTGATGCTTGTGAAACGTTCGTTATTGGTTATAATGAAAATGTTAATGGCTAAAATATAATAATTGGAATAATAATATGGGACAAGGAGGAGACGTTTGTAATGCTATAAATTGTAGCAACAGTAGGAGAAAGAGGCCAGAGTTATCCTTTGTCCGGTTTCCGAAAGATTCAGAAAGGTTCCTGGGTTTCCACAAGAATGCTGTGCAGAAACAAAACTCTTAATTTGAAGTTCTTTGTGACTGTTAGAATACATTATACCCTTAAATTTCACAATGAAATGTTTCAGTCTAACCGAAAGGACATTAGATACCGGTTAAAGTTCTGTCACTTAGGCTGCTAAATTTCCAGAGAAATAAAGGTTAGATCTACTTTTTTTTTTTCCAGAGGATATATTTTTAATTGTAGCTATTAATTTTGTTATTATTTTTATGTGTTATTTTACTAAAGACGTAGAAAAAATTAAGTTTGTTTTAATGAAATTTATTGATCACGTTTTATTTTCAATTCTGGTGGGATTATCATTGCTTAGGCCTACTCTTTTCTTAATTATAGCTGTTAATTTTGTTGTTATTTTTATTTGTTGCTTTACTAGAGACATAGAAAAAGTCTGTTACAATAAAATTTATTGATCACGTTTTATTTCCAATTCTGTTGTGATTATTATTGCTTAACCTCATCCCACTTTGTTAACTACGTAAGCCTACACAACAAGTACCGGTACACGTAAGTTACTCCATTAATTCATATTTCCATTATTATTGTTGTAAAGAGAAATGCAAATTAATATTTATTGGTTTCATAGTTAATTATCGCTATAATCTTGAATGAGTGAAGCTATTATAGTAAATTTCAGTTCGTTTTGCACAAACAAAAATTATATTAACTTATTTCTTGCAGGTATCTTCGAGTTTATGGTGGAATTTAATATACTTCATTAAAATAATAAATTAACTTTATGCATTTAATATTTAAATAATGGAAGGAAGGTGTTAATTTTTCCAAAAGAACACGACAACGAAAGTGTAACATATTTTGCGGGCTGCTAGGAGAGAGATCTGCGATGATGAGGCGATAGTAGCGATCCTAGTGGTGGGCAACTACCCATGTTTGCATTTTTACTACATATTGAGCTTCGCGACTGTATATAGTAGACTGTGTTAATAATCTGTAAATAAAGTCACTGCTGCTCTGACGGGGAAGGGGCAGTTTTTAGGACCCCAAAGTGCTTTGCATTGATTATCTTTACATGTGTTTAAAAGAAAAATTCTTAAAAATCTGTATTTAATATTTTCTGCAATGTCGTTCAAATGGACGAGTGAGAGAAACAGGAGTGCAGTGAACTTGATATAAATGAGCTGTGAAGGCCGTGCCTCAATGATACATTTTCAGCTGAAGGGAAGTAGGTAGTTGTCTAAAAAGCTGACACCTGTCGTCACGATCCACGTCATAATGAAATTAATATGCGAGAGATGCAGGATGAATAACTGTAGCCTACCTATGTGGCCAGTTTCCTTAGTATTGCTCCTGCACCTGTCGATTATTAGGTTTGTAACAAGCAGACGGAGGAGAGCTACATATTTCTGAAAATTATAGAATTTAATAAACATGAATAATTGTTTTAACATAATTGCAATATCATTTTACAGTACCGGTAGGCCTATCTTAAAGTAATAGACAATTTCTCGCTGGATGGTTTTTGAACAAATGAAGTAGGATTTCTCTTCACATCACTTTCAATTAAAGACAAAATAAAATTGACCTGCTCTATGGTAAGTATAAAATAGTCTTTGAATTTAATTTGATCAGTAGGCCTAAGTATATGTCTATAAATAAGCGCAATGAAGCATCCTTCTGTACGTCTGGTTTTAAACATATCATTGGTTTGGAGTCTTCTGTCTATTGGTGTACATTATATTTAATTCGATCATATTCTTCTTCCTCAAGAAGTAATACAATCATTATTTCTTGCCTATTTAAAGTCATTTTAACAACTTGTAAATTCTCAACTCAAGTTCATAGTTAAACAGCTGGAGACAATCGATATTAATCTGCGATGTCCTCGATCGACTGATTGTCGATTCTTAGAAATCGATTATTCTCTACAGCAAAGACGGCGATGTTCGCTGCAAAAGGGAACCGCATAGCCGACGTTGAGCGCTGAGCGATCATCGTCTAGTCTCTGGTCCATAGTAGTAAGTTTGTTCCTTACTACTCGTATAATTTGGCAAGCCTAGTCATTAAGTACGTGATAACATTACTGTATCTTTATTTGTCTATAATTAACATGTTTACAACAGGTCTCTTCAGCGTGATGCTTCTTGATACATTGGTATGGCAAACAGTCACGTTAAAAAACAAGTCTCTTTTATTATATACAGATTGAAATGACGATAGTTATTTTTTGTATTTTCTTAATGCAATATATAGCTGTGTGATTAGAAACTATGAAAATGGAGGTTAGTATTGTGGTTTAGCAATCAATATTCACACGAAAAAAGGAGAATATAATTCAAAGCAATGGTTTATCGATTAATATTTTTTGGGTCTACTTATATGACTATTGGATATTGGTAGTATGTTTATGAGAATATATGTTGGCTAGATTGGGGAATGGGGTGATGTCATAAGATTGACGTCATCGGTTAGTAGGATTACATTTTGTGTTTGCTTTGGATTCCGGTGGTTAGGTTGGTATAAGTGTAAATTTTATTGCTGGTTGGTACTGATGAGGTTTGAATGGCGTACCGGTAAAACATGTGTTTGGATGGTGTGTAAATCATTCTATTATTTGTTCAATTCGTGAGCAGTTGTGCTACTGGTGATTTGTTTGGCTGTGGAGTGCGTTGCTGGCCCAAGAGTAGTGAAACGGAGGGCTGAACAAGGTCGACGTACCATATGTGAGAAGGTTAGAGGGTTAGTCGAGGTGATATCTCAGTGACATGAGGTCAACTTATGTGAGAAGGTTAGTGGGCTAGTTGAGGTGATATCTCAGTGACATGAGGTCGACGTATGTGAGAAGGTTAGTGGGCTAGTTGAGGTGATATCTCAGTGACATGAGGTCGACGTATGTGAGAAGGTTAGTGGGTTAGTTGAGGTGATATCTCAGTGACTTGAGGTCGACATATGTGAGAAGGTTAGAGAGTTAGTTGAGATGATATCTCAGTGACATGAGGTCGACGTATGTGAGGTTAGTGGGCTAGTTGAGGTGATATCTCAGTGACTTGAGGTCGACATATGTGAGAAGTTAGAGAGTTAGTTGAGATGATATCTCAGTGACATGAGGTCGACGTATGTGAGAAGGTTAGAGGGTTAGTTGAGTGATATCTCAGTGACATGAGATCGACGTATGTGAGAAGGTTAGAGGGTTAGTTGAGGTGATATCTCAGTGACATGAGGTCGACGTATGTGAGAAGGTTAGAGGGTTAGTTGAGGTGATATTTCAGTGACATGAGGTCGAATACTGTGAATTCAATGATATAAGTGCGTTTTCTCTACCATGTGTAGTGTCGAATTGCCGAAATTTCACGTATATGATCGTGTTGATGATATCCTATTTTGAATAAGAACGGATGGGTTCTGTTCCAGAATGAGATATCGTCAATTTCTGTGATTTTTGCTTTTTAGATAATGGGATCGTGTTGATGATATACTATTTTGGATAAGAGCGCCATCACTTTCCAATATAACATAAAAAATGAGTATCCAAGGCTTGAGAAGGACAAGGTTTATTAACGGTATTCTTTTATTATAGGATATTGCTTAATTTTCGTCAAGTTTGACAAACGATGACGTCACAACATAACGGTAGTTACGTCACAACGCACAACATGGCCGACGTAAACCAACACGACGAGTAAATAAAACTATCTAAAAAGAATAATCACACAAATGGACGATATCCCATTCTGGAACAGAGCCAGTGATGGATATTTTTTGAAGTGGTGTGGGCCTACATTATGGATAATGTGTTTCCTAAACTTCAATGTCTGCAGTATGTATTTGCTGTGATTCCGATTAATTGTCACCAATTTCCAAGATTGTCTTGCTATGTAATGAGTTAATAAGGCAAAAATTAGCAACTGCTTCATTTTAGGATTGTTGGTTATGGTATGTTTCTTATTTCCATTGTTTGCCTTGTAAATGTTAGATGTCTTCATATGAATATGTTTGCACGGTATCTTAATTCTATAATATTTTATTGCGCTATATGATAAATCCTTGGGAGTCTTTAGTCTAGCTAGTCTGTTTGCTAATTCCATTTAGACAGTAGTTGTACTAGACGCACAGTAAAACTAATGTTTTGGTGACAACGACTAAACAAAAGAACGATAAATTGATAGCGATAAATCTAGCTGCAAAAATTATCGCAAAGTGTGACTGTGATTGGTTGGAATTCAAAATTTCATTACACTTCATTGGTCGAAATGGAATGACGTCATATAAACGCAATAGTCAGTTAAGTTACATTTATACGCGCAGTTAAGTAACTGGGAGTTACTTGAGGTACCTGCATTAGAAACCGGGCAGTAGTCTCGCCAGTAGGGTTGCCACACTTCCTAATGGTAGAAAATAATTTTACGTGTTAATAACTGTTGTTTAATTTGTAAGAACCGTCCATTTTATTGAATAACTACAATATTTCCTTATAAATTCCGTTGATGACAGTAGTAAAAATCGGAATCCTACTGATTCTGCTTAACTCATCGGCTACCATTTGGTTTCACTCTATCTGTATCCATTTTTTTTTTTCAGGAAGAGAAATTTGCGGTGATCACTGTACAAGAGGAGAATATAGTGGATGTGAAGGAAGAGGAATATGAAGTCCCAACTGAGAGGTGAGAGAATTGTGCAAGTCGTCAGTGTGTTTTTAGTTTTGCTTGTTCTGGTAAATTACGTAACATGTATGATTATTATGTTGTGTTACTCTGCCTGATTGATATTCGACTTTTTTAGAGTAGAATGGGCGAAGTAAAACCGAAATATGCTCAAAAGGTTTGAGATGAGTGGTTGAAAATTACAAAATTTTCTCAGAGGCTATTGGGTTGATGGTGATGACGTGAAAGCATTTTATAAAGCATGGCGTTGTAGGTGCAGAAACAAAAAAAAAAGTATATCTGTAGCGTCCGCATTCTCTTCCAAAAGACAGACAAATATTAGCTGTAAGCCAGCGGTGGATTGCTTGGAAGGTAATGGTGCCGGGGGATAATTGCTCTTCTTGTGCTATAATGTCGTGTGATCATTTAGGCGAAATATGTAAAAAAAAAAACAGATTCAAAGATAAGTCAGATTAAGTTACATCGTGCAAAGTGTAGTACCGTAGTTTCCCCTAACTATGGTCCACATTTTTCATTCTATATTCTGTACTATTCATCCAGATTAAGTGAAATTTTGGCTTCGGACTCTTGTAAGTGCGTATTAAGTAAATATTAACATATGTGTTTGAAATTATTTAATTACAAGCGTTTAAAAATAATAATAAGCATTGGTACATACAGAGGTGTGAAAATTATTAGAATAATCTTAATTTTAAAGGTTTTTTTAATAGTTCCTTCACAAATATTCATTGAACTGATGGATACTGGTATATAATATTAGGTAATTTCATAGAAGACGGGCACTTGGTTGAATATAGTAAGTATTACCAACATTTTTATTTCAGAGTTAAATGTTAGTGATCTTTTAGTGACTTCTACATGTTAGTTCTAGGTTTTTTATACTAGGTGTCGCCGTGATTTTCTTTTAATTTGATTGGTTATAGTTGTCATTTGTTCTAGAATTTTCGTTAATTTTGAATGGATAATGACGTTATCAGTTGTTGTTGGTTGTTTGACGTGAGTGGTGTTATGTTGTGTCTGATGGCTAAAGCTATTGAAAGTTTGTCATTTTATGATTTTCTTTCGATTTGATTGGTTATAGTTGTCATTTGTTCTAGAATTTTCATTAATTTTGAATGGATAATGACGTCAGTTCCCGGTTGTTTGACGTGAGTGATGTTACATTGTAGATTTATCTGCATTTGTCGAATGCGCATCATCATGCTTACGAAAAGTCACTTTTCAGTGTCAATAATTTATTTTGTGTGCACAAGGTTGGAATTTTGAAGTAAGAGGGAAAGAAAGGAATCCGTGTTCTGAAATCATGTATTAAATTTTGTGACGATTTTGATTTAGTTCTTTCGCTGGTGAATAAGGATTGTGTTGAATGTTGAGGAGAAAACTGTTTTTCTGTGGTTTAAAAGAATTATTTACTGAATTTTCTGTAGATGTTAAGGTGTAATAAGTGTTCAAAGAGAATTTCATTTAGTGTAAATACGTGGTTTATTTACGCACAGTTGACTGTACGACAAAGTGTTGGTTTAGTTCCTTGTTGCCTGCATGGTTTAAGGTTAGATTGCCTTAAAGCCTATGTCATATACTGGAAGTGAAGTGGTTGTCGTTGAAGACGTCAATGAGAATTGAATTTTATTTAATAAGGTAATAAATTATTATGTTTTGTTTTGTGTTTTAGTGATTTTTGGGGGTAAAGTGCGGACGAAAACTGCCAGAAAAGTACTACCAACTATGAAGTTCGAATGCCACGAAACTCCAAAAAAAATCAAAGGCGAAAAATTAAATATATTTTCATTTTTTTTGGAGGGCTTGTTCTTCTTTAAAAATATGAATATATATTTGATTTTTCATCTTTGATTTTGCGATGTTTGGTGACATTTGGACTTCATAGTTGGCAGAACGTCTTTGGTAGTTTTCGTCAGCCATGTTGGATTTTGCCCGTCTTCTAGGAAATTACCTAATATTACTATACTGATGTAGGATATATTTACTACTAACAATGCCGGAAAGCATTGTTGTGCATTGGAATTCTTCTTATTTTACAATTGTTATGGGGATTCAGAAATTATTATATTATGTTGGCGGAATTGGAAACTTCAAAAATTAATTAAGAAATGCTTTAAACAAATTGTTCTTTGCGTTTACATTGTTGTGAAGGTTCAAATAAACGTATACATCTGTTTTGTGCACATAATTTTTTTATGTTTCCAATTCCGCCAACATAATATAATAATTTCTGAATTCCCATAACAATTGTAAAATAAGAAAAATACCAATGTACAACAATGCTTTCCGGCACTGTTAGTAGTAAAAATATCCTACATCAGTATAGTAATATATACCAATATTCATCAATTCAATTAATATTTGTGAAGGAACTATTAAAAAACTTTTAAAATTAAGATTATTCTAATAATTTTCACACCTCTGTAGTTGTATTCTGAATTGCCCAACTATGGTCCACTCATATATTCATGCTTGAAAGCATGAATGGACTATAGCTGGATCTGTAATTATTCATAAATCAATATATTGAGTTTCTAATTTAAGGATAGAAAAAAAAGGCCACCTAATGTTTCTCAATTTTTTTTATGAGATGAGAATCAGAAACAGAAAACCCATTATGAAATGAAGAAAACAATGCTTTCCAGAAAACAAACTTTTTTATTATGACTTGTGTTATTTTCAACACCAAACAATGTATATAATTAAAAGGTGTAAAAACTTACAAATTGTACCTATCCATTTTCTTCCAAATGTTCAATTGATTTTGTGGCCGCCCAGTTGTTGCTAATAGCGGGTATTGCCTCCCCGTGACTGCATGACTGCTGCCATTTGCCGATTCAACCTTTCTATCAGATTCTGAATGACAGCCTGGTCAATTCTATTCCATTCTTTACTTAGAACATTTCGAAGCTGCTGTAAGTTTCTGTGAGGAGGTAGACGACTTCTAGCTCGCGTCCCTAGCATACTTCACACATGTTCAATGAGGTTTATATCAGGACTTCTTGCTGGCCATGCCATCCTATTCAATCCAACGTCGTGAAGGAACTCATCCACAATTCTTTTAGCATGAGGGCGAGCATTGTCATTCATGCATTAACAGGAACTTTACACCAATAAGTGGGGCATATGGTACCACATGTTCAATTAGACCCTCTTCGATGTATCTTGGAGCAGTCAAAGCACCTCCATTAATGAAAACAAGTTCTGCGTGAGCTTCATACGAAATGCCACCTCATACCATTACTGATTCATCTTGGAAACTCACACGTGAACTGAAGGTACATGGAGAAAAACGTTCTCCTTCTCTTCTCCACACTCTTTCACGTCCATCTGTAAACTAAATCTCGATTCATCTGTGAAGAGCACTCGTCACCACTCCCCCAGGTTCCAATTAGCATGACTGTGAGCAAAATCGTTAAACATGATGCTGCTGGAGAAATTCTGGGCCTTTAGCTGGTCTTCTGGATTTCAGCCCACATTCATCCAGACGTCCTCTTACAGTTCTCTCACTCACGTTAACTTCTTTTCTGGAAGGCTCTTCTGGTCTCAACAGCTGTGGAATGGCGATCTCTTAATGTGTTTAGGACACTAAGGTGGTCGTCACGAGCCGAAGTTACTCGTTTTCTCCCTGAACCGCGTCTCCTGGAATAACCTCCTGTCTCTCTAAAGCGATGGTACACTCGTTGTACGGTCGATCGAAGAATCCCAAGAACTGCAGCCACATAACGGTGACTATTCACATCTTCTATCAATGCAACCACTTTTGCTGAATCGGTAGGAGTTAGCGACATTTGTATATAATGAAGTACTCCAATACTGCCTCAAAAGAGCTTACCAGTCTGTAGACTTCTTCAGTTTAGCTTGAAATGTGTCCGAGAAGTTTAGACACAACATTGTTGGGCATTACGTATTCAGACATATCACAAAATAAATGAATGACTAAGTGAACCTCAGCACACCTACAATTATTTAAAAAATCCTACAATTAAAAAAAAAAAATATATATATATATATATATATATATATATAAAAGTAAATCCCGAAAAGACAAAGTATATGATTATGTCTCGTGACCAGAATATTGTACGAAATGGAACTATAAAAATTGGAGATTTATCCTTCGAAGAGGTGGAAAAATTCAAATATCTTGGAGCAACAGTAACAAATATAAATGACACTCGGGAGGAAATTAAACGCAGAATAAATATGGGAAATGCCTGTTATTATTCGGTTGAGAAGCTTTTGTCATCTAGTCTTCTGTCAAAAAGTCTGAAAGTTAGAATTTATAAAACTGTTATATTACCGGTTGTTCTGTATGGTTGTGAAACTTGGAATCTCACTTTGAGAGAGGAACAAAGATTAAGGGTGTTTGAGAATAAGGTTCTTAGGAAAATATTTGGGGCTAAGAGGGATGAAGTTACAGGAGAATGGAGAAAATTACACAACGCAGAGCTGCACGCATTGTATACTTCACCTGACATAATTAGGAACATAAAATCCAGACGTTTGAGATGGGCAGGGCATGTAGCACGTATGGGCGAATCCAGAAATGCATATAGAGTGTTAGTTGGGAAGCCGGAGGGAAAAAGACCTTTGGGGAGGCCGAGACGTAGATGGGAGGATAATATTAGGATGGATTTGAGGGAGGTGGGAGATGGTGGTGGAGACTGGATTGATCTTGCACAGGATAGGGACCAATGGCGGGCTTATGTGAGGGTGGCACTGAAGCTACGGGTTCCTTAAAAGCGAGTAAGTAAGTTAGTATATATATATATATATATATATATATAGGTGGGCCCGTTTTTTTGTCGGTGAGCGTATATTAAAGAACAAAAGTACGGTATCAAAATAAACTAACACATTCTTATCAAAGTAATTATGCACATAAATTCACTGATAATGTTTATTTACCATACTGAGAACTATTCAGTAGACCTATTCCGATCCTTTGAATCTCCACTTCTCTTGTAATTCTGAAATTGAAAATAGATCTCTCTTTTTCGGGACGCATTTGGGGTCTTCAATTTGTCTCATTATGTTTTGCTTTCTATAAAATAAAATGTCACTTCTCGCCACCTCAGTAACTGCCGCTTCTTGCCATACATGAAACAGCTCCATGGTTTTTCACATCCAAAACTTTCCCTGGGCACAATTCCTCCTCATAGGTAATTACCACATAACTATGTGCCTTTAGCGTTAATTTAACAGATTTCGTCTTCTTTTCCACATCTGACTCACTGTCTGTAAATATGGAGCGAACACCGGAAACATCATAATCTGTGTCCAATTCACTCTCATGCATCACTCACAGCCCGGACGGTTGTTTTCCTTCTGCCCTGGAGTTTTCGTTTTACCGAACCATTAGTCGTGCTAGTACCATTGATGCTGGAACAGCCAGCTTCTTTATTTATGGACCATAATGTTAAATGATGTTTTAGAATATACAGGGATACCGTATTTGCAGAAGCATAACCACATTTTATTAAAACAAATATCTCAAAATGAAATACAACTATGATCCACGAAAAATTGTGGTACATAGTTGAGGACTGATTGTAGCCTTGAGGTTAGGCATTTTTCACGCAGAGTCCTTAACCTCTGCCAGTGTAATTATTACGTGAAAGTAAACACTATATAGCCAGGTTTAATTGTACAACGAATCATATATCTATAACGTACAAGTTCTACAGAGGAGAGCTTAATAAAACAGACAATCACAAACTGAATGATTTCGTGTTTTCACACATTCAATACAACGATGCACACTGACCTTGTTAAGCATCCATGTCATTGCCACGTGTAATGGTAGATGGAAGCATACTATGGAGAACCTAATTCCATCACAGTAGCGCCTCAAATGGCAAACACCGAACTCTTGGGGGACTAAGTAATACATAATGCGTTTTGGACCATAGTTGGGCACTTGGACTAGTAGTAGTAGTAGTAGTAGTAGTAGATTTATTTTGCCTGGCAGAGTTAAGGCCATGAGGCCTTCTCTTCCACTCAACCAGGTTACAATAATACAAATACATGAGATACAAAATTTGATTGCAAAACAACACAAAAGAAAATAACTTGGACTACAGTTATGGGAAATGACTGTACTGTTATTAAGAATGTTATTGGGCCTTATTTCACGAATGACTTATGAAGTGATATTGGTGATTCAAAGTACAGTGTTTTTGTAGACGAATCAACTGATATTAACGTCACTAAGCTTTTAGTAATAACCATTATCATAGTAAAACATCTGACAAGTTTGTTTCAACTTTCTTTCACTTGCTGAACTTGAAAAATGTGATGTGGATTCTATGGAAGATACATTGAAAGAAATTAATTTAGATTTGAAGAAACTGCAAGGAATCGGTGCAGATAATGCTGACGGTTAACAATGTAGCATGTCAAATTCTTAAAAGGGACATTCCACATTTGATACTTGCAAGATGTGTATGTCACTCAAGTCGGTAACCTCTGCAGAATCCCTTCGAAGAAATTTCGACTTTCTGGCTAGGGAAAGTTATAACTGGTTGTCTCGGTGTTCATCGCGTCAGCTCCATTACCGCCAGATTTTCTCCTCTCTAAATGATGGACAGGAACCATTAAAAATTCCACAAGCTTGTTGCAGTATGTAGGATGGCTAGAGTTAGAAACCCACTTCGAAATTGTTAGGCTTAGTGAAAAATGTTATACGGCTGAAATGCTCTATTCTTTCCTCAGACGTGAACTCAATTTCGCTTATTTGCTATTTTTGAAACCTATTCTTCCCGATCTTCAGAGAATCAACAAAAAATTTGAATCCAATGATGTAGGCTATTAAATGATGTGGTAGTTATCATTCAGTCTCTTCTCAACCAAATTGTTGTTCCACCCTATCCGGTGCAGAGGAAATTTCTTAATAATGATTTTCAGCAACCCAAAGCCATATCTGGGATACTCGTTTGAAAGTAAACTATCAGAAATCAGAAATAACGTAACTGAACAAGAAGAACAAAGTGTTAGAGGAAGGTGTGTAAAATTTGTTTGCTCGCTCATCATAAAAGTACAGCAGAGATTGTTGATAATATTGAAATATTGAGGAAATTGTCCCTTCTTGCTGTCTCAAAGGTAAAGGAGCCCTTAATTCCCCTATTAGGAGTTTCAGAATTGGGTAGTGACACAATCACTAAAATTGAATTACAGTGGCAAAAATTAACAATTGTAAAATGGAAGTATATCGATAATTGTGTCAATTGTTCGTGTCAGGTGTTCAATTATTGTAATGCGAGCGGTGAAAATCCTTTCAAAGAACTTGCAGACTTTGCCTTATCTACGTTGGTAGACGAATGTTCAGCCAATTAAATCTGATTAAAATGAAAACAGGAAATCGAATGCGAATAGGAGCGGTTAACCCTATATTGGAAATTCGTGCAGGTCTTCGGAGAAATAATCAGTGCTGTCATAATTATGGACTTCCTGCATCAGTTCTAAAACAAAATACTGGGCACCGTGGTAACATACATAGCTACATCACCTTCAACCTCCGCAGCTCCCCTCTCCCGCCAAGATGAGATGATGATGGTGATTCTTCCACTTTTGTACGATGAAAGAGTACGTAGAGCTGAAAACCCGGGTTCAAATCCCGGCACCGGAGAGAATTTTTCTCCGTTCCATTACTCTTTCATCGTATGATGACGCAGAATATCTGCATGGAAATATCATATGTACTTCGGTACATTAAAACAATATATATGATATGCGTAAATCACTTCGTGATTTAAGACGGCGCTTATTCCGTTGGATCCCGGCCAACTAGTCACTCATAACGAGTGCACCTCAGCACATGTGTGGACTTCGGTCCTACGTTCATAGACATCTATGACGTAGTGCAGAGGGCGGCCACTAGAGGGAACCCAAGAGTTGGAACTCAATCAGAGACAATTCTGTCCGACGTCGGGATTGTATCCGGTGTGGCTTTGTGGATAAAGCATCAGCACGTAGAGCTGAAAACCCGGGTTCAAATCCCGGCGCCGGAGAGAATTTTTCTCCGTTCCATTACTCTTTCATCGTATGATGACGCAGAATATCTGCATGGAAATATCATATGTACTTCGGTACATTGAAATAATATCTTCCACTTTTGGAAAGTTACATTATTTTATATACTATATTTCTGACATAAGTGATTTTTCGTAGTTATTTTAAGATCTAGGATGAAAAGTGAAATGTACTTCTTTTCAGGACGTTTTAGTTGTTTTTTACTCTAGGAGAAATATTCGTCCACAGACAGACGCCCATTGGGTCGTTACACTTTGTATAACGAGATAGTGGAAAGCTTCAGTGATTTCAAATTTGTTGTATGTTTGCAGTAACTTGATTTTCCTTTGAATGACTTACAGCTACATAACTAATAAGCAAAGCTCGGAACTTGGGGACTTGTGTCTTTGAACGTGGCTAAGTGACCGGACTTCAATGTCACAAACTCCCGCTTCCAGGACAGAGGTACTGTCAGGTCTGCTATAAAAGTGGTTCCTGGCTGGAACAACATAATGATAATATTATGGTAGGTTGAAACAAGTAATTTTATAGCATATATATAAATAAACATGCAAAATATATCAAATTTACAGTTCTGCTCTGTATATTTTATTACAGTGTATGACTACATACATTCGAATATTTTTCGAACCCATACCTTCTTCGTCTGTTAGTTAAACATGATTTGAAACGAAAGAACTTATTTCCACGTCACATGAAGTGACGGGAGCAAAATTAATTTTTTTTATTTTATTTATTTTAACTAGCTACCTACTGAATACAAATTACATTTATAAGCAAAAATGTTTCTAGCCACTACCGTAAGAGCCAGGCTCGTGTACGGTGTGGTCTTAGTCAATAATATAACATAAAATTTACAAGGACAGTTTACTAAATACAGTAAGTAACTTAATTCAAACCAATAAATACAACACAAGAGCAAGAATAAAGATGAAAGAGAAAAAGGTAGAAAAATACACATTTGATATAAATTGACAATCCGACAGAAGCCAGTGATATTCAATAAAACATGAATATAGTAGACAGAAATAAAAGGTAAAAAAATACATTTGTTAATATTATATTATATCGTGAATAATTTTACAAATTTATTTTTTAAAAGCTTAAATTTTAAAAAAATTCAAATTTGGAAAATGGTTTGTAATTGTATTATAAAGTCTTAGGCCGAAATAAAGTATTGAATGTTTTCACTGTCACTGTTTCCTGTTCGATTTTCAGCAGTTGCTAGCTCATCTCGTATCTGAGAAAGATAAGTATCCTAAATTTGTCTCGAAAATAGTTTTCAGTTTCTATGCCACTACTAGGGAAGGTTCCACTACGACTTGATCCATGGCTGTGGACAAATTTTCCACCGATTTAAGGGACTGCAATGTATTTCAATGAACGCCCGTTTCCAATCTCTAGTTCGTGTTTGACACAAGTTACAAAATATAAACTCTCCATTCGAAGAAAATAATGTATCTCCTCAGAATTCCTCCACGAAATTCTGTACCTAAATTTTAAGAAATGTATTTTCAAATGTATACAGTACCCTTTGGAATAATACGTATTTTCTTATTTTCAAACAGACCGTTTATCTCTAATTAATTATCTGAATGTCATTGGCATCGACACGACACAGTTTCCTCGTCCGTCTTCCTGTCATTCGATGTGACCACTTTCTTAGTACACACGACTGTCCCTGAGCACTTGCAGCTTGAGCTTTGTGTACGTTGTACCTGTAACCTTACTCATGCACACGACACACAAGTCCCCAAGTTCCGAGCTTTGCTAATAAGAAACGGACGCAGGTCCTTAAGACGTTTTGCCCAAAATGATCTGAGAAATAAGCTGTCTAGTCTCTTGAAACGCCCTGTATCCTCGGCGGTTATTAAAACGAAACCAAACATGGCAACATAGATTTTAACTCGTGACCTCTCCAAACATATTCCGGTATTCATCGGCTCGTGTCCATATCGTTGATATTGTGTTTCAGCTCTGTTGTGTGGTTTACTATTTCAAACATCGGAAATGTCTATCCAATTTCATGTCATAGGTCATAAGTCTTCACCGCTGTCTGAATCTGTAGAATTCTCATTCGGTTTGAAGAAACAGTGTGGTTTGACGACACACTTGTTGAGATTGAATCTGTCTTAAGAGGAAGCAGAGTCACATGTGAACACAAACATCCTGATAAATTTATTGCGTCCTAACAAAATATAACACAGAAGAGGCCGAGACGTAGATGGGAGGATAATATTGAAATGGATTTGAGGGAGGTGGGATATGATGATAGAGACTGGATTAATCTTGCACAAGATATGGACTGATTGCGGGCTTATGTGAGGGCGGCAATGAACTTCACGGTTTCTTAAAAGCCATAAGTAAGTTTATACCTCGACCAAAACTACTTCCGACTTGACAGTTTACAGAGAAGGGGGAGCAGTGTTGTCATATTGCCCATCTTTCGAGTAAGCGAGCGCGCTGCCGATAGAGTGCAGTAATGAACGGCTGACATGAACACATACATTTCTAACCAATTTGTTGAACACTAGGCATTAAAACTTGGGTATATTATTATTTTTATTGGTTTATTATAATTAGTAGTAGTAGTAGTAGTAGTAGTAGTAGTATTCTTCAATGTAATCTTCTTAGAAAGACGTTGAAAAAATTGTAAACTATAAAAATATTTATAATTAAAAATCTTCACGGCTTTTTTCTTTTCCAATATCGATAACAGTGCTCTTATTAATTTTAACACAAGTAGCAATTCTCGTTACGACTTGCGCCAAAGGTAAAAGAGGTCCGCCATTATCTTTCTCCCTCTCAAAATACTCTCTTACATACCACACACCCTCTCTCTTGCTTCACTCTTTAACGGGGCACCTTGTACAATATTCTTTGTTATTAGCCACACACTCCACCAATGACAACGAAGATAATACGTGTAATATAATTTAAACACAATAATTATCGATACACTAAAACAATAATACAACTAAATAATATTTTTAATTCACACAAAGCACGCGCTAACCAGCCAACTCAAAGTAATTCCGGGCGACTGTATTCACCACTAGGCCGCGGTATTCACGTGCAACATGTGAACATAGACACGGCAACACCGTCCCGTTACCATGGTTACGCGTCTTTCGTGATTGGTTGATTTGAATGGTTGCCATGGTAACATGCTAAAGGCGCCATTTGTCAGGTCGGAAGTTGTTGTGGACAGACCATAAGTGTCTTGCTATGCACATGCGACAGGAATAAATGTCCTGGAAGGGCTCGGTACTAGGGCTAGGTTTTGTTGATACAACCTGCGTTTTAAAGCCAATTTAATTTTATGCTGGACTCCTTCTTAAGCCTCTCTTGCAGTTACGTCCAATTAATGAATCATTCTCACACGTCACACGTTCGCACTGCCTTTGTGGGTTAGCCCACTCTGTCACCGAACCGCTGAATTATTAGTGACTGCAGAAGTTGAATACATCTCACATTGGAAATGCCTGCTGATACCAGCCGATGAGACATGTTTCATGCGACCATAAACGTCGCTTTAAATACAGTTTCAGTATTACGCTAATTGAGTGCGAGCTAATCAAACACATGTGCAACAAATCTAATTAACGGACTCCGCCACTCGGTTGGTTTTTAAGCTGAGTTGACACAAAGATAGGGCGGAGGAAAAGCGACGTTATTACTTCCGACAACCCTGCTGTGCTGTTAACTCTTCGCATCTCACACGTACCCCCTATCCATCCGCCTGCGCTTTTACTGGACTTTTATGTTTTATTAGGGTTCTCTGCCTCCCCCCCACCGTTCCGCTCTCTCTCTCTCTCTCTCTCTCTCTCTCTGACTGACTAACTCCTGCCAGCCTTCTTTCTATTCTTTGACGAACACGAAATAGGGATATCCTATGCGAATTTTTACCGTCAGATGGCAGGAGCGTTCCATGCGGGGCAACATGTTGTAGGGCTATGTTTTTTCATATACTACAGTTGATTACGTTTTCCCGCTTGTTGGTTTTCTTTGCGTGTCAAAATTATATATACAGTTATTTTGTATAACCTAGTATAATTGAATATAATTCAATATTTTCGTACCTCACAATTTAATTTAATTTACAATATATAATAACGTAAACCTGTATAATATTGAGAGATTCCCCGAGATGGTTGGGGAAATCTGCAGTATGCAGAATATAAATACGAGTAAATTGAATGTTCATGAACCTAAACGAGAACTTTGAGAAAAATATGCACGAATAAACAAATAGGAAATATGTCGAAAGTGAATATTGCCCTCTTTAATAATTAATATATAAGAACCGTGCGCTAAAAACAGGATATGCAGCCACCAATGTGTGTTTTTTTTTTTATAGGGAAGAGACTATCGAGATTGAATTCCTTGTATTTTTCTGTAGTTTGAGAAAGATCAAATGCAATGATCGCAATAGTATCACGATTAGTCGTGCGTTTTGTAGGTTAAGGACATGCAGTTTTGAACACTGTGTGGGATGACTTTGAAAATTTGGACGTAAACATGGCTTTAATAATTAGAGTACAGTACATTTAAAATTTTTTTCACGAAATGGATTTCACTAGGGATCGTCCTGGTTAATAAACATTCCAGTTTATCGAGAGTTTAATGTAGGCGTAAAATTCGGAGACTCCTACAACTACTGCATATAATCTAAGCTAACATTATTTGGCATATAGGAGAAACAATATCATGAGAAACTTATTACTAGTAAATTCAGGTTAAGGAGATAGGGATGGGGGCAAGGAAACTTGCTGAATGGGCATGCTGGGAAAACGTACTGACTTGGCATATAGAGAAACAATATCATGAGAAACTTATTATTAGTATATTCAGGTTAAGGAGATAGGGATGGGGGCAAGGAAACTTGCTGAGTGGGCATGTTGGGAAAACGTACTGACTTGGCATATAGGAGAAACAATATCATGAGAAACTTATTACTAGTAAATTCAGGTTAAGGAGATAGGAATGGGGGCAAGGAAACTTGCTGAGTGGGCATGTTGGGAAAACGTACTGACTTGGCATATAGGAGAAACAATATCATGAGAAACTTATTATTAGTATATTCAGGTTAAGGAGATAGGGATGGGGGCAAGGAAACTTGCTGAGTGGGCATGTTGGGAAAACGTACTGACTTGGCATATAGGAGAAACAATATCATGAGAAACTTATTATTAGTATTTTCAGGTTAAGGAGATAGGGATGGGGGCAAGGAAACTTGCTGAGTGGGCATGTTGGAAAAACGTACTGACTTGGCATATAGGAGAAACAATATCATGAGAAACTTATTACTAGTAAATTCAGGTTAAGGAGATAGGGATGGGGGCATGGAAACTTGCTGAGTGGGCATGTTGGGAAAACGTACTGACTTGGCATATAGGACAAACTATATCATGAGAAACTTACTATTAGTAAATTCAGGATAAGGAAATAGGGATGGGGGCAAGGAAACTTCCTGAGTGGGCATGTTGGGAAAACGTACTGACTTGGCATATAGCAGAAACAATATCATGAGAAACTTATTACTAGTAAATTCAGGTTAAGGAGATAGGGATGGGGGCAAGGAAACTTGCTGAGTGGGCATGTTGGGAAAACGTACTCACTTGGCATATAGGACAAACAATTTCTTGAGAAACTTATTACTAGTAAATTCAGGTTAAGGAGATAGGGATGGGGGCAAGGAAACTTGCTGAGTGGGCATGTTCGAAAACGTACTGACTTGGCATATAGGAGAAACTATATCATGAGAAACTTATTAGTAACTTCAGGTTAAGGAGATAGGGATGGGGCAAGGAAACTTGCTGAGTGGGCATGTTGGAAAAACGTACTGACTTGGCATATAGGAGAAACTATATCATGAGAAACTTATTATTAGTAAATTCAGGTTAAGGAGATAGGAATGGGGGCAAGAAAACTTGCTGAGTCGGCATGTTGGAAAACGTACTGACTTGGCATATAGGAGAAACAATTTCTTGAGAAACTCATTAATAGTAAATTCAGGTTAAGGAGATGGGGATGGGGCCAAGGAAACTTGCTGAGTGGGCATGTTGGAAAACGTACTGACTTGGCAAATAGGAGAAACTATATCATGAGAAACTTATTAGTAAATTCAGGTTAAGGAGATAGGGATGGGGGCAAGGAAACTTGCTGAGTGGGCATGTTGGAAAAACGTACTGACTTGGAATATAGGAGAAACTATATCATGAGAAACTTATTATTAGTAAATTCAGGATAAGGAGATAGCAATGGGGGCAAGGAAACTTGCTGAGTGGGCATGTTGGAAAAACGTACTGACTTGGCATATAGGACAAACTATATCATGAGAAACTTATTATTAGTTAATTCAGGTTAAGGAGATAGGAATGGGGGCAAGAAAACTTGCTGAGTGGGCATAGTGGAAAAACGTACTGACTTGGCATATAGGACAAACTATATCATCAGAAACTTACTATTAGTAAATTCAGGTTAAGGAGATAGGGATGGGGGCAAGGAAACTTCCTGAGTGGGCATGTTGGGAAAACGTACTGACTTGGCATATAGCAGAAACAATATCATGAAAAACTTATTTCTAGTAAATTCAGGTTAAGGAGATAGAGATGGGGGCAAGGAAACTTGCTGAGTGGGCATGTTGGGAAAACGTACTGACTTGGCATATAGGACATACAATTTCTTGATAAACATATTACTAGTATATTCAGGTTAAGGAGATAGGGATGGGGGCAAGGAAACTTGCTGAGTGGGCATGTTGGAAAACGTACTGACTTGGCATATAGGAGAAACTATATCATGAGAAACTTATTAGTAAATTCAGGTTAAGGAGATAGGGATGGGGGCAAGGAAACTTGCTGAGTGGGCATGTTGGAAAAACGTACTGACTTGGCATATAGGAGAAACTATATCATGAGAAACTTATTATTAGTAAATTCAGGTTAAGGAGATAGGAATGGGGGCAAGGAAACTTGCTGAGTGGGCATGTTGGAAAAACGTACTGACTTGGCATATAGGAGAAACTATGTTATGAGAAACTTATTATTAGTAAATACAGGTTAAGGAGATAAGAATGGGGGCAAGGAAACTTGCTGAGTGGGCATGTTGGGAAAACGTACTGACTTGGCATATAGGACAAACTATATCATGAGAAACTTACTATTAGTAAATTCAGGTTAAGGAGATAGGGATGGGGGCAAGGAAACTTGCTGAGTGGGCATGTTGGAAAAACGTACCGACTTGGCATATAGGAGAAACAATATCATGAGAAACTTATTATTAGTAAATTCAGGATAAGGAGATAGGGATGGGGGCAAGGAAACTTGATGAGTGGACATGTTGGAAAACGTACTGACTTGGCAAACAGGAGAAACAATTTCTTGAGAAACTTATTACTAGTAAATTCAGGTTAAGGAGATAGGGATGGGGGCAAGGAAACTTGCTGAGTGGGCATGTTGGAAAACGTACTGACTTGGCAAATAGGAGAAACTATATCATGAGAAACTTATTAGTAAATTCTGGTTAAGGAGATAGCAATGGGGGCAAGGAAACTTGCTGAGTGGGCATGTTGGAAAAACGTACTGACTTGGCATATAGAAGAAACTAGATCATGAGAAACTTATTATTAGTAAATTCAGGATAAGGAGATAGGACTGGGGGCAAGGAAACTTGCTGAGTGGGCATGTTGGAAAAACGTACTGACTTGGCATATAGGAGAAACTATATCATGAGAAACTTATTATTAGTAAATTCAGGTTAAGGAGATAGGAATGGGGGCAAGGAAACTTGCTGAGTGGGCATGTTGGAAAAACGTACTGACTTGGCATATAGGAGAAACTATATCATGAGAAACTTATTATTAGTAAATTCAGGTTAAGGAGATAGGAATGGGGCAAGGAAACTTCCTGAGTGGGCATGTTGGAAAAACGTACTGACTTGACATATAGGAGAAACTATATCATGAGAAACTTATTATTAGTAAATTCAGGTTAAGGAGATAGGTATGGGGAAAGGAAACTTGATGAGTGGGCATGTTGGAAAAACGTACAGACTTGGCATATAGAAGAAACAATATCATGAGAAACTTTTGAATAGTAAATTCAGGTTAAGGAGATAGGAATGGGGGCAAGGAAACTTGCTGAGTGGGCATGTTGGAAAACCGTACTGACTTGGCATATAGGAGAAACTATATCATGAGAAACTTAATGTTAGTAAATTCAGGTTACGGAGATAGGAATGGGGGCAAGGAAACTTGCTGAGTGGGCATGTTGGGAGAATGTACTGACTTGGCATATAGGAGAAACAATATTATGTGAAACTTAATACTAGTAAATTCAGGTGAAGGAGATAGGGATGGGGGCAAGGAAACTTGCTGGGTGGGCATGTTGGGAGAACGTACTGACTTGGCATATAGGAGAAGCAATATCATGAGAAACTTATTACTAGTAAATTCAGGTTAAGGAGATAGGGATGGGGGAAAGGAAACCTGCTGAGTGGGCATGTTGGGATAACGTACTGACTTGGCATATAGGAGAAACAAAATCATGAGAAACTTATTACTAGTAAATTCAGGTTAAGGAGATAGGGATGGGGGCAAGGAAACTTGCTGAGTGGGCATGTTGGGAAAACGTACTGACTTGGCATATAGGACAAACTATATCATGAGAAACTTATTATTAGTAAATACAGGTTATGGAGATAGGGATGGGGGCAAGGAAACTTCCTGAGTGGGCATGTTGGGAAAACGTACTGACTTGGCATATTGGAGAAACAATATCATGAGAAAGTTATTACTAGTAAATTCAGGTTAAGGAGATAGGGATGGGGGCAAGGAAACTTGCTGTGTGGGCATGTTGGGAAAACGTACTGACTTGGCATATAGGACAAACAATTTCTTGAGAAACTTATTACTAGTAAATTCAGGTTAAGGAGATAGGGATGGGGGCAAGGAAACTTGCTGAGTGGGCATGTTGGAGAACGTACTGACTTGGCATATAGGAGAAACTATATCATGAGAAACATATTAGTAAATTCAGGTTTAGGAGATAGGGATGGGGCCTAGGAAACTTGCTGAGTGGGCTTGTTGGAAAAACGAACTGACTTGGCATATAGGAGAAACTATATCATGAGAAACTTATTATTAGTAAATTCAGGTTAAAGAGATAGGAATGGGGGCAAGGAAACTTGCTGAGTGGGCATGTTGGAAAAACGTACTGACTTGGCATATAGGAGAAACTATATCATGAGAAACTTATTATTAGTAAATTCAGGTTAAGGAGATAGGGATGGGGGCAAGGAAACTTGCTGAGTGGGCATGTTCGAAAACGTACTGACTTGGCATATAGGAGAAACTATATCATGAGAAACTTATTAGTAACTTCAGGTTAAGGAGATAGGGATGGGGCAAGGAAACTTGCTGAGTGGGCATGTTGGAAAAACGTACTGACTTGGCATATAGGAGAAACTATATCATGAGAAACTTATTATTAGTAAATTCAGGTTAAGGAGATAGGAATGGGGGCAAGAAAACTTGCTGAGTCGGCATGTTGGAAAACGTACTGACTTGGCATATAGGAGAAACAATTTCTTGAGAAACTCATTAATAGTAAATTCAGGTTAAGGAGATGGGGATGGGGCCAAGGAAACTTGCTGAGTGGGCATGTTGGAAAACGTACTGACTTGGCAAATAGGAGAAACTATATCATGAGAAACTTATTAGTAAATTCAGGTTAAGGAGATAGGGATGGGGGCAAGGAAACTTGCTGAGTGGGCATGTTGGAAAAACGTACTGACTTGGAATATAGGAGAAACTATATCATGAGAAACTTATTATTAGTAAATTCAGGATAAGGAGATAGCAATGGGGGCAAGGAAACTTGCTGAGTGGGCATGTTGGAAAAACGTACTGACTTGGCATATAGGACAAACTATATCATGAGAAACTTATTATTAGTTAATTCAGGTTAAGGAGATAGGAATGGGGGCAAGAAAACTTGCTGAGTGGGCATAGTGGAAAAACGTACTGACTTGGCATATAGGACAAACTATATCATCAGAAACTTACTATTAGTAAATTCAGGTTAAGGAGATAGGGATGGGGGCAAGGAAACTTCCTGAGTGGGCATGTTGGGAAAACGTACTGACTTGGCATATAGCAGAAACAATATCATGAAAAACTTATTTCTAGTAAATTCAGGTTAAGGAGATAGAGATGGGGGCAAGGAAACTTGCTGAGTGGGCATGTTGGGAAAACGTACTGACTTGGCATATAGGACATACAATTTCTTGATAAACATATTACTAGTATATTCAGGTTAAGGAGATAGGGATGGGGGCAAGGAAACTTGCTGAGTGGGCATGTTGGAAAACGTACTGACTTGGCATATAGGAGAAACTATATCATGAGAAACTTATTAGTAAATTCAGGTTAAGGAGATAGGGATGGGGGCAAGGAAACTTGCTGAGTGGGCATGTTGGAAAAACGTACTGACTTGGCATATAGGAGAAACTATATCATGAGAAACTTATTATTAGTAAATTCAGGTTAAGGAGATAGGAATGGGGGCAAGGAAACTTGCTGAGTGGGCATGTTGGAAAAACGTACTGACTTGGCATATAGGAGAAACTATGTTATGAGAAACTTATTATTAGTAAATACAGGTTAAGGAGATAAGAATGGGGGCAAGGAAACTTGCTGAGTGGGCATGTTGGGAAAACGTACTGACTTGGCATATAGGACAAACTATATCATGAGAAACTTACTATTAGTAAATTCAGGTTAAGGAGATAGGGATGGGGGCAAGGAAACTTGCTGAGTGGGCATGTTGGAAAAACGTACCGACTTGGCATATAGGAGAAACAATATCATGAGAAACTTATTATTAGTAAATTCAGGATAAGGAGATAGGGATGGGGGCAAGGAAACTTGATGAGTGGACATGTTGGAAAACGTACTGACTTGGCAAACAGGAGAAACAATTTCTTGAGAAACTTATTACTAGTAAATTCAGGTTAAGGAGATAGGGATGGGGGCAAGGAAACTTGCTGAGTGGGCATGTTGGAAAACGTACTGACTTGGCAAATAGGAGAAACTATATCATGAGAAACTTATTAGTAAATTCTGGTTAAGGAGATAGCAATGGGGGCAAGGAAACTTGCTGAGTGGGCATGTTGGAAAAACGTACTGACTTGGCATATAGAAGAAACTAGATCATGAGAAACTTATTATTAGTAAATTCAGGATAAGGAGATAGGACTGGGGGCAAGGAAACTTGCTGAGTGGGCATGTTGGAAAAACGTACTGACTTGGCATATAGGAGAAACTATATCATGAGAAACTTATTATTAGTAAATTCAGGTTAAGGAGATAGGAATGGGGGCAAGGAAACTTGCTGAGTGGGCATGTTGGAAAAACGTACTGACTTGGCATATAGGAGAAACTATATCATGAGAAACTTATTATTAGTAAATTCAGGTTAAGGAGATAGGAATGGGGCAAGGAAACTTCCTGAGTGGGCATGTTGGAAAAACGTACTGACTTGACATATAGGAGAAACTATATCATGAGAAACTTATTATTAGTAAATTCAGGTTAAGGAGATAGGTATGGGGAAAGGAAACTTGATGAGTGGGCATGTTGGAAAAACGTACAGACTTGGCATATAGAAGAAACAATATCATGAGAAACTTTTGAATAGTAAATTCAGGTTAAGGAGATAGGAATGGGGGCAAGGAAACTTGCTGAGTGGGCATGTTGGAAAAACGTACTGACTTGGCATATAGGAGAAACTATATCATGAGAAACTTAATGTTAGTAAATTCAGGTTACGGAGATAGGAATGGGGGCAAGGAAACTTGCTGAGTGGGCATGTTGGGAGAATGTACTGACTTGGCATATAGGAGAAACAATATTATGTGAAACTTAATACTAGTAAATTCAGGTGAAGGAGATAGGGATGGGGGCAAGGAAACTTGCTGGGTGGGCATGTTGGGAGAACGTACTGACTTGGCATATAGGAGAAGCAATATCATGAGAAACTTATTACTAGTAAATTCAGGTTAAGGAGATAGGGATGGGGGAAAGGAAACCTGCTGAGTGGGCATGTTGGGATAACGTACTGACTTGGCATATAGGAGAAACAAAATCATGAGAAACTTATTACTAGTAAATTCAGGTTAAGGAGATAGGGATGGGGGCAAGGAAACTTGCTGAGTGGGCATGTTGGGAAAACGTACTGACTTGGCATATAGGACAAACTATATCATGAGAAACTTATTATTAGTAAATACAGGTTATGGAGATAGGGATGGGGGCAAGGAAACTTCCTGAGTGGGCATGTTGGGAAAACGTACTGACTTGGCATATTGGAGAAACAATATCATGAGAAAGTTATTACTAGTAAATTCAGGTTAAGGAGATAGGGATGGGGGCAAGGAAACTTGCTGTGTGGGCATGTTGGGAAAACGTACTGACTTGGCATATAGGACAAACAATTTCTTGAGAAACTTATTACTAGTAAATTCAGGTTAAGGAGATAGGGATGGGGGCAAGGAAACTTGCTGAGTGGGCATGTTGGAGAACGTACTGACTTGGCATATAGGAGAAACTATATCATGAGAAACATATTAGTAAATTCAGGTTTAGGAGATAGGGATGGGGCCTAGGAAACTTGCTGAGTGGGCTTGTTGGAAAAACGAACTGACTTGGCATATAGGAGAAACTATATCATGAGAAACTTATTATTAGTAAATTCAGGTTAAAGAGATAGGAATGGGGGCAAGGAAACTTGCTGAGTGGGCATGTTGGAAAAACGTACTGACTTGGCATATAGGAGCAACTATATCATGAGAAACTTATTATTAGTAAATTCAGGTTAAGGAGATAGGAATGGGGGCAAGGAAACTTGCTGAGTGGGCATGTTGGAAAAACGTACTGACTTGGCATATAGGAGAAACTATATCATGAGGAACTTATTATTAGTAAATTGAGGTTAAGGAGATAGGAATGGGGGCAAGGAAACTTGCTGAGTGGGCATGTTGGAAAAACGTACTGACTTGGCATATAGGAGCAACTATATCATGAGAAACTTACTATTAGTAAATTCAGGTTAAGGAGATAGGGATGGGGGCAAGGAAACTTGCAGAGTGGGCATGTTGGGAGAATGTACTGACTTGGCATATAGGAGAAACAATATCATGAGAAACTTATTACTAGTAAATTCAGGTTAAGGAGATAGAGATGGGGGCAAGGAAACTTGCAGAGTGGGCATGTTGGGAGAATGTACTGACTTGGCATATAGGAGAAACAATATCATGAGAAACTTATTATTAGTATATTCAGGTTAAGGAGATAGGGATGGGGGCAAGGAAACTTGCTGAGTGGGCATGTTGGGAAAACGTACTGACTTGGCATATAGGAGAAACAATATCATGAGAAACTTATTATTAGTATTTTCAGGTTAAGGAGATAGGGATGGGGGCAAGGAAACTTGCTGAGTGGGCATGTTGGAAAAACGTACTGACTTGGCATATAGGAGAAACAATATCATGAGAAACTTATTACTAGTAAATTCAGGTTAAGGAGATAGGGATGGGGGCATGGAAACTTGCTGAGTGGGCATGTTGGGAAAACGTACTGACTTGGCATATAGGACAAACTATATCATGAGAAACTTACTATTAGTAAATTCAGGATAAGGAAATAGGGATGGGGGCAAGGAAACTTCCTGAGTGGGCATGTTGGGAAAACGTACTGACTTGGCATATAGCAGAAACAATATCATGAGAAACTTATTACTAGTAAATTCAGGTTAAGGAGATAGGGATGGGGGCAAGGAAACTTGCTGAGTGGGCATGTTGGGAAAACGTACTCACTTGGCATATAGGACAAACAATTTCTTGAGAAACTTATTACTAGTAAATTCAGGTTAAGGAGATAGGGATGGGGGCAAGGAAACTTGCTGAGTGGGCATGTTCGAAAACGTACTGACTTGGCATATAGGAGAAACTATATCATGAGAAACTTATTAGTAACTTCAGGTTAAGGAGATAGGGATGGGGCAAGGAAACTTGCTGAGTGGGCATGTTGGAAAAACGTACTGACTTGGCATATAGGAGAAACTATATCATGAGAAACTTATTATTAGTAAATTCAGGTTAAGGAGATAGGAATGGGGGCAAGAAAACTTGCTGAGTCGGCATGTTGGAAAACGTACTGACTTGGCATATAGGAGAAACAATTTCTTGAGAAACTCATTAATAGTAAATTCAGGTTAAGGAGATGGGGATGGGGCCAAGGAAACTTGCTGAGTGGGCATGTTGGAAAACGTACTGACTTGGCAAATAGGAGAAACTATATCATGAGAAACTTATTAGTAAATTCAGGTTAAGGAGATAGGGATGGGGGCAAGGAAACTTGCTGAGTGGGCATGTTGGAAAAACGTACTGACTTGGAATATAGGAGAAACTATATCATGAGAAACTTATTATTAGTAAATTCAGGATAAGGAGATAGCAATGGGGGCAAGGAAACTTGCTGAGTGGGCATGTTGGAAAAACGTACTGACTTGGCATATAGGACAAACTATATCATGAGAAACTTATTATTAGTTAATTCAGGTTAAGGAGATAGGAATGGGGGCAAGAAAACTTGCTGAGTGGGCATAGTGGAAAAACGTACTGACTTGGCATATAGGACAAACTATATCATCAGAAACTTACTATTAGTAAATTCAGGTTAAGGAGATAGGGATGGGGGCAAGGAAACTTCCTGAGTGGGCATGTTGGGAAAACGTACTGACTTGGCATATAGCAGAAACAATATCATGAAAAACTTATTTCTAGTAAATTCAGGTTAAGGAGATAGAGATGGGGGCAAGGAAACTTGCTGAGTGGGCATGTTGGGAAAACGTACTGACTTGGCATATAGGACATACAATTTCTTGATAAACATATTACTAGTATATTCAGGTTAAGGAGATAGGGATGGGGGCAAGGAAACTTGCTGAGTGGGCATGTTGGAAAACGTACTGACTTGGCATATAGGAGAAACTATATCATGAGAAACTTATTAGTAAATTCAGGTTAAGGAGATAGGGATGGGGGCAAGGAAACTTGCTGAGTGGGCATGTTGGAAAAACGTACTGACTTGGCATATAGGAGAAACTATATCATGAGAAACTTATTATTAGTAAATTCAGGTTAAGGAGATAGGAATGGGGGCAAGGAAACTTGCTGAGTGGGCATGTTGGAAAAACGTACTGACTTGGCATATAGGAGAAACTATGTTATGAGAAACTTATTATTAGTAAATACAGGTTAAGGAGATAAGAATGGGGGCAAGGAAACTTGCTGAGTGGGCATGTTGGGAAAACGTACTGACTTGGCATATAGGACAAACTATATCATGAGAAACTTACTATTAGTAAATTCAGGTTAAGGAGATAGGGATGGGGGCAAGGAAACTTGCTGAGTGGGCATGTTGGAAAAACGTACCGACTTGGCATATAGGAGAAACAATATCATGAGAAACTTATTATTAGTAAATTCAGGATAAGGAGATAGGGATGGGGGCAAGGAAACTTGCTGAGTGGACATGTTGGAAAACGTACTGACTTGGCAAACAGGAGAAACAATTTCTTGAGAAACTTATTACTAGTAAATTCAGGTTAAGGAGATAGGGATGGGGGCAAGGAAACTTGCTGAGTGGGCATGTTGGAAAACGTACTGACTTGGCAAATAGGAGAAACTATATCATGAGAAACTTATTAGTAAATTCAGGTTAAGGAGATAGGGATGGGGGGCAAGGAAACTTGCTGAGTGGGCATGTTGGGAAAACGTACTCACTTGGCATATAGGACAAACAATTTCTTGAGAAACTTATTACTAGTAAATTCAGGTTAAGGAGATAGGGATGGGGGCAAGGAAACTTGCTGAGTGGGCATGTTCGAAAACGTACTGACTTGGCATATAGGAGAAACTATATCATGAGAAACTTATTAGTAACTTCAGGTTAAGGAGATAGGGATGGGGGCAAGGAAACTTGCTGAGTGGGCATGTTGGAAAAACGTACTGACTTGGCATATAGGAGAAACTATATCATGAGAAACTTATTATTAGTAAATTCAGGTTAAGGAGATAGGAATGGGGGCAAGAAAACTTGCTGAGTCGGCATGTTGGAAAACGTACTGACTTGGCATATAGGAGAAACAATTTCTTGAGAAACTCATTAATAGTAAATTCAGGTTAAGGAGATGGGGATGGGGCCAAGGAAACTTGCTGAGTGGGCATGTTGGAAAACGTACTGACTTGGCAAATAGGAGAAACTATATCATGAGAAACTTATTAGTAAATTCAGGTTAAGGAGATAGGGATGGGGGCAAGGAAACTTGCTGAGTGGGCATGTTGGAAAAACGTACTGACTTGGAATATAGGAGAAACTATATCATGAGAAACTTATTATTAGTAAATTCAGGATAAGGAGATAGGGATGGGGGCAAGGAAACTTGCTGTGTGGGCATGTTGGGAAAACGTACTGACTTGGCATATAGGACAAACAATTTCTTGAGAAACTTATTACTAGTAAATTCAGGTTAAGGAGATAGGGATGGGGGCAAGGAAACTTGCTGAGTGGGCATGTTGGAGAACGTACTGACTTGGCATATAGGAGAAACTATATCATGAGAAACATATTAGTAAATTCAGGTTTAGGAGATAGGGATGGGGCCTAGGAAACTTGCTGAGTGGGCTTGTTGGAAAAACGAACTGACTTGGCATATAGGAGAAACTATATCATGAGAAACTTATTATTAGTAAATTCAGGTTAAAGAGATAGGAATGGGGGCAAGGAAACTTGCTGAGTGGGCATGTTGGAAAAACGTACTGACTTGGCATATAGGAGCAACTATATCATGAGAAACTTATTATTAGTAAATTCAGGTTAAGGAGATAGGAATGGGGGCAAGGAAACTTGCTGAGTGGGCATGTTGGAAAAACGTACTGACTTGGCATATAGGAGAAACTATATCTTGAGGAACTTATTATTAGTAAATTGAGGTTAAGGAGATAGGAATGGGGGCAAGGAAACTTGCTGAGTGGGCATGTTGGAAAAACGTACTGACTTGGCATATAGGAGCAACTATATCATGAGAAACTTACTATTAGTAAATTCAGGTTAAGGAGATAGGGATGGGGGCAAGGAAACTTGCAGAGTGGGCATGTTGGGAGAATGTACTGACTTGGCATATAGGAGAAACAATATCATGAGAAACTTATTACTAGTAAATTCAGGTTAAGGAGATAGAGATGGGGGCAAGGAAACTTGCAGAGTGGGCATGTTGGGAGAATGTACTGACTTGGCATATAGGAGAAACAATATCATGAGAAACTTATTATTAGTATATTCAGGTTAAGGAGATAGGGATGGGGGCAAGGAAACTTGCTGAGTGGGCATGTTGGGAAAACGTACTGACTTGGCATATAGGAGAAACAATATCATGAGAAACTTATTATTAGTATTTTCAGGTTAAGGAGATAGGGATGGGGGCAAGGAAACTTGCTGAGTGGGCATGTTGGAAAAACGTACTGACTTGGCATATAGGAGAAACAATATCATGAGAAACTTATTACTAGTAAATTCAGGTTAAGGAGATAGGGATGGGGGCATGGAAACTTGCTGAGTGGGCATGTTGGGAAAACGTACTGACTTGGCATATAGGACAAACTATATCATGAGAAACTTACTATTAGTAAATTCAGGATAAGGAAATAGGGATGGGGGCAAGGAAACTTCCTGAGTGGGCATGTTGGGAAAACGTACTGACTTGGCATATAGCAGAAACAATATCATGAGAAACTTATTACTAGTAAATTCAGGTTAAGGAGATAGGGATGGGGGCAAGGAAACTTGCTGAGTGGGCATGTTGGGAAAACGTACTCACTTGGCATATAGGACAAACAATTTCTTGAGAAACTTATTACTAGTAAATTCAGGTTAAGGAGATAGGGATGGGGGCAAGGAAACTTGCTGAGTGGGCATGTTCGAAAACGTACTGACTTGGCATATAGGAGAAACTATATCATGAGAAACTTATTAGTAACTTCAGGTTAAGGAGATAGGGATGGGGCAAGGAAACTTGCTGAGTGGGCATGTTGGAAAAACGTACTGACTTGGCATATAGGAGAAACTATATCATGAGAAACTTATTATTAGTAAATTCAGGTTAAGGAAATAGGAATGGGGGCAAGAAAACTTGCTGAGTCGGCATGTTGGAAAACGTACTGACTTGGCATATAGGAGAAACAATTTCTTGAGAAACTCATTAATAGTAAATTCAGGTTAAGGAGATGGGGATGGGGCCAAGGAAACTTGCTGAGTGGGCATGTTGGAAAACGTACTGACTTGGCAAATAGGAGAAACTATATCATGAGAAACTTATTAGTAAATTCAGGTTAAGGAGATAGGGATGGGGGCAAGGAAACTTGCTGAGTGGGCATGTTGGAAAAACGTACTGACTTGGAATATAGGAGAAACTATATCATGAGAAACTTATTATTAGTAAATTCAGGATAAGGAGATAGCAATGGGGGCAATGAAACTTGCTGAGTGGGCATGTTGGAAAAACGTACTGACTTGGCATATAGGACAAACTATATCATGAGAAACTTATTATTAGTTAATTCAGGTTAAGGAGATAGGAATGGGGGCAAGAAAACTTGCTGAGTGGGCATAGTGGAAAAACGTACTGACTTGGCATATAGGACAAACTATATCATCAGAAACTTACTATTAGTAAATTCAGGTTAAGGAGATAGGGATGGGGGCAAGGAAACTTCCTGAGTGGGCATGTTGGGAAAACGTACTGACTTGGCATATAGGACATACAATTTCTTGATAAACATATTACTAGTATATTCAGGTTAAGGAGATAGGGATGGGGGCAAGGAAACTTGCTGAGTGGGCATGTTGGAAAACGTACTGACTTGGCATATAGGAGAAACTATATCATGAGAAACTTATTAGTAAATTCAGGTTAAGGAGATAGGGATGGGGGCAAGGAAACTTGCTGAGTGGGCATGTTGGAAAAACGTACTGACTTGGCATATAGGAGAAACTATATCATGAGAAACTTATTATTAGTAAATTCAGGTTAAGGAGATAGGAATGGGGGCAAGGAAACTTGCTGAGTGGGCATGTTGGAAAAACGTACTGACTTGGCATATAGGAGAAACTATGTTATGAGAAACTTATTATTAGTAAATACAGGTTAAGGAGATAAGAATGGGGGCAAGGAAACTTGCTGAGTGGGCATGTTGGGAAAACGTACTGACTTGGCATATAGGACAAACTATATCATGAGAAACTTACTATTAGTAAATTCAGGTTAAGGAGATAGGGATGGGGGCAAGGAAACTTGCTGAGTGGGCATGTTGGAAAAACGTACCGACTTGGCATATAGGAGAAACAATATCATGAGAAACTTATTATTAGTAAATTCAGGATAAGGAGATAGGGATGGGGGCAAGGAAACTTGCTGAGTGGACATGTTGGAAAACGTACTGACTTGGCAAACAGGAGAAACAATTTCTTGAGAAACTTATTACTAGTAAATTCAGGTTAAGGAGATAGGGATGGGGGCAAGGAAACTTGCTGAGTGGGCATGTTGGAAAACGTACTGACTTGGCAAATAGGAGAAACTATATCATGAGAAACTTATTAGTAAATTCTGGTTAAGGAGATAGCAATGGGGGCAAGGAAACTTGCTGAGTGGGCATGTTGGAAAAACGTACTGACTTGGCATATAGAAGAAACTAGATCATGAGAAACTTATTATTAGTAAATTCAGGATAAGGAGATAGGACTGGGGGCAAGGAAACTTGCTGAGTGGGCATGTTGGAAAAACGTACTGACTTGGCATATAGGAGAAACTATATCATGAGAAACTTATTATTAGTAAATTCAGGTTAAGGAGATAGGAATGGGGGCAAGGAAACTTGCCGAGTGGGCATGTTGGAAAAACGTACTGACTTGGCATATAGGAGAAACTATATCATGAGAAACTTATTATTAGTAAATTCAGGTTAAGGAGATAGGAATGGGGCAAGGAAACTTCCTGAGTGGGCATGTTGGAAAAACGTACTGACTTGACATATAGGAGAAACTATATCATGAGAAACTTATTATTAGTAAATTCAGGTTAAGGAGATAGGTATGGGGAAAGGAAACTTGATGAGTGGGCATGTTGGAAAAACGTACAGACTTGGCATATAGAAGAAACAATATCATGAGAAACTTTTGAATAGTAAATTCAGGTTAAGGAGATAGGAATGGGGGCAAGGAAACTTGCTGAGTGGGCATGTTGGAAAAACGTACTGACTTGGCATATAGGAGAAACTATATCATGAGAAACTTAATGTTAGTAAATTCAGGTTACGGAGATAGGAATGGGGGCAAGGAAACTTGCTGAGTGGGCATGTTGGGAGAATGTACTGACTTGGCATATAGGAGAAACAATATTATGTGAAACTTAATACTAGTAAATTCAGGTGAAGGAGATAGGGATGGGGGCAAGGAAACTTGCTGGGTGGGCATGTTGGGAGAACGTACTGACTTGGCATATAGGAGAAGCAATATCATGAGAAACTTATTACTAGTAAATTCAGGTTAAGGAGATAGGGATGGGGGAAAGGAAACCTGCTGAGTGGGCATGTTGGGATAACGTACTGACTTGGCATATAGGAGAAACAAAATCATGAGAAACTTATTACTAGTAAATTCAGGTTAAGGAGATAGGGATGGGGGCAAGGAAACTTGCTGAGTGGGCATGTTGGGAAAACGTACTGACTTGGCATATAGGACAAACTATATCATGAGAAACTTATTATTAGTAAATACAGGTTATGGAGATAGGGATGGGGGCAAGGAAACTTCCTGAGTGGGCATGTTGGGAAAACGTACTGACTTGGCATATTGGAGAAACAATATCATGAGAAAGTTATTACTAGTAAATTCAGGTTAAGGAGATAGGGATGGGGGCAAGGAAACTTGCTGTGTGGGCATGTTGGGAAAACGTACTGACTTGGCATATAGGACAAACAATTTCTTGAGAAACTTATTACTAGTAAATTCAGGTTAAGGAGATAGGGATGGGGGCAAGGAAACTTGCTGAGTGGGCATGTTGGAGAACGTACTGACTTGGCATATAGGAGAAACTATATCATGAGAAACATATTAGTAAATTCAGTTTTTAGGAGATAGGGATGGGGCCTAGGAAACTTGCTGAGTGGGCTTGTTGGAAAAACGAACTGACTTGGCATATAGGAGAAACTATATCATGAGAAACTTATTATTAGTAAATTCAGGTTAAAGAGATAGGAATGGGGGCAAGGAAACTTGCTGAGTGGGCATGTTGGAAAAACGTACTGACTTGGCATATAGGAGCAACTATATCATGAGAAACTTATTATTAGTAAATTCAGGTTAAGGAGATAGGAATGGGGGCAAGGAAACTTGCTGAGTGGGCATGTTGGAAAAACGTACTGACTTGGCATATAGGAGAAACTATATCATGAGGAACTTATTATTAGTAAATTGAGGTTAAGGAGATAGGAATGGGGGCAAGGAAACTTGCTGAGTGGGCATGTTGGAAAAACGTACTGACTTGGCATATAGGAGCAACTATATCATGAGAAACTTACTATTAGTAAATTCAGGTTAAGGAGATAGGGATGGGGGCAAGGAAACTTGCAGAGTGGGCATGTTGGGAGAATGTACTGACTTGGCATATAGGAGAAACAATATCATGAGAAACTTATTACTAGTAAATTCAGGTTAAGGAGATAGGGATGGGGGCAAGGAAACTTGCTGAGTGGGCATGTTGGGAAAACGTACTGACTTGGCATATAGGACAAACAATTTCTTGAGAAACTTATTACTAGTAAATTCAGGTTAAGGAGATAGGGATGGGGGCAATGAAACTTGCTGAGTGGGCATGTTCGAAAACGTACTGACTTGACATATAGGAGAAACTATATCATGAGAAACTTATTAGTAAATTCAGGTTAAGGAGATAGGGATGGGGGCAAGGAAACTTGCTGAGTGGGCATGTTGGAAACACGTACTGACTTGGCATATAGGAGAAACTATATCATGAGAAAATTATTATTAGTAAATTCAGGTTAAGGATATAGGAATGGGGGCAAGGAAACTTGCTGAGTGGGCATGTTGGAAAACGTACTGACTTGGCATATAGGAGAAACAATTTCTTGAGAAACTTATTAATAGTAAATTCAGGTTAAGGAGATAGGGATGGGGGCAAGGAATCTTGCTGAGTGGGCATGTTGGAAAACGTACTGACTTGGCAAATAGGAGAAAATATATCATGAGAAACTTATTAGTAAATTCAGGTTAAGGAGATAGGGATGGGGGCAAGGAAACTTGCTGAGTGGACATGATGGAAAAACGTACTGACTTGGCATATAGGAGAAACTATATCATGAGAAACTTATTAGTAAATTCAGGATAAGGAGATAGGAATGGGGGCAAGGAAACTTGCTGAGTGTGTATGTTGGAAAAACGTACTGACTTGGCATATAGGACAAACTATATCATGAGAAACTTATTATTAGTAAATTCAGGTTAAGGAGATAGGAATGGGGGCAAGGAAACTTGCTGAGTGGGCATGTTGGAAAAACGTACTGACTTGGCATATAGGAGAAACTATATCATGAGAAACTTATTATTAGTAAATTCAGGTTAAGGAGATAGGTATGGGGGAAAGGAAACTTGCTGAGTCGGCATGTTGGAAAAACGTACAGACTTGGCATATAGAAGAAACAATATCATGAGAAACTTATTAATAGTAAAATCAGGTTAAGGAGATAGGAATGGGGGCAAGGAAACTTGCTGAGTGGGCATGTTGGAAAAACGTACTGACTTGGCATATAGGAGAAACTATATCATGAGAAACTTGTTGTTAGTAAATTCAGGTTACGGAGATAGGAATGGGGGCAAGGAAACTTGCTGAGTGGGCATGTTGGGAGAATGTACTGACTTGGCATATAGGAGAAACAATATCATGTGAAACTTAATACTAGTAAATTCAGGTTAAGGAGATAGGGATGGGGGCAAGGAAACTTGCTGAGTGGGCATGTTGGAAAAACGTACTGACTTGGCATATAGGAGAAACTATATCATGAGAAACTTATTATTAGTAAATTCAGGTTAAGGAGATAGGAATGGGGGCAAGGAAACTTGCTGAGTGGGCATGTTGGAAAAACGTACTGACTTGGCATATAGGAGAAACTATGTTATGAGAAACTTATTATTAGTAAATACAGGTTAAGGAGATAAGAATGGGGGCAAGGAAACTTGCTGAGTGGGCATGTTGGGAAAACGTACTGACTTGGCATATAGGACAAACTATATCATGAGAAACTTACTATTAGTAAATTCAGGTTAAGGAGATAGGGATGGGGGCAAGGAAACTTGCTGAGTGGGCATGTTGGAAAAACGAACTGACTTGGCATATAGGAGAAACTATATCATGAGAAACTTATTATTAGTAAATTCAGGTTAAGGAGATAGGAATAGGGGCAGGGAAACCTGCTCAGTGGGATGTTGGAAAAACGTACTGACTTGGCATATAGGAGCAACTATATCATGAGAAACTTATTATTAGTAAATTCAGGTTAAGGAGATAGGAATGGGGGCAAGGAAACTTGCTGAGTGGGCATGTTGGAAAAACGTACTGACTTGGCATATAGGAGAAACTATATCATGAGAAACTTATTATTAGTAAATTCAGGTTAAGGAGATAGGAATGGGGGCAAGGAAACTTGCTAAGTGGGCATGTTGGGAAAACGTACTGACTTGGCATATAGGACAAACTATATCATGAGAAACTTACTATTAGTAAATTCAGGTTAAGGAGATAGGGATGGGGGCAAGGAAACTTCCTGAGTGGGCATGTTGGGAAAACGTACTGACTTGGCATATAGGAGAAACAATATCATGAGAAACTTATTATTAGTAAATTCAGGATAAGGAGATAGTTATGGGGGCAAGGAAACTTGCTGAGTGGGCATGTTGGAAAACGTACCGACTTGGCAAATAGGAGAAACTATATCATGAGAAACTTATTAGTAAATTCAGGTTAAGGAGATAGGAATGGGGGCAAGGAAACTTGCTGAGTGGGCATGTTGGAAAAACGTACTGACTTAGCATATAGGAGAAACTATATCATGAGAAACTTATTATTAGTAAATTCAGGTTAAGGAGATAGGAATGGGGGCAAGGAAACTTGCTGAGTGGGCATGTTGGAAAAACGTACGGACTTGGCATATAAGAGAAACAATATCATTAGAGACTTGTTATTAGTAAATTCTGGTTAAGGAGATAGGAATGGGGGCAAGGAAACTTGCAGTGTGGGCGTGTTGGAAAAATGTACTGACTTGGCATATAGGAGAAACAATATCATGAGAAAAATTTATTATTAGTAAATTCAGGTTTGAGACGGTTCCTCGTATAGGATAAGGAGATTTTCATTAGATTAGTATTTCGTGTTAATATTCTTATATGGATAGGATGCGCGGACGTGTAAGTTAGTTTCAAAATCTGAGACGGAAGTAACAGGTGGACAGGAAGACCGAACCCAAGCTAGGGGGACAGGAAACATGTGTCCAGGCGTGGAGTTGACTGATGAGGGAATGTATGGACTTTGCCTGCGGGTGGTCAGTAAGATGACGCCAAGCCAGGTTCCAAAAGAGATGATCTGGTATATGTCAGAGAATAGGACGCCGGAAGTAGGAGATGTTCTAGTTAACGAACAATTTTTGAAGAACGCGTCTTAAGTGACGTAAGTGTAATCATGGCCAATCAGGATTCTTAATAGAGACACGTGATATATAGATAGGAGGGTGAAATTCTATGTTTGGTGGTTGAAAGTAGAGGATAGATTTGGCAGATAGACAGAAGGCAGATAGACAGTGTTCGGAGAGGTCGAACTCCACATATTCTCGGAAAACCTAACTCGGAAGTATAACAATTTACGGACTTAGAATTTTTTTAGTGAGTGTAGTAAGAAGTCGTGTGTTGCATTATTATTATAAGTCTGAATTCTTTCCTCTCATCACGTTATCAACTGTCCGGTATATTACTGGTGTTTTATAGTACAAAAGATATAATTACGTGAACTCAGAAATTAGTATACCAACTTGCGGGAAGTGAGAGCGAGATATTATACACTTGGACGCGCATTTCTGCTAATCTGAAACGAACACTTAATAATAATAATAAACGTTTTCATAGTTCTTACCAACAACTTCTGGTGTGCGCCTACATCATTTCAACCTACGAGCACGTCTCCCAAACCCCATGTCCCGACCGTTTTGCAGCTGACCTGGGAACCTCATCCTCTACCGAAGTAATCTCGAGGAGGCTGGCGCCCAAATTAATCAGTGTACGTAATTAATTATTAACATCGACGTGCATCCTCGAGATACTTCAATATACGACTGAGCTGGCAGCCGAGGGCGACGACGACTGTTACATATTTTGGCGTCCCAACGTCGGGCTCGAGATGGCAACAATGACCACGGCGGGGATCGACGCGAGAGCCGACAGCCGATGCAGGGTTAATGCGGCTGATGGCAACAATGATCGCAGTGGGGATCGACGCGAGAGCCGACAGCCGACGCAGTGTTAGTAGAGCAGCTTGCAGTATCATGCAGTGTCAACGACCGACAGCCACAACACCATGCAGACCCCAAACAGCTGAGAACAATGATGGACGGTGGGGGAGACGATCACCCAGGCGTAACCTAGAAGACGTCGATACGTAAGCATAAAGGGTTTCATTTCAATTGTTGTATCCATATATATGTACATGTGTGTAATTCATTTTGGTAGGGTTTATTTTGTTTTTGAGTTTAAGGGGAATTGTTGAAGATATATTATATATTACATGTTGCTAAGGAGCCAGACTAGAAGTAAAAAAAAAATGGAGACTACAGCAGGGACGAGTACTAGCCAAGATAAAGAAAGTTCGCGAGGTTCGGACAATGTCATGTCGAATAATGTGTTAGAGCGGATATTGGAGCAGATGAATCAGATGAGGAACGAAATGATAGAAACTAGTAATAATTTGAAGAGTGAGATGGCTGAGAATAGTAGCAGGCTAGAGAGCCAGTTCGTTAATTTGAGAAATGAAGTAGCCGAGAATTATAGGAAATTGGAATCTATGCTGGTCTGGAATTGTAGTGAATTGAATAATAAGATAGCCGAGAATAGTAATGAAGTGGAAAGTAAATTAATTGAGAATACTAATGGATTGAATAATAAGGTAGCCGAGAATAGTAATAAAGTGGAAATTAAATTAATTGAGGATATTAGTGAATTGAATAATAAGGTAGACGAGGATAGTAATGAAGTGGAAAGTAAATTAATTGAGGATATTAGTGAATTGAATAATAAGGTAGCCGAGAATAGTAATGAAGTGGAAAGTAAATTGATTGAGGATATTAGTGAATTGAATAATAAGGTAGCCGAGAATAGTAATGAGGTGGAAAGTAAATTAATTGAGGATACTAGTGAATTGAATAATAAGATAGCCGAGAATAGTAATGAAGTGGAAAGTAAATTGATTGAGGATATTAGTGAATTGAATAATAAGATAGCCGAGAATAGTAATGAAGTGGAAAGTAAATTAATTGAGGATATTAGTGAATTGAATAATAAGATAGCCGAGAATAGTAATGAAGTGGAAAGTAAATTAATTGAGGATATTAGTGAATTGAATAATAAGATAGCCGAGAATAGTAATGAAGTGGAAAGTAAATTAATTGAGGATATTAGTGAATTGGATAATAAGATAGCTGAGAATAGTAATGAAGTGGAAAGTAAATTAATTGTGGATATTAGTGAATTGGATAATAAGATAGCCGAGAATAGTGATGAAGTGGAAAGTAAATTAATTGAGGATACTAGTGAATTGGATAATAAGATAGCCGAGAATAGTAATGAAGTGGAAAGTAAATTAATTGAGGATATTAGTGAATTGAATAATAAGGTAGCCGAGAATAGTAATAAAGTGGAAATTAAATTAGCTGTGAATATTAATGAGTTGAAAGAGAAACTAGATGAAAATAGTACTGAACTGAAAGATAAGTTAGCTGAGAATATTAATGGAGTGAATAATAAGAAAGCAGGAAATAGTAATGAAGTGGAGAGTAAATTAGCTGAGGATATTAATGAGAATACTGAGGAATTGAATATTAAAGTAGCCGAAAATAATAATGAGCTGGAAAGTAAAATAACTATGGATATTAATGGATTGGACGATAATCTCGATGAGAATAGTAATGAATTGGAGTATAGGTTAACCGAGAATAGTATCAGGCTAGAGAGCCAGGTGTTAGAAAGTTATAGAGCATTCAAGGAGCAAGTAAATAGAGTAATCGAAAAGTTTTATGAGTTTGGGAGCGAGAAAGAGAATGCGAAAACTATCACAAACATGGGGCGGAGGGCAGAAGAAGCCTTCCCACCCCACAGAGGGCACAAAAGCAATGACCATAATGACGGTTGGAGCAGGGATCGGCCACACGGTGCTGGCGGTCATGGTTTACAACCCTACAATAATGACACGCGGTATTTTGTGAACCGATTTTCTAACAATAGGAAGCGGTACTGCAACGATCAAAGAAGTGAATATAGGAAGGGCTATTGGAGGCCTCATTTTTCTGCAGGAGGAGAAAAAGTTAAGTGGAAGCATGCTGGTAGATTTAATGTGAGGAGAAGTGTGTCTCCACGTGTAAACTGTCAATTTAAGAATGGCACAATGACATATGAGAAAGGCCGCAGACGATCCCATTCGGAGAATGACGATCCGATTTATGATAGACATCCAGGCGACGTACCAGGTTAATAAACGAGAATTTGTGTAAAGTTGAAAATAATATGATTTTAATTATAAGAAAAATAAGAATGTGTTTGTTTTGTGCATGTAGTATTTGAGCGGTATAAGCAACTAGAACCAAGAACTAATTTCAGTACTGAAAATGTTTCCTTGTGAAAATTTTATTACTTTTGTTTTCTTTTTGCCACCTTCAGAATTAGTTGTTTTTTGTGTGTTTTCTTATAAGATCATGCGATAAGTAGTATTCCCTGTGGCAATAATTTAAAGATGATATTAATAAGAATTAATAATGATTAATAATAATGATAGAATACTTTTTTTTTAATTAACTTCATTTATGTTCATTCATTTGTAGAGGTTGAATGATTCGATTTGAATATGTATCAATTTTTTTTAGAATCAATATTAAGTGCCAGACCATCATTTTTAGTTCGAGACATAAAGTTGTCCTCTATATTGAGGGGACGTTATTCGAGATGTGTATTCAAGGTTGCAGCTAGTGTATGAGATAGGATAAATAGGGCCAATTGGTATTTTAAAAGTATTATGTACCTCTTAGTATAATTTTGATTCTGGTTAATGGTTATTATTTCGGTTTTATGGACGTAAATGTGTCTTCAAGGCTGAAGCTAATGTATGAGGTATGATATAAAGGGTCAATTGGTATTTTAAAATGTATTATGTATTATTTAGCGTATTTTTTTTTATTGTAGTTCATAATTCTTATTTCTATGTTATAAGTATAAGTATGTATCAAGAAACCGATCATGAATGTGAGTGAGAGAGAGCGCCATTGTATTCGGATGTGCCCTGAATGTTACGATTGGATGCTGTATATATGTCAGGTAGAAGTCAGTTAAACTGGCGTGTGAGATGTAAGCAGGCGTGAGGTGTGTATATAGATTCATACATGTGAATAGTTGTAAATATGTAATAATTGTAAGTGTAAATTTGTACATTGTTTATAAGCATAGCAAAAGGTGTATCCAAGTGTGACTAATTAGGGGACACCGGAGACTAGTAGCGAAGGTATTATTTTGGGGCGTCTCATAACAACAAATATTCCCTTGGGAATATTCTTTGTTATGAGAGGGCATTTGAGACGGTTCCTCGTATAGGATAAGGAGATTTTCATTAGATTAGTATTTCGTGTTAATATTCTTATATTGATAGGATGCGCGGACGTGTAAGTTAGTTTCAAAATCTGAGACGGAAGTAACAGGTGGACAGGAAGACCGAACCCAAGCTAGGGGGACAGGAAACATGTGTCCAGGCGTGGAGTTGACTGATGAGGGAATGTATGGACTTTGCCTGCGGGTGGTCAGTAAGATGACGCCAAGCCAGGTTCCAAAAGAGATGATCTGGTATATGTCAGAGAATAGGACGCCGGAAGTAGGAGATGTTCTAGTTAACGAACAATTTTTGAAGAACGCGTCTTAAGTGACGTAAGTGTAATCATGGCCAATCAGGATTCTTAATAGAGACACGTGATATATAGATAGGAGGGTGAAATTCTATGTTTGGTGGTTGAAAGTAGAGGATAGATTTGGCAGATAGACAGAAGGCAGATAGACAGTGTTCGGAGAGGTCGAACTCCACATATTCTCGGAAAACCTAACTCGGAAGTATAACAATTTACGGACTTAGAATTTTTTTAGTGAGTGTAGTAAGAAGTCGTGTGTTGCATTATTATTATAAGTCTGAATTCTTTCCTCTCATCACGTTATCAACTGTCCGGTATATTACTGGTGTTTTATAGTACAAAAGATATAATTACGTGAACTCAGAAATTAGTATACCAACTTGCGGGAAGTGAGAGCGAGATATTATACACTTGGACGCGCATTTCTGCTAATCTGAAACGAACACTTAATAATAATAATAAACGTTTTCATAGTTCTTACCAACAACTTCTGGTGTGCGCCTACATCATTTCAACCTACGAGCACGTCTCCCAAACCCCATGTCCCGACCGTTTTGCAGCTGACCTGGGAACCTCATCCTCTACCGAAGTAATCTCGAGGAGGCTGGCGCCCAAATTAATCAGTGTACGTAATTAATTATTAACATCGACGTGCATCCTCGAGATACTTTCCATATTTCGGAGCTGGCAGCCGACGACGTCGACGACCGCTACAGGTTAAGGAGATAGGAATGGGGGCAAGGAAACTTCCTGAGTGGGCATGTTGGGAAAACTTACTGACTTGGCATATTGGAGAAACAATATCATGAGAAACTTATTATTAGTAAATTCAGGTTAAGGAGATAGGGATGGGGGCAAGGAAACTTGCTGTGTGGGCATATTGGGAAAACGTACTGGCTTGGCATATAGGACAAACAATTTCTTGAGAAACTTATTACTAGTAAATTCAGATTAAGGAGATAGGGATGGGGGGAAGGAAACTTGCTGAGTGGGCATGTTGGAAAAGTACTGACTTGGCATATAGGAGAAACTATATCATGAGAAACTTATTATTAGTAAATTCAGGTTAAGGAGATAGGAATGGGGGCAAGGAAACTTGCTGAGTGGGCATGTTGGAAAAACGTACTGACTTGGCATATAGGAGCAACTATATCATTAGAAACTTATTATTAGTAAATTCAGGTTAAGGAGATAGGAATGGGGGCAAGGAAACTTGCTGAGTGGGCATGTTGGAAAAACGTACTGACTTGGCATATAGGAGAAACTATATCATGAGAAACTTATTATTAGTAAATTCAGATTAAGGAGATAGGAATGGGGGCAAGGAAACTTGCTGAGTGGGCATGTTGGGAAAACGTACTGACTTGCCATATAGGAGAAACAATATCATGAGAAACTTATTTTTAGTAAATTCAGGTTAAGGAGATAGGGATGGGGGCAAGGAAACTTGCTGAGTGGGCATGTTGGAAAACGTACTGACTTGGCAAATAGGAGAAACTATATCATGAGAAACTTATTAGTAAATTCAGGTTAAGGAGATAGGGATGGGGGCAAGGAAACTTGCTGAGTGGGCATTTTGGAAAAACGTACTGACTTGGCATATAGGAGAAACTATATCATGAGAAACTTATTATTAGTAAATTCAGGATAAGGAGATAGGAATGGGGGCAAGGAAACTTGCTGAGTGGGCATGTTGGAAAAACGTACTGACTTGGCATATAGGAGTAACTATATCATGAGAAACTTATTATTAGTAAATTCAGGTTAAGGAGATAGGAATGGGGGCAAGGAAACTTGCTGAGTGGGCATGCTGGAAAAACGTACTGACTTGGCAAATAGGAGAAACTATATGATGATAAACTTATTATTAGTAAATTCAGGTTAAGGAGATAGGTATGGGGGAAAGGAAACTTTCGGAGTGGGCATTTTGGAAAAACATACAGACTTGGCATATAGAAGAAACAATATCATGAGAAACTTATTATTAGTAAATTCAGGTTAAGGAGATAGGAATGGGGGCAAGGAAACTTGCTGAGTGGGGGTGTTGGAAAAATGTACTGACTTGGCATATAGGAGAAACTGTATCATGAGAAACTTTTTATTAGTAAATTCAGGATAAGGAGATAGGAATGGGGCAAGGAAACTTGCTGAGTGGGCATGTTGGAAAAACATACAGACTTGGCATATAGGAGAAGCAATATAATGGGATACTTATTATCAGTAAATTCAGGTTAAGGAGATAGGAATGGGGGCAAGGAAACTTACAGAGTGGGCATGTTGGAAAAACGTACAGACTTGGCATATAGGAGAAACAATATCATGGGATACTTATTATTAGTCAATTGAGGTTAAGGAGATAGGAATGGGGGCAAGGAAACTTGCTGAGTGGGCATGTTGGAAAAACGTACTGACTTGGCATATAGGAGAAACAATGTCATGAGAAACTTATTATTAGTAAATTCAGGTTAAGAAGATAGGAATGGGGGCAAGGAAACTTGCTGAGTGGGCATGTTGGAAAAACGTACTGACTTGGCATATAGGAGAAACAATATCATGAGAAACTTGTTATTAGTAAATTCAGGTTAAGGAGATAGGAATGGGGGCAAGGAAACTTGCTGAGTGGGCATGTTGAAAAAACGTACTGACATGGTATATAGAAGAAACAATATCATGAGAAACTTGTTATTAGTAAATTCAGGTTAAGGAGATAGGAATGGGGGCAAGGAAACTTGTAGAGTGGGCATGTTGGAAAAATGTACTGACTTGGCATATAGGAGAAACTGTATCATGAGAAACTTATTATTAGTAAATTCAGGTTAAGGAGATAGGGATAGGGGCAAGGAAAATTTGCTGATTGGGCATGTTGGAAAACGTACTGACTTGGCAAATAGGAGAAACTATATCATGAGAAACTTATTAATAAATTCAGGTTAAGGAGATAGGGATGGGGGCAAGAAAACTTGCTGAGTGGGCATGTTGGGAGAATGTACTAACTTTGCATATAGGAGAAACTGTATCATGAGAAACTTATTATTAGTAAATTCATGATAAGGAGATAGGAATGGGGGCTTGGAAACTTGCTGAGTGGGCATGTTGGAAAAACATACAGACTTGGCATATAGGAGAAACAATATAATGGGATACTTATTATCAGTAAATTCAGGTTAAGGAGATAGGAATGGGGGCAAGGAAACTTGCTGAGTGGGCATGTTGGAAAAACGTACTGACTTGGCATATAGGAGAAACTATATCATGAGAAATTTGTTATTAGTAAATTCAGGTTACGGAGATAGGAATGGGGGCAAGGAATCTTGCTGAGTGGGCATGTTGGGAGAATGTACTAACTTTGCATATAGGAGAAACTGTATCATGAGAAACTTATTATTAGTAAATTCAGGATAAGGAGATAGGAATGGGGGCATGGAAACTTGCTGAGTGGGCATGTTGGAAAAACATACAGACTTGGCATATAGGAGAAACAATATAATGGGATACTTATTATCAGTAAATTCAGGTTAAGGAGATAGGAATGGGGGCAAGGAAACTTGCTGAGTGGGCATATTGGAAAAACGTATTGACTTGGCATATAGGAGAAACTATATCATGAGAAATTTGTTATTAGTAAATTCAGGTTACGGAGATAGGAATGGGGGCAAGGAATCTTGCTGAGTGGGCATGTTAGGAGAATGTACTAACTTTGCATATAGGAGAAACTGTATCATGAGAAACTTATTATTAGTAAATTCAGGATAAGGAGATAGGAATGGGGGCATGGAAACTTGCAGAGTGGGCATGTTGGAAAAACATACAGACTTGGCATATAGGAGAAACAATATAATGGGATACTTATTATCAGTAAATTCAGGTTAAGGAGACAGGAATGGGGGCAAGGAAACTTGCTGAGTGGGCATGTTGGAAAAACGTACTGACTTGGCATATAGGAGAAACTATGTCATGAGAATCTTATTATTAGTAAATTCAGGTTAAGGAGATAGGAATGGGGGCAAGGAAACTTGCTGAGTGGGCATGTTGGAAAAACGTACAGACTTGGCATATAGGAGAAACAATATCATGGGATACTTATTTTTAGTAAATTCAGGTTAAGGACATAGGAATGGGGGCAAGGAAACTTGCTGAGTGGGCATGTTGGAAAAACGTACAGACTTGGCATATAGGAGAAACAATATCATGGGATACTTATTATTAGTAAATTCAGGTTAAGGTGATAGGAATGGGGGCAAGGAAACTTGCAGAGTGGGCATGTTGGAAAAACGTACTGATTTGGCATATTGGAGAAACTATGTCTTGAGATACTTATAATTAGTAAATTCAGGTTAAGGAGATGGGAATGGGGTCAAGGAAACTTGCTGAGTGGGCATGTTGTAAAAACGTACAGACTTGGCATATAGGAGAAACAATATCATGAGAAACTTATTATTAGTAAATTCAGGTTAACATGCCTCCAATAAGGAATACAGAAAGTGCATACAAAGGAATCGTTGTAAAAGAACACCATGCTGTTTCAGAAACGGAAGAACATCCAAGCTTTGAATGAAATATTCCTTCACGTCATTAGTGCTCAATCAGACATGCGCAGTTTGCCACTATACGAGGACATATTTTACAACTGCTAATCTGAGTAATATTTTTATACCTATACACGCACAATGTAGGAATTTCAGTTATGTGTCTGGAATGTGACGGCATTCACTTGCAACAACATTTGCAATCCCAAGCACTCTTGACAGTAGTAGTCCGATGGGTATTTTTTGAAATGGCGTAGGCCTACATACAGTATATGCATAATATGTTTCCTAAACTTCAATGTCTGCTGTATGTATTTGCTGTGATTCCGATTAATTGTCACCAATTTCCAAGATTGTCATGCTATGTAATGAGTTAATAAGGCAAAAATTAGCAACTGCTTAATTTAAGATTGCTGGTTATGGTATGTTTCATATTTCCATTGTTTGTCTAGTAAATGTTGGATGTCTTCATATGAATATGTTTGCACGTTATCTTAATTCTATAATATTTTATTGCGCTATATGATAAATCCTTGGGAGGCTTTAGTCTAGCTAGTCAGTTTGCTAATTTCATTTAGACAGTAGTTGCCCTAGACACACAGTAAAATTAATTTTTTGTTCCTCGATTGTAGAGATTGAGCATCGAATTCACGAATTACAGTTATCGAACCAGGACTGTCATCGCATATATAGGGCGTAGACTTTACAAGAAAATGTCTCTGGTCCGATCTGCTAGTAGAGACGTCACAGAAAATAGCATATCACTGCTTCATATACTACCATGAAGCAGCTAAGTTTTCGAAATTATTCTTGATGTTTAGGTGAGGGGTTTGGACTTTTTCAATTGCTAGTTGTCGCAATCAAAAATTAAGACACAACGTTTCGAAGGGTGGTTCTCCCTTCGTCTTCAGGTGGAAGGAAGGAGAGAAGAGAAAAAGAACCTACTGTTTGGATCGTTACGTACAGCTATTCTGTATGACTAAATTATTCTTGCCTGTAACGTAATTTGTGGTAATATAGTCACGGCATGTTCGATCGCACTACATATCTATCGCGCAGGCAAATAAGTTTCATTGTTACTGTTGCTAAATTGATGACCGTATTATTTGCTGCAAAGTGTTGAAAACAGGTATAAATAATTTTATTATTCTTCAGAAGTATGTATAGGGACCATTGTTAGATTGTTCTCTACAGAATAATGTGATAATTATGTTACCCGTGATGACAATAGCGATAAAATACAAAAATAACGTTTTTGAATTAATGTAATTTTCTGCGTATTTATGTAGCAGTCTTGACAATGAACGTTAGCTCAAAACAAGGAGGGAGAATTTGTAATTTATTTTGCAATAACTGCTTGATTTCGTTGCAAAATGATAATTGTGTATTGAGTGTTTTCTTATAGACAATAATTATGGCAATTCTTTACATTTATGGTAATTTACCTATTTAAGTTTGAATTCTATCATATGCTCCGTTGACCGAGAAAATTCTCCTGGTATTTCATTAATTTAAGTTTTTGTACACTTTTTTTAAATAGTCGTGGAAACTCTTCAAAATTAGGCCTATCGATTTTTCGATAAAATTATCGTAGAGTACTAATTGGTCTCCTAGAGATTTCATATCTTGTACATGCTTAAAAAATTAAAATTTCGTTCCGCTATGGCGATCATCGCCGAGCGAATAACGTAAGTTGAACTGTTACCTTTTCAGCGACCATAGTCTTCTTTCCTGTTAGAAATATTATGCCTTCAGAAAATTAGATAGCATTAACTAAGTTTGGAGGCAATAATTCTGCTGAATCATTAGCGCTGCAGACAAGTTTAAGGTTTATTTTTATAGTGAAGAAGGAACAGCTAAATGGTATCAGAGAGATACATTGTTGTACTTATACCACTTTAATCGGAGCCGTACATTATATTTAAATTATTTTCTGGACGAGCTATCTGTGTCAAACTTGATTACACAGTCCGTTCTAAATTATAGCGGTTACAATATTCAAGCTCTTGTCCAAGGTATTAAACTTAAAACTGATTCTAAAACTCACTCCATTAGGATTTTAAAATAATCTCAAGTGATTGGGTACATTAATCGTCGATATTGAAGGTGGGAATTTCAGAGAAGATATTTCCTTGACACTCTATATATATATGATCCTGATCTAACAACACAAAATTCATTTTTTTATGAACACTGTCTTTAAAAATGGATAATATTCAATTATTCCTTCTATAATGTATTGGAATTAGCCTGTTTTGAAATACAGATACTTTATCAATCTTGCCTACAATTTCGCCAATTTCTTTCCATAACTTTTCCTTTTTATGGATATCTGCATATTGTTTGAACTGATATTGTACAGGGCAGGATGTTTGGGAAAATATTAATTAAAATGGCATAATTTATTTGTGAGAAATTGCTAATTACACGATGTTTAGCAGCCTTATTTGTGATATCATCATTTGTTTATTTTCACTGTCAATTTGAAGCCAAGTCAATCCAGAGTGATGAACGCGTAGAAAGTTGTAAAGAAACCAGCTGCATTTAGGCCTATTTACATGGAGAGCTATTAGAGTGACATTGTTCACTCGGTGATGATCGCCATAGTGGAACCATAACTTTAACTTTGGACGAAATTGAAATACAAACTGCTGAGCCATTTATACCGGAACCCACACTTTCTGAAGTCGAAATTGCGATAGAAAATCTGAAAAATTATGTCTCCATGTATCGATCAAATTCCAGCAGAATTAATACAAGAAGGTGGAAGCGTATTATCTAGCGAAATTTATAAACTTGTACTTGCAATTTGAGAAATTGAAATTGTACCAGAACAATGGAAGGAGTCAATAGTCGTACCTATCTTTAAGAAGGGGGACAAGACTAACTGTAGTAACTTTCGAGGAATATCACTTTTGTTGACGTCGTACAAAATTTTGTCCAATATTCTTTTGAGAAGATTAACTCCATATGTAGATGAAATTATTGCGGATCATCAGTGCGGTATCACGCGTAATAGATCGATTATTGATAAGGTATTTGTATTCGACAGTTATTGGAGAAAAAATGGGAGTATAAGGGTACAGTACATCAGTTATTCATAGATTTCAAAAAGGCGTATGACTCTTAAGAGAGAAGTTTTATACAATATTCTTATTGAATTTGGTATTCCCAAGAAACTAGTTCGATTAATTAAAATGTGTCTTAGTGAAACTAACACCAGAGTCCGTATAGGCTAGTTTCTATCTGATGCTTTTCCAATTCACTGCGGGCTAAAGCAAGGAGATGCACTATCACCTTTACTTTTTAACTTCGCTCAAGAATATGCCATTAGGAAACTTCAGGATAACAGAGAGGGTTTGGAATTGAACGGGTTACATCAGCGGCTTGTCTATGCGGATGACGTGAATATGTTGGGAGAAAATCCTCAAACGATTAGGGAAAACACGGAAATTCTACTTGAAGCAAGTAAAGCGATAGAGTTGGAAGTAAATCCCGAAAAGACAAAGTATATGATTAAATCTCGTGATCAGAATATTGTACGAAATGGAACTATAAAAGTTGGAGATTTATCCTTCAAAGAGGTGGAAAAATTCAAATATCTTGGAGCAACAGTAATAAATATAAATGACACTTGGGAGGAAATTAAACGCAGAATAAATATAGGAAATGCCTGTTATTATTCGGTTGAGAAGCTTTTGTCATCAAGTCTGCTGACAAAAAATCTGAAAGTTAGAATTTATAAAACAGTTATATTACCAGTTGTTCTGTATGACTGTGAAACTTGGACTCTCACTTTGAGGGAGGAACAGAGATTGAGGGTTTTTGAGAATAAGGTTCTTAGGAAAGTATTTGGGGCTAAAAGGGATGAAGGTACAGGAGAATGGAGAAAGTTACACAACACAGAACTGCATGCATTGTATTGTTCACCTGACATAATTAGGAACATTAAATCCAGACGTTTGAGATGGGCAGGGCATGTAGCACGTATGGGCGAATTCAGAAATGCATATATAGTGTTAGTTGGGAGACTGGAGGGAAAAAGACCTTTAGGGAGGCCGAGACGTAGATGGAAGGATAATATTAAAATGGATTTGAGAGAGGTGGGGTATGATGATAGAGACTGGATTAATCTTGCACAGGATAGGGACCGCTGGCGGGCTTATGTGAGGGCGGCAATGAACCTTCGGGTTCCTTAAAAGCCATTTGTAAGTAAGTAATAATAATAATAATAATAAAAATAATAATAATTTATTTATTTATTTATTCTTGCGAACTTAAGGCCATGAAGCCTTCTCTTCCACTTAGCCAGTAACAAAAGAAGCTGATACAATTTTACTAATATTAAAAAAAAAAACCTTGTCCCATATCTCTGCCTCATATCACTCATATATCTCCTAAAAGTGCGTCGACCAACCAGAACGCTGTAGGTGGTCGGTACTAGGAACTAGCTCCTGATTGGCCTGCAGCAGGAAGCCCTACTGAGTTTGCATATTGGCGAGGCATGGTCCCACGACATTTCATTCCCTGAAGAAGTTGGCTTTTTTGGTCATGAAAGCTTGGAAGGAACTATCCAACTCACCAGGCTGAGAACCCGAGAAGAGTTATTTCACATCAAACACTGGGAAATCTTCAACGCATATGCCGTTCTCTTTGTTTGAATCGTTCTGTATTGATTTATAATTTTATTAAAATCATTTGCCCTTCTAGAGAATCCAACTTAAAACTGATACTCAATAGCTAACCTTATAGATAATACAGCATTCAGTATTTACACGTAAAAATTTAGTATAAGCATTTGCTTTTTTTTTTTTTTTTTTTTTTTTTTTTTTTTTTTTTTTTTTTAAGATAAAATTGCTGTGCCCTTGTGTAATTTTCTGTCACATTTTTCAGTTATAATGGACATCATTAAGCAGGAGCCCGAGATCGACCCTTTGGCTGCACAAGACTGTGATGACGGACAAACGGATCCTTCATTCCACGTAAGCCTAACTATTATGTAGTTCGTTATGTATTACTGTGTGAAGGAAAAAACCTACATTACCACAAATTTTCCTAATAATTAACTTCACGTACCAGTAATCTCAATTTCGCCACTCATGTAAGTATGCAATATATCTTGAGAACATAGCATCTCTCAAACTACTCTAGTCCCGTCGCTCTAATTTCCGGCAGCCAATCACGTTGCAGGTCAGCTACATTTAAAAGTGTGCGTCTTGTGATTCGCTGATGAAGACGTTATTCATTTCTTAAGGCTCGATAAATACTTAATATAATCGCGCGCCATTTTGGCTCTTTCGTTGGCGTTCGCAGAAAGCACACGAAGACGTTATTTTCCGCTCGATTATTTGCTGAATTACAGTACGTTTGATTTATTATCATAGGAGCTACGACATGATAATGTTCAACGGTGTGGCAAATAAGATTCCTCGTCTGGTAGCTCGGCAACAAAAGAACAAAAATGGCGAACGATACTACCTACCTGGGCTTTATAGAGCCTGCACTTCCTAAGACGTAAGCAAAGAGGAGGAGTCACGCCGTTAACAACAGCGTCGGGACTATAATAGAAACCAACTTAGCTTGATTATCGACATGTTACTGAGCAATATCAGGGAATCAGTGTAATTCCTGACTTGACGTGTGAACTTTATTATTACAACTCTGTACACCTGGGCCCTAGAGTATGGTCTAATACATAGTTAATAATTAGTAAAAGTTCTTGTATAACCATTTTCTGTTCCACAAAATAATGTACAACAGATTTATAGTATTAGAAAAAAAAGTTACCAGTGACGTCATAAAAGTGTATGGCAGAGGAAGCGCTGTTTGCCACATGACGTCATAACTTGAATTAGGTTATGTCCTCCTCCTTTGTAATAAATTCGTATTTGAGGATGCAAGGAACGCTATTATCATTCCTATAATATTTGATTGAAATATTTTACCTGGAATTATGAGATTTTAAATACATTGTCATGTATTTGATCAATATTTAACCGTGCTCTTTCACTTTAAATTGACAGTCGTAATTTTCCGTGCGTAACATTACCAATTGCAATGGAAAGATGGTGCTAGTAACTATCTTCACATAATAATAATAATAATAATAATAATAATAATAATAATAATAATTTTTTATTTTTGCTGGCAGAGTTAAGGCCATAAGGCCTTCTCTTCCACTCAACCAGCCTTAATCAATACAATACATAGTTAAATTACGAATATTTACACTACACTTAAAAGGTTCTCCAGCAATATTCTTCAGTTAAGTTTTAACGATTAGTAGACTACATATTTATTTAAATTTAGATAAACCCATAAGGTAAATTAGTAACTTAATTTATGAGCTTATTTAATTCAATCAATTATAATTAATTTGAGATTTGAGATAGCTAGTAAAATGGTGGAAATTAATTTAATATAAGCATACTAGAACTACGTTACAGGGAGAAAAGAAAAAATATATAATAATAATAATAATAATAATAATAATAATAATAATAATAATAATATTTCTATAATGAGAATATTAATGTAATTGCCATTAGAGGTTTTGTAAATCTATTTAGAGAAATTAATGATAATAATAGTAAGAATGGACAGATGTTAGTTTCATTATATGGAATAAATATTAATCAGCAATTAATTTGTTAAGTAAGAATTTATGTAATTCACGCCTTAATTTGTTTGTTATTGTTTTACAAACAAGGAAAATTCGTGCAAATGGTGCTGAAAGAGACTATATTGTTTATTTTAAAAGAACTGGACGCATGAAAGACATTCGGTTCAGCATATTTAGCAAAAAACCAAAATTAAGACACAATAAGGAGTTGTACTGAAATTGTGTGTCATTTCTAGCTGCTATCACAGAGTGCATTTATTACGCCGAAAACTTTGATATTCCATGCATACCTGCTATGCTATGATATTGACTACCATTAACCAACCAATGAAGTGTATTTAGTAACTGATGTTTAGTTGATAATGATTTACTTCGCTTAGTTGGATATCCTAATCTATGCCTAATATTAGTGAAACGTCCTTCTTTGTCAAGTGCACTTAACCTAAAACGTTCATTGTGCTTAAGTAGAAAGTTAAAGATAGAAATATATTCTTCCTTTCTATACACTGATATTTTCACTTTCACTACTATTAGACTACACTACAGTATATCAGTAAACTATTTCCTTGCTTTAGGACCGTATCACACTTGAAGAGTTCTCACTAGCGAGAAATGTGTTGCGAGAAAGAGGCGAAGAGCCTTCCTCCACACACTTGGCGAGTTCTCGCTATCACAGATCACACCTGCTATGATCATCTATGCACTGCCTTCATGCTGAAAGAATTTTTCTGATTATAGTAATGACTCATTGGGGGAAATATTATAGGTTATGTATTTACGTACATTGTCGTACTTAAATACATACTGTACCCTGTAAGTATATTCTCGTACTTTACAAATTACGTACGAACACTATGTTGAATCTGAGTATTCAGATAATGAGGAAATGGAGTTACGTGAACATATTTTGTTCATGAAGAGGAAAAGTAGGCCTAAAATTAAAGCCGGAAATATCTGAAAATCACATTGTATCTTACGAAAATAAGGGCGAGTTTTGGACACTGGTTTTGATTTGAATGATGATACGTTTAGGCGTTATTTCAGGTTGAATGGACCTCAGTTTTTTGCCACTCATGATATAGAGAATTCTTTGCTATATTCTGATTAAAAATATGTAAACTGTTAAACACGTAGATATATTATTTCAAATGTTTAATCAATACTATTAAATCTCATGAAAATAAAATATAGTCCTATTTATTTTCAGATAATCTGATATTTGTCTCCAGATTTCTTCTTTAAGTTTCGTGTTTTTATAGTTTTCATCCCGTGTATCATATAAATAGGCCTACGGGTGACATCGTACAAGTTCGATAAGTTTCTGACTGCAATTATCAGCCATCTTTCCTCATTTTCAAATAAAAACAATACAATTCATCGCCACCTGTGATATCTTTTTCTACATTCAATCGTCATAAAGAGTATAAATGTGAAACATCTTTGATAAATGTGTCAAGAAAATTCGCTGAGCTACCGATTCCAGTGAGAAACTCGCGCGAGGTTTTTGCCTCGAACGAGAATCTCTTCCAGTGTGTGGACGTCCATTTGAATCCATGTTATCAATTTTTTAATTTTCTCGCAACACATTTCTCGCTGGTGAAAACTCTGCAAGTGTGTTGCGGGCCTTACACAAAAGTTCACTGGTATTTGAAGTTATAGGTACGGTATTCTTTGAGTTGTAGGAAATCACTACAGACTGAATAATACTAATACTTAAGTGGAAGAGAACAATGTAAAATAAATTCTTCTGTTATAACTATGGAGTCATAAGCTACAAATGTATAAGAAATTTGTGGAATGCAATGCTACTAATATCTATAAGTTACAGCTCAATATACTTGTAATGTATTAGACCATTGGGCCCTGAAAACATGTCTTGCTTAGTTTGCCTCTGCTCGAACAGTGACATGGTCGAGTAACAGCCCGTTTAGCTCTGATTCATTGCATCATCTTTCAACAGTAAAATCTCGCTCATTACTCATTACATTACTGATGTAATTTATGGGCTCACTTTGTAATAAATGCTGGAACTGTCGACCATCCATCATCAGTAATGTATGCTTCACATCTTGTCAAAAGATGTCTGGACGCACCGGATTTCGTGTCTTCTGATAGATTTGAACCCTAGATACGTAGTCCGTTATGTTCAAATTAGAACGACTGTTTTGTTATTCTCCAAGCGGTATAATTTGTTCATTTTTAACAATTTCGCCGTTTTCCAGGCTAATATATTGGATGAACCTGCTTATTTAAGCTGGTTTCTTAACAATTTAACGTAATTCATGCGCCTTGTTTTATTTAAACTGAGACAGCTGTTTTCTTATTTTTCACTAAATTCTCTTTTCTGGATGAGATGGTTGTTCAACACCAAATTGTTTCCATAGAAATATAGCAGTTCGCTATTTGTATAATTCACTTGCGATATACATTTTATAAATGAAGATTTGCTTTCAGCTCACTTCGAGATCTGCGGATATAAAAGGAAAAAATTGAATCGGTAACTGGTAGAGTTCCTGGGTAGCTCAGTTGGCAGATCGTTGGTGTGTTCAACCAAAGGTCCCGGGTTCAATACCCAGCTCCGCAACAATTTTTCCCTTGAAATTATTCTAGTCAATTTCACAGGGAGGTATAGCTGAAAGCTAGATTTGCATAATACACGTCACTGTTCGTTAACAGAAAACCACAATTCAAGTCGCATAGAGTTAGTGTGCACTCAATGTTGGTTGCTTGACGGTTGTGAGCCCACTTTAGAGTCTTTGGGTATAAGGGGAAAAATTAAGTCTGTGTCTGGTAGATTTCCGGGGCAGCTCAGTTGGTAGAGCGTTACTGAGTTTAGGCAAAGGTCCCGGGTTCGATACCGGGCCGTGGAACAATTTTTGCCTTGAAATTATTCGAAAATTTGATTTTCCAATGCCCACTGCCTAATGAAACCTGCACTTCGTCTAATTATCTTGTTTAAATCTCACTATGCTTGCTGGAATGTAAATGTATTAAATATGTTGCAACTGTTACAGGACAATTATGACAATTCTTATACCTGTGTCATAAGAAGAAAACGTGTTCAAAATTGTATTTCATACTAGCACAAGATAGAGAACATAATAGATAGCAATAAGAGGGAATTTATTTCCTTGCAGTATTACTGAAGTTTGCTTGCAAATTGTATTCCATATATTAATGTATAATTGATTGATAATGACAAGGGCTGAAACGAGACTTTCTGTTCTACCATTCAGGGGATACTGTGGTTAAATAATGGTGAAATATTAAAACAAAATCTCTTTTTTATTTTTTAGTTCGTAATTTTAATTTCGTAATATGTTTTCATTTCCTGTTCAGAGCCCTTTGTGAATTAATATTCCTTTAAAATATTAATATTAAGTTATTTTAGGACATATCCATATTGCATTTAAAATAACATTTGCTGTAATGATAAATTCGTGAAATTGAGACATTTATTTTGACCCTCTGTTTAGAGTAAACTTAAAAACCTAATTATATTTTATTTCCTTGACTAATTTCAATCCTTTGAGAATATATTGAGCTAAGTATTTTGAAAACTTTCTTGCAAGGAGCCTTCTATATCGAACTTTATATAATATTTATTAAAAATATGTTTATGCTCGACCATGCCGAAATGTACTAATTATACACCTGGTAGTAGCCCTTTAATGCACCTCATTAAAGTACACCTATTCATTATAATTCAATTGTTTAGCCAATGAGAAATTACCATTATAACATTATGAAACCCCAAGTATCGATTATTCTCGGATATGCAATCGAAAGATAATTAGCGAAAAATCACGGAGGCTGGAAATCCAATACTGTCGCAGAAGGTTATGTTCTGTTACTATAATAATTAGCGTTAATAGTAAATAATATTCAAATAAATTCAATTTGTCATCTCGTTTTTCAATTCTAAATCAATTTCCAGGTTATATCAAGATTAATGTTCATGTTATTCTTTAGATTATATCAAGGTCAATGACATTCGTGCCTCGGAAAAAATCAATACTTTCGCGTTTGCGCACATCTCACAATTCAGGTCAGTTCCGCTCCTCACTTACATAACCATAACATGAACACTTATGAATAATTTCAAGTTAGAAATATGGTCGAGCATAAAAAGTCGTATGAAACTTGCCTATAATGGTAATTAAGACGCTAGTATGAAAATTATGAAACGAGTGCAAGCGAGTTTCATAAACAAACATACTCGCGTCT